>NC_054598.1:17871768-19071768 GCF_004785595.1 Juglans microcarpa x Juglans regia
AAATTTCGGTCTTATCTTATTGGTACAAATGTGATAATGTTCACTGATCATGCAACCCTTCGTTATTTGTTTGCCAAGAAGGATGTGAAGCCTAGGTTGATTTGTTGGATCCTACTTCTTCAAGAATTTGATTTCGAGGTTCGAGATAAGAAGGGAAGCCAAAATTCAGTTGCTAATCGTCTCTCTCGGTTGGAGCAGTTGTTTGCATGTGAGATCAAGCTTCCTTTATATGCTGATATTGTAAACTACCTTGCTTGTAAAGTATTGCTACCAGATCTCACTTATCACCAACGTAAGAAGTTTCTGCATGATGTGAAATATCATCTTTGGGATGAGCCTTTGTTGTTCAAAAGATGCCCTGATCAAATCGTCCGAAGATGTGCGCCAGAAGAAGAAATGTAAGCCATTCTCCATCATTGCCATTCCTCATCATATGGAGGACACTTTGCAGCAACACGAACAACAACTAAGGTACTTCAAAGTGATTTCTTTTGGCCTTCTATTTTTGTGATAGTTATACTTTGGTGAAAACTTGTGACTGGTGCCAACGTATGAGAAATATTTCAAGGCGTCAAGAGTTACCATTGAAAAACATCTTGGAGGTTGAGTTATTTGATGTTGGGGAATTGATTTTATGGGTCATTTTCCTCCTTCTTTTGGCTTTGTTTATATCTTGTTAGCAGTTGATTATGTGTCAAAATGGATAGAAGTAATTGCTACAACAACAAATGATGCAAAGGTAGTGCTAAAAGTTTTGCATAAGAATATATTCAAAAGATTTGGCACTCCATGAGCTATTATTAGTGACAAAGGGACCCACTTTTGCAACAAGTTGTTTGACAACCTTCTTTGTGAAGCACAAAATAGCACTTTCCTACCATCATCAAACTAATGGCCAAGCTGAAATTTCAAATCGAGAAATCAAGAACATCCTTGAGAAGATGGTCAACACCAATAGAAAGAATTGGGTAAAGAAGCTTGATAATGCTTTGTGGGCATACCGTACAACTTTTAAAACACCTATCGGGATGTCTCCTTACCGAATTGTGTTTGGAAAAGCGTGTCATCTTCCTGTTAAGTTAGAGCATAGAGCTTATTGGGCTGTAGAAAAGTTTAATTTTGATTTGAAGGCAGCAGGGGAAAAGTGACTTCTTCAATTGAATGAGATGGATGAATTCCATAATGATGCTTATGAAAATGCAAAGATCTACAAAAAACAGACGAAGAAGTGGCATGACAAGCATATTCTCAAGCATGAGTTTGCACTAGGCACTACAACAGAAAGGGTCTTTTGGGACGAAAATTTTCGTCCCAAAAGACCCCAATTTCGTCCCAAAAAAATTTTTGGGACGAAAAAAATTCGTCCCAAAGTCGTTCCAATATCACTGTGCCAAAAGGTATTTTGGGACGAAAATCACCATTTCGTCCCAAAAAATTTCTTTTGGGACGAAATTGAAGGAAACTGTTCGAACACGTTTGAACGAAATTTTTTTTTGTCACGGTTTAAATTCGTCCTAGAAAATGGTTCGAACGGAAAAAATTTTAAGTTCGAACAGTAGTGACGTGTTTGAACGATTTCGAAATATGTTCGAATACACATGAATTCGTTCGAACGTTATGAATTGTCTTTGTGTTCGAACGTTAAATGGTCAGGTCGAACGGTATATGGGTTCGAACGGTATAGGCTATGTTCGAACACGACTGAAATTATTTACGTTCGAACGTTGTGTGATCGTTCAAACTCTACGAACATAAATTTCGTTCGAACATTACGTTTACGTTCGAACGCTATTGTCGTTACATAGAGTTCGAACGTTTTACGTTCGTTCGAACGATATCTCTTTAATTTAAATCAATAATAGAAAACCAAATAGACATTCATACTATTTGAAAAAATACATTAGAAACTGTTTAACACTCACAAAAGTGTTAAAATAAGCGCAAACTAAATAAATAACAGTCGAGACGGGCATTGTTCGTACATAAATAGATAATCCCAAAATCCATCAGTTGCTTAGAGGCCTGTACTGTTGCATAAGCTGCTGCATTTGGAGTTGCATTTGTCTTCTGAACTCTTCTTGTTGTTCTTCATGTTGTTTGAGGCGCATCTCCATATCTGCTTGTTTTGCCAATTGAGCCTCTAACTCATGCTGTCTTGCAGTCAATTCTTCAATTCTGGAATTTGCATTCTCTAGCGCTATAGAAGTCATAGATGCATTCCCAGAAGAAGAGGAAGAGGGACCAGGCTTTACACAACGACCCAAACCCCTCAAATATCCTGAACGTTGACCTAGGACTTGTGTAAAAATCTCAATATCACTTGTTGAGGAATTTTGATCTGACGCAAATTCAGCACGTAGGACAATCATTTTATCCTAGCCATATATAAGATAAAGAATTAATATCATCATAAATATTCTAATATATTTAATTAAAACAGGTTATAAAACTTACATAATTTTCATGGGCATCAGGATGAGTCCACTCTCCATTAGGATCAATGTGCGATGCAGCATATAATTTTGTCAGATCATAATTAGTATCTGAATCTTGCTACAATAAATGTGTTAAGATATAAAGTCATTATGATTCATCCAAATAATTAACTATATCCAATAAAAAAAATAGCAATACCAATTTCTTAGAAAGGCGATGGAAAGATCTTGAGCCTGCATGATGATTAATCTTCAATTTTGATCTATTTGTTTTGTTTATAGAACTTCGCTCCTGCAAAGAAATTGAAAATATGATGAAGCGAAATGCCAGATAGGACAAGTAAAATAATTAAATTTCATTATACCTGATATGATGGATCCTAAAACATGTCACAAAGTTTTTCCCACTCAGAAGGTCGGACATCCTGGAAAGGATGTTGGCGTGCATCTTCCTTCTTCTCAAACTTATTATAATACTCATGACACCTCGCCTTATATTTACGGAATGCATTACCCATAAGCTCTTCCACAGTCTTACGCTCCTCTCTCCTACCAAAATTTAATTCGAAATCATCCTTAAAAAAATAGTCACAAACACATTATCATTTATAATATTCTAAATTTAAGTAAAATATAGAAATTTATTCTACTAAATCAATGTTTTAAACATTACCAAACAACGCTTCTTGATAAGCTCTTTAACATCTTGGGGGACTTTCTTCCATGAAGTCGTTGCCAAAGGTGCGTAAGTTCGTGTAAGAGCACCCACATGTGATGCAAGCCAAGCTGCTGGTTGTCCTTCCCCCCCAGTATGTTCGTCAGGAATGTTAACCTTGATCTTACCCACCTTCCGATATTTTTCCAACGTCACCCCTCTAGTGGTGCCTCGACCTTGACGAGATTGTACTGTAGATTCTATAAAATATAACATTGTAATCAATTTCATTTATATCTCTATTATAGGACCTTAATTAATAACTTTTATGAGTATTAGATTTTTACCTTGTTCTGTAAAATCAATCTCTAATGGTGACAATGAAGGAGAGCTAGGAACAGGTGGAGATGGGTTGCGAACTTCCTTCCTCTTTGGCGGCATAATTTCAAACTACTGATACATTCAATAAGTAAAATATTTGTCATCAAGTGTAATGTTAACACATAATTGGTCAATCAGAATCTGTATCAGTTTCATTTGACAATTCGCTCTCATCATCTGTAGATACTTCAGATGATTCAACATTTTCCTCAACTGTCGCATCAACAATTTCAGCCTCAATATCTTCTCTATTTAATGGAATCATCTCATACTGGCTCAAATCCACAAACAAATTTAAGGCGGGTTGACTCTCTTGGTATGCTTCTTGAGTAGAAGAGTCATCTTCTTCTTCATCTTGTCCTTCCGCCTGAGGGATAACATCATATATATTTCTTGGAGAATATTTTTGAACTACTCGCCATTGATTTCCTAACTTCGGGTCATCTAAGTAGAATACTAGAGATACTTGAGAAGCCAAAATAAAAGGATCATCTTCATACCATTTTTTTGATGTATTAACACTAAAAAAATATTCATCATCACGGACTCCAGTACGAGGATTGCTTGAATCCCACCAATCACACTTAAACAAATATACCGCAAGCTCTCCCAAATATTTCATTCCAATTATATCGACAATAACCCCATAGAAATCAATATTTTCTCCATCATGACTTCCTTCGACTAGGACACCACTATTTTGGGTTTTCCTATAACAATCTCGATCCAGTGTGTGATACCTACTTCCCCGAGAAATACATGCAGAAAATCGAGCAGCGCGTCTCGATGGGCCACGCGCCAATGCATACAGTTCATCAGATATATCATTTGGATTATTCGCATGCAATTGTACAACCTACATATTGAGTAAAGCATATACTATATCAAAGTTGAAATTAATAATTTTTCATTTGTTATTGAGTAACGCATATGTAATTTCATTACCCGTTCTTCAAACCATCTTGGGAACTCCTCTTCATGTTTTTGGTTTATATCATTTACTCCTAGTTCCTTGAGCACGTTCATATGATCACTGAAATTGATGATTACCACAAATATTTTATATTTTATATTTTTTTAAAATTAATGAGGCAATTTAAATTAAGAAAAAGTTATAACTTACTTCAAGTAATTATCTATCTCAGGGCAATTGTTCAGCACGTACCACTGAGCTTTCTCGAACTCTCTTCCACACAAATCATAACCACGCACTGCACCAATTGGACGAACTTGTTGGGAAAACACAGAAAATATATTCTGTTGTCTTGCTCGGTCAACGTCAAAGTTTCTTTCTGGCCGATCAAACCGAGTGTCAACTCCATGGAAATATTTGGAACAGAAGGTATGCCACTCATTGTCAATATATACTTCTGCAATTGATCCTTCTGGACGGGCCTTGTTACCCACTGTACGTTTCAACTTTCCAAGAAATCGTTCAATGGGATACATCCATCTATATTGAGCTGGTCCTGCAAGTCGAGCCTCACGTGGCAAATGAACGGCTAGGTGAACCATGACATCGAAGAATGACGGTGGATAAATATTTTCTAGCTTACACAATATTATGACAATTTCTCGTTCCATTCGATCCAAAGCTTCTACATTCAACGTCCTAGCACATAAGTCTTTAAAAAATGCACCCAACTCAGTCAAAGCCACACACACATCTCTGGTCAAGTACCCACGGATACCAATAGGCAAGATATGCTGTAAGAAAACATGACAATCATGACTTTTTAATCCAGTTATTTTCCAATCATTTGTTCTCACACACCTTGTTAGATTCGAGGCATAACCGTCCGGTAATTTGATCTTCATTAGCCACTCACAAAATGTAACCCTTTCATTCCTTGACAATGTATACCACCCAATCGGCATGTAGACAGACGAACCATTTTCTTGCAACTGCATTTCCCGTCTTATTCCCAACCGCTTCAAATCCTTCCTTGAGTTTATTGTATCCTTTGTTTTTCCTTCAATTGACATCAATGTTCCCAATACGGATTCGCAAATATTTTTTTCAATATGCATAACATCAAGGCTATGTCGCAATTTTAACTTCGACCAGTACGGGAGTTCGAAAAATATACTCTTCTTTGTCCAATTCAACTAATTCGTAGCTCGTTTTCTCTTTCGTTGTTTTTTACCAAATTCATTACAACCAACATTTATAAATTGTGCAAGTACATCTTCGCCAGACAAATATGGTGGAGGTTGGCCCCATTCAACAGTTCTATCAAACATTCTAGAATTTCCACGCCATCTATGGTCACCAGGTAAAAATCGACGATGACCCATGAAACATAATTTCCTCCCGTACGTAAGCCATTCAGATTTGGTATATTTGTTACAAGTTGGACATGCCATTTTCCCCTTAGTACTCCAACCTGACAAATTCCCATAAGCTGGAAAATCATTTATTGTCCACAACACCGCAGCATGCATCTTGAACGACTTGCCTGTTGACGAATCAAATGTGACAACCCCATTCTCCCACAAATCTTTCAATTCTGCAATCAATGGCTGTAAGTGTATGTCTATATCATTTCCCGGTGACCTCGGACCTGGGATGAGCAAACTCATCATGAAATATGGATCTTTCATACACTTCCACAGTGGTAGATTATACGGCATAAGTACAACTGGCCAAGTACTATGACTAGTACTCATGTTCCCAAAAGGATTAAATCCATCTGTTGCCAACCCAAGTCTTACGTTACGCGGTTCTTCAGCAAACCATGGGTGTTCTTGATCAAATTCCTTCCACACCTGGGAGTCAGCAGGATGTGACAAAATATTATCGTTCCTTACTCTGTCTGATGAGTGCCATGTCATATCTACAGCCGTTGCGCGTGACATAAATAATCGTTGTAATCTAGGTATCAATGGAAAGTGGCGTATGACCTTTTGCGGAACATTTGCTTTGTCCGATGTCCATCTTGACTCGTGGCATATAGGACACTCGTTCAACTGCTCATTTTCTCGCCAAAATAATATGCAGTCATTCTAACATGCATGTATTACGTTGTAATGAAATCCGAGTCCTCGTTTCAACTTTTTTGCTTCATAGAAGTTACGAGGTAAAGTATTGTCTGTCGGCAGTGCCTCTTTAAACAGCTCAAGTAACATATTGACTGCCTTAATAGATAATCGACACATTGATTTTATGTGAAGCAATCTTACGGTAAACGACAACTTACTATGTCTTCTGCATCCTGGATATAGCTCACGCTATGAATCATTCCACAAGCGTGCAAAAGTGTTATGGCCCCCATCATTTGAGCTTGATGTGTCCGTGTCACCTTCATTCATAAACATTCCAGCACCGATGTCACCTAACATTTCCTCCATATCCTCATCGTAATCATCTCCAACAATCTCTGGTTGTACATCTTCATCGATCTCTTCTTCTTCATGTGGAGCTTCAAATGAAGTTGGATATGGTTCACCGTGTAAGACCCAATCAGTATAACCCTTATCAATACCTTTGACAAACAGATGCTCTCTCACCAAGTCTATCTTATGAGAACGCAAATTCCTGCATTCTCTGCATGGGCATCTGATACGCCCATCACTATTACATGTACCCAATGCAAACTCCAAGAATTTTTTAACACCTTCAGCATATACATTGTAATTCTGACCCAATCGATCGCTAACTCTCATCCAACTCTTATCCATGCCTAACTATATTCATTACAAACAATATTGTAATGCATCAGCAAACAACTATGTATCATATACCAATTAATGAGTATGCCACCTTTCACCGGGTAGTTGGTCCTATCCCGTTCGGTATTGTAAGATCATAGTCGCCAACCTATGATCTATTATCTGTCACGTCCAACAAAATTTCGGCAGCATCTCCCCATAGTTCTCCAAATATGCTCGTTTGGTTGTGTGCACTGACGATTAACACGTCGTTGCACCATCACCGAAATTGCATATCCAGAGAACAATGGATGAATTTATCAAAATCATAATGTTGGACGACAACAGATATAGTTCTATAGTTTGCGAGAATGATCTTACAATCCCAAACTGTCCACTCTGGACAATTCAAGAGTTATCAATCAAGCATTCATCCGGATTGATAATTCTCGAACGGGTCTAAGGTTTATTTTGATGAACAAACAATGCAAAATATGCTAATATATGTCAAACAATAACAACATATTATTTATACAACAATACAACAAAAACTTAATTAGTAGGTATTATTAAATCTTAACTATTTATATTTTAATTTAAAGATTTAGTAGTATTTTAATTTGAATATTAATTTTATTAATTTATATTTAAGTATTTAAGTATTATTAAATCTTAACTATTTATATTTTAATTTAAAGATTTAGTAGTATTTTAATTTGAATATTAATTTTATTAATTTATCTTTAAGTATTTAAGTATTATTAAATCTTAACTATTTCTATTTTAATTTAAAGATTTAGTAGTATTTTAATTTGAATATTAATTTTATTAATTTATCTTTAAGTATTTAAGTATTATTAAATCTTAACTATTTCTATTTTAATTTAAAGATTTAGTAGTATTTTAATTTGAATATTAATTTTATTAATTTATCTTTAAGTATTTAAGTATTATTAAATCTTAACTATTTCTATTTTAATTTAAAGATTTAGTAGTATTTTAATTTGAATATTAAACTTATTAATTTATCTTTAAGTATTTAAGTATTTTAAATCTTAACTATTTCTATTTTAATTTAAAGATTTAGTAGTATTTTAATTTGAATATTAATTTTATTTATTTAGAATTAACAATATTAAATGGTAGTTGGTCCTAATTATTTGTGATTTAGTAGTACATATAATTTATAACCATACCAAACCTAACGTATTCTGTATACGTTATTGATGTAATGTCATTATCCGTTCAAACTATGAGAACCTATGTTCGAACAAAATGAATACGTTCGAACTGTAATCCGAACCCGTTCGAACGTATTCATTCCAGATTCCAGTCGCCTTCAACAACGCCGAAAACTCCATTAATCTCAAACTCTAACAAACACAAACAACAATCTCAAAGCATACAACTTTCTAACATTGCAAAATATAAAGTTCAAAGCATACATTTCTATTTTAAAAGAAATACCTGAATTTTTGAAGATGAAAAGGAAATAATCCGAGAATAATCCGAGAATAATCACAAACTATCCTACAAGTAATAATCCAAGAATAATGGAGTGAGATGAACAATTTTTTTGAGCTTAAGGGCTAGTTTGAGAAAGAATACCTCTGATATGCGAAGGGGTAATCTTCGGGCGACCACACGGAGCGACAGCAGGAGGAGAGAAACAGAATTGTGAGGTTCTGTCGTGTTTTTGAAGAACATTTCATGTTCGAACGGTTATTAAATAACCGTTCGAACGTGAAAATATTAAGCGGGAGAAAATTCCCTCCTAATTTTCACGTTCGAACGTTAACATATGTGTTCGAACGTTATTGATTTATTACCGCTCGAAAATTAACAGTTCGAACTTTAATTTCTAACTGTTCAAACGGTATTGTAAATGTTTATTTATATTTTTTTTTCATTACACCTTTTGAATAAAAGAACAACATTAATATATATAGACATATTAGATGATACTATAGTTTAATTGGCGGGATATTTTCCCACCACTGCAATAATCCATTTGAACTATAACAAATTACGTTCGAACGGTAATCCAGCTGTCTTGTTTTTGGCGGGATGTTTTCCCGCCATTTGCCTTGTCCGTTCGAATGTTTTTTTACGTTCAAACGTTAACATATGTGTTCGAACGGTTTACGAGTACCGTTCGAACACATATCCTTTATGTTTAAATATAACTTTTTTCATCATTAAATGAAAAGTACTATAACATCATATGTATTAGTTATATATACTATCATATATAATGTAATATATACTATCATATATATAGTAATCTATACTAAATATATAGTATATATATATAGTAATATATATTATCATATATGTAGTGACCTATACTATCATATATATTATTAAGATCATATGTATTAGTAATATATACTCACATATATATAGCCTCAAATATACTAAGGTCACATAATAAAGTGTAGAGAAATTTATAAGATGATAGTATATTAGTAAGCTATACTCTATATATATATGTTGTATATTGTCATATATAACTTTAGTAGGTAAAGTATAATGGAATATATAATATGACATATATTAGTTAAGTATAAACTCATACCATATAGCACTACATGCTATTATGTGGTACTATATACATATTAATATCTCATATATAACATTTTGATAGTAAAGTATTATGATATATTACTATTATATTATAAAAAAATATTTTATAAGTTATTATGCTTTCATTTAAAGTATTCTACTATCATAATATATATTATAATATTACATATATATTACAGTATATATAATCTACTATAATAGTATATATATTATAACAATTTATAGGAATATAAATATAGTATACATTTAATATATTTTTTAATAAACTTACAAAACTTCTGTTCGAACGTGAAATAGTAACGGTCGAACGGTTTTATATTAACGTTCGAACTTTAACTATTAACGTTCGAACGGTTATGCACGTATAAGTTATCCCAGGCAGCTCCTTCTCTCACGCCGCCGTCCCCACCGTTTGAAAAAGTGAGAAAACGTTTGAACGCACTACATTCACCGCCGTCTGCCGTCGTGATCAGCACATACGTCAATCACTTTTCCTCCCAAGTAAAGGTATGTATTTTCAAACTCATTTTACCGTTTATTTTATAATTTTATGGTTTTATTTGTTTTTTTTTAAATTGCATTTTTTCATCAATAATTACCGTAGAACATCATAAATCTATCGTAGGATGTTTAGAAATGAAGAGTACTTTGTTTTTAGTCGAATAAACCACGGAATCGATTAATTTTTGAGTATTTTCATGGCCACTGAGTTGACTCAGCCATGGCCGAGTTAGATCTGTTTTACGTTCGAACGGTATTAACCAGTCCGTTCGAACGGTAAACCTGTACGTTCAAACTTGATCGACACTTTCGAACGTTATTAATTGTCCGTTCGACCATATATTTAGACGTTCGAACGCTAATTATTAAATTCATTCTATTAACATTTTATTAGCTTATTAAATTGTTTTCATCGTTTAATTGATTATATGTTCTATCAATTAATTTATTAAATTGCTATTAGTATATAATTTTGTAAATCTTTTAGTCGTAATTAGATTTTATCACTAATCTTGAATGTAGATTTTATTTTTAAAATTTCAGGATCATAATAATGTCTTATCGGGGCCGTAAATGTGGTAGATTAGGAGAACCTTCCATCCAAACAGTTTGAGAGCGAACCGTTTTACTTGAGCGACAGGTAAAACTGTCTGATTTTGTCGCTCTTATATGGGAGGGTCATTCCCTCCCATCAGTATTCAATGATCGTGGTTGGGCACCAATCTTAGATCAGCGAGAAGAAGGAATGGAGCTCGTTTCCTTCATTGAGATCGTTACTGAGTTCTATAAAGAGCTCGGTGCTGCTAGCCCAGACGATGGAGGGGCATATAGGATCTGTGTCCGAGGAGCTCCTGTTATATTTTAAGCAAACGGACTCGCTGTATATCTGGGTATTCCTAGGCTTCTTGATGCCTATCCAAACCTGCCGCCTAGAGAGTCTGGTCCTTCAGGTGATGCAGCTATGTCTCAGGACGAGGGACTAGATTACACAGATGAGATCGATACACTTGCTGATCAAGAGATCAGAGACTTGATTGTTGGTCCAGATGCTCCAGTGTACGATGGCTCCAAGAGTATTAGGCAGGCAGATTTATCTTCATTCTTCAAGATTATGAATTTGATCATTGCCAATAATATTGACCCACGGCAGTACAAGACGGAGGTCGGCATGGATCGAGCGAGATTTATGATACAGGTCGCTCGTGGCATCCCGATCGACCTCGTTGGTTATATATTTGAGAGAATCCGATCAGAGGCACGGTTCATTACGACAGATATACTTCCGTTTGGGATCCTCATCACTCGATTTTTGCTACATGCCGGGGTTGTGTCCGAACCTGCCGAGCGTTCCCGATTTCCGATGGCACCGATCAACAGCACCACCCTATCACGGAGCACGGGACACTCTAGATTTCGTTTTCGTGGGGATGTTCCTGACAGGGCTGAGATTCAGAGAGATGCGCAGCCGGGAGATACTGGAGTATCGGCTGGTGAGACATCTACACAGGCTGAGACATCACGCACATATATTCGCGAGGAGATGGCTGACATATTGCGTGCTGAGATCAGCGTACACACATCAGTAGTGATTGATGCAGTGCATACTGCCATGTCTGAGTTGCGTACAGAGATTATGGCTACCGTCTCTAGGTTACGTACAGAGGTTAATGAGTTACGTACAGTGATTAATGCCAATAATGCAACTCAGGTCACAGTTAATACTCGACTGACACAGGTAGAGACACAATTAGCTGCAGTCGAGGATGTGTGTAGAGACCTCGCATCACAATAGTTTTTATCTTTTATTTATATTTTCTTTTGTTGTAATTATGAACAATATATATGGCATTTTGATAATTTGCTTTATTTGGTTGATTAATATATATGTGGTTGATAATATTTATTTAACTAAAAATCTTATTTAACGTAAAAGAAATTATTAAAATATTTTAAAATTAATTACATAAAATTAATTAATGAATTTGTATATATGATATATATTTTTTATATTTTGAGTTTCGTACCGAGATTAATATTATACCTTCGAATGTATAAATGTGGTGCTTGAATATGTTCTAACTAAATATATTCCGTTCGAACGGTTTAGAAACCTTCCCGCCAGGATTTACCACCAAATATTTTTCGTTCGAACACAACAAATTCTCGTTCGAACGTTTTTGAACTTTCCCTGCCATAATAAAGTAATTATCCGCCAAATTTTACTGTTGGAACGTATTTTTTCACTTTCGAAAGGAAAAATTTTTTTGAGACGATTTAATTCGTCACAGAAAATACTGTTCGAACGGTTATTTTGACGTTCGAACGATTTTCTAAATTCATCGATTTTTTGGGACGAAATTTAAATTCCGTCTCAAAAAATGACTTTTAGGGATGAAAAAAATTTCGTCCCTAAATAATTTCGTCCCAAAATCTCAAATTTGTTGTAGTGAGGACAACAAGTTTTACTCTTCAATTCATGACTCAAACTTTTTCCAAGCAAGTTAAAATCAAGATGGATAGGTCCTTATACAATTGACAAAATTTCCTCTTTTGGAACAATAGACTTGAAGGACAAGACAGGGAATATATTCAGAGTTAATGGTTAGAGATTGAAGCACTATTATGGAGAACAGGTGGAGAGGAACTGTGCATTTATTCCTCTTGGAGATCCTAATTGATGAAGATTGAAAAGTCTGGCTGTAGACTTTAAAACAAGCGCTTATGGGAGGCAGCCCACAAAACTTTCTTTTATTCTTTTATTTTTATTATTTTTTAATAATTTAGATTTTGATGCAGGTTTATTTATCATAAATAAAGAGTTGATAATTATAAACTACGACTAATTCACCATGAAACCAGGGAAGTTCCTTTCATTTCTTCAATCTTCCTCCCTTTTGAATTACAATGAGGACATTGTTTAATTTAAACTCCTATAGTCATTTGGTCTTCTTGTTTGCTATTTATTTTATTTTACTTGTGATTTTATAAGTCTTGAGTTGTTGGATTCACTTACCAAGCATGCATTCGAGTATGATTGAATTCTCTATGACTCTAAAATTTGTGATTGAGGATGGGATTGAGAAAAATTTTAAAAAATTTATTTTATGTCAGGCTGAGTTTTGTTGGTACATTGATTTAAATCTTTGACCTTGAACATAATTGAGCACATAGTCATTTTTTTCTATTCCATTTTGCTTATGAAGAGAATGAGTTGAATTAACTGGGACAGGGAAGTTCAATCTTGGTTTGCTTTAGAATCCGTTGATGGATCCCTGAGGCGAAATCCTAGTTGATACCAAATATTAGAGAAATAATCTAGGCAATTTTTTTTTTTTTTTTGTTATAATCGAAAAGCTTTCCCAGCCATCCTAATTATCATGTCATCATTGCATGGTGTATTTCCATAGTCAACCCCCCTGGGCCTTATCTTACATAATCCTTGAATTGTTCTTTTAACTACATAAATCGTTCCCGTTCTAAGCCTGAAAAATCAGGATTTACCTTTTACAATTTGAGAAAATACTTTGGTGGAAATCTACATTTAAAGGGAAACTTAGTTCAAAAAGAAATTATGCTCTATTTGATCAAAGTGTGTGAAAAAAAAAAAGAGGTTGAAGTAGTTGAAGATTTGAAAAGGCTACAAGAATTGAAGTGGCTGAATAAAAAAGGTGGAGGCTAAAAAAAAAAAAGTATTATTGCTGGGTTTGTCTTTTATTCAGAGGTGATTTATCCATCATGGCAGAAAAAAATAGAGAAAACTCAATAAGTGGAGTGCAAATCACTTCAGATTTTGTTGAAGGTGTAGTTGGCATTGCTTCATTGATTAGAACAACAATATTGTCATCAGTCTGAGCATATAGGCAAGGAAGAGTTATGGTTTGAATCCTATGGATCTATTTCATTGTTCTTTCCACTAAGTGTTTTTCCAGTTTGCTTTGATTTTTCATATCTATTTCTTTCTTAGCCCTTACCCTATGGCCTGTCATCACAACCTGATTAAAGATCTTTTGATCTCTGATTTTGGTGTTTGACTATATTAGTGGAGAGGATTTCTGAAAGTTGGACTTATGAGGTGAACTTTTGAAAGAATTCTTCTGATTTCAGTTATTCTACTTTTATCTGAGTTTACAGGTGCTTTGAAGTTAAATTGACTATATCATACACACACTTAAGGTCTTAGCTTTAGGTTGAAGTAACCTCTTAACTCTTGCTTGACAAATTGCTAAATTTTTTATTATTTTCCTGCTATTATTGATGTTAAAAGAGTAGGATACTAGTGATGAAATCTAAATTCAGATCATGGCTTGGTGAGTGATGAGACTTCTCTATGTGGTCTAGTTGCTAGTCTATAGTGGTATTTTATTTTTGTTTGAGGACAAACAAAGTTGTAAATTTGGGAGTATTTGATAACTTGCATAATTTAGTATATTTTATCACTTCTTAACTTTAGACTTTAGTCAAATTTTATTTATTTTGTTGATTTTAGGCTTCATTGTCATCATTGAAATTTATTTCAAATTTGAAGAAAATGAAGACCCAATTTTACAAGCCTATTATCTAGGAACTCTCTCATTTAAATGAAGATGTTATTTGAATATAAGAGCTACTGAATAAAAGACCAAAATGCATGCAATACGGACACTTATTTTGATTTTGAATGAAGACCAATGATTTTGATTTTCTATGCTAATTTGAAGTAATTCTTTTCTATGTTTGTCTGATTTATTTTGAGCTTATTACTTCTAATTAACTAGCCATTAATTAGATGATTTTGATTTTGTGACTTGCTATCAAAAGAGGGAATTGTAGGATAGATCTTGAATATTTTGGCATAGGTAAATATAGAGATTGAAAGACTTGTATGAACCTATGTAGTATCAAAATTGTTGGTCTTAATGCTTCCTTGTTTTATTAATTTGCATACTCTTGTATAAAATAACGAACAAGAATATTTCCAATTGACTATTGAAAGAGGCATTTGGATGAATTGGAGATTTGCTAACAAACAAAGAGAATTAATTTCAATTAGTTAGATGAGTAAAACATAGTGAGGGATTAGGTGAAATCGATTTCCTAAAAGTTTTCTTTCCCATTGATTTGATCTTCGAACAACATCTTTCTTTTCCTTCGAATTAATTTTATTTTAAATTACAATTACAAAAATCTTAGTGACTTTTCTAAATAGAGTCGAGATTAATATAATTTCGGTATTTGTCAAAAGTAGGTTACCAATCCCTGAGGACGATACTCTTCTCATCACTTTACTATAAAACCACGATACTATGTTAATCAATCCAAATATTTAAGTTCCTCCATGGGAACAATAAAGAAATTCCCAATAACATAAATTAGAAATTCTTCAAAAACTCGAAAATATCATGAACTCATCAAATCAAAATACCCGAAAAATAAATCAGTTTACTAACTACGACTCTCAAATGAGCACTTATACTCTCAGACACTTATTCCACTACGATCATTACACCTTACTAAACTTCATACTCTTGTTCTCCAACTGAACCATCAAAATTATCTGAAAAATAATTGGAGATAAGGGGTGAGTTATTAACAACTCAGTAAGCAAGGGATATATACTAGTGTGTAAACATGAGCATTTACAGAGTTCAAAATGCAGAACAAAATATTTTCTTTCAGAATGCAGAATCAGAATAATATTTTCAAAATGCAGTGTCAGAACATGTTATCAAAAATATCAGAGCGAAGGTTCGAAAATATTCATAATCAAAATCCCTTTGGCATAGCATAAACATCACATCACATCACATCTTATCTTATCATATTAGAACAAATACCATGTTTAACCCCCATGGTAGGGTTGTGTAAATCCCAGTAGCTAACCGAGCAGAAACAGAATGTGAATCTTCCCCTTATTCATTCTCGGAGCCCCGAGTGTGCACATAGGAAACACCACGCAGAAAATCACTTTATTTTCAAAGTGGGTGCACCAGAAACAGATAAAGTTAGTACCAACCTGAACAGAGGCCACAGTTTTACACCCGTGGTAAGGTCAAAACGGAATAAAAACAGAAACAGAATGTTATGCCAGAGGTTTTCAGAAATCACATCAGATCATATCAGAGTACAAAAAATCTTCAGAATAGAACAAAATCATATCACAAAATCATATCACAACATAATTTATGCACAAAATTTCATATTTATTCACTCTCTTTTCAAAGTTTAGAAACAGAATGTCAAAAATAAGGTCATGTCTACACCAGTCATGACAGAAAATAATTTATTCTTAAACAGAATCTCATGAGTAATGCAGAACAAATAACTGAGGTAGTTCAGATTTCTTTTCATAATCAAATATGTATATTTTCCAAAAATAACCTAAACTCATTTTATTTTAATGCAAAGTCTAGCATAGGAACCCCGCTTACCTGGACTTCTTAGCTTTTCAGAATTTTCCTCAATAAAAATGTCGAGTCAATTATAAATCGTCACTTATAAAATAATCACGTAATTCCGTAAATTTCCAATCAATCACAAATTTACACCATTTAAGCCTAAGCTTCTACTATATCTATTTTAATTTTTCAATACCTAAAAATTCCCATAACCTTAAAGTATATCATCTCTTTCTAAAATCATCAATGTCCACTTAGATTCTCTGACGAAAACCTTAAATATTAAAAAACAATATTTCTATGAAATAAGATTTTTGGTACTAATATAAGTGGTATTAGATCCACTAAAAATAATTTACTGATTCTGTAAACAGACCCATGGTTACAAAATAAAATAAAAAAAATGCTTGTTGTAATTCAGAGGACAAAATTGTAATAACAACTAAGCTTTACGTAAAAACTCAATAAGCCATGATTTCTTTTTCTTTTTGTTTGCAGGGAAAAATACATAGACCCAAGTCGTGCGATGGAGGCTCACCGTGACTGAAGGAGGTCGCGGCGGGGCAGGCGAGTGGGAGGTGGCTGAGGCACGACTGTGCAACACTGTGAGAGAGAGAGAGAGAGAGAGAGATGAGCGAGAGAGAAAGAGAAAGGAGAGAGAGAGAGAGACCATTGCGAGAGGGAGGACTTACACACCGAGTACGACGGGGAGCTACGGACTGGGGTCACCCGGAGCAGCGTCCAACGGTGGAGGCTTGTCCTCCGGCGACTTCTGCTGTCAACGGCGTCTTATGCGGCTGCGTGGGTAGTGACTTAAGGGTAGTGGGTATTTGAGACAAAGATACTCTATTTTTGAAAGCCGAAACAGAGGTACTTACGATTTCGTGTGGGCTGAGCATGGTGGTGATCTGAGGGAGAAGCAGCGACGAGGTTGGCTTGGCTTCGGGGTGGCGAGGTTGTGGGTTGTAGGGAAGCCGTGAGGGTGCAACTACGTGGGAAGCTACGGTGTAGTTTCAGTTTGTTCTTTACTCTCGATGACGGTTAAGCAGTGTCTCCGTGGGTGGTGCACTGGCAGAGCAGTGGCTTCCACGGTGGTGTTTTCCGACGTGGATTCACGGCTGGCCATGGTTGTGCTATGGTGGTGGTGTCAGTTTTCACGTGGGGATGGTGTTTTTCTAAGTGGGTGAGGACTGGGCTGCGGTGATGCTGGGACGGCATGGGTTGTGGCTTGCGGAGGTTGATTTTGTGCTGTAGCTGGGTGAGCCATGACTAGGTGGTTCTGTGATCGTTTCTGCTTGTGGAGTGGCCGAAAAGCAGTGCATGGTGGCAGACGGGGAAGACGACAGCAACGGCGTGGCTACTTAATCTAGGGTTGAAGATGAATGATAAAATCATGAGAAATGAGCGTGAACTATGAAGTTAACTTTGGAATATATATAGGAAACATAAAAATAAAACCCTAGAGAAAGCAGGAATGAGAGACGTGCATGAAGTGAAAAAAAAAACAGGTGCGTGGCGTGCATGGCATGGAGACTAAAGGAATTTTCACGTCTTGCGTTTTGGATGGGCCTTTTCCTTAAAAAAAATTTGGATCTCGATTAACCTCTATATATATATATATATATATAACTTGTCCCACTAATTTTCAATCCAATAAAAATTTCACCTAATTCAACATATTTAAAGATTTAAACCTACTCAGCAAAATCCCAGAAATTATTCGATATCCATAAAAAATAATATAAACAATTTGAGCTCGTTGTCTATTCCAACAATAATTGCAAATTTCAAGTGGGCTTTACATAAAAAATTTCAGATGCGAATTCCTTGCTTGGCCCGGGTGTTACACTGTGCACTTGTAGTTTTGTACCGATCAAAACTCTTTCGCATCTGGCTCATTTTTAAAAAGAAAAGTTTTTAGACAAATTTAGTAGCACACTGGCTCTCCGAAAATTCTAAAATGTCTTTATTGTGGAGCGGGGTGCTACAACAATCCTTGGCGTAATGTCCCGACTGCTTGCATCTGTAGCATTAGAGTTGGGTCTAGCGACACTTTACCTCATGCACCCTATGACAAAGACTGCACGCTGGTGTCCTTCCTCCGATGCATACCCCAGCAATAGTGTACAAGCTTCTTAGGGGAACCCTAACTACTTCCCTCACCCGTGGACGTCCTCCTCTTTAGGCCAATCGTGATAACCAATGAATTACGATGCTCACATTAGGAAATAAAGGCCATGTGTACTAGCTTCTAGAAACCCTTAATTTTTAAACATGCTACTTATGTTCTGATACACTATGCGTACCAATAGGGAGTTGCCACCTCACCATGGCCTTGCCATGTCATCATCCACTTTAGCATGAGCAGTAACTGTTCATAGGCATAACCACCCAAAAACTCAACCTCAAACAACCCTTAGTCAAGCTCAAGAAACTTTTGGACAAGTGTTGCACATTAAGAGATGGTTGACCATAAAAGACGGCCCACCACCAAAAATCATATAGCTCATCTTTGGCCGGGCATCCCACTCACACAACATCCCTATTTTTTTTTTTATCTTTCATGTCTCAAAGCTCCCTTAATCCACCGTATACATGTACATGAGGATGAAGGCCAACATTAAGACCAATCACAGCAATGTAAGGAAACCCTAGAGGCTTTTCAAATTCTCTTCCTCATCGTCCACTTCATTTCCCTCTTCACATTTTTTTCTCACAAGCTCTCACACTCCTGAGCTCTCTCCTTTGCTCACCCACTCACAGGTTCATCTTTATCAAACACTCTCTCAATCTCTAGAGCTTACATACACAAACACACTTAGAACATCATCACACCAAGAACCTCTCATCTTTCTCTAGGCTTGGGATTCTCAGTTTGGGCCTTCAAGGTATGACCCTACTCTCATATGTTCTTCATGTTTCAAGCTTTTAAGGGTTGGTTCATGTTTGTGTTTGATGATAAGATTTGATGTTGAGTATGAAGTTTTTCTTGTCAAAAGTTTTGGGTGTGCTTTTTGGAACCTCTAAGATGTTAATCTTGATATTGTATGTTTTGGAGATCTTAAAGTTTTGATGTTTTAATTTAAGAGTGAGATTAAAAGGTTGTTTTGAAAGGTGAAGAAATGTGGCTTTTCTTAGGATCAAGTGGTGGCTGAAAAATGTGTCATCTTTCTTTGATCTATGCTTTTGATCAATAAGGAGTTGTGTAGGTTTTATACTTTTAACCGAAACCAAGGTCTATTTTTTATCCAAGTTTATGAGAGAGATGAAGGGTGCTCTGTTTGGTTAGGGTTATGTGATTGAGCTAAATTATTGCATATTTCATATATCTAGAACTCATATATTTGAATTATTTTATTACATGTGCCAACCACTATGTAAAAATTAACGTTTGAATCCCTATTGTTGTGGTCAAATAAATCAAAACAAATAAATAAAAAATGGAGTTTTTATGTTGTGGTTCATTAATATGTATAGAGTGGAGTATATAAATAAGTAGTCACAAATTGTATTTAGATTAAAAAAGATCTTCTTCAAAGCTATTGATTAGTTAAATTTACACAACATTTATATGTATCCTTGCCTTATTTGAGATGTTCTAGATTTCTTAGATAAACTCTAGGTGAATTTTTTAACATTTCAACAATCTCTTTAATAAAATGGTTTAGATAGTTTCATATATGAAATTTATTGAAATATAAAAATACTAAGAATTTTATAAACTTATCGTCGTTTTTGTTATATGCTAGCCATTTATTTTTAAAATAAATGTTTTAAATTTTAATAACTTTACAGTGCATTTATCAATATATAATAACAAATAGAAAATACATTTAAATGAATCCAATCATATTTCAACATATTATTTGAAAATTCCTAGAAATTAAGTGCGAGCCAAATTAATTAAAGCCATTCAAACGGCTCAAATTGGGAACGAGGAACGACATGCATCGAAGGATTTTCATGAATTGATGTCAGAGAAAAGGAAATAAAAATAACATTTGCAAATTGAAAATGTAATTAAGGATTTGTTTTGCTTCTTGAGTTTTCAATTTTATTGTTTCGCTTCTTAGGTTTTAAAATATTATTGATTAGTATAATGTAAAAACAAAATATGAGAATGCAAGAAACAAGACAAATAAAACATACCACAAAAGTAGAAAATCAAATGGAATACAAATATTCAAATAATCCAGAACAGTTATAAGTAAAACCTTAAAAGTTAAAAAAAATAAAAGAAAAAAAGTAAAAATAAGAAAACACAAAAACTATGAGAGATAAATAAATAAAAATAATCGATCCCAAGCATACTTGGGTGGCCTATCTACTAACCACGTTACATCGAAATTTGAAAACCAAAGAGTTTGTTTGGACACTTGAAGTGTTTCAGAATTTTGTAAATAATAGTAAAATGATTTGAGTGAAAATATTTTATTGGGTTTTGAAAAATGAGATGTAATAGTTTGAATAAAGATATTATAAAATCAAAAAATTGTTTCAATATAATTTTTTAATGTAGTATTAGAGCTGAGCAGTAGGAAACTGCACCCCATTACCTCGCCCCACCCCGTTTGTCGGATGCTGGCTGCAGGGTAATCCACCCACAACCTGGCACCTAGTAGGTTGGGCCCAGGCCCGCCCATTTTTGCCCCACCCCGCCCCGCTCCTCTTTTCATATATATATATATATGTGTGTGTGTGTGTGTGTGTGCGTATTCATAAAACAATATATATACTTATATTAAAATGACGTCGTTTAATAATTCCCTAAAACTCCCCCTTCAAGTCGAGACCCACTCAGCACCCACTCAGACTCTCTTGAATCTCTCTACCCTCTCTCATTTTCACACCCTCACACCGTTGTCGTTGCCTTCGCAATTGTTGTCTGCATCTTACTTCGTCTCTAAGCGTCCCTCTCATGTTCTCTTACTTTCTGTAAGTATCCTGCTATCCTAAGCAGTGTTTTGAGTTTTTCAATTGATTGGACTTTGGAGGATGGGTTTGATCAATGGATTTGGAAGATGAGATGTCTTATGTGTGCTATGGAGATTGGATTTTGATTTGTGTGTATTGAATTGTGAATTTATGGTTGTAATTTGTGTATGTAAATTTAGGGTTTTAGATTCGAAGCCTAAATTAGTTTAGGGGTTCAGTTTGAACCCTAGATGATTTTAGGGTTTCTAATTGAAAACATAACCTAATATGATTTGGGCTTTCAATATTGAAATCCCAAAATTGTTTTGAGGTTTCAATATTGTTTTGGGGTTCCGAAACTAAAACTCCAAATTGTTGTGATGTTCATGATTGTATGATTTTAATTGTTGTGTGATTTTTACATCATGATAGGTATTTGTGAGCAACATGAATGGATAGTGAGTCAAATTCAAATACTAGCGTTAGTGCTAGCACCCTACCCCTACCCCTACACCAATTGGGGGAGGGGGGAGGGGGAAGTTGGAAGGGTATATACAATGTTATACCCAGGGCCCAAGCCCACAACCCAAGCCCAGAAGACACACACGATTTCGTTTTTGGATAAGACTCATTCTCTTTTCAGTTCTTCTTCCCCGGTGTTTTTTTTCCCCGAAATCTTCTCCTCCTTCAATTGCTCCCCCATTTCTTCTTCCATGAATCCCACTGTTTTTTACCCATGCTCCCTTCAGTTTAATTTTCTTTTCTACACCCTTAAATTATCTTCTCAACAGACACTCTCTCTCTCCCCTCTTTTTGTCCTTTTAGTCTCTCTCTCTCTCTATTTTATTTTCACCTCCTCCCTCATTTACTCTCCTCAACCGCCAAACACGAGAACCACCCTGCTCCTACATGACAGTAGTTGCCAAAGCCTTTGCCTTGCGCCACCATAGACACATGCCACCCCAGCACCGCCTAACACCAACTCACAAGGCTCCACCCACAACGCTACCCCTTTATGCACCAACAGCCCTCCGTCCACACTAGCAGTTGTCCCACATGTAGCAGGTCACGGAAACCACCCTGCGACAGCACCGCCCTAGTTGGAATAGACCAATTGTAAGCCAAAGCCCCGTTGCACACCACTGCCGGTGCACCACCCACTATAAGCCAAACAAAAAAGTTCCTATTTTACTGCACCCAAAATAGAGCAATCCGGCAACGCCACGACCAAGAAGCCGACAAGCCACGGTGCCTTTGCACCACCCTGAACAACCATACCCAATCTTGTGCCACCGTGAGCAACCAACGCAGGGTACCTCCACCCTTTTCGATTGTTCCCTTGGTAAAAATCTCTCTCTTAAGTCTTGGTATTCAGGAAGGTTGATGTTTATTTTGAGATTTTGTGGTGTTTAGATTAATCATATTGGAGTAGTTGATTTGAAGTAATGAGTCTTATGTGTCATTGAAAATTTGGATTCTATGATTGTATGGTTAAGATATGATTTTAAGTGATAATGAGTAACTCGCTGACCCTCCCAGGGTCGGGACGTTACATACAAAGTATGATCCAGAGAAGCGTAGAAGACACTTAGCTTGTATAGTCATAGTAGACAATCGTTTCAGTTTGTAGAGGGTGAAAGGCTCCAAGCATATTCTAAATACTTGGAACCGATGTTTAACTTTCATTCTCGCCACACAATGGCAAAGGAAATTAATAAACTATATAGAGTACATAGCGTTATTTAGAAACCAATTGAGGTGCAACGCTCGTGTCCTTGTGGTGAGACTTTTAGAAAATGATTTTTAGAAAAAAAGATGGGAATTACTGATCCTTTTAAAACTTTTTCACTTTCCTTCCCAAGATATGAAAGAGTTCTAAGTTTAAAATAAAACCTACCCTATGGATTAAAAGAGAGTTGCATCGGGAATCATAAAATTAAATAAAAAGGCTTTTTACAAAATATCCTTTCCTACATTACACAAAACTCGCCTAGGCTGTAGTCACTCTTTCCTTCGGTCATGTCTGTCCTACCGCTTCTTCCTCACCTTGTCCTTGAGAGGGGGAGGGACATACATCAAAACAAGAATACTCAGTAAGCATTACTTCAAACAGTAAAAATATACTAACATAGGTTTTCAATCATACATTCACATTCATCAACATACTTTACATAAAAACATACATTTCAATTAAAACATTACAATGTGAGGTTTTTCTTTAAAAAGGTTTTCCTTTCATAAAACATTTCCCACTCCTTGAACTTTCATTCATAAAGAAACTAGACATACATATGTACATTCATTCATTCTTTTCACTTTCCTTTGGCCGGTACACACTGTAACGCCCCATGTGTTGGAGTTAGCGGTCTTTTGGACCTGAATTCGCCCATGGCCGCGAGTTGGGAAACCCTCAGTCAGGGGGTAGCACTGGGTGCATCGCCAGTACTACTTACTTGGCATTGCAATCTGTCCAGTCCTTTTTGTACCCATTCATTCAATCATGGCCATTACATATTTTCATACATTAAAACATTCAGTCATTTCCTTTCATTCATTCAGTCCTTTCATCAATCCATTCATTTCATAAATATCATTTAAAAGCATAAGCTTAAACCTCAACATTTAAAACATCTTTTAAAAGCATAAGCATGAGCATCATCGTAAACATCAGCTCATGGCATCCTTAAACATCAGTTCATGGCATCGTTTAAAATCCATTTCATAGCCTCATTTAAAATCCTCTTCATAGCGTCATTTTAAAAATACAGTTTCATTGCATCATTTCAAATATCATTTAAAGCAATGAGCATAAACCTTTTCTCTTTTCATAAAAATAAAGGCAATAGCTACAACATAAATCATCTATTCACATGCATACAAATATTACTTTGGGATGCTTAAATAGAGGCTGCCAAGGAAGGTCATACATACATATACCTTTAAACATTCATACATAGCATATTTTTATAAAACAACATTCATTTCATAAAGCATCGTAAAAAAAACATTTAATTTTCATTCCTTTCATATCATTTAGAAAACCCTAAAAAGTATGAACATAATACTTACCTAGACTCCATGCTATTTCCATTGCATGCAGTCCATTCATGTGCATGTCAAATGGTAACCTACATACATGCATGACCTCAGGTTATTCCTTTCCTCAAGTGCATAACTTAAACTTAGAAAATACATAAACTACACTCGACTTCGTACTTCCTTCATCCATACATACTCTTTCATTCCACTTGTCGTACTTCCTTCATCCATACATACTCTTTCATTTCATTTCATCTTCTATACTTTCCTTTATCATGTTTCCTCTTTCTCAGGATGTAACTTGTGACCAACTTGAGGTCACATTTCCAATACATAGCATTCTGCATTCTACTCCAAGTTCTTATCCTTCAAAGTGAACCTCCCCGATTCATTTTAAAGGCTAAGATACACAGTTGCATTCATCGTTCTCTCTACATATTGAACCATCCACTTCAATGCATAACTTGGACCAACCAAGTTACACATCTCTTCCTCCATCCATGTATAACATAACCAACACTTCCTCATAACCTTAACCATGCATAATACACAACTTTATGCCAACCTTGAGGCTTAGCTTCATGTGCTCATGCTTAGGACATACTATCCATTACCTACGGTAAATTTGTCTGGCACATATGTCCAACAAGTTTACACATGTACCTCACCCCTTTATCACCTAAGACCAACTTATAACTCACTAAAACGACTACTTGTGCATACATGTTTCATATACACCGACATCAACAACCAACTCGAATCCAACCAACGTAACCTTTAACACAACCCGTCCAACCACTTGGCTTATCCCGACACTTCCCTCGATCTACATGACGTATAACCACATCATGGCTCATCCTAACCCATCAAGTGGCATCTTGCCACTTCGCAACTGCGTAGTCATCACATCACTGTGCACAACACCATCACATCACAACTCCACACCTAGTCGCGTCACTTCACAGCATATTGCCATATCACCAACTACATCCCATGGCACATCATCCCATCACTCCACAATACTTACGACCATAATACAAACCGCACAGTAATCCCCAACACTTCAACTACGTACAACGACAGCACAGTTTCAGAAACCACAACTTCATGCTCCACAGTCAAGCCACAACAATACAAAGCACCAAACACTCCAGCTACACAACCACATTATCAACAACTCCGTTCACAGTCTACAATTCATAGCACACCTTCACAATTACCAACATAGCGCACTAACCAACATTTTACAATACCAATCCAATATCAACTTCGCACAATATAATTCTTAATAAAAAGAGATAGGAATTATACCAATGAGAGGTTGAAAGAGCTGTGTCACTTGCTGCTCGTCATGGTCCCACTGTGGCGGCTACTCATGTGTAAGGAAGGGCATGGTTAGGGTTTGCTGGTCACTACCATGACCTTAAAACAGCAGCTATCTGGGGTGGCTAAGGTTTGGTGTGGGCTATGTGGTGGCGGCAGGAGGTGGAGAGGGGTGGTCCTTGGCTAGCATGGCAGTGTACAGTGATGTGAGGTGCCGTGTGGGAACTAGACGCTAAATGGGGAAATGAAGGAGGAGGTGATTAGGCCCAAAGAATAATGCGGTAGTTTTAGTACATCTTTGGGGTGTCGATTCCACAGAGAGACAAATTAAAATAATTGTAGAAAGAACAAAGAAACTAAAGAAAGAGATTAAATTATTAATGAGAAAATAAAGATTAATTTTAAATGTAAATTAAAGTGAAACAAAGTGACTAACGGAAAAAGTACTCAAGTTTGACAAACAGTAAAGCGTCGGGAATCCCTTGCACAAATATGGTATTTTAATTATTCTTAATTCATTGAATAACTCAATTGGGAACTAAATTCCTAATATTCCCAATCGGAAGGTATAGATTTATAAACAAAGATCAAACCAAATGTAACCCTTTGAAAAATCATTCACCACTTTTAAAATACGTAAATTATTATCACTATTGAGAAAATTCAATGACGACAATATACTCAGGAAGCGATATTGCAGCAAAGAATTAAATCAATATAGAAAAATAATTGATCAAACATAATCAAAGAGTCAATCCATTCAATAGAAAAAACATGACTAAATCCATAAACAGAATAAATTCTATGATTATTTGGAGAAGAAAACATTAACAACGAATTGAGAATGATAAAACAAAAGAGTTTTAGTAATTGAAAATGAAATACATAAATCAAGAATAAATTAAAAATATCATCTAATGTGCAAGTTCATCCCTAACCTTACTTGAGAATTTAGTTACCCATAAATATAATAGACAACAAAAATCTCAAGAGAAAAATAAAGCAAACGGTGGCCGTGAAAATTAATTTTAGATCTTCCTCTTTCAAACTGAGCCGTCTCCCCTTCTTCTCGACTCCCAATTTCGTACTAATGATGTGCCTAAATAGGGCAGGAAAGAAACCCTAACGTATTCATATTCCCGCACACAAAATCGCCTAAATTTTAGGACTCAACTTGGCAGCCATGTACGCACTTTAGGAGTTCGAATTTGGAAATTCTTATTAGAGACAACTTTGTAGCCCTTTAAGATATCTTTCCAAAAAATCAAGAATCCCATAAATCCGATATCTGAGAAAAAAGTTATGATTAAAATAATAAAGTATATCCATTCTGTCTCCTAGCGCATTTTGGACTCTGATCCGAATTACTCTCAAACCCCATCATTATCCTTATTTGAAAAGTCCTACACTCCTTGAAGGTTCTTATGTTGTTTCAACATCTTGCCCACTTGAAAGTCCTTTGAATTTGAATGGGTTTGGACTTGCTCTTTTATAGAGTCTGAAATTAAACATAAAAATTTACTTAGGAGTATCCCGAAGTAAATAGAAACTCAATTCAAGAATACACATTAATTCCAATGATTTCTATTAACATTTTAGCGTTTTAGTCCAGTAATAGGGTATTTAGAGTGTGCACCTTCGTACACTCATCACACCCCCCAACTTGCTTATTACTAGTCCCTAGCAATTTCTATGCTAAAGAGATGAAAGAGATGAGAATCACTAAAATAGGCCACTAATTCACATTTTCCAAATTCATATATCAAAAACAAACTAAGGAATCCAAAAACCCATCAAGATCAATCCACTTATAGCAATTCACAGAGTGTGTGTGTGTGTGTGTTTTCCAAGCTATAACCATCTTACCACTAACCTTGACACATGCAACATCAAGAACATCTCAAGCAAAATGTTCAACTCCATAACTCACGGGTATAATAGTGTTTCGTGTAAGGGCTCTTTCTATGGAGTTGACAAATGGTGTACACACAATCACGTAGAGATTTAGATAATTATGAACAAGGAACAAGCAAGCATTGATCTTATGATAGGAACACTAACAAATGAGAATTCAACCATTCTTTCCAAAAGCTTACTTAGGATCAGAACGGTCAACACAAAAGGTTGTAACGTGACTTAGGTTCGGGGCTATATGAAAAAAATGAAAAAGGATTCAAAAACTTCCAAGTACATACAAAGAGAATCTTATTAAATATCTCAGTAAACCATACTTCTCACTTGATGTACTCTTCAACCTTTCAAATCATCAAATAATGCATCTTTTATTTTTCTTTTTCTTTTCCCTTTTCCTTTTTTTTTCTTTTTTTTTCATCATTTTCTTTTTATAATTTGGTGAGCAATTACATGTCACCCTGGTATTTTGCTATTTCTACCCAGCCTTGGTATTTTTACCTTTGAAGCTCACTCACTTGAACACGTTGTAACTCGTGTTCTTCATTTTTTCTCTCTTTTTTTTTTTATTCCTTTCAAAAAGAAGAATTCCACATCTAGTACACACTTGGAAGTAACAAGGATATGAAAAATTAGTGTATAAGCTATACTCCAATGTGGAGAGGCATGCATGTGGGCATATGAAAAGAAAATGTTACATGTGTTTATTGGCTCAAAGTTGGCTACTAGGGGTCTATAATGGAAAGGGTTAGCTTGAAAGGCTCAAACGTTGATCCTAAGTTGACCTTCGTCATATCCCAAGTATATCCACCATCTTACCACAAACCATGTAATGATATTCTCAAAACAAGTGTCCAATTCAACGTATCAATGAACGCTTATCACAATTTATTGCATTTGTAGGCTCTCAATCCTCTCCAAAACTCACATTAATACTTAAGCAAAAGAGTTCTCTAACTACATGTGTCAAACCACCATCTTACCACAAAGCTTGGATGAGTGCATTAAAGATTCTGTGAATGCCTCAGCAAAAAATGATTATGGTGGGTTTTATGAATTCACGAAGATGACTATGAATGAGAATGAGTACACATGTGAAAAGGATGACGTGTGATGCAAAATTAAAAAAAAATTTGACACATGAAAATATACCACAGAGTTCCAACAATCATTTTCAATACTGAATTTGCACCACCACCCCCAACTTAAATGAACTATTGTTCTCAATGTTTAAGAATCAAATTTGAATGGGGAATAACTAAAAATGGTAGAATACACCTGATGAGTGACGTGGGTAGCTCGCTAAGCACCAAAGATGGTAACCTGAAATGACAAAATGAAACTAACCTGCAAACAAAAACAAAGAAAACAATAGCAAACAAAAAGGAAAAGAAAGAAAATAAGAGAAAACAAAAATAAAACAAAACAAATAAAGAAAAACATATATGCGTGGTGTGGTCAAGGTTGATAGACCGGATCCACAAGTGGAATGTCTTCCACTTCCGAAACTTGTTTATCAATTAATAGTTTAAGGCATTGACCATTTACTTTAAAGATCCGACCATCCTTAGGATCCTCTATTTCTACCGCCCCATTTGTAAAAACATTCTTCACAACAAAAGGGCCAGGCCACCTAGACCTAAGTTTTCCTGGGTGCCTATGGAGCCTAGAATCATATAAGAACACTCGATCATTTGGCTTAAACGTTTTTTTCAAAATATTTTTATCATGAAACGCTTTCATTTTAGCCTTATAGATTCTAGAGTTCTCATAAACATCATTTCTCAACTCCTCTAACTCAGTCAACTGAAATTTTCTAAGCTTACCTGTTTCTCCCATGTCAAAATTGAAATGCTTGATGGCCCAATAAGCTCGATGCTCGAACTCCACAGGTAAGTGGCAAGGCTTTCCAAAAACAAGCATATAAGGTGACATGCCTAAGGGAGTTTTGAAAGCTGTACGGTAGGCCCAAAGCACATCAATTAGTCTCAAAGACCAATCTTTGCGATCCAAGTTGACCGTTTTTTCCAAAATTTGCTTAATTTTCCTGTTTGGAAGTTCTACCTGTCGACTTGTCTGGGGATGGTAGGCAGTAGAGATCTTATGTACCACCCCATATTTTTTCATCAAAGCCTTAAAAAAATGGTTGCAAAAATGTGTACCCCAATCACTAATGATAGCACATGGTGTACCAAATCAAGATAACACATTCTCTTTGAGAAATTTAATTACCGTTCTATTATCATTACTCCTGCAAGTTGTTGCCTCTACTCATTTTGACACATAATCTACTGCCACAATAATATACTGGTATCCAAAAGAAGGAGGATATGGTCCCATAAAATCAATGCCCCAACAATAAAAAATTTCAATCACCAAAATTGGGTTTAAGGGCATCATATTACGACGGGACATAACTCCTAACTTTTGACAGTTTTCACATGAGCGACAATAGATGTTTGCATCCTTAAACAAGGTGGGCCAATAAAATCCACACTGTAGAATTTTTTGCAGCGGTTTTCTTCATTGAAAAGTGGCCCCCACAAGCTTGGGAGTGACAAAATTCCAAGATGATAGCAATCTCTTCATCAGGGATGCAACGCCTTCAAATTTGGTCAGGGCAGTATTTGAAAAGGAAAGGGTCATCCCAATAGAAATTATGTACCTCAGAAATGAACTTCCTCTTGTCTTGAGCGTTCCAATCCATCGGTATCTCACCTACAGCCAAATAATTCACAATGTGAGCAAACCATGGTAGAGAAGTAATAGAAAGTAAATGCTCATCGGGAAAATCATCCCTGATTGGCAGGTGGTTAGATGTGTCCTCAAATGTGAGCCTCGAGAGATGGTTAGCCACTATGTTCTCCACTCATTTCTTGTCTTTGATGGTGATGTCAAATTCCTGCAAAAGTAAAATCCACCGTATCAGTCGCGCCTTAGCATCCTTCTTTGTAAGAAGGTACTTAAGGGCTGCATGATCTATGAAAATAATAATAGGAGAACCAATCAAGTAAGCACAAAACTTATCCAAAGCAAACACTACAGCTAGCAACTCTTTTTCAGTGGTGGAATAATTCATCTGAGTACTATTTAGAGTTCTATTAGCATAATAAATAACAAAAGGCTTCCCCTTCCTTCACTGTCCAAGAATAGCACCTATAGCAAAGTCACTAGCATCACACATGATCTCAAAAGGTAAAGTCTAATCAGGTGGCTGCATTATGGGTGCTGAGGTAAGCTTGCCAATTAGCGTTTTAAAGGCCTATTGACATGCTTGTGTCCACTCAAATGGGGCATCTTTAGCTAGGAGGTCACATAGTGGTCTAGATATGGTGGAAAAATTCTGTATGAACCTCCTATAAAAGCCTGCATGTCCAAGAAAGGATCTCACATCCTTTACTGTCCTAGGTGTAGGCAACTTAGAGATTAATTCAATCTTAGATTGATCAACCTCTATCCCTCTAGAAGAAATAATATGCCCTAAGACAGTACGTGAAGGTACCATAAAGTGGCATTTCTCTCAATTCAAAACTAATTCCTTCTCCTCACAACGAGTCAACACTCTCTCTAAATTCAATAAGCATGCATCAAAAGAAGATCCAAAAACAGTCAAGTCATCCATAAAAACTTCCATGCAATTTTCAACCATGTCACTAAAAATGCTCATCATGCAATGTTGAAAAGTAGCAGGTGTATTACACAATCCAAATGGCATTCTACGAAAGCATAAGTACCAAATGGACAAGTGAAAGTGGTTTTATCCTGGTCTTCTAATGCAATTTCAATTTGATAATAACCAGAATAACCATCCAAAAAACAATAGAAAGGATGACTAGCCACACGCTTAAGAATTTGATCAATAAAAGGGAGAGAAAAATGGTCTTTCCAAGTGGCAGCATTCAATTTTCTATAATCAATGCACATCTGCCACCTAGTCACAAGTTTTGTAGGGACTAACTCTCCCAAGTCATTCTTCACCACAGTAATACCTGACTTTTTAGGAACAACCTGTGTAGGACTTACCCATTTACTATCAGCAATAGGATATATCATTCATGCATCTAATAGTTTCAACACTTCATTTTTCACCACTTCTTTCATAGTAGGATTAAGCCTACGCTAGGGGTCTCTACAAGGGCTAGTTCCTTCCTCTAAATTAATTTTATGAGAATAGACCAGGGGACTAACACCCTTTATATCAGCAATGCTCCAACCTAAGGCTGACTTATGCTCACTTAGGGTCCGTATTAATTTCTCACCTTGAGACTAAGACAATTCAGATGAGATAATAACAGGAAAAGTATCACCTGGACCAAGGAAAGCATGCTTTAAACCCTTAGGTAGAGGCTTCAATTCAACTTTGGGTGCTTCCACACTTGAAGGAATTTGTTTTTCACCTTTCTCAAGCATCTCCTCAAACTTCGGTTGCCATGCCCGAGTGCCGTAATCCTAAGTTCTATAAAAAATAGTATAAATATCAACTACATCAGATGGATCACTGATAGAATCAAACTCAGAATTAGCAAGAAAATACTCAAGGGGATCAAAATCATGAGCTATAGAAACTCCCCTATCCACCAGTGAGTCAATCATGTATGTCTGGTGGCTCTCATCATCATCTTCTGGCTGTTTTGCAATATGGAAGATATTCACCTCGAGAGTCATGTTTCCAAAAGATAACTTCATGAGCCCATTCCTGCAATTAATAAGAGCATTAGTAGTGGCAAGGAAAGGCCTACCTAAAGTCAATGGAATTTTAGAAGTGGTATCAATAGCAGAGCTAGTGTCAAGGATTAGGAAATCAACAGGATAATAAAATTTGTCAATTTGAATTAGAACATCGTCTACCACACCCCGGGGTACTTTGATTGAACGGTCAGCCAATTGCAATACCACAGTGGTTGGTTTGATTTCTCCCAACCCCAACTGCAAATAAATAGAATATGGCATTAGATTCACACTAGCTCCTAAATGTAGCAAAGCTTGCCCAAACTCATGATTTACAATGCTGCATGCAATGGTTGGACAACCAGGATCCTTGTACTTGGGAGGAATCCGTTGCTCAATTAGAGCATTAACTTGCTCTGTCAGGAACGCTGTCTTCTTCACATGGTGCTTTCTCTTAACTGCACACAAATCCTTGAGAACTTTTGCATAAGTAGGAACTTGTTTAATCACATGCAATAGAGGAAGATTGATTTTTACCTGCCTTAGATTCTCTAGGATTTCCTTGTTAGGATCCAAAGTTCGCTTGCTTGATTTTAAAACTTGAGGGAATGTACCTTAACAGGACTTTTTCTCACCTCAAGTTCCTTGGGCAGCTCGACATCACTACTATCTTGATTCTTTTCCACATCCTCTGATTTGTTCGTTGTTAGGATGTGTAATGACTTACCACTTTGTGTCACAATGGCATTCACATCCATCAAATTCTCTCGCACCATGTGTTGACCATGGGGTGCGGACTGAGCTTGAGAAGGGAACTTACATCGCTCATTTACACTCAAGGAGCTCATCAATTTGGACACTTGACTCTTTATCTCCTTATTTTCTTCAACAACCTGTGTAATCAAAGATTCAAATTTTTGGTTAGTCTTACCTTGTGCATCAATAAAAGCATGCAAAGTGTCTTCTAAAAGATTCCTAGAAGATGAAGGTGCATGATATGGTGCAGGGTATGATCTAGGGGGTTGTGCAGGTGGCTGGTTTTCAGACTTCCAGCTTAAATTGGGGTGATTGCACCACCTCAGATTATAGGTATCGGAATAAGGTGTAAAAGGCTTCTTGTACATACCTAAGGCATTACATTGTTCCTCATACATCCCTCTCATCTCAACAAATGTGAGACACTCTTGGGCGAGGTGATCTATCCCGCCACACACAAAACATGGTCCAAAAGACTCTGCATGATTAGCCACGAGTGTTGGCTTTAAGTCCTTAGTCTTTAACACATCTAGCTCCCTAGTGAGCATCTCAACCTTAGCCTTTCGGCTATCCTCTTCCCTGAGATAGTAAATTCTACCAGTATTTGGGTTTCCTGCAGGTCGTGACCTATTTGTGCTTCAGTAGCACTAGGTCCAGTCCAAGTGTGAGCTTTTTCAGCAAGTTCATTAAGGTATTCTATGGCCTCATCAGGATCTTTATGTAAGAACTCACTATTACACATCAACTCTACAAATTGGCGCTCTCTAGGTGTAAGTCCCTCATAACAATAGCTCACTAAGCGCCAATTCTCATACACATGGTGAGGACACATACTTAACAACTCCTTAAATATCTCCCAAGACTGATACAAAGTCTCACTATCCTTTTGTGCAAAGGTGGAGATTTGCCTCTTTAAAGCATTGGTCTTATGTTGGGGAAAGTATTTATTAAAAAAGACCTGAGTCATCTCATTCCATGACCCAATAGATCAGGGTCTCAGTGAGTATAGCCAACTCTTAGCTCTATCGTTCAAAGAGAAAGAAAAGAACTTAAAGTCTCACAACGTCATCAGTTGCATTTTGACTATGAAAAGTCGAACTACTTCCTCGAACTCCCTAATATGCACATGTGGATTTTCATTTTCTAAGCCATGAAAAGTAGGGAGTAACTGTATCATCACTGTTTTAAAATCCAATTGGCGAGTATTAGTTGGAAACATGATGCATGATGGTGTGGCTGTGGGTGTAGGGCGGAGGTAATCATGAAGAGTTCTAATGGGTTGACCTTCGTGTTCACTCATTTCTTCTGGATTAGATGGATTGTCAAATAAAGGATTTAAAAAGCTTGATTCTGACTCTTCCACAGGCCTACAACCAAATCTACCCAAGATGTCTCTATATCTGTGCATGCAAGGTAACAAAATACTAAAAACTAAAAATACTATGAAAGGAAAGAAAAAAAAAATAATAATGCAACAAGCTAAAAGAGGGAACGAAGTTACCGCCTTTACAAACTGCTGAAATAAAAACCTATCTAGCAATTATTCTACTGTCTCCCAGGCAACGGTCCCAAAATTTGATTACGCCCAAAGAATAATGCGGTAGTTGTAGTACAACTTTGGGGTGTCGATTCCACAGAGAGACAAATTAAAAGAATTGTAGAAAGAACAAAGAAACTAAAGAAAGAGATTAAATTATTAATAAGAAAACAAAGATTAATTTTAAATGCAAATTAAAGTCAAACAAAATGACTAACAGAAAAAGTACTCAAGTTTGACAAATAGTAAAGCGGCGGGAATTCCTTGCACAAATATGGTATTTTAATTATTCTTAATTTATTGAAAACTCAATTGGGAACTCAATTCCTAATATTCCCAATCGGAAGGTATGGATTTATAAACCAAGATCAAACCAAATGTAACCCTTTGAAAAATCATTCACCACTTTTAAAATACGTAAATTATTATCACTATTGAAAAAATCCAACGACGACAATATACTCAGGAAGCGATATTGCAGCAAAGAATTAAATCAATATAGAAAAATAATTGATCAAACATAATCAAAGAGTCAATCCATTCAATAGAAAAAGCATGACTGAATCCATAAACAGAATAAATTCTATGATTATTTGGAGAAGAAAACATTAACGATGAATTGAGAATGATAAAACAAAAGAGTTTTAGTAATTGAAAATCACATACATAAATCAAGAATAAATTAAAAATACCATCTAATGTGCAAGTTCATTCATAACCTTACTTGAGAATTTAGTTACCCATAAATATAATGGACAACAAAAATCTCAAGAGAAAAATAAAGCAAACGGTGGCCATGGAAATTAATTTTAGATCTTCCTCCTTCAAACTGAGCCGTCTCCCCTTCTTCTCGACTCCCAATTTTGTGCTAATGATGTGCTAAAATGGGGTAGGAAAGAAACCCTAATGTCTTCATATTCCCACACACAAAATCGCCTAAATTTTAGGACTCAACTTGGCAGCCATGTATGCGCTTCAAGAGTTCGAATTTGGAAATCCTTATTAGAGACAACTTTGTAGCCCTTTAAGATAGCTTTCCAAAAAATCAAGAATCCCATCAATCTGATAGCTAAGTAAAAAGTTATGATTAAAATAATAAAGTATGTCCATTTTGTCTCCTAGCACATTTTGGACTCTGATCTGAATTACTCTCAAACCCCATCATTATCCTTATTTGAAGAGTCCTACACTCCTTGAAAGTTCTTAGGTTGTTCCAACGTCTTGCCCACTTGAAAGTCCTTTGAATTTGAATGGGTTTGGACTTGATCTTTTATAGACTTTAAAATTAAACATAAAAATCTGCTTAGGAGTATCCAAAAGTAAATAGAAACTCAATTCAATAATACACATTAATTCCAATGATTTCTATTAACATTTTAGAATTTTAGTCCAGTAATAGAGTATTTAGAGTGTGCACTTTCGTACACTCATCAGGAGGCAAGGCCTCGGCTGACTGGGCAAGGTGGGGCTCAAGATGAGTTATGGGGCTAACCCCTGGTGGCCATGGGTGGAGGGGCATGGTGGTTGACGGCGACTAGGCACCAGATCTAGGGAGATCTGTGGGTTGAGAGGGAGGGAGAAGCACGGGGGTTGGGGGACCGTCGAATCTAGGGAGAATGAGGTTGCAACGATGAGGCACAACGTGGAGGAGGCTCATGGCGGCAGCTGATGGAGATAAAAATCCTAATTATCCCAAGTTGATGATAGAAATCCCTTAATTATTCAATATTTTTTCTCGAACAATACTAGAAATATCTCCAACTAATAACTCTATATCTCTAACTAATAACTCTATATCTTTATGTGAATTTAACTAATTGGAGACTCATTAAGTTCTTTGAATTTTTCTTGAAAATCACACTAGTCGCGGTAAAGCATCTCTACTTTTGCTCAACTAATGGTGTTTAATCCTAGACCTTTAATCACAGATCACCTCTCGGTCTCATTGTAGTCCAAAAAATTGAACGCTAGAAAATTGTAAGCATTAAGAACAATAACGCTAAATCATGAAAATATTGAAAATAAAATAATTTGAAATATAAACTGTGTTCAATGCTAGGTTACAACAAAGTTCTAGAAAATATAATTAGTTCATAATGAAATTAAACAGAAAAATAATAAAACTGGTATTCTCTGTTGAAGTCGGTTAACGAAGCTCTCGCCTTTACCCTCCATTCCGCCTTCTCAAAAGAACACTTGAAAAATAAATTCTGGAACTCTAAACTCAGACTCTAAAACTCATATTCTTGACTCTAATTCATAACTACCCTTTCATCCCACAAGATGGTATTAAATAGGCGTCCAAACTCAAATGCGGAAACAAGATAACTGCGGCTACCATCTCGCCTAAGAATCTGGAACATTATTTCTAAAGATAGATGTTAACATAAACGAAAATTAACCCAAGAATAATGGGATTGTCAAAAATGGAAGATTTAGTGATATGCGGCTTGAATTGTGGAACTCGGAAGGATTTGGTCACCAACAGATTGATTGTGGAACTCAAATTCGGTGGTCAGCAGTAGATTAATCCTGGTCGGGAGGAATTGTCCTACCGGGTAGATTCCATGTTCGATGAATATAACTGGCGTGGAGGTCACAAGTGCACTGGTGTAGAGGACACAAATGAACGGGCGTAGAGGTTACAAATGAACTGGCTTGGAGGTCACAAAGACCACACGACCCTCTCCTCGCCTACCAAGTTGAAAGACTCTCGACCAGGATGAAAGACTCCTCTCAACTTTCCTTGCCTACCAAGAGAAATCTATTTGCTGCCCACGGGACAAGGCTCCTCGCCCAAATCTCATTGACTCTCTTCAGATCTCGTTGCTTCTCATCGGTCTGGATCCATAGTCTCTTCTTTTGTACTCAAAATGCTCTCATTTTGCATTAAATCTTCTCATTCTTTCAAATCTAAGAAAATAAATAAAAATATGTAGAAATAAAATAAAAGCAGTAGTATTGAAGGGAAAATGACACTTTTCATAAATAAAATAGTGATAAAAATCACATAAAAATAACACTTATCAAATACCTCAAAACTTAAGTTTGGCTCGCCCTCAAGCAAAGAAGAAAAGAAAAGATAATTAAAACAAGCATTGGTTTGATTCACAAAATTTATTACCTCAAAGATTGTCTAAAGTCTATAATTCAAAGGAATCATTCAAGATCAATCAAGTCCAAAAGTTAATTCAAAACTCAATTCCACCGCATTATCCCTCCCCACTTTCATGCATACTCATCATTCTCACTTTATCATTAGCTCCCCGAATAGTTTTATACAAACAAGTAAATAAGTAATGGATCTCTAAAAACTCCATAGGCTTGCTTTTCAATCACTCTCTACTAATGTAGAATAGAAACTATCACCAGGGATCAATAGGTCTTTATTAAACTTGTAATGTAAGGCTAGGGTGAGGGCTACAAAGAAAATGTAGGATTTAAATAAAGTAAGAGAACTTTAAGTTGAACACTAAGGAATAAATAGAGCATTCTCACTTCTAACACAAACATCTATTCTCAATCTTTGTAAATCTCTCAACATACTTCTCTTTATTGCACTTTCAAGTATCTCTCTCTTTACGCCTCTTATTCAGTAGGTCGGATATATATATATATATTTTTGAAAATATTCCATACTGTTTCGACTGCCTTTTTGGATGATTCTCGTCGGCCTTTTCTTGTTGGCCACACAATAGATGAGTTGACTCTTCACACCCCCAAACTTATGATTTTGATAATATGCTATAAGTGCTTCACTTGTAGACCTTCTACCTCTCCTGCTTTTCATAATCTTGTGAATCTGTGACTTTGTGTAAACTTAGTTTTCTTGAAATGTAAAGAAATCAGTGTTTAAGCTCAAATAGGGTAGGGAATATGAGGTTTACAAGAAAGAAAAATATAAGGCCAAAATATATTTCAATAAAGGTCAAAGGGACGACTATAGATAAAGAGAATAAATAAGCAAGCTTGAAAGAATCAATCGGTCCAAAAAATGTCTTAATCATTTCCCCAATAATATTCTATCTAGGATTTTAGCTCGAGTGTAATCAAATAAGTTCTAGAGTAAGTTGAAACCATATAAATTCACATAAAATTTTTCTAGGTACTCAAAATAGTTAATGATCATAAAAAACATTCATTGAACATAGAAAATATCAAATTAAGTAAGATCAAGTAAAGAATTAACAACTAAACTTAAACAATAAGAATTTTTCCTAAAAATTATAATCAATTTCAATCAGATTCTTATCATATGCTTTTTATTCATCAACCATATTGTTTTTATCATTATTATTATTATTATTATTATTATTATTTTGAATAAAATAATATCTTTTTCCCCCAAACTTAAATATCACATTGTCCCCAATGGGAAAAAGGAGAAAGAAATAAAACAAAGAATGAGAGAAGGTAATATATGCTCCCCTAATTGTTTCCAGTTCTGCCAATTGACTATTTTCTTTGAAGGTGCAACCATGTACTTCTTAGAGATCTCCTTGCCTCTTCATTCCTACACGATGAAAGAAAAGAAATAAAAGTTCATAAAATGAAAGAGATAAGAAAATTTGGGTTGCCTCCCAAAAGCGTTTTATTTTAAAGTCTATAGCTAGACATTGTCCTCTCATCATTTATTACTGGCGAGATCGATGGAACACTTTTCCGAGTTAAAGTCGCCATCCATATAGGGTTTGAATCTCTATCCATTTACTTTAAATGTGTCTTTTTTCTCGTGATGGACTTCAACCGCCCTATAGGAAAAGACACAGGTCATTACAAACGATCCCGACCACTGAGAGTGCAACTTTCTGGGAGAGAGTTGAAGTCTTGAGTTAAATAATAGAACTTTCTGCTCAACTTTGAATTCTCTTCTTAGAATACACTTATCGTGCCATCTTTTATTTTTATCTTTGTAAATCCAAGCGTTCTCATAAGCATCATTGCGGAACTCATCCATCTCGTTGATATGCAGTATTCTCTTCTCGCCAACCGCTTGTAAATCAAAGTTTAGTGTTCTTGTCACCCAGTAGGCTCTATGTTCTAGCTCCATGGGTAGATGACAGGCTTTTCCATAAAAGAGCCAATAGGGTGACATCTCGATCGGTGTTTTGAATGCTGTCAAATAGGCCAATAGCGCATCATCTAACCTTCTTGCCCAGTCTATCCAAGAGACACTCACGGTCTTCTCTAGTATGCGCTTCAGCTCTCGATTAGACACCTCAACCTGGCCGCTCGTTTTAGGATGGTATGGTGTCGCCACATGATGGGTGACACCATACTTAGTCAGTAGCACTTCAAATTGTCAATTGCAAAAATGCTTCCCGCCATCACGGATTATGGCCCTCGGAGTGTCAAATCGGGAAAAGATGTTCATCCGCAGGAAATTCACCATGACCCTCGCATCATTGGTTGTCAAGGCGACCACTTCTACCCATTTAGAGACATAATCTACAGCAACCAAAATAAATTTGTTAGAATATGAGGATGGAAAAAGACCCATGATATCTATACCCCAAACAGCAAATAATTCAATCACTAAAATATTGTTTAAAGGCATTTCATGTTTCCTAGAAATATTTCCAACCCTTTGACAATGATAACATAAAATTAAAAAATTAAAAGAGTCTTTAAAAATAGTCGGCCAATAAAAGCCGCATTGTAAACCTTTTGTTGTTATTTTTGCTCCACCAAAGTGGCCGCCCGCTTCCAAAGAGTGGCAGTGTCTGAGTATGCTCTTCATCTCTTCCTCGGGCACACATCTTCAGATTATCTAATCCGTGCAATGCTGGTACAGAAAAAGTTCCTCCCAAAAATAGTATTTTAAGTCAAAGAAGAACTTCTTCTTTTGTTGATATGTCATCTCGATCGGGAGAATTTTGGATACCAAGTAATTTACCACGTCGGCCTACCAATAAACAACTTGTATAGCCATCAATTGCTCGTCTAGGAAGGTCTCAGTAATTGGAAAATTCTCCTCGCCAGCCACCTTTTTAAGCTCAAGGCGAGATAAGTGGTCGACCACTACATTCTCGGTACCTTTTTTTATCTCTTATTTTCAAATCGAACTCTTGAAGTAGCAGAATCCATCTTAACAGTCTTAGTTTGACATCCCTCTTCGACAACAAATATTTCAGAGCTGAGTGATCGGTGTAGACGACCACCTTCAAACCTATCAAATAAGAACAAAATTTGTCAAAATCAAACACAACTGCTAACAATTCTTTTTTAATAGTAGCATAATTAAGTTGAGCTCCTGTTAAGGTCCAACTTGCATAATAAATATCATGAAAAAATTTATCTTTTCTCTGCCCCAAAACAACCCCTACAACATAATCGCTGGCATCACACATTAATTCAAAAGGTAAGTTCTAATCTGGTGATATAATGATAGGTGCTGAAATTAATTTCTTTTTCAATGTTTCAAAAGAATTCAAGCATTCATCAAAAAAGTCAAACCAAGTATCTTTAATCAACAGAGTGCAGAAAGGTTTAGTAATTTAGGAAAAATCCTTGATAAACTGATGGTAGAACCCGGCGTAACTCAAGAAGTTCCTCACGCCCTTCACATTGGTCGGTGGTGGGAGGTTGTCAATAATTTCTATATTTGCTCGATCGGCCTCAATTCCCTTGAAGGAAATGCGGTGGTTGAGCACTATTCTCTCATTAACCATGAAGTGACATTTTTCCCAATTTAAGACAAGATTTGTCTCCTTGAATCTCTGCAAAACCAAAGATAAATTATATAAGTAGTCATCAAAAGAGTGACAAAAAACCGAGAAGTCATCGATGAAGACTTCTAAAAATTTATCCACCATGTCCGAGAAAATGTACATCATGCATCTTTGAAAAGTGGCGGCGCATTGCAAAGACCAAAAGGCGTGTGCCTATATGCAAAAGTACCGTTAGGACAGGTGAAAGTGGTCTTCTCTTGATCCTCAGGTGCAATGGCTATTTGATTGTGTAACACCCCGTATTTTAGTGTTTTTTTTAATTGAAAGATTATTTGTTATTAATTTAAAAATTTATTCTCTTGTTTTAAAATTGTTGGATTTTTAGTGGGTTTATTTTTATGATTTTAACTTTGTGAAATTTATTTTTGAAGTGCTTTCTTTAAATTAATTATTGTTATGTGTTTAAATTTCTTCTCGAATTAATTAACTTGTTGTTGGGTTTAATTGTTTATTTTCATTTTAATCACTGCGGTTGAATTATTTTATTTCACTTGCTGTTTTAAAACCGTTTCCGTTGAATCATTTTTGTGACCCAAGATGTGAGGATTGGACCTCATTTCTTTCCCTACATTTTTCTCTTTCCTCTTTTTCTTTTCTTCCTTTTTCTTTTTCTTCTTTTCTTTCCTTTCTTTTTTTTTCTTCTCCCCTGGTTTCTTTCCCGCGCGACGCAACTCCCCCTCCCTCTCTCCGTCCGATCCTCCTTCTCACCCCAGCGCCGCCGTGAGCCGGCGGTGGCCGACACCGCCCGGCTCCCCAGCTTCCCCAGCCGCCGGCGATGCCACCCCTCCATTTCCAGCCCCAGCCACCACGAGCCCTTTGAAGCCGCGGCATTCCTTGCCCCGCTGCGCCGCCGTCGTGCCACCTCTGGCCACCATCTTCTCACCACATCATCCTCGACCTCTTGGCAACCCATTGGACCCAACCCCACCTCCGATCCGTCACCGGTGAAGCACATTCATCAACATTTTCGATTTGGGTATTTTGGTCTTCTACCGCCTATTGCGCCGCCACCCACGGCCAACCACTACCACCATTAGCTTCACCGACATCCCTAAGCCCTACCCTATCAATCTCGGGTCTTCGTTTGCACCCGTTCAAAAGTGGGTTTTTGAGACCCACGGCCACAGTGCATTTGGCACTGTTTTGTTGCTGCGTTGCCGCTTCTAGCACCTCCGTGATCTTTCAAAAATTATATTATAGCATTGTAAGTATTTTTTCTCTAAGAACTTTTGAGATTTAAATGTATTTTTACGCTAACTCATATTTACTGTGAATTGGTTGGTTGTACGGGACTGAGTCCGAAGAGTAAGGGGGTCGGTTGGATTGGATGATGGAGTTGTTTGTGTGATTGGTTTATGCTATGAAATTTGTTGGCTGTTTCGAATTTAAATATTGGTGTTTTGAGTTTGACGTTGGTCATGGTGGATATTGGTATTTTTTTTAGGAAGTGGTGATATATTTTGGGATTATGAGGGTTTTAAGTTTTGAGAAATTAAGATAGATTATTTTAGAAGCTTAAGCTTAAATATGGAAATTCGTGATTGATTGAAAACTTACGGAAATTGTGTGATTATTTTTATAGGTGACGATTTATAGTCGACTCGATATTTTTGAGGAAAATTCTGAAAAGCTAAGAAGTCCAGGTAAGCGGGGTTCATATACTAGTTTTGCATAAAAGAAATAAAATGAGGTTGACTTTGGAAATAAACATGTTTGTTTTTGAAAAGAAATGATCTGAAAACAACCTCAGATGTTTATTCTGCATATGCATAAATTCAATATAAGAGAAAGTGTTTTCTGTCATGACTGGTGTAGACATGAGCTAGTTTTGTGCACTTTATTTCTGAACTATGTAAAAGAGCGAATAAGGAATTCTAAAAGTTTTGTTATGAACAAATGAGAATATTTTGTTTATGTTTATCTCGAACATGTGAAATGATCTGAAGCTTTTTGGTGTTTTGTTTTGATGTGATGTGTCATTTGAAAACCTTGGCATGAAGTTCTGATTCTGTATATGATTGTAATCGGATTTTCGATGAAATCCGTTCTGTTTCTATTAAGGCCCAACCACAGGTATAATGGTGGTTTATAACCCTACCACGGGGGTGAAACATGAAAAATGGACCAGCCACGGGTATAATGGTGGTTTATAACCCTACCACGGGGGTGAAACATGAAAAATGGCCCAGCCACGGGTATAATGGTGATTTATAACCCTACCACGGGGGTGAAACATGGAAAATGGCCCAGCCACGGGTATAATGGTGGTTTATAACCCTACCACGGGGGTTAAACATGGTATTGTCCTGATGTGATATTAAACGATGATAAGATTATAATGTTTCAGTTTAGAAAGGCCAACGGATTTTCTTTTTGGAATAAGTTTATTTTTCTGGAAATTTCGCTCTAATGTTTTTGTACAAAGTTTTGTTTCTGCATTCTGAAAGTAAATGTTTTGTTCTGCTTATCAAATGTTATAAATGCATGTTTACATACTAGTATATGCTCTCTGCTTACTGAGTTGTTGATAACTCACCCCCTTATCTCCATAATATTTCAAATGACATTAATGGTTCAGCTGAGGATCAGTATTAGAGTTTATGGAGAAGATTAGCAGTGAATGGTTGTTGGGTATCTCGTGGTATTAGTGTTGATGTTGGAAGTTATTTATATTTCTTAAGTTTGCTTCAATGGATTTAGACGGTTTATGGAGACTTATGTTAATGTTTCATTATTTCTAGTTTGTTATTTGAGACATGAAGAAGAGTTGATTTTATTTGAGTTGCTGGATTGAAAATTGGATAGATGAGTTTATATGGTTTATTTAATTGAAGTATTTACGTTTGATTTGAGGTTTGTGAAAATATATATTCTTGAATTTGGAAGTACTCTAGCCTTGTTAGAGTTGATTATCAGGTTATATAAGTTAACTCTCCGAACCCTCGGGGACGGGGCGTTACAGATTGTACCTGGAATAACCATCTAGAAAACAGTAAGAGGCGTGGTCAGCAAGTCTTTCTAGCATTTGATCAATAAACGGTAAGGGAAAATGGTCTTTCGTAGTTGCATCATTCAGCCTTTGATAGGCTATGCATACTCACCATCCCGTGACCGTCCTGGTCAGTATGAGTTAATTGTTGTCATTTTTTATCATGGTTTTCCTTTCTTTCTTTGGGATGACTTACACTAGACTTATGCATACACTATCTGAGATTGGATAAATGATCTTGGCATCTAAAAGTTTCAATACCTCTTTATGCACCACTTCTTGCATTGATGGATTCAATTTCCTCTGGGATTGGACAATCGGTTTAAAATTATCCTCCATTAAAATCTTGTGCATGCAAATGGAATGACTAATTCCTTTGATGTCTAAGCTGGTCCAACCCAAAGCCATTTTGTGCTCCCGTAAGACTCTCAGCAACTTCTCTTCCTCTACATCACTCAATGAACTGTTAATAATAATTGGAAAAGTAGAGTCCTGGCCCAAGAAAGCGTACCTTAAGTTTGATGGAGGTGGCTTGAGTTCAAGCTTGGATGACGTTGGCTAAGATGAGTGTAGCTCTTCCACTTTCGATTTTATTGTAGGAGAAAGGAACAGTGTAGCTTCAAAATATTTCTCACACTCTCTAACCTCTTCATCTTTGGATTAATAGATGTAGAGTGAGTAAGACATATCTCAAGTGGTAGTTTTGAAAATTCAACTCCATAAGTCTCGTCGGCCTTAACTATGTTTCGGTTGCTTATTTGAAAGCAAGAATATACCTCGGAAGGGAATTCCATAGATTTAAATACATCAAAAGTGACGCCGATCCTCAAAATGAATTTCCTTTTGTAGACATCAATTAAAGTTCTCCCCATCACCAAGAAAGGTTGGCCCAGTATCAAAAGGATCTCCTCGTCCTCCTCCATATCAAGTACAATGAAGTCGGCGGGGAAGATGAACTTGTCAACTTTCAAAAGTACGTCCTTAATGAGTCCTCTCTGGTCTTTGATGGATCTGTCTGCCAACTGTTGAATGGTGGTCGGCTTTACTTCTCCAAGACCCAGTTTCCTGAAAGAGAGAGGCATTAAATTATTACTTTTCCCTAAGTCACATAAAGTTTTATCAAAATAGGAATTTCCTATAGTGCAATGGATCGTGAAACTCCCTAGATCTTTCAACTTAGGCGGTAACTTCTTTTGTAAAAGTACACTAGTCTCCTCCGTCAGCATCATAGTTTCATGCTTCTCCAACTTCCGCTTGTTTGATAATATATCCTTCAAAAATTTTGTATATTTAGGCATTTGCTCTAAGGCTTCAATGAGAGGAATATTAATATGCAATTGCTTAAATATACTCAGAAATTTAGAGAACTGATTATCAATTTTATTTTTCTTTAATCTTTTTGGAAAAGGGATTGGTGAATCATAAATTGAAGGAGAATAAGTTTTAGAAGTAAACTTCCTGGATTTCTTGGATTTTTTAGTCCGTTTATTTTCTCTAGTCTTCTCAGCTTGCTGGTCGGTCACCTCCAGATCTGTTTCTTTCACCTCGTCCTCAGTTTCCTTCTTTTCTGTCTCTAAATTTTCACCTTCTGCATCTCGCTTGGTAATTATTGTTTGTGGCTGGTCATATATTAGCCCACTTCGCAATGCTATGGCTTTGACATGCTCTTTCGGATTGGTCACAGTATTGCTCGGTAAAATCCCTATTGTCCTCTAGGTAAGCATGTTGGAGAGCTGATCGATTTGATGCCAAGTTTTTTTGGATCATCGTATTAGTCTTTTGCATGTACTGCATGAACATATCCTCAAGTGTCGGCTTCTTCTCTTGCTATGGAAACTGTTGAGGTGGTCTAACCGGCCCTTGGTTATTGCTCCATGAAAAGTTAGGATGATTTCTCCATCCGGGATTGAACGTGTTTGAATAAGGATTTTTTTGACGTTGAAAATTCGACACGTAGTGGGCTTGTTCTTGACTCGGTTGGACAAAAGGATTCCCCACTTAGCAATCTACACTTGAATGATTTCCTGCGCAATGTTCACAAATAACATTAGTTTGAATAGCATTAAAGTTTATGTTACCTAGTTGTTGTGAAGGATTTGCCATTTGCGCCACCAGTGTGGTAATAGAATCAAGTTCAAAAACTCCAACCGCCTTTCTTGGCATTGCTCGCTCTGCAGACCATTGATAATTGTTGGATGCCAATTCTTCTAAAAGTCCATAGGTGGCTTTATGGGTCTTACTTATTAATACTCCTCCAACGGCCGTATCAACTATAGATTGATTTGTGGGTCCCAGACCATTGTAAAATGTCTGTACTTGAAGCCAGGCGGGGAGGTCATGATGTGGACACTTGCGCAATAAATCCTTGTATCTCTCTCATGTCTGATATAATGATTCACCTTCAAATTGGGCAAAGGTAGTGATATAATTTCTTAATTTCGTTGTCTTGGCTGGAGGGAAATACTTTTTTAAAACTTTTTGTGCCAACTCCTCCCAGGTGGTGATGATGCCGGGCGGCAAAGAATTCAGCCAAGTTTTTGCTTTTTCCCTAAGTGAAAAAGGAAAAAGTCTCAATCGGATTGCATCATCTGTCACTCCGTTGTGTTTAAAATATCACAAATTTCTAGAAAATTTGCAATATGGATGTTAGGATCCTCTTGTGACAGCCCCCCAAACTGGACGGTTTGTTAGATCATTTGAATGATGATCAACTTGATCTTGAAGTTATTGGGTTGTATAGTTGGTCGCCTTATACTGGATTTCGCCCCATTGACCGAGGGCATCACATAGTCTCTTAACACCTTGTGCTCCTGGTCGGCCATATTAACTTTAGAGACAGCAACCTCTTTCTTTTTCTCTTTATTGATCCGATGTAAGATCCTTTCAATCTCAGGGTCGAAAGGCATTTGCTCTAACGATTTAGATCGGCGCATGCACTTTTGATTCCTAAAAGAAAAAGATTAAACTGAGATAAAATTAAATCTATATTTTTTTATATAAATAAAATAAAATAAAATCTAAAGTAGTAAAATTCTAGCTAGTATCAATATCAATAATAAATAACTATTCCCTAGCAACGGCGCCAAAAACTAGTTTGCATAAAAATATATCTGCAAGTATACAAAATTGTAACAAGTAGTAAAGTGTCTTAAAGAAAACAATTATCGAACCCAGAAAAAATAATTATGCTATTGAGTATTGTAATTGACTAAATTAATTACTATTTGGAAAACCGAAATTTGAAGAATGGTTTTTCTAAATTAAACTGAAGAAAAGAACATTAAAATTAAGATTTTAAAAATAATAAGAATAGATTTAGAGCGTTTGACTTTACCTAGCAAATCCCACACAGTTTATTCTTCCTTGTTATAGAATTTCAATTATCCCAAATTGATGATAATAATCGTTTAATTATTAAATATTCTCTCTCGAATAATACCAAGAATATCTCCAGCTAATAACTCCATATCTTTATGTGAATTTAACTAATTGGAGACTCATTAAGTTCTTTATTTTTTTCTTGAAAATCACACTATTCGTGGCAAAGTATCTCTGCTTTTGCTCAACTAATGGTGTTTAATCTTAGAGCTTTAATCATAAATCACCTCTCGGCCTCATTGCAGTCCAAAAAATCGAACAATAATTAACTAGAAAATTGTAAGCATTAAGAATAAGGAATAAACACTCAATCATGAAAATATTGAAAATAAAATAACTTGGAATATAAATTGTGTGTTCAATGCAAGGCTACATCAAAGCTCTAGAAAATATAATTAGTTCATAATGAAATTAAAAATAAAAAGAATAAAACTGATGTTCTTTATTGAAGTCAGTTGATGAAGCATTCGGCTCTCGCCTCAGCCCTCTAGTTCCTCCTTCTCAAAAGAACACTTGAAAAATAAATTCTGGAACTCTAAACTCAGGCTCTAAAACTCAGATTCTTGACTCTGATTCAGAACTCCCCTTTCATCCCACAAGATGGGATTAAATAGGCATTCAAACTCAAATACGGAAACAAGATAACTATGGTTACCATCTTGCCTAAGAATCTGGAACATAGTTTCTAAAGATGATGTCAATATAAAAGAAAATTATCTCAAGAATAATGGGACTATCTAAAATGGAAGATTAAGTGATATCCGGCTGGAATTACGGAGCTTGGGAGGATTTGGTCGCCAATAGATTGATTGTGGAACTCGGATTCGATGGTTAGAAACAGATTAGTCCCCGTCGGGAGGACTGATCCCACCGGCGTGGAGGTCACAAGTGCATGAGCGTGGAGGTTACAAGTGAACGGGCATGGAGGTCACAAATGAATGAACGTGTAGGTCACAAAGACCACACCACCTCTCCTCGCCTACCAAGTGGAAAGACTCCCAACTGGGATGAAAGACCCCTCTCGCCTTTTCTGGTTGTTGCCCACGATATCGTTTAGGTTGGTCTTTTAAGTTGGTCGTTTAGACTAGTCACCCAATCTAACCACCTAGAGCCTTGTCGCCAAGTTTTCGCACCTCCTGGTCGTGCCTTTTGGTCGCCTGTCTCCTCTCCTACCGAGAGGTAAGTCTTCTTGCCTTTGGGCGAGAGAAATCTCTTTGTTGCCTATGGGATAAGGCTCCTCGCCCAAATCTCATTGTCTCTCTTCAAATCTCACTGCTTCTCATCGGTCTAGATCCGTAGTCTCTACTTTTGTACCCAAAATGCTCTCCTTCTGCACTAAATATTCACATTCCTTCAAATCTAAGAAAATAAATAACAATATGCAGATTTAAAATAAAATCAATAGTATTGAAAGGAAAATAAAACTTTTCATAAATAAAAGAGTGAAAAAAATCAAATAAAAATAGCACATATCAGGTGGGTTTAGCTGGAGAGAAGAGAGAAAAAAGGAAGGGGAAAAGAGCTCTTTTAGGGAGCAGCTACTGTAGCGTGCACACATTGCACACCTTACATGATTTTTTTTTTTTTTTAACCAAAACTTATGTTTTGATTCTCAATTGACTTTCTCTTCCCCATTCAAATTTCAGAGCCTTCCAGAGCCCCATTCAAATTTCAGAGCCCATTCGAAATACCTCCTCCCTCACCTGCGTCGCGTCACCTTCCTTTGTCCAGCGCCTCCTGGCTATGCCGTCTCTCTGTCCAACGACATCGACCTACGCTACACCATCTGCCTAGCGCCACCACTTCCCAAGAGGCTTGGCTCTTTCTCTCTCCTAGGGCTAGGGTTTCACACTCTCTCTATCTCTCTCTGAGGCTTGGTTCTTATTTTCTATCCCTTGGAGATTCAATGGCACAACAGGAGGTCCATAACGGAGGAGCCGCTAAGGGAGCTGTCACCGACACCTTGGTTTTCACGACGGTAAAGCCACAACTGCTTGTGGAGGTTCCCAAGGTGAGCAACGCCATTCAGTTCTATAGTGCTACATTCAGCGCTGAGGAGCTCGGCCATCCCATGCACCCTAACCGCAAAGCCGATCAAGAGCTCCCTCTCGTTCACTCTCTCTCTCTCTGCGTATATACTTTTTTCGAGCATTCTTGTTGTGCATGTAGAGCGTCACTTTCCTTTGGATTTGTAGGCTTAGGGGCAGTTTTTTGCATTTTAATGGATCTCATGCAATTTTGTGTTAGCTTTTTACGATTTTTACTTCAAAATATACTTGATTTCTCTGTTTTAGATAGTCGTTCATATTCATGGCTCCTTATTCCATATGTTTTTCGTGTCTTTTCTCTGGTACCTTCAAATGTATAAACCAAAAATTTTCACTTTTATGTGGTTATATGCTTGAGTTTTATAAGATTTGTAAAATTTTGTCATTCTTGGTTTTTTTCTGATAAGTTTATTGTACAGATTTTGAGATTTATCGATCCTAAGATGATTTTTTCCTTCCTTTTGGGTTTCATTGCTTCTAATTGGGATTTCACTATCATTTGAAGGATTCACTTGGCGATATAGGAGAAATACTACTCCATAGTTATCAATAGTTTGATTCAATCCCCAGTTTAGCTCTCTCTCTCTCTCTCTCTCTCTCTCTCTCTCTCACATATGACAACAAACACTTTGAGGCCCTAATCATTTTAGAGAATAAAGCTGTTTATTGTGATTTTACTTACTTTATTAGATTGATAAAATTAAGAAAATTGGTTTGTGACAATGATCTTGCAGCTTTTTGGCTCCTTATTTTAGAGAAAGAGTAAGAAGAGAAAGTAAAATGAGCAAGCTAGGATATGGGTTGAACCTGAGGCTGTCGGTGCAACAGGAGAAGAAGGAATAGTTGTCAAAACCACCATGTCCGCCTCCTTTTGGCTTTAATGATGAGGATGAAGACAATGTCGAAAGAGAGACTTCTTGGCAGGCTAGCGAGAACAAGTCCCTCAAGGATGTGAGTAAAGGCCGTTGCAGGAAAATATGCTCTTCTTTTGGGTTTAATTTCTTCTTCATATCATTTCTTATGGGTCTGACTTGTTTATTAAATATGTAATTTACTGGAGTTTTTTTTTTTGTGGACTCTCACCTTTGATCAAGTTTTGATCTATGTTATCTTTTAAATGCATTTGTCCCTTAGTCTTGTGTGTTGTCCGTTTTTGGTCCTCAATGTATGTTTAAGTCTGTTTGCTTTCTTTCTGAATCTTTTAGACCTTTTATTTTGAAGTTTTTGCTCCTATATGGTCTATCTATGGTCTGGCTTTGGCGTGGTTTCTGCATTAGTGACTACAATTTCAATAAAAGACATCACATCATTTAATGTATTATTTACTAAGAAGAGCCTGAATTCTTTAGAGGACATCCCATTTAATTACTCTTGCTCAATGTATTTAATTTCAATGGGAATCTCAAATGTTATTATCTTTATTTGGTTGTGTTAATATTGTGAATAATTGTTCCTATGCTCTAGTCTTTCTGAAATTAACTGCCTAGTTTTTCATTCATCCTTGTTTTCTTGCATTCAGAAGTATAACACTAGAGCATGGATTGGTTTCTCGTTATTTTCTATCCAATACTTAATCAATTAATTGATTATGACTGTTGTTTCTATTTCTTTTCATTTCTGAGATCTAAGCTTCAACTCCCCTCTCTTCACTTGGTGCCTAATATGATCTTGTGAATAGTTTGTTCAGAGAAATCTTGTTTTGGTTTAATTATTTTTGCACAGAGTATGGCTTTATTCCTGTGATCCTTCCCACAGATGATTTTAGCTATTAAGTTCTGTTGGAGTTGATCATTACATAGAAGAACTGGACCATGGATTGATTCTTCATTATTATTTATGTAATACTAAACCAATCATATGATCATGAAATCTTATTTGTCTTTCTTTTGTTTCTTAGATATAAGCTTCATTGTTCCTCTATTCACTTGGTGCCTAATATGATCATTTGTGAATAGTTTGTTCAGGGAAATCCCATTTTGATTTAATTAATTTCTACTCCAAGTATGGCTTTATTCTTGTGCTTGTGAATGTGTTTAGTGCATTGTCTTGGAGTTGGTCTTCCAAGTCTCTTCAGGTAACCAAAGAGGCGGTTGAGCTTTGTGGCTCAAGTGAACCATATAGGCCTGGAGCTCACTGCATCACACTTGATCAATGTGCCTGCAAACTTTTCCTTTTCACTCCCTTTCACTTTCTTATGGTTTTTTCTGATTGAAGTTGAAAAATAACCCGCTGATTTACAGGTTAGGGTTATACAATGGACAACTACAACTCTAACTATGGTGCTGGAATGACAGAGGATTCACTGAAGATGTTACTCTGTTTGCAAAGATTTTGATTGAATCTCAAAATATCCATTCATGTTATGTATTTAGATAGCCACGGTATTTGTATAACTAGAATGATCCTGAAGTTATGGGTCAAAATATCCATTCATGTTATGTATTTAGATAGCCAAAACATTTGTATAACTGGAATGATCCTGAAGTTATGGGAATCTGTTCTTATACTTGATGACAATTATTTCATGAACATGTGGTTAATTTCAAAAGATGCACTCATGTGGTAAATTTCAATGGAATATCAAGGTAATTTGAGCTTCATCCATTGTTGAGTATGATTATGGGCAGATGAGTTTTTTGGTTTCTTGTTGAGTAATGAATTTTTAGTTGTTTTTACTTTTAGGTTAGTAGTGGAGGTCAATAATGCTCCTTCATGATGTAGATGGTCTTTGAATGGATACAACTTGTGCACATGATTTGATGAAACCCATGCATGTAAATTGTATGCCATTAAATTAACATGTGTAATGAAAACAACTTGTGCACATGGTTTGATCTCACCTGTGTATGAAAATTGTACCTGTCCAAGTCTAATGTCATAGGAAGTATCGCAACAAAGAATCAAGAAGTCTAAATACCTGCAAATTGCCATTATGTTCATAACCTATCCGAGTTCAAGGACTTGGTTTTCCAGAGTCTTAAACAGAGCACATTCATGAGCTAAACCAGCCAACATTACTAATAATCACAGTAAATTAGTTGACTAGCATAAGTGAATCTTTACAAATTAGAATGAGCCAGACAGGTTTGTGATGAAGCTATACATAAACATTTGGTAGAAACATTAGTTCCTATTGTACAACTCTGGGAATATAAGCTAAGCACAACAGCTACCCATTTTCACTTTTGAACTAGACTCGTGCTTCTTCACTTTTGATCTCCCCATTTTCTTTCCAACAAAGATTCCTAGCTTCATGGCTGTAAATAATGCTCATGTTGTCAGAAGTGATCTTACTGCCCATTGAAAATCCTCCAGGTGTTGATACGTCCTCACCATCCTTGGACACTTTTCAAATGTAACCATTTCTACTTCAGTCGGATCAGCCTAGAAGGTGGTCCATTCATCACCAAAAGTCAAATCCATGGAAACATATGAATACAATGGTAACAACTTTTTGGGTTAACTCGCATGTATATATCGCTTGCTTAACATAAAATTCATGGAACTGCTCTTGATCCCTCAATGAACCACCTATTTTCTTTCTTATATGACAGATGCATGCATCTTTAATTGTTGTCGACACCACACAGTTTATAATTCCCATCATATATAAGTTTCAGAATATATTATATATGTATTTTTATTTATAAGGCCCTCTAGTTTCAGAATATATAAAAACACAAAACATATCTGAGTTTAAAGATCATCACCAGCAACCATTAACTTCAAGAAAGCATTTTCTACAACTCACTAATATTTTCATGCCCTAAGCCCAATACCCATCTCCGAAAGAAAAAATCTGCCCAAAACTTTACCTCTCTAAGTACAAAGAACTTAATAAGATTGAAGTAGAAATGCATTATTTTGGAGTTAGCTCATGTTCCTAAATTACATTAAACCTTCAGACTTTGTGCCTTTAGGGAGTTTTGCTTAGGGCATGAAAATGTTATTTCTAAAGCAAAATGTTTACATTAAATTTAGTTTCATGATGTGCAGCAGCGCACTGCTTAAATAAGTAAAGAGTAACATAAAAAGAAAAAAAAAATAAAGCCCCCATCCATCCCCACCGAATCCAAAGTTTTTGGGCCAAGAACTAATTATACAATCTCCCAATCACCCAAAATTGAAATCGACAGCCTAACCACATCCTACCTAGTCATCATCATTCATGGGCTAATTAAAATGACATGAGTTAGATCAATGTATCTATTTATGAATATAACACAATCAATACATGAATACATGTCAACATCCCTAAGTGGAAACATAATTTCTACATGGCCCTAATCTTTTTAAACCTTATGCTACGTATTTATTTGCCTTTTTCCAATAGGTACACAACATGGGTATGATCATGTAGTGAAAAATGCAACCACATTTCCCTTTAACAGAACATGTAAATTTTGAAAATTGCAAAATTTTTAGTTTTCTATGTAATTGAGCTAAGCCTCCAACACCAAAAGAAATATATCACTTACAAGATTGATTGGAACACTTGGATCTAGAAAAATAACGGATTGGTATTCTTCTTCACTACACGAGCCAACAAAAATTTGAAGAACATTAATGGGTTTGTCAATGCATCACCTGGCGAATTTGAAGACCCCAGAAAAGAAAACTTGAGCAACCTTAGCAGCTGTATAAGGATGTCAAAGAGGGAAGAAATGGGCAGATTTGGTTAATCTGTCCACTACAGAAAAAACCACAGAGAAGCCATTAGAAATGGGCAATCCATCAATGAAGCCCATGGAAATATCTAACCAGGGAGATTCAGGTATAGATAGTGGTTGTAAAAGACCAAGATACTGCACAGTTTCATTCTTGCTGACTTGACAAACCCCACATTCTTTCACCAATCTTCTTACATCTTTCCTTATGCCTTCCCACCAAAAATCTCTCCTTGCCCTCTGTAGAGTCTTATGATACCCCACATGACTTGCCTATGGGTTATTATGGATGAACTGCAGAACCTTGGATTGGAATGAAGAAGAAGGAATGACAACCAACTTCCTTTTCCTCAGTAACAGGCCCTGCTGAATAGAAAAATGTTTAGGTGCCTCCTCACCTTGCTGTAACTTAGTCACAATTTCAAAAAATTTAGAACATGAGGAATAACTCCCTTTCAACTCTTCAATCCACAAGGGAGTTGGGAAAGAAATCATTGCAACCACTGCTTGTTCTTCCTCATTTCTTCTCGAAAGGGCATCAGCCACCAAGTTCTCTTTGCCTTTCTTATAATCAACTGAAAAGTCATAACCAATCAGTTTAGACACCCACTTGTGCTATGATTTAGTGCCAATCTTCTGCTCCACCAAAAACTTCAATGCCTGTTGATCAGTTTTTATTTTAAAGGGATGGCCCAATAAGTAAGGTCTCTATCTTTGGATAGCAGACACTAGAGCTAAAAGCTCTTTCTCATAAGTAGACAAAAGTAGTGCTTTTCCCTTCAAAGCTTTGCTATAAAAATCAATGGGCTGAGAATCTTGCATCAAAACGGCCCCTGGGCCCACACCAGAAGCATCACACTCAATGGTGAACACTTTGGTGAAATCTGGTAACCTTAGCATAGGACGACTGCTTACAGTTGTTTTCAACAACTCAAAGGCAGCAACAGCTTTATCATTCCAGCAAAAGAATTTTTCTTCAATTAATTTGTTAAAGGTGCTGCTATGGATCCATAACCACGTATGAGTTTTCTATAATAACTTGTTAATCCTAAAAACCCTCTTAAAGACTTCAAGGTTTTAGGAACAGGCCATTGAACCATGGCTGCTATCTTTGCAGCATTAGTTTGTACCCCTTTCCCATAAATAATGTGGCCCAAGTACTCTATTTCATGCACACCAAACTTACATTTAGTCATATTTGCATAAAGTGTGTGCTGCCCCAGAATGTCCAACATAGTTTCTACATGTAACAAATGATCAACAACATTTATGCTATACACCAAAATGTCATCGAAAAAGACCAAAACAAACCTTCTCAAAAAAGGTTTGAAAATGTGGTTCATCAATCCTTGAAAGGTGGTAAGAGCATTGGTAAGCCCAAATGGCATTACCAAGAACTCATAATGGCCTTCATGAGTTCTAATGTTGTTTTCTGAATATCCCCCTCCCTTACTCGAATCTGATGATACCCAGCCCTTAAATCCAACTTAGAAAAAATCTAAGTTCCAAATAGTTCATCAAGAAGTTCATCAATGACAGGTATTGGGAATTTATCTTCAATGTTTTCTTGGTTACGGGCTCTATAGTCTATACACATACACCAAGTACCATCAGCTTTCTTAACCAATAACACTGGTGAAGAAAATGGACCTCGGCTTGGTCTTACTACTCCAGTTTGCAACAAATCATGGACAATTTTCTCTATCTCAGATTTTTGGTAATGAGGATACCTGTAAGGTTGAACTAAAACAGGAGAAGCCCCATCCTTCAGGTTGATTGGGTGATCAAAATCGCTTCTTGGTGGCAATCCAATAGGTTCAGCAAAAACCTCCTTAAGTTCTTTAAGCAACTCAGCCATTAGTCCTTCAGATCAAACTTTAGTCTTTTGTTGCTCCATAGGCATTAACTGCAACAACTATGCTTGCTGACTTATAAAATCTGATTTAATTGCCATAGTTCTTGACATCATATGAACACTGGCAGAATTCAACCCTTGCAACTTAGCCATCTGACCACCCCATTCAAAACTCATTGACATATCAATAAAGTTTCAGGTAATGGAGCCTATGGTTTTTAACCACTGAACCCCAAGAACTATATCACATCCCCCCAAGGTTAACACATGAAAAGGCATAGAAAATTTTGAACCTTGAATCTTGATTAATTCTTCACCCCTTCCTTGGCTCAAAATTTTATCACCATTGGCCACCCTCACTTGCAAACTGTAGTCTTTTCTATCATTCAACTTAGCTTCTTGGAACCACCAAGGGATCAAAGAAGTTATGTGTGCTTCCAGAATCAATAAGAATTTCAACAAAACACGGGCCAACACTACTTTGTAGCCTCATAGCATTGCCATTACTGCACCTAGAAATGACATTAACAGAAACTTCTAAAGTCCCATCACCATCACCACAGACCTCCACCTCCTCAGGGATCACAGATTCTTCAAGAACAGGCTGGAAACCTTCACCATCAGCTTGGATCAAATAAACTTTGGGATTCTTGCACACATGACTAGGATTCCATTTTTCTTCACAGTGATAACAGAGGCCTTTCTTCCTCTTCTCATCCATTTGTGAAGAAAAAACTCTCTTTGTTGGCATTCCATTCTTCTGAAACTTCGAACTATCCTCCACTATTTCACCATGACTCTTAACAGGCAATGCTGTATTATTTCTCCAAGATCTCCTTGATGCCAAAATATATTCCTCTTGGATCTTAGCAAGACCAAAGGCAACTTTAAGATTTATTGGATTTAGCATTCTTATAGGAAGTTTAACCTCATCTTTAAGACCACTCATAAAACAACACAGTTTATGCTTTTCTGACAACCCTTTCAGTCTATTGGATAAGGCTTCAAACTGTGCTTTGTAGACAGCCACAGAAGACACTTGTTTCAATCGTGTTAAGGCCTCTATAGGATCATCATAGGCTGTAGGGGCAAACCTGACCAGCAAGGCTTTTACAAGAGATTCCCACGTTGTGAATATACCCCCATCTATGGCATCTTGGAACCATACGAGGGCCTCACGCTTCATATGATATGAAGTCATTAAAAGTCTCTGATTCATCGAAACTTGATGATATTCAAAGTATTGTATTACTTTAAAGATCCATGCTCCTGGACTAGAGCCATCAAAATGAGGAAATTTGAGTCTAATTCCCCTTGGAAACCTCTCCTTTTGATTCAAATGTCTACCAACAGAACTTTCTTCATGATTCTCCTCCCTACGAGAATTTACTTGTTGAAACTCAACCAACGACTTCAACATATCAGACAGTTGATCAAGCCTTCTGTGAATGCTATCAATAGCATGATTGTGGTCCTCTAACTAGTTTAAAAACTCCTTCTTGTTGTCGTAAGGCCCTTTCCTGCTGAGCCTTCAAAACAGCTTTGCGTGTGTTTTCAGCCATGGATCGCCAAACTGATACCAATTGTTATGTACCTTCTTCCCCACGAGCACCCAGTGAAAGTGTAGAAAGTATAAAATGCCAAAGAAACAAGAACAAAGGAAGAAAGAACAGAATGAACCAAGAATCTACTTCAATTCCTGGAAGATATTTTCGAGCAATCTCCAAGCTCCTTACAATTCAGACTCAGTAAGTTCTTCGATACCTTTCTGCATACCAAAGCCTTCCTTCTATACTACAAGTTTATGATCTAACGAACTAGCATATTCTAACTAACTAACTTCAGTTACAAACAAAGAAAGGAAACGATGTTGCCCTATTAACTAGAACGCACCGTTTAACTAAAGCTTATTCTTTAACATGAATTCAAAATGCATTGTTTCATTAATTCCTTAAATGCCTCGTTTGATCTGGTAGTTAATTTCGTTGCATGCGCACTTTGATCCTCATACATCTGCTTCTCATTTCTTCCACAACCATTTCTTCACCCAGAACACACTTCACAATGAAGCACCGTGCGATGGATTTCTAGAGATGAAGCACGGGTCTAAGGGCAATATGAGGGCTTCGCATATGCTCGTTATGGGGGGGTCTGAGGACCACCAAAATTTTTGTGGTGCAAAGTTCATCAGAATGACATGCCAGGGGGGCTATGAAGGTTCACGGGAGATGAAGGAGATTACTGCCCAGCACATGGGCATCGAGGGTTTTGTTTCCTGAGGGAATATCGGGAGGGAACGAGCGAGAGGGGATTTGAGCTACAGAATCGGTTACTTAGTGAACCCAGACTACCACATATGGTGTAGGAAGTGTGCGTTGGTGGACCGACTACAACCAAGAATATTTGAGGGGAAATTAGAAAAAGCTAGGGTTTGGAGAATTTAATCTAGGCCATTCATCTTAGGGTTTCTAATTTGATTTAAAGGTGGAGATTTAAACACTTTAAAAATACTTAACTAAATAATAGATAGATAAAATAAAATACAATAGGACTAAATTACAATTCAAACTTTATTTTATAAAATCACAAAATACTATTTTTCATCTTAAAATAAAATAATATAATTTACTAAATATTTTTAAGATAAGTAAATCCACTAAACAATAGAGATTTTAACATAAAATAAAATATTAAATATCACATATTATTCTTAAAGAAATAAAATCATTTAAATAAAATGATTTTCTATACTATACATTATTTACGGGACTTCACAGTATAAAAGGGCTGACTTTAAAATATGGGCTTGGTTCAACAATACCAAAAATACACTTCTTTAAAATAATTTTGAACATTTAAAATATTTCAAAGACTTTAAAACACTGAGCTCCATTTAAAAATCAACTACTAAATTTCAAAACACAATTTCGATATTTAAAAACACAAGACAAGACTATTGACGAATCAAGAGAAATGAGCGGTTGGTCACATGAGGGGTCAAAGAGTTTGCCTTATGGCCGTTGCATAGATATAGGTCCAAAATTTTAATTATATATTTTTTACGGCACATTTTGTAGATTGCCGATTCTCAAGTTTTGTTTAATTGTCAATCACAATGGTGAAACTATTGGGAAAGCCTTAACGGCCGCATAGATGAGCAAGGGTTGGAGCAAGTTGTAACAATAATGGTTGACAATGCCTCTCCTAATAACTGCTTTGGGGTATCTTAAGTCAATCATAGGTGCTGAGTGTTTTACATGTGAGTTGCACTGTACATGTTCTAAATCTTATTATAACCTACATTTTGAAAGATGTGAATGATTCCGTTGTAGGGGTTAAAAGTGTGGTGAGGTTTGTAAGATCTTCACCGGCTAGGCTTGATAAATTCAAGGCTGTTGTGAGGGTTACGAGTATGAAGTTAGATGGACTTGAAGAAGGCCCAAGAGTTGGTTTAAGTAAGGGTCCACACTTGATAAGATAAGAGGCTAAAGATAGGTCCAAGACAAGCCCCAATGTGAGGCCTAAGGCTAAGACCCAACTAGTAAGCTATTTAGGCCGAAGGAAAAGGCCTAACTAAAACTGAATGTGACGACCAAGATTTTTTATAAGCCTTTTATGCATTTTATTATGTATTGTTAATTTGGGCCAAGAGAGGAGGGATAGCCCATTGAGGAATTTGGTTGGAATAGAAGGCATATGAGGCCTTGAGGAAGGCCCAAGCCCAAGTAGAATTCAAACTAAGGTTTGGAGCCCATGGAGTTAGGGGCTACACGCCTACCTACTAGGGTTTCGAAGGATTTTTGTAAGAGAATCCCTTGAGGTGGATGGCTAGGGCAAGGGTTTTAGTGCATTTTGCCACCCTTGTGACCAATCACACAATGTTCAAGACATTGGTGGAAGAAAAATCTCTCTGGGAAGAGATGGAGATTTCGGCCACCATGCACACACTCATACTCCTCACATGCCACTTAGAGCACATGCACACATGTAAGAGATTGAGGAAGATCTTAGCTTGATGAAAGACCATATTGCCATGAGATTCATTGAACTAAGACACAAGATGAAGGGAAAAAGTGGAATGGGGTTTCTGTTTTGAGGAAGGAGGCGCCACTTGTCCAAAACTTCTATTGTGTTTCCAACACAATCTAATGATGGGGAAGAGGAAGAGGCCTTAGGGTGAGGTGCCACTCGGCATCCATGCAAATGAGTTTGGCTTGTGCAAGAAGCCTTTTTGTGTCTATAAAAAGGGGAGGGTGCCGAAAACAATAATTCTTTAGTCACTTGGAGGGTTTTTCTTGTAAAGTTTCGGCCACCACCTTTCTCTCCACGTTCCATCACTTTCTCACCATACAAACACCCTTCACATTACTCTTTTCTCACCCAAACATCATTTTGAGGGCAAGCAAGGCTCAAAAGATACTTCTAAGGAGAAAACCATAGAAGGTATGAAGCCAAAACCACCTTTCCATTTAACACACACATGGCCTTGAGAGGCAAGTTTTGGTTCTTAGCAAGTTCATCATGAACTCATGCTCTCACACACACATTTGAGCTAGAAGAAGTTAGCTCATGTTTTGAGAAGTTTTCTACATGAACTCACACCTATATACACTCGGTTTTAGGGCTTGTTTTAGACTAGGGTTTTAGTTCATGCAAGTTTTAGACTTGAGGAGCGGAGGTCCAAACTATTGGAAGCCTTTTCCTTAAACTAGATGACATGAGATTACACATACACACACAAGGGTAAGGGTTGAAATAGCCAACCCAAATGGTTTTTGTGTTTATATTTTCAGCTTGCTTGTTTATCGATTGTGGATTTTTGTAAGTAAACTTCTAACTTGTACTTGATATTTTATGTTTATGCAATGTGAACTTACTTCTTGTTTGGTTGCACAGTTATGCTTGATGATGTTCTTCCATGTGCTATAATCAGATCCATTGTGTGGATGTTCAACTTATGATTGAAGTGGTTATTATGTTAGCTTATATCACGAATAAGGTAGGAAAGGCCTTGTTAGGGTTTTGAATTTGCATGATTTTCTCTATGCTTATGAAGGTTATTGTATTATTGAGTCTCTTATAAGATGCTAACCAAGAAAGTGATTATTTTTCATGAATATACTTATTCATGTGATCGGCCATACATGGTGTTCATTGTTGTTATTTTATGTCATGAAAATGAAGTGGAATGCCGCGATTCGGGTTTTAGTTTTTGCATGATTTATGGAATGTTTATTACCTAATCTTTTTAAGGATTAAACTCAAAGAAATGCTTGTTTCTCCTAAGCATGCTCACTTGTATGTTTCGATTATGCATGGGAAATTGTGGATAAAGTTTTGTTAAACACTTTAGAAGATTCTAAGTTCATGAAAATGAATGTAACATGTTTTTAAGACTAGGAGGCTTCAACCATGACCATAGATGAAGGGGCTAGCTTGTTTTGATTAAAAGTTTGGAAGGCATGAAATTAATTCTCTTGCATGTTAGTGTTTGATGTGATTCGGCCATTGCATGATGTGTGTGGAGTTGTGTATGTTCACCTCTTGTTTTTAATCGAATGTCTTAGAACTTATGAATAAGAGCATGGTCGCATGTTCTAATATTTTCAAGCTGTAACATGAGATGTACATGGATGCATATGATTAATTTTTATATGGTCATGATAAGTTTCGGCATTTGCATGTATCCCATGAAAGCACAAAGTTTCATAGTCCATGTCACATGCATTGGGTTTTTGTGAAACTTTTCAAAAAGAAAAAGTCTTTTAAAGTTTTACCACGATCCCAAAGGCTAGGATGGGGGATTGCCATAGTGGCACTCCTCTATCTACTTAGGAGTGTCTAAAATGGAGTGGTAACCCTTGGGTCGACGAAGTATAGTTGACGGACCTCAAATGGTTCCTAAAAGAAAAGATTACCACTACCATTCCCCTACCTAGAATGGTAGAAGTTGTGACAGGATCCCAAAAGGATAGTCATGGGGAAATGCAAGAGACCAGCTCCCCAGATCCCTAAGGAGACTCCAAAGAGACGTCTCTTTGGAGCCATCTATTTTGGAGAGGTTGGAAGCTGCCGACCAATTCATCACTAAGGTGTTGCAGCTTTCTGAGCAACTGAGAATGATTGTGAATCAGGACAAGGCCAAGTAGGATCGGCCTCGCTAAAGGACTTATGTTCTGAGACCTTTTTTATGGATGACTTATTTCGATGACACTTAATGTGACGATTCCATGTTTTGGGAGTTTCATTTGGAACGATTAAGTCTTTGATGTCTATTATGAAAATTTATGTTTTGGGATTTATGTGCTTCGGTACCATGATATTTGTCTTGTTAAATTGACCTAAGTAGAATTTTCTGCTGCGATATACTGCATATTGTTAGATCAATAGATGCATTGCATCTTAACTGTCATATACGAGGGGTATGTAGCCTCGTGTTACATGTCTCGATGCTTCAGTCACCGTTCAATCCCAAGAAGGGGCTGGGGGCGTCACACTGAACATGATGCCCAAGGGAAGGCCCATTTTGAGGCCTAAATTAAGGTTTAGCACAATATAAATTTTATGCCCAATGAGAATGCAGCACTTGGAGTTTAAGCCTAGGATTCCCCTCATTGTTTCAAATGCTAAATACAACCACCTAGCAAATAGTTTTCCTTCTCTTGCAAAACCTCCCACACGCCCGTAAGGTTATTTTTTTAATCATGGCCAGTCATCCATCATGACCTCAACTCATACTCCCAAAACCTTTATTGTGCCATTGAATAGTAACTTTCACACCATACATGCAAATTCCTTCTAGCTTTTCATTCTATCATTTTTTTCTAAATTTTTCATCTTCTTCACTTGCATTGGATCAATCTTCCATAAGTTGGATTGCAACTCATGTCATGAAGTGGGAAGGCATGTCAATGCCAACAAAAAAATCAACAAAACCTTATTCTTTCAACCACCTCATCAACTAATTTTCTGCACTTGATTAACCCACTCTCATGATACCTAGTTCTGGAAGATTCAGACCTAAGATGAAGCCTAGAACTGCCCCCATGGACACTCCAAAAACCAAACTATTTCACCTTGCAAAATAAAACTTGTTTTCAGCCAAACTGCACCATTGCTTTCAAAACGTTTCTACAATAAATCCAACCATCTTTACATGCATATAGTACCACACCTAGCTCTGAATATGTGTCATCAAATCACCCTAAGAATCCACCCCAGAAATGATTAAAACCATTGACATAATGGTAGGAAACCATGTGCAAACTCTAGGCTAAACCCTTCCCCATTCAACCCACTTGTTTTTGCTGCACATCAAACGCCAAGTGTCCAACATTCATGCCTCAAATACAACTCTAGAAAATTCACTCAAAAGTTATGGAAATAGAGACCAAGAACTTTCCACAAGGATTAGGACTAGAGTTGATCATATCTAGACAAGTTTTAAAGATTAAAACCGTCGACCTACACTTGGTTTCCCTTGAGGATTCAATTAATTTTGTCCTAACTTCAAAAACCACTTAACCCTTGCACCTATCACCATCCTTTGGTCCTTGTCCATGAGTCAATAGTGTGATGTATTCAATTGTACAGATATGGAAATTCAAGCATGCACTCCACCGAAACTTACACCAACCATCTACACTACACTTCAGCCAAACTGTGCACCTCTTCACCTTTTGCTTCCTCACTCAAACTCTATAAATAGCACTCCCCTTCCCTCACTTCCTCCAATGCAAATCTCAAACATTTCCTTAGCTTTCTTGAGAGCAAAACATCCATAGTGTTGAGGAGAGTGAAACTGAGTGGTGAGATTAAAGTCCTTGAATGGTGATAGGGTTGTCTTAAAGCCACGAATTAGTGAGAAATCTACCATATCTCTTTGTTGGAAGTTAGAATCACATATTATGCTTTGGTTTATGGTATGAGAATGAGATTTGGATTGAGTTACATGAGTTTAATCTTTGGGAAGCATGTTTTGGTTCAAATTTGGTGTTCTTCATGCATAAATTGTTTTGATGTGAAGCTTTAGTCATGACATGTCTTGATATGATTTAGTAAGATTAGCTAATATCTTGTTTAATTAATCAAAGGTTTTTTATTGAAGGAAAACAACATGCCATGGTTGGTTTATAAATCTATATCTTGGGTTGATCATCTAGATGTTTCAACCTTGACTTGTTTGGATGTTATCTTGTGATATTATGAATAAGTCTCCAAAGCATGTGTTATAAAATTCTAGAAGCCTATTATCACCATGTCAAGTGTTAGAATGCATGATTCTTTGGAGGTATAAGGATCCATATGTTAAAGAGAAGTTAGATACATCATGATAAGTACTAGGTTTTGGTGAATTCATGATGATTTATTTTGTTTATCACATGGATGTTGATATGATTCCATTCTAAGTTATTAACATGTTAATAAGTTCATATCCAATTATTGGTTACAAAGAGTTCTTAAGGATTGTAGGCTTAAAATCACACAATGTAAATCAAGCCATATGCATACCACGAATTGGATGAAATTCTCATTGTGGATGTTTGATTCATGAAATTCTAAGACCATATATAGAATAAGAATATGGATTAAATGAAGTTTGCACAAATGGGGGAATTTGGGGCCAAAATACAAATAGTGAAAGTTTAAGGCCCCAATAGCAATTTCTAATAAACTAGAGGGAAATTTTGCAAATATTGATTTTTGTTTGTTAGATTCTGGACATTTCATACTTCCTAACTCTGGCACGTATTGTATTTCAGAAACAACGATTTTAGAACTTAGGAAGTTTGTAAGTTAGCTTATAACTTACTCTTGGATAATTTATTTATGATTATTGTATAAACGTCATACTCATGTTATACATGTCATTTTGATCATGAAATATTATATGATACATTATTGAGCTTTTGAATACTTGTATACATGGCATGTGTCATGTTATTTTTGCGCGAAGCATGAAAGATGTTGTTTTTAGCATGGAGCTTGAAAATATGTTTTTATCATAAAGTACACTACATATTACGAAATGAACACATGTAATGAAATATTTTGTCAAAAAGCATAACATGAAGATGTTTTAGCTTGAACCAATGCTAGGATGAGGGAATATCCTAGTAGAACTCCTCTATCCACTCTAGAGTGAATAAAAATTGAATGGTAACCCCTGGGTTGACAATGAGCCATCAATGGTGTTCAAATAGATTCATTGTAAAGAATATTAGAGTGGAATCATATATAACACCTAATGCTGGTGGATGCATATGTAATTAAGAAATCTCCCAGTTGTGTTTGAACTTATGCCTTACGGATTGGACCTCTTTAAGTAATGCAATAATTATGTTTAATTTGAATGTTCTTATGTTTAGTTTGAATGTTGGGATGTTTAGTTTGTTTTGGTGCAAAGATTTTTGGAAGTCACCCTTTTTATACAAAGATTATTGTATGCTGCTAGTTGCATATTATGATGCATTGTATATTATGTAACGCCCTTCCTTGTAGTGAGACTTTTTATAGAATGATTTAGAAAGGACGACGAGAATTACCGTTCATTTTAAAACTTTTTACTTCCATACTCAGGTGCAAGACTCTACATTATAAAATAAAATGTGCTTTGAGAATCAAAGAAGTTTACAGTGGAAAACATCAATCTTAAAATAAAAAGGCCTCTCATACAATTAAAACTCTCATGCCTAGACTTATGTGCTCTTCCCCTTTGGCTGTGTTTGTCCTGACACGTTCTACTCATTTAGTTCCTGTGGGGGAAGGGCACACATAAAAACGAAAATGAGTCAATACTCAGTAAGCATTACTTCATAAGTTAAAATATACTAACATAGGTTTTCAGTCATGCATTCATCATTTCACACATACTATAGATACATGAGGCATGCATCCGTTTGAAAACGTCACTAGGTGAGGTTTTTCTTTAAAAAGGGTTTTCTTTTCGTAAAACATCTCCCGTCAGTGTCTTCATTTCTTAAAGAGTTCGATGCATTCATATATTCTTTCTTATCACTTTCCTTTGGCCTGTACACACTGTTACACCCCGTGTGTTGGGGTTAGTAGTCTTCCTTTGGACTCGAATTCTGTCCATGGCCATGGGTTGGGAATCCCTTTCAATCAGGGGGTAGCACTAGGTACACTACCAGGACTACTTACCCGGCATTGCAATCTGCCCAGTCCAATCCTTTGGTACCCTTTCGTTCAGTCATGGCCATTATGTATTTTCATACATTAAAACAGGCAGTCCTTTCTTTCAATTCAGTCCTTTCAATCATTTCCTTTTCAGTCCTTTTCATTTATCAGTTCATTCATGGAAAAACGTCATTTAAAAGCATGAGCTTAAACATCATCTTTCATGGCATCATTTAAAGTATCAGTTCATGGCATCCTTAAAACATCAGTTCATAGGGACATTTAAAATACTTTCTTCGCATCTTTTAAAGCATCGCTTAAAGCTCAAGGCATAAGCCTCAACATTTCTTTTCGTAGAAAATACTTACAATAGATACTACGTATAGTCATCCATTGACATGCGTACAATTAATACTTTGGTTACATAAAAAGAGACTGCCAAGAAGGGCCGTCACATACTTATACTTTTAAAAGTTATACTTAGCATGCTTCTGTAAAATATCTTTCGTGTTGTTTCACAAAGTATTGTAAAGGAAAAGCATTTTGTTTTCATTTCATTTCTTTTAGAAAACTCTAGAAGAGTATGAATGTAATACTTACCTGGATTCCATGTAATACTCATTTCTTGCAGTCCATTCATGTGCGTGTCAGATGGCAACCTACATGCATACACATAACATTAGCGTCATTCTTTATCTAATGCATAAGCATCTAAACTTAGAAAAAGAACTACGCTTCACTTAAAACACTATCCTTCTATCCCATCCTCTTACGTGTCCCTTACCATGCTAAAACCTTTGGGATCTACTTTTGGTCCTTACCTCTTCCAAACTCAAAGTCTTACCTTGAATGCTAATCCACTAAAGTGAACCCATGATTCACCTTAAGGTTAAGACACTAAGACCTTCATCTTACACCTCCTATTGACCACATTCTGACGCATGATTCTGACCGACGAAGTCATGCATCCTAATCCTAGACAATACACGTGTCACTACCTTCATGTATCTTAGCTCACACTAAATCCTCGTGCCCATCCATACACACCACAAGGCTCTAAGCCAACTCCGAGGCTTAAGCACCGTGTAACTAGGCTTAGGACAGATTACCCATTACATATGGTAAATTCGTCCGATACGCATCTAACCATATTACACACATACCTTACCTCTTTATCACCTAACACCAACATATAATCCGTTGATCACTTGTTTGTATGGACAAGCACCTTACTCCGATACCAACCTTCTCTTAACCTGACTAGCATGACTCTTCATGCTACCCGTCCTTCTTGATAGTTGATCCCAACACTTGCCACAATAGGACTCCATTCATAACTACACCTTACATCACGTCATAGCTCGAGACTACTCCCAAGCTACATCGTGACATTGCCACATTACTTGACATCCTGCTACGTCATTTCTATGCCAACTCCTAACTCATCATCAGTACGGTCCCTCACATACTCTTGTCACATCGTGACATCTCATCACGTTTCCACTACGTCATTCTTACACTAATTCATCACCTATCACTAGCACGACTTCTTGTTTAACCATGTCACTTTGTAACACTCCCGTCACGCTTCCGCTGTGCTAGTCTAATACTACCTGCCACTTCACACATACTCCGAACCATAAGTCAACTACATAATGACACTTGTCATCTCAGACTACAGGTCACATCACAACTACTTCAGGACACTGTTCCACAGTTCTCAACACTACTCACCACGCTCTACGCTCATCAACTACACAACCATCCTTATCTTCATGACACGCCACACAATGTATCACTTCACCCCATGGAATACACTTTACGTACACTCCCTTCACACACCCTATGCCACATCACCACTACAACATACACGCCATATGGTGCATCAGTCCACCACATGGAGTACACTACACGTGTACTCCCTTCACACATGCTACGCCACATCACCACTATAGCCCACACTTCACAGCACACTACACAGATACGCCCAACACTTCACTACATAGTGAACTCTACAAATACTAATAGCACAGTCCATAGCCTAACCAATCAACTAACATCTAACATAAATAACGAGGGATAGAGAGTTATATCAATGTCAGGGTCGACCCATGCGTTGTTCCTTGACCGTCATAGTCGATGATGTCGGAAGGGTTGTGCGTGGTGGCTAAACTGCGTACGGTGGCTGTTCGCCTTAGATGGTGGCTGTTTAGGTGTTTGAATAGCTAGGTGTTGTCTTGGGAGGGCTCATGGTGGCCTCATGGTGGCGGCGAGGGGCGAAACACGATGGATCTAGTCCTGTACAGTAATGGCAGTTAGCCACATACAATGATTGTCCACCACGTAAAGTGGTGGTTTGGGCTTAGGGCTAAGCTAGGGGAGGTTAAGGGAGGCTGAGGGAGGCCTCATGGTCGTTGGGGTGGAGGAGCACGGCGAAGCCGTTGGTTTCCAAGGGGAACTCGTGTCTCTCAAATAGGGGAAATGGAGGGGGAGCTCAACTGGTTGTGGCTGGCCATGGAAGGCTTGAGAGGGGTACAGTGGAGCTGTCGTGGTGAGGTGGAGGCGGCACTACGGCCTATGGCGGTGGATCTAGGCCAAAGGGTGGAGGAACACCCACGAGAGAGTGAGAGGGCGTGCGAGAGAAGGGCGTGCGAGAGAAGGGAGGCTCGGCTGGGCATGGGGGTGGTTTGGAGAGGTTGTCGGTGAGAGGAAGAGCCTCTGGTGGTGGTGCGGTGGCCATGGGAGGCGGAGCTTGGCCATGGGTATGGAGAACCTGTGCGTAGAGGAGCTGCGTGTGCACGGTCTAAGGAGAGGCTATTGGCTTTGGGTCAAACGGAGGAAGAAAGGGGTGGTCAAGGGGAGCTCGTGGTGGTGCTCTGTGGTGGCCCTGGCTGACGACGACAACGCTAGGAGGAGAGAGAGCTGCGTGTGGGGAGATCGGTTTTAATCCAAACCCTTCATCTTGGGGTCTTCAAATCGATCTAACGGTGAGTTTTAAATAATAATTTGAAAATGCGTAAACATTAAATTAATTAAAAGCACTGAGAGGAATTAAGATAGAATATTATTTAAACTAAACTTTAATTTATAAAATAATATACCTTCATCATGAATAAAATGATGAAGTTTTATTTAATATCTTTAAGAGAATAAAACCATCTAATTAATTAGAGTTTTCAACATAATTTAAATCTCATAATATTTTAAATAACTAAAATAATTTTAACAAAAATGATTTTCTACAATTATAATATTTTTGGAGCTCTTCAAAAATATTATAAAATATTATAATTATCTTATTTACAATCAGGTTTGGTTCAATAACATTGGAAATACCCCATATAAATATTTTCAGGACTTTTAAAATATTCTAGGGCTTTAAAACACTGGGCTTACTTTAAAAATCACTGAATATCTTTAAAAACACGCCATCGAGGTTTGGTACATAAGACGAGACTTGCGGTCGCTAGAGAAAATGGGCGGACTGTTACATCCTCTCCTCCTTGTAATAAATTTCGTCCTCTGAATTTGCTTACGTCAGAAAGAAGGAGCGGGGTGTTACATATTAGCTGTCATGAATCATGTGTTGCATGTCTTGACTCTCCAAGTCTCTGTTCTATCCCAAGCAGAATTTGGGGACGTCATATTTTTTCAAGATGGAACTCAACCTTTTTAATGTGGGGATTGGGCAAACCTAATGATGATGATTAGGTTGTAGTTGAGATTTTTATAGAATTATTTAGGCTTTTCTATGAGGTCACAACCACCATTTTTTGTTCTTTATATGTTACATCTAATGGATTTTTGTGAGCAAGTATATTAGATGAAATAACAACTGAATCAAATGTACGGAAGTGACTAAACTAGGTTGTGAGAAATGGTAATGAGAATAAGGACTAAATATGACAAGTATTGGAGATATTTGATTAGGATAAACATTTTCCTATATGTGGCTATTGTCCTTGACACCAGTACAAAATTAATTGCATAGCGTATGGCTTGGGATTGGTGAACGTGAAGGCATGGACAAATCATATTGCGGTAAGGGTTAGGGAAACCATTAAAAGATTGTTTAATGAGTTTGCCACATTCAGGGATGGTAATATTTTGACACCTACAGCTACCGCATTTCCTCCTCCCAAAGTCAGAATGGGGAAAAAGCATACGTTAAGGTGGGATAAGAGGTTGGAGCAGGTTTCCAAGCTTCATCAGCCTTCACACGGCCATTCGGAGTTAGATAGATACTTGGCAACGAAGATGCACCGGTTTAAGCTGGGGTTTGATATCTTATCTTGGTGAAAGATTAATGCCATCAGTATCTCATGTAACGCCCTGATCCTGGAGGTCCGGAGAGTTAACTCTTAATATCTAAAATCAACTTAAATAACACAACTAAATATCTAGAAAATCTAAAACAATGCTAATTCATTTAATCAATCCAAATATCTAAGTTCCTCCATGGGGACAATAAAGATAATCTCAATAACATAAATTAAAAATTCTCCAAAACTTGAAATTATCCTTAACTCATCAAATCAAAATACCTGAAAATAAAATCAGTTCACTAACTATGACTCTCAAATAAGCACTTGTAACCTCAGGCACTTATTCCACTTCGATCATCACACCTTGCTAAAACTTCCTACTCTTGTTCTCCACCTGAACCATCAAAATTATCTGAAAAATATATAGAGATAAGGGGTGAGTTATCAACAACTCAGTAAGCAGAGGACATACTAGTGTGTAAACATGAGCATTTACAAAAATCAGAATGCAAAACAAAACATTTTCATTTTCAGAGTGCGGAAGCAAAACATATTAACAAAATATCAGAGCGAAGATTTAGAAATAATTGCATTCAAAAATATCCTTTTGGCATAGCATAAATGATGATCATCATCATCAGAACATCATATCAAAACAGAAGCCATGTATAACCCCTGTGGTAGGATTGTGCAATCTGCGGATAACCAAGTAGAACATAAATCACTCTGTCACCAAGGTGTGCACTCAAAACAGAGACCATTACTATAACCCGTGGCAGGGCCGTATCCACTATTATAACCTGTAGTTGGGCCGTATCCACTATTATTACCCTTGGTTGAGCCGTATCCACTATTATAACCCGTAGTTGGGCCGTATCCACTATTATTACCCGTGGTTGAGCCGTATCCACTATTGTAACCCGTGGTTGGGCCGTATCCACTATTATAACCTATGGCAGGGCTGTACTAAACAGAACGGAAACAGAATCAAATTCAGAATCAAAGAGTCATGCCAAATGTTTTCAGAGATCACATCTTATCCAAACAGAGTACTGAACAGAATTATATTATCTTCGAAATCAAAACAGATCCAAAGCATATTTACAATATTTATGCACAAATTTCATATTCGCTCTCTTTTCAAAGTTCAGAAACAGAAAGTCAAAAATAAGCTCATGTCTACACAAGTCATGGTAGAAAGAAATTTTTTCTTAAACAGAAACTCATGAGTGATGCAGAACAAATAACTGAGGTAGTTCAAATTTTTTTTCATAATCAAATATGTATATTTTCCAAAAAGTAACCTCAACTCATTTTATTTTAAATGCAAAGTCTAGCATAGGAACCCCGCTTACCTGGACTTCTTAGCTTTTTTGAAATTTTTCTCAAAACGTCGAACAATAATTAATCGTCACCTATAAAATAATCACGTAATTCTCGTAAATTTCCAATTAATCACACATTTTGATATTTAATCCTAAACTTCTAAAATAACCTAATTTAATCCTTCAGTACCTAAACATCCTCATAACCTTAAAATACCATCATTTTCTAAGACCATCAATATCCACTTAATCGAATTCATACCGAATAAGAAAATTTATTGAATAAGTATTATGATAATTATATAACTCAATAAAAATTAATATTCAAAATATCTAAAATACCAACAATATTTTATAAATAAAAAGAATACATTAGTTACTAAAATTTCCATAAAATAAGTCATGAAAAACTCATCTCTTATGAAAAATAGATTTACTTCCTTTAACTAACAATATTATCAAAATACAATATAATATTTATTGAAACTTAAAGCAAAATTCTATTTAAATATAAACTCAACAAAAGAAACTTCTCACCCAAAAACAGTAGACTAAAGTCGGGAACTTTCCATGTATATATATATATATATATATATAAGGTTAAAACTAGTAAGTACCCAAGTTAAAACTTTACTTATATATATACGTACATATATAAATATATATATAAATACACCTAATGAATAAAACAAACGATAAACATACACATGAAATTATAGAAAATGCAGTGGCGGCAGGGACTCACCGAGAAGGAAGAGCTAAGACGGAGCTGGGGCGGTGCTGCGAAGATGCCGCCGAGCTGAGCAACTGAGCACGAGAGGGAGAGTGATGAGAGAGAACTGATGAGTGAACACGGTGAAGGAATGAGGGAGAGACAGAGAGAGTACGACGTGCGGAAAGAAACGGAAACTTACCGTGAGACAAAGAGGAGGCGTGCGACATTGCACAGGGTGGACGGGACGTGGCTAGCCGGTGGCTTACAGTGGCTCTCCAGATCTTTGGCAGACTCTTGTGCGAGATGCTGCCCTAAAGAGGGTGGTTGAATCAAGCTTTGGCCCTCACACATTGTTGTTCTGTTTTTTACTAGGAAAAACAGAGGCTGCAGCAACGTCTTCATGCAGTCTCGGCAGCGTTGGTTGGTGGTGCAAGGTAGTGCTGCGGCGGCTGAGCAGTGGGCTACGGTGCAAGAGATTGCATGGAGGATCATGGCAGGGAGCTCTTGTTCGAGGTAGTGGCTGGGCCTCGGCATGGGTCCTCTCGCTTTACGGTGACTTGCAAGTTTCCGAGCGTCAAGTTGCAGTGACTACTTGAAGGCGGTGAGGAGGCTGGAGTGGAGGTCTCGGTTTGGGTAGGTTCTAATAGCATGAGAAAAACCTATGAGTGTCTATATATATATATATATAAGGTGAAACCCTAGAGATAAGAGAGACATGTGTGCGAATGAAAGGCTGAGCTGTGTGTGTGCATGGAGTGGACGAGAGGAAGACTTAAGGGTGAAAATGAAATATAGACGGAAAGAAAGAAAAGAAAAATAAAACATGCGGAAAGAAAAAAATATTTTACGTGTGAAGAAATAAAATAAAATAAAATGAACAAAATAAATAAATAACCAAAATCAATAAATAATAAAAAAAGAGTTTGATTGGGTCCGGGTGTTACATCTCATCCTTGAAGACATAGCCCATAGTATTTTGGTCATCCCTATTATTACTAGGGGCATATATTGGATCCATTCCGGAGTTCATTGTCTCCTACTACTATGGAGACATTTATTCACACTCGAAATTAGATCAAACGGAAGCTAATTTATATTTCAGATGTGGTAGACTTTGTGGAGGTAGACAAGGAGGGGGGTGGTGATCAGCAAGGATTCGGTAATCGCTTTTAATTCATTGATTTACTTTTGCTTATAAGATATTGTGTTATTACTTATATTCATTTGACTAGTCTTAATTTCAAATTTAATTATTGTAGGGACAACTCCAATAAATGGGGCTACGTTTACATCGGCCGCAATATGACTTCCTAGTTCGATCCACTATTGCCATTGATTTGTATAATTTGTCTCTTAATTATTTGTAGTATGTATATAATGTGTAATTCTAATTATTATTATTTTATGCTTTTTTTTCAACTTTTATAGTCTCACTGTCACATGCCCAATCCTAATCTCAATGATCTCATCTTCGTTTGTACTTTTAATTTTAAATTCTTTTACTTCTCTAAATAGTTCGTATTTATGATTTTTTTTCCTCTTATTTTGTTTTTCAGTTTTATAGTCTCACTTGCCCAACCCTAATCCCAAATTTCCAATGATCTAATCTTGAATTCTTGACAGAAAAGCCTACAACCAGAACCTTATGATCTAATCTTGGTTTCTACTTGTAGTTTTAAGTTTCTAACTTTTTACATATGTATATATTGATTGTAATTATAATTTTTTTCCTATTAATGTTTCAAGTTTTTTAATGTCACAGTGTCACTTGCCCACCACCCCTAAATTCTAATCTCAAGACTCAAAGTCAATGTCAAATGATCTCACAAGTCATAAGTCATCTTACAACAATTTGTTATTTTATTGAAACATTATTATTCATTTAAATACTTAAAAATTTGTAATATTTTTCGATAATTTGTAATAATTTTATATTAATTTGTATTATTGTAATAGTTTAAAATTATTAGTTAGACATTAGAAGTTACCCACTTAATTGGTAGAACATTTAACTTTATGTTTAATGCTTTAACAAGTTTTGTTTCATTTTATGTAATATGTATAACATTATTTTTTAATTTAGGTAATTTAGAATGGTATCTGGGCCATTGTACAGGTTATGGGCCCATCTGGGCCAAACAAGGGAGGGGTTTGGCAGACGGAGCTGAGGTCCAAATTCGCCCTCGGCGCCCGGACGGGGCCCCTCCCACAGGGTGCGGGGCCAGATTCCGATGGGTGAACCCCACCCTCCTACCCATGCCAGGGTTGGAGTGCGAGATGGGGGCACTCCCGCACCAAGAGTGTGAGTTGCACCCTTATATAATTTAGAAAATTCTAGTTTGCCCGTTGAATTTTTCCCTGGGTTTGGCTGTTAGTGTATTTTCTTTTAGTTTTCAAAAGTATTTTCTAAAATGTTTAAGAAAATTACCACTAGTGATTTGTATATTTTTTAAAATATTTGGAAAAAGTTAAAAAAGGTTTGAAAAGAGAAAAAGAAAATGCTAATTACACTAGGGGACACACCCAGTGATAAAAGTTGGATGGCTCAATAGCATCTCCCTATAATTTTTGTTTTGAAATTTAGAAAAGTTGTATTAATTTTTGTATTTTATTTTGACATTTGTAGCACTTGTATTGATTTTTGTGTTTTTTTTTTTTAAGTTTTTAAGAGTTAAGAGTGAAAAAAGAAAATGATGAATTGGACTGAATCAAACCGAATCGATGGGTTCCAAAACCAGTTCGGTTCTAAAACAATTTCATTTTTCTAAAATCCGGTCTGGTTTTTATTTTAATTTTTCTAACACTGGACTAAACCAGACTGGACCGGTTCATATATATATTTTTTAATATTATATAAAATATTTGCTATATATAACATATATAATATTATCACTAATATATATATAATTAAATATATAAATAAGTTAGATACTAACATATTATTACTAACATACATAATCAAATACTATATCACTATATGATACTATTATATATGTAACGCCCCGATTTTGAAGGTCCGGAGAGTTAGCTATTATTACTTAATATCAACTTTAAAAAGAAAACTATAAAATCCAGAAAACTCCATAAAATATTAATTTATTTACTCAACCCAAATATCTATGTTCTTTCATAGGGACAACAAAGAAATTCTCAATAACATAAATTAAAAACTCCAAAAAAAAATCGAAAATATCATTAACTCATCAAATCAAAATAACCGAAAATAAATCAATTTACTAATTACGACTCTCAAATAAGCACATGTACCCTCAGACACTTATTCTACTATGATCATCACACCTTGCTAAAACTTCCTACTCTTGTTCTCTAGTTGAACCATCAAAATTATCTGAAAAATACTTGGAGATAAGGGGTGAGTTATCAACAACTCAGTAAGTAGAGAACATATACTAGTGTGTAAACATGATCATTTATCAGAATTCAGAATGTTGAACAAAATATTTCTTTCAGAATGCAGAATCAAAATATTTGTTTTCAGATGCAAAATCATAACATGTTACCAAAAATATAAGAGCGAAACTTTCAGAAAACATTCTTATGCAAAATTTCTTTTGGCAGAGCATAACTCAACATATTCATCTTGTCTTATCATATCAGAACAGAGACCATGTTTAACCCTCAGAGTATAGAACATTTTCAGAACAGAATATAATCTTATCACAAAAACATAATTTATGCACAAAGTTTCGTATCCACTCTCTTTTTTACAATTCAGAAACAAAATATCAAAATAACTCATGTTTACACCAGTCTTGCCAGAAAATACTTTATTCTTATACATAATTTCATGAGTAATGCAGAACAAATAATTGAGGTAATTCAAATTTCTTTTTATAACAAAATATGCATACTTTTCAAAAATCAACCTCAGCCCATTTTATTTATATGCAAAGTCTCTACATAGGAATCCCGCTTACCTGAACTTCTTAGCTTTTTCAGAATTTTCCTAAAAAATGCCGAATAATAATTAATCATCACCTATAAAAAAAATTCATGTAATTTTCGTAAATTTCCAATCAATCATGTATTTCGATATTTAATCCTAAGCTTCTAAAATAACCTATTTAATTCCTTAAAAACTGAAATTCTCATAACCTCAAAATATTTCATTACTTTCTAAAATTATCAATGTCCATTTAATAACTCCGACTATGATATAAAAATCTAACCTATTTACTATCGCAATCAAATTATAAAATTTAATACTAAATAATATAATTATAACAAACTGTTTTAAATTATACATAAAACATTTAATAAACTAGATCATAATAATAAAAAACAATACAACATTATCGCTTACATACCTTTGAAAGAAACAATTTAAATCACTTATAAACAAATTTTGTATTTAAGAGTTTTTACAATATCATAAAATAAAAATAATGCTCACCTTCACATATTAAAAATTAAAATTGACTAACATGACTTGTAATTAAAAGGGTAACATTGTAATTTCAACACAAAATATCTTATGCAGGACCAGCTTTACGTGAAGCTTTGTTTATATGAAAACTAGTTTGAATTTGTGAAGCAGAGACTCACTGAGAGAAGTGGAGCTGCGACGGAGTTGGGCAGATGCGGAGGATGCGCTGGCGGATGGGTGGCTGAGTACAGAGAGGTAGAGCAATGAGAAAGAGACCCACTGATGAGAGATAGAGAACATAGTGAGAGGGAGCAAAACGTGAGGGAAAAAAAATAAGTGAGAGGAAGGGAGTAGTTTCGGCATGACTTACCAAGCTGATGATGAATGTACAGCTGATCAGGGCTGACAAAGAGTGTTTGGACGACAGTTTGAGGTTGGCTGGGTGGTTTTATAACGAGGCTGAAAATAGGGGACAAGGGACGATTTGAGGTTGGCTGGGCATTTGAACGGGGTGATTTTCTTACTTTGTTTTGGGGGCTAAAATAGGGGACAACGGCTGGGTTTTCCGTGAGATGGGTGGCTTGCAGTGGTGCTAACAGTGGTTGGGACGCACGGGGTTGGATTTCTAACATAGCAACACCACAGATGTGCCAGTCACAGTCAGGCCTTGCTAGCGGCAGCAAAGTGGGGGTCTCGATTTGACCTTCTTTGATGAGGAGGACAAGCGGCAGCAACTCTAGTCTAAAGGTTGAAGGTGAAAACTATGTGCATGAGACTAAGGGCTAACAGTACGTGCATATATAAAGGAATGGATGACCAAAAGAAAACCCTAGACATAAGAGAGTAGCGTGCATGTAGTGAGTACACGGACGCGAACGTGCAGAACATGGAGTCTGAAATTATTTTCACAGGTTAGGGCCTTTAACCTGAAAATAATTGGCCCACGTCTTGGTTCTTGTACAGGGTTAATTGCATGGACTTTTTCTCTAAATTTTGGGCCTCTTCAACCTAAAAGAAATTACACTCGTCCCATAAATTTCTCGGGTGAAAATCTACTTAGTTTATTAAAATATTCAAAACCTAATTATCCAACCTATTGAAAAATAATAATCCACCAATAAAAGAAAATCTGGACTCGAGGTCCATAAGAAAAAATACTTGTTAACCCAAAGTGGGCTTTTCTTACTTATAAACCCAAAAAGTTTGTAAAGCGGGTTTGGCTGGGCCCGAGTGTTACAATATATATGTGTGTGTGTGTATATATATATATATATATGTACACTAATACTATTACTTATACTATTAATAATCCACTATATATAAATAACTATAGTATTAATAGTTATACTAGTACTATATCACTATATAATCCACTATATATATCGCTATATCACTATAGTATAGTTATACTAACTATATAATCCACTAATACTATACTAAAACCGGAAAAACTGAATCAGAACCGATAAAATTGAAAGTATCGGTTTATGAATGCAATTAGTACAGTATCAATTCTTCAAATCTCAAAACCGGTGTGTACTAATTCGGTTCTAAAATGTAGCCAAAACTGGACCAAATCGGACCAGTTACACTCCTAGTAAAAGTTGTATTATTTTTGTATTTTAATACTTTTAGGTAATAATTAGATGAAAAATTTAAAATTAAAAAGTGTTTTGTTCTTAAATGATATTTAGGAATGAAATTATAAGAAGTTCTATTTGATTTTTTTTTTCATACCATTAATCATGCTAAAAATAATACTTTTCATTTTTCTTTGTCATTTTCCTTTGTATGTGGTGGCTGGGGAGAGATCTCCGGTAATTAAGATTTTCATTTAAGATTAATTATACTATATATAATTAAGAATAAATTATATTATATATAATTTAATATTTTTATTTATTTTTCTCTTTTCTATTATTCTATGTGATTTTTCTTTTGCTTTTTTTTCATACTATTAATCATGCTCATTTTATTTTTAAATCTAACATCGCAATTGGCTGCGTTAGGTGTTGAGGTGATCTCAAATGATTTGAGTTGATCTGTGAATAATAATGTTTTATGGATTTCATTGAGAAGTATTTAAATGTATGAAATAGGTTAATATATGTTTAAAAATATAAAGTAGATTGAGATATGTTTAACTTTTTGTTAAAAGTTGAAAAAATAGTAAATCTTATCAATGTTTTGAGATAGATTGGAATAAGTTTAGCATCCAAACATATGCCACTAGTGTCTCAACCCACCACAATTGAAACAGACTAACAGTAGGAGCAAGCAAACACATTTTGAATGCTTATGCTTACGTTAATCCCATTGTGCACCTAGTGATAGTAAGCTACAAAATCCCGCATTGTTTGTTTTCACAACACATCTCATCTAATCATTACAACTTTTATAAATTTTTCTATAAAATAAAATAAACAATTCAACTTTTTCAAATTTTGAAACAAAATTAATATTAAAAAAATATATTATAACAATATTTTATTCAATTTTCAACTTTTATCTCAACTAATTTAATCTCATCTTATCTCATCTGCAAAAACAAACCAGTGTCCATTCCCTTTCTCTCTCTTAAATATGCTACATTTATTTTCTCTCTACTATGTATTTATACTCTAATAATAAATGTATTTTTTTAAGCTAGTAATAAATGTATTTAAAGTATTCAAAAAATGGTATGCCAAAGTGATTCTTTTCTGGATATATGGAACCACATGGTTAAAAATTTGGAACTGGATGAGCTTGAAGAGGCTGCTATGACCACAAGACTGATATGGACAAGAAGGAATGAGCTCACACACAAGAAGGGATTCAAACACCCAGCTGTGCTTCTCAAGAATGCAAGAGATAAGTTGGTGTTTTTTAAAAACTCTAATATTCATCCCAATAAGGAGTCAAAGAGGTTAGCTCAATTCTTGAGGGGGATGAATTACAAGTGGTTAACATGATGAATAATGCTGCTATAGATTGGAGTTTAGGGGGCTTATTGATTGAGGATGCAAGAAAAGTCCTAAATTCTTTTGCTACTTGGTCAGTGATTCACACCAGTAGAGGTGCTAATATGGTAGCTCATTGTTTGGCTAAAAATGCCCTTAATCTTGATGAACACATGTATATTTTGGAAGATTTTTTTCAATGTCTTCAGTCCACTGTTATTAGTGAAACGCTGTAAGTCTTCAATTATGAATAAAGATCAGTTTCATTTTTTTAAAAAAAGTACTTCGATAATAACGGTACTGTGGTTCTTTCAGTTCCTAGTTAAAAAAAAAAATGGAAGAGGCCAAACTCGAACCATTTTCGCAACTTTTCCACCAAATTTTTGCATTAAGAAAGCATCTCAAAGTTTTGAAAGAGGAGATGTTATGGTTGGATTGATTCACATGGTGTTGTCTATCCTATCAAAAAACTATGTTCGTGCGTCGTGATCTCCTACGAAAATACCACCTTATCTATCTATATTTTCTTCCTTTCTCTTTGCTCCAAGTTTTTCTTATGATTTTAGAGGTTTTTGGCCCATCTTTCTTGACGGAAAGTTACCTTTGAAAAACAATTTGATTAGATAAACTCAAATTATTTTGAGTTGATAAAAAATCAAATATTTTAAACGCTCTCATGATCGATTCAATTACTCATCTAATTAATTTTAGACTAATTTAGATCGACTCAAATTTATTTAAGAGAAATTATATTTGTAATCGTAAAGTGCGCAAGCACCGTACAATCTATTTAGAAAAAAAATAATAAATAGGGCATCTACATGGAAAAAAAAATAATAATAAACCTTACTTTTTTTTAAAACGGTTGCACGACGTTTACGTACTCTAAAATTATATATAGCATTACTCTTTATTTAAAACCTTATTTATTTTTGAATTGGAATTAAGAAAACATATATTTCCTTCCCCATTCTTATATTCATTTACAATGGGAGAAAATATAAAAAATGTAACATGAAATTCTTTATTTGAATATAAAAAGTCGAAAAAAATGAGTATTTTGCGTTAAACTTATGACTGATGATCTCCACAAAATATTACCACTGTCATAACCTTCTAACAAGTTATTTATCTTTTCTATAGACAATAATATTTTTATGAAGGTCATGAATTTGCATTCATAATAAAATTATTTAGATTCATCTCATTCCATGATGTTTTAATATTTTTTATTAATATTGAAATATTTTATCCAAGCTTGTCATAAATGATTCGATTCAAAAATCCAACTCCATATCCGATTCTATTTTGGGTGGCTCTACAACCACCGCTCTTAGCTCCTATTGAGAGCTACCGTTAGTTTTAGTAGTAGTATTTTTTCTTTTTTTTTTTCTTTACATGTATTTTCTCACACTTTAAATATTTTTAAAAAAATTTAAAAACTATTATTAAAAAATAATTCATTAATTATTAAGTAAAATAAAATAAAAAATGTCAGCAATACTACCGAGCAATAAAAATGAGTGGTTTCTTCTAATTGTGAGTTTAGTAAACTATTGGTGCCGGTTTCGATTTTCACCACTTTCATATATAGTTTCTTTTATTTCCTACACACTTTCTTATCAATAATGGGTTGGATTTCAATACATTTATTTTAGTAATTAAGAAAATATTTTTTAATGATATTATAAATTTTCATTTTTTAAATATTAAAAAAAAAAGGCCGAATGACGATTTCGAAAAATGTGTCGGTAGAGCCTTTCACCGTCAAAGCCATCTCTCTCTGAACGACAATGCGACTTTACCTGCACAGTCTCTTCCACGTTGGTCGTAGAGCCTCTCATCGTGTAAGCCCTCTCTATCCGAACACCTTGAACCCCCCATTAACCCATTTTTCAATACTATCAATGTTTTGTCATCGCATGGTTCTTTCCTTGTAATTACAAATTAAATCAAAATTGGTAGTAACTCCTTCCTCCATTTTCTCTTTCAACTCTTTAAGGGAATTATTAGCTAAAGTTAAAAGACACTTTTAATGAATGTTATTTTTTACTATTGGAGTAGTTATTTTTTCATTATATAATAATAAAATAATATAAGATGAATTTGACTTTAACTATTCATATCAAATCTTCACATTGGATATTCGTTTATTCATTATATAGTAATGAATAATTAATAATTAAAAAAATAATTTTTTAAATTATTAATTTATTTTATTTTATCGTATTTTACCATTCTACCTATTATATCTTAATTAGTTATCATCTTCTACCCAGGACAGATTATTCATGAATACAAGGAATTACAACATCATTAATCAAATGAGTTTGCTAATCTAGTGATCTTCCTCACAATTATATATAGAGCTTCCATGCACTATCAAGATGTGCACATCATTATCTGAATATATGAATAGCAACAATTATTTTACCAATGGCAATGACATTCAATCTTTTACATTGCTGTAACAAAGTGTTGATTTAACATTCCCAGTTCAGGCCAGATATGGATTGCACAGGCTTCCACGGTGTTGAGTAAGCATTCATATGGCCCATGATGCAATCATCATCATAATCAAATGAGTTCATCCGACTATGGCAGAAATAATTTTTTTTTTTGAAAAAAAAAGTACTCAAAAGGGAAACAAACCTAGAAATTCACAAATAAAATTCATTTGATTTTTTTAATCAAAGATAACCCCGAAAGGAAAAAAAAAGGGGAGACTTGGCAATCGAAGGTGTCGTTGCCTCTGATTTTGGCATTACCCCAAGGGACGAGGTTGAGATCAATGATGGAGATGAGGTCGATTTCAAAGAGTTGACCAAAAAGGACAAATGTTTGTTATCCATGGGTGCAAGGGTGCGGTGGCGTTGTTGCCGATGAGAGTTGGAGTGGTGGTGAGCCCTTGAGCAGTTTTCTCTGGTTGAAGAATGAAGAAGACTATAATGGGAGAAGAAGGGCTTTCTGGTTTTTTGAGAGGGAACGAAGAAGGCAGTTGATGGGAGAAGACAAGAGAGAAATAATTGATAAAATAAGTATTTGGTCTATCTACAGTAACCTTCAAATTTGAAAAATATTTTGAAAGTCACTGTAGCTAAATTTAGCTAATTCATTGTGATCATATTTTTTTCTTTAAAAGCTGAATACTCAATGGATTTAGCTTTTAGCTAATCCATTGATGATGCTCTTGTACTGGTCCAAAGGGTTAAATTTAAGGCTTACTTATTACCTTACTCTTGCCCTAACTCGAATAAAAATGGGACCCATTCCTGCATGACCTGCTTACTTTCCCAAGTAAATTTCTCGTTTTCTGCATCTCCCCATTGCATCTTTACTAAGGGTATGACTTAGACTGTATAGGTAGTGAAGCCAAATCTTCAAGGCAAACACTACAACTGCTAATTTCATGTCACGAGTAGGATAGTTATTTTTGTGATCCTTCAATTGCCTAGGCGCATAAGCAACTACCCTTCCTTCTTGCATTAAGATGCAACCTAATATGTACTTGACAATACCACAAACGGTTTTTGTCTTTGTGAGGCTCGAGTAAGCTAAAGCAGGGGTCATGGTTAACCTCCATTTCAGTTCCTCAAAACTTTGCTCATACTTGTCAGCCTAAACGAATTTAACGTTTTTTATGGTTAATGTTGTGAGAGGACTTAATAACCTAGCAAATCCTTACACAAACTTTTGAGAATAACTTGCTAAACCCAAGAAACTTCTAACCTCATGCACTGAGGTAGAAGGTTGCCATTCCACTACTGTCTCGATCATGCTCGAGTCGACCTTGACTCCTTTCTTGGATATCGCATGATTGAGGAATCTCACTTCCTCCAACCAGAATTCACACTTGTTAAGTTTGGCGAACAGTTGATAGTCCTTGAGCTTTCCAAATACTAATCTCAGATGATCCTCATTATCTTCAGCTCCTAGAATACACTAATATGTTGTCTATGAACACTACTACAAATACGTTCAAGAACCGCCAGAACACCCTATTCATAATATCCATGAAAGTTGTTGGGGTGTAAGTTAACCCAAAAGGTATCATCGTAAACTCAAAATGACCATACCTCGTCTAAAAAGTTATCTTTGGTATGTCGCTTTCCTTAATTCTCAATTGGTGATAGCCTAACCTAAAGTCAATCTTCGAAAATACCACAACTTCTTGTAGCTGATTGAATAAATCATCTATCCTCGAGAGTGAGTGTCAATTATTTATGGTTATCTTATTCAGTTCTCAATAATTGATAAACATCTTAAGGGTTTCATCCTTCTTTTTAACAAATAGTATTAGTGCTCCATAAGGTGAGGTACTAGGCCTGATAAACCCCTTTGTCAACAACTCCTGCAGTTGGCTTTTCAATTCTTTCAACTCGGTTGGGGCCATTCTATAGGGTGGCTTATGCATTGGAACCGTCCTCGGTTCCAATTCAATCGAGAACTCAACTTGCCTAGGAGGGTACCATCTTGGTAATTCACTGAACACCTATGGGAATTCACTTACTATAGGTATACTCTCTATCTCCTTGGGTTCTTTCTCCTACTAGGGGTGGGTGGTGGGGGATCGCCCCCCTGCCCCATGAAGGGGTGGAGGGCCCCACCCACAGGGAAACAACCAGAGGGGGCAGGGGACAAGTTGGGCCCAAGCCCGCCCCCTTCCTCACCCCACATCCCCAAGCTAGGCTTAAGCCAACCCAAACACACACACACACACACACACATAAATGTGATGTCCCCAACCATTGCTTGGGATTGGATGATGACTGAAGTGTTGGGATATGTAACTCAAGGCTACATACCCCCGTACATGACAGCTAAAATGCATGCTCATCGAATGATTCTAGCAGTAAGCAATATATCGTAGACGAAATTCATAAGAATCTAAGTAAAATTGAAAGCAATTTCAAAAGCATCATGGTACCATTTAAAACTATAGAATCCCGAAACAACTAATGTGTTCAAACCCCCCAAAATACAAGAGGGTTTTAAAACCATATCCCTCCCATAATCATTTTCTTTCTAAGGTTTCTCTTTCTTGAGCCTACTTTGTTTCGTCCTTGTTGATAATTTTCTTCAAATCCTCGAAAAGCGTAAATACTTCACTTATGAAGCGACCAGCCGCTTCGAGCCTATCTTCTACGGATAGCTTCACTGAGCTCTCAGGGCTCTTCGAGGCCTCCTTTGCGGGTGGGGGATCCACTCTCTTGAGTTTCCCCAAGGTCTGTATTTACACTTATCACAACTTCTATCATTCTGGATTGGGAATGGTAATGGAAACTACCATGGTGAAATTTCAAGAAATCTCAATAAGCAAACAAATAACATACAAACAGAAAACATTAGCATATAAAGGCAAACCACGATATGAATGCATGGACATGTACTTGACCCTAAACTTAAGTCATGCAATTTTGACTTTTCAAAAACATATGACAAAGATATTTTGACATTTCGAGTTTTCACATTGAACAATTCATTACACATCTTTTACTTATTACCATCTTCACTTCTTGTAACATATGATCGAATACCTCAGGGCTCCCCTATGCACAGTAGGCTCCCCACTAGTTATCACATCACCTAACCAATCCACTTGACCAAGATGACTACGTTAGAGTCCTTTTCATATGTGGTAGTTCGCCATTTTCACCTTCATCGCATATAACACGTGGCACCCACTAACTTTAAGTGTTACCTCGCTTTGGAACCCTTTAGAAGGATCCATTCGAGGTTAGCCAAATGTACTTCGTCGACCCAGGAGCTACCACTCCAATTTATACACTCTAGAGTGGATAAAAGAGTTCCACCCAGACATTCCCCCATCCTAGCTTTTGGGGTCTTGATAAAACAAAACAAATTTTTTCCTTTGAAAACAGTACAAAACCTGAAATGCATGTGACATGAACATGTAACTCTTTTTCTTTTCATAGACCATATGAACATGTAGATGCCAAGAACTATGTAATCATATGAAAATATCATGTGACACATTTGAACTTTCATGTCACGACTTGAAAATTTTAGAACATGTGGTTTACTTGATACAAAAACATAGGCAATCCCATTCGATACATACCAAGGCACGAAATAATTTTAGAAACCCAATAACTATGCATGACCTAGTTATTAAAAGCACATAATCATGACAATCTTCATGTAAAATTGATTACAAAGCATGATACACAAGGAAAAATTTCTCAATCTCTACGTCTAAGCATGGCCGAATCATCAAGAGCACACAATCATGACAACCATCATGTGAAAGCCAATAACAAGGCATAGTGTAGCAAGAGGTTCCATCAACCATTACTAGTTCACATGTTAACAACAACAATGCAAAGTTTACATGGCATATATGAACATTATTCGAGGGTAAGTTGAGAGTCTACTTACAAACTCCAAAGTAAGATAACACAATCAAGCAAGTTGTAAAAACGTTTGTTTAATCAATTGGATATAATGAAAAAATAAACCCTAATCCAAGATGTGTGTGTGTGGATGTGCTAGGGCTTTCTCTTTCTTGTCCATGGAGGCACTCCAAGCATTCGGCCTAGAGGCCCTTGGTCTAATGGTGGTCATGTTTCCTTCAACCATGCCTAGGTATTGGGTGTGTGAGTGTGTGCATGGCATGGGTGTGGTGTTCATGCCGTGCACTATGGCCGAGATTCCTGGAAAGCAAGCAAGAGATCACGACTTGTTCTATCTAGTAGTGTCCGAAGGCCTTATTTTTCTTCAAAGCATACAACCCTAGTAACGGTCTCCTTCCTTGTAAAACCTAGTTTTCCTCCAAGAAACCACTAAATGTAAGGCCAAACGTTCATGTGATGATGGGGTTTTCCTCGAAACTGAGCCCTAGTTGTCCCATTATCCTCGTGTTAATGTGTAAGTGTGGGTAATGGGAGTTTAGGGTCTTTACCATGTGGCTCCTTCTTGAAGAGGTGGCTCCTAGCTCCTTTCCTTACTCGTGGCTAAAGGGAAATAGGATTGGAATGGTGTTTGTGGCATTTTGCTTGGAGAGAAAGTGAGACACGTGTGTTTGGGAGGTGAGACAATGAAATGAACTAGTTTGGTCGTGTGAAAGGAGAAGAAGAAGAAATGCAAGGGATGAAAATTGAAAATGGCATCAAAAGACCTCTTAGTTGTTGGCCCCCATTCTCTTTTATATGTCACTTTGTTTTTCTCACACAATTCCCTCATTGGGAACATAAGAACCCTAAGCATGGGCGCCATGTGGCATGCCCTTTATCATTTGGCCGAACCACTTATTTCCCCATTATTATCATTGCTTTCTTTGGAAAATCAAAGGACTCTACAAGCTTGCATGATAAGTGGCATGTTCATGCTAAAAAATGGAAACCCTAGAGTCCATTTGGTGTCACTCCTATGCATCTAGGTTCAATGAACCTTCGGGGCATACAAGTATTTTTATAGAAATACTAAACAAATATCTAGGGTTGGGTGTGTGCATGCTTGCCATGCGGCAAGTGGCGTGTGTGGTAGTGCCCTTCTCTCTTTCTCAATTCCCACAAAAGTTTTCTTCTAGAATCTTGGGGTTGCATGTGTGTGGCTTCCCTATGCAACATTTCTCCTCCCTCAACATTACCTTCTTCTAGAATATCTCCATCCTAGGTGCATGCATGACACTTAGCAAATTGGTGGTTTTTTCTCTTGGGTAGGCATGATGCCCTTTGGCCGAAATCCTAAGGCCTTTTGGGGTCGTGGGCGTGAGACCATTGGCATCCCCTATGCGCCTTTTTCCTTTTTCCCATGCTTCTATTCCTCTTCCCTAAGTGTCTCTCCTAGAAACTCTCAATCTGTGACAAGTGGTGTGGGAAAGGGTGGTGGTTTGTGGTGGCCGAGACTCCTAAGAACTAGGATTTGATGTGTTCTAGGCGCCCCTCATGATTAGATGCTTCCAGAAATTCCCATGCCCCTCCTTCATGTGTGACAAGTGTCAAAAAGGGTAGTGGATTTTCATGGTTGGTATGCCCTTCTCTTGGCCGAAATCCTAAGGCCTCTTTGGATTTCATGCCTCTGATTTGTAGTAGCCTTAGTTACCTTTTCCTTTACCAAATCATTGCACAACTTTTTTGGGAATTGTCAAGATCTAGTGGGAGACATGTGGGGGTCTTTTGGGTTACCGAAACCCTAACCCTCTCACTCCCTTTACCCCATTCCACATCTAGGTTCATTGTGTCTAGTGGGTGGGATGTGCATGTGTAACACATGGCAAGTGGTTGGTGAGAAGGGCGTGTGCCCTATGTGTGCTACCCCTTCCACACTCCTCTCTTCTTTTGGTTTCTTCTAAAACCCTCCTGCATGGTTGCCAAGTGGCAATGAGGTGCTTACCAAGAAAGCCTTTTTCCTACGTTTCAAATAATGGGACTCCTAGGAAAAGAGCAAAATAACCTCATCCTCTTCCCAAGTTGGCGCCGCATGCCCTAACCCTTGTTAGGTTTTGCCTATTCCTCAATTGCCCTTCCCTAGGTTGAATACCACATAGCCTTTTGGGCCTCAAGTGGGTTTGGACGACTAGGCTAATAGGCCCAAGTGGTCTCTCTTCAAGACTCCACTGGTCAAACATTGGGCTAGAAATTCTAATTAAACTAAAATTAAAATAAAAAAATATAAGTACATAATTTTGCACGAAAAAAATATCGGTTGTCACAATAAATACATTTGTTACCAAAATGATGTTGTTTTGGTAACGAGTTTATTTTTTAGTTCCACGACATCGTTTCGGGGGTTAAGTTAAACCTAATTCTACTCCCCCACTCGTGCGGTCTCTCTTCCCATTCACTCTCTCTCTCTCTCTCTCTCTCTCTCTCTCTATCTCTTGCAGGCTACGGTGATGCACTCTTAGAACCTCTCTCCCTCTCGCAGTCGGTGCGGCCCGTGTCCTTATTTCCTCCTCCTCCTCTCCTCTTAGATTCTCCATCTTGCAACCATGGGTTAGCTCCATGTTTTTACTAGCTTAGGTGTTTATTTTTTTTTAAATGTTTCCGATTTGTTGTGCCGTGGGTTCGTGTGTTGTGAATTTTTGGTATATTTTGTTGTGGATTTGATGTTTTCTTTGAATTTTTTTCCCAGTTGTAACAGTCATGGATGGGCAGTGGACGGGGGATAGACGGACTAGAGGTCTGCCCCGTACTTTGAAACATGGACAAGGGCTTTGCCCTCGGAATGCGGTGGCGGATTCTTGGGGGCAACCCCCCTCTTTCCACCTATGCCAGGGCAGGGTGTGGGAAGTAGGCAACCCCCTCCTGTTGCTTACCAAAAAGCACCAAAGGGGAGTAGTGATTGCATTTTTCAGCTTTTTCTTTTTTTACTACATGCTATTTTGTTTATCATTTTTTCATTATTTTATCTTTTCAGTTTAACATGTTTCTTATGCAATGTAGACCAGTAGGTTTTATACACTACAAGAGAACCTCAAGAGGCCAAAAAGTATCATGATAGCTTCTTATTTCTTGCAACATCTTTATTTCTTGGAGGGTTTTTTTTTTTTTAATCTTTTGTCAATCTGACGATAAGTAGAAAGGAAGCTTGAATGTTGCCGATGTCTTCTTTTCGGTATGCCCATCCCATGTTCATCCAGCTTTCTTGAGAATTTTGAAAGATTTTTCCTTTATAAACTTTAATGTTATGATGAATGAAAGCATGAAATGTATGAAGATACGTAACGGCCATATGAATGAATGAAAGGGTACCAATGAATGGGCAGATTGCAATGCCGGGTAAGTAGTACTGGTAGTGCACCCAGTGCTATCCCCTATGAAAAGGGATTCCCAACCTGTGGCCACGGGCGGAATCCAGGTCATAGGGCCGCTAACCCTAACACACGGGGCATAACAGTGTGTACCGGCCTATGAAAGTGAAAAGAAAGAATGTATGTATGTACGCATGAATGCAAGAACGCACTTTAAGAAATGAAGGAACTGCACTCTTGCAGGAATGAAGGCACTGACGGGTGAAACATTTTATGAAAAGAAAGGAAAACCTTGTCCAGTGACATTTTCAAATGAACGCACGTATGCACGTACGCATGTAGGTATAGTATGTATGAATGATGAATGCATGAATGAAAACCTACGTTGTTATATTTTAATTGCATGAAGTAATGCTTATGAGTCTTCGACTCATTTTAGTTTTTATGCATGTCCCTCCCCCCTCCCCCACAGGGAAGGAAATGAAGTACGCGTCGGGACAGACACGGCCTATGGGGAAGAGCACGGAAGTCTAGGCACGAGCATTTAAATGTAAGAGAGGTCTTTTTTATTATTAAAAATGATGTTTTCCGCTGGAAACCTCTTTTATTGTAAAAGCACATTTTTATTTTATAAACGTAGAATCTTGCACCCTGGGAAGAAAGCAAAAAGTTTTAAATCAGACGGTAATTCCTGTCATCATTTCTCAAAATATTTTATAAAAAGACCCACCACAAGGACGGGCATTACAGTATTACTCGTCGGTGTGCACGACCAAACGAGCATATTTGGAGAACTATAGGGAGATGCTGCTGAAATTTTGTTGGACGTGACAGATAATAGTTGATAGGTTGGCGATTATGATCTTACAATCCCGAATGGGATAGGACCAGCTACTCGTTGAAATGAAGAAATTGCACTACATGTTAGATAATTGATTGTTTATTGATGCAGGTGACTGTTTGCAATAGGATATTAGACATGGATAATAGTTGGATGCGAGTTAGAGATTGGTTGGGTGAGGATTACAATGCATACGCTGAAGGAGTTAAGAAATTATTGGAGTTCGCATCCTGTACAATTGGCAGTGACAGTCATATTTGATGCCCATGCCGACTTTGCAAGAATTTACGTTCTCATAAGATAGAGTTGGTGAGAGAGCATCTGTTTTTCAAAGGTATTGACCATGGTTATACCGATTGGGTCTTACATGGAGAACCGTATCCAACATCATTTGAACTTCGAGATGAAAAAGAAGACATCGATGAAGATGTACATCCTGAGTTTGTTGGTGACGATCCCGAAGAGGATATGGAGCAAATGCTGGGCGACAATGGTGCGGGAAAGTTTATAGATGAAAGTGGAACAGATCCATCAACTTCAAATGATTCGTGCCATGACACTTTTACCTGCTTGTGGAATGATTCACATCATGAGTTATATCCAGGGTGTAGAAGGCATAGTAAGTTGTCATTTACAGTTAGACTGCTTCATATAAAATCCATGTGCTGAATATCTATTAAAGCTGTCAATATGTTGCTCGAGCTGTTTAAAAAGGCACTTCCATAGGACAATATTTTACTCCACAACTTTTACGAAGCAAAACAGTGGAAAAAAGGACTTGGGTTTGATTACAATGTAATACATGGATGTAAGAATGATTGTGTGTTATTTTGGCGAGAGAATGAGCAGTTGAATGAGTGCCCCATTTGCCATGAATCAAGATGGACAACTGAGAAGCAGAATGTGCCGCGGAAGGTTGTACGTCACTTTCCATTGATACCTAGATTACAATGGTTATTTATGTCATGTTCAACGGCCGTGGATATGACATGGCACTCATCATCTAGAGTCAAGAATGATAATGTTTTGTCACATTCTGCAAACTCTCAAGTTTGGAAGGAATTTGACTTGGAACACCCATGGTTTGCTGAAGAACCTCGTAATGTTTGACTTGGGTTAGCAACATATGGATTTAATCCGTTTGGGAACATGAGTACTAGTCATAGTACTTGGCCAGTTGTACTTATGCCGTACAATCTACCATCGTGGAACTGCATGAAAGATTCATATTTCATGATGAGTTTGCTCATTCTAGGTCTGAGATCACCAGGAAATGATATAGACATACACTTGCAGCCACTGATAGCAGAATTGAAAGATTTGTGGGGGAATGGGGTCTTAACATTTGATTCATCAACTGGCAAGTCGTTCAAGATGCATGCTGCGGTGTTATGGACAATAAATGATTTTCCTGCATATGAAAACTTGTCAGGTTGGAGCATTAAGGGGAAATTGGCATGTCCGACTTGTAACAAACATACCCAATCTGAATGGCTTACGTATGGGAGGAAATTATGCTTCATCGGTCATCGTTGATTTTTACCTGTGACCATAGATGGAGTGGAAATGGTAGGATGTTTGATGGTACTGTTGAATGGGGGCACCCTCCACCATTGTTGTCTAGCGAAGATGTTATTGCACAGTTTATGAATGTCGGAAGTAATGATTTTGGTAAAAAACAACAAAAGAGAAAATGAAGTGCGAATGAGTTGAATTGGACAAAAAAAAGTATATTTTTTGAACTCCCCTATTGGTCGACATTAAAATTGTGGCATAGTCTAGATGTTATGCATATTGAAAAAAATATATGCGAGTCCGTATTAGAAACATTGATATCAATTGAAGGTAAAACAAATGATAATATAAACTCACGGAAAGATCTAAAACGGTTGGGAATTAGACTTGAAATGCACTTGCAATAAAGTGGTTCGTCTGTTTACATGCCAATTGGGTGGTATACATTGTCAAAGAACAAAAGGGCTACATTTTGTGAGTGGTTGCAGAAGATTAAATTACGAGACGGGTATGCCTCGAATTTAACAAGGTTTGTGTGAACAAATGTCTAGAAAATTACTGGACTAAAAAGCCATGATTGTCATATATTTTTATAACGTATCTTGCCTATTGGTATCTGTGGGTTCTTGACCAGAGATGTGCTGGTTGCGTTAATTGAGCTGGGTGCATTTTTTAAAGATTTATGTGCTAGAACGTTGAATGTAGAAGTTTTGGATCGTATGGAACGAGAAATTGCAGTTATATTATATAAGTTGGAAAGTATTTACCCATCGTCATTCTTCGACATCATGGTTCCCTTAGCCGTTCATTTACCAAGTGAAGCTCGACTTGCAGGACTAATCCAGTATAGATAGATGTATCCCATTGAACGGTTTTTTAGAAAGTTGAAACGCACAGTGGGTAATAAGACCTATCCAAAAGGATCAATTGCAGAAACATACATTGATGATGAATGGTAAATATTCTGTTCCAAATACTTCCACGGCGTTGACAGAAGGTTTGATCGGCTAGATATAAATTTTGATGTCGACCAAGCAAGATAACGAAAGGAATTTTCTGTATTTTCCCAACAAGTACGTCAACTTGGTGCTCAGCGTGGTTATGATTTGTGTGAAAGGGAGTTCGAGAAAGTTCAGTGGTATGTGCTAAATAATTGCCCAGAGATAGAGAGCCACTTGAAGTAAGTTCAAATTAATTGTTAATTAATCATTGAATTTACTTATTAAACAATTATATCAATATACTTATTTTTGATAATTTTTAATTTCAGTGATCATATTAACCTGCTAAAAGAACTGGGAGTAAATGATATGGACCATAGACATGAACAAGAGTTCCCGAAATGGTTCGAACAATGGGTAATGACATTAATACAGATGCAATTTTGCACTAACATATTTTAAATAGAGAGGATTCTTAACAGTTGAATGTTTATACTTTATTTAATATGTTGGTTGTACAAATGCATGCGAGTAATCCAAACGATATATCAGACGAACTATATGCACTGGCGTGTGGCCCCTTGAGACGTGCTGCTCGATATTCTGCATGTATTTCTCAAGGAAATAAATATCACACGATTAATCGAGAACTTTATAGGAAAATACAAAATAGTGGTGTCCTTGTCGAAGGGAGTCATGATGGAGACAATGTTGATTTCTATGGATTTATCATAGATATAATTGGAATGAGATATGTGGAGGAGCTTGTGGTTTATATATTTAAGTGTAATTGGTGGGATTTAAGCAATCCTCGAAGGGGAAAATGCCAGGATGAATATTTTCTGAGTATTAATACGTCAAAAAAATGGTATGAAGATTATCCTTTTATTTTGGCTTCCCAAGCATCTCAAGTATTCTATTTAGACGATCCTCAGTTAGGAAATCAATGGCAAGTAGTACAAAAGTTTTCTCCTAGAAATATTTATGACGTTATCCCTGAGGTGGAGGGACAAGATGAAGAAGAAGATGATCCCTCTACTCAAGAAGTATACCAAGAGAGTCAACCTGCCTTTAGCTTATTTGTGGATTTAAGCCAGTATGAGATAATCCCATTACATAGAGAAGTTATTGAGGCTAAAATAGTTGAGGTGATAGTTGATCAAAGTGTTGACTCATCTGAAGTATATACAGATGATGAGAGCGAATCTATAGATGAAACTGATACAGATGATTGATCGGTTTTGTGTTTACATTATACAGTATCTCGCAATTATACCACCAAAAAGGAAGGAAGTTCGCATCCCATCTCCACCTATTCCTACCTCTCCATTTGACTCACCATTAGAGTCTGACTCTACGGAACAAGGAAAATAGCTAATACTCATTTTTTTAATTAAGATAAATAACTAATATTATTTTATAGAGATAACAGTACAATCTCGTCTAAAGGCGTGATGTTGGAGAAATATCGTAAAGTAGATAAAATTAAGGTTAACATTCCTAATGAACATACTGGAGGCGAGGGACAACAAGGAGCTTGGCTTGTTTCGCATGTAGGTGCTCTTACAAGGACTTATGCACCTTTGGCTACGAGTTCATGGCATAAAGTTCCGTAAAATGTGAAAGACCTTATTAAGAAGCGTTGTTTGGTACGTAATATTATTTAATATTCTAAATGATAATATCTTTGTGTATATACTTTTTTAAGGATGATTTAAACCTAAATTTTGGTCAGAGAGAGGAGCGTAGGACTGTAGAAGAGTTGATGTGTAATGTATTTCCCAAGTATAAGGCGAGATGTCAAGAGCATTACAAGAAGTACGAGAATAAGGAAGATGCACGCCAGCATCCTTTTCAGGATGTCCGACCTGAAGAATGGAGAAAACTTTACGACATGTTTGAGGATCCATCATATAAGGTAAATTAAATAAATTCTTTATGTGTCATATTTGTAATTCTTTATGTGTAATTTTTCATTAAAGAAAAAACTTCTTTAATTTTGCTCGAGAGGAGTGTCGACCGAGCATCAAGTGAACAATTTGTCTAAAGTTCACTCAAGCTAAGGTTGAGCGAGAATCGGGCGAACAGTCTGTATGAAGTTCGCTCAAGTGAGCACTTTGTCTGAAGTTTGTTCGACCCACGGTCAAGTGAGAATCGAGCGAACAATCTGTATGGACTTCGCTAGAGAAAGCATCGAGCGAACAATGTCTGGATGGCATTTTCAAGTTTTCAACAACAAAATCCCTCAATTCAAAGGCTAAAAACTGAAATCCCCCAATTCAAACAACAAAAACAATAGAATTCACAATCAACCCAATTCAATTTTGGAACCCTAATTGAAAAAACTATAAATCAAACAACAAACACACGAAATTAGTAGGCCAAAATTACCTTACGATGTCGTGACAGCTGATGGGAAGTAGTCTATGGTGGGTCCAAGCTTGCGACGGCATTAGGCAATGGCACGAAGGCGCGACATAGCTAATGGGAAGGGAGATCCAGAGAGGAGAAAGAAGCCTTGCGAAAGTGAGGAGGAGAAAGGGGGTTCCTACGTTTTGGACCCTCGGTGTGCACAAAACGACGTTGTTCCACTTGAAATGGAATGACTTCAAAGTTAACTTAATAATTCAAACTATCAGATGTAAAATGACGCCATTCTGCATCTGATTTTTTTGAAAAAAAAAAAGTCAGAGTTTGGATCCCATACGGACTCTAACTCTGATTCCAAATGCTAACTACTCCAACTTTATCGGAGTCAAAACTGGTAGAGGATTTGCACAGCCCTAGGTAGAATATGGTGCTGAAATATCATATATGCTATTTCCATAAAATAGTTATTTATTATAGAACTTTTAGAGAAATGAAAAGCTATTTGAAGGAATAGATATTCCAAAAATATAGATGTTAATTCCTTTTGAAGAAAAAAATATGGGTGGCTACCAAAACACCAAGGGTCACCGACTATTCTGTGACTAAGGTGGGTGGTTTGGGCCACCCCTAACACAGCCACAAGGGTAGCTTAAGGCACCTTGTGGCCATTGAGGGGGTGGCAAAAGGCTATTTTAAGGGTGGTTTGGCCACCCCTTGGGCTTTGAGAGGGCATGGATATCCCTCATGATGTAGTTTTTAAATTTTTGGTTTTTGTGTTTTTTAAAAAGTTATGTTGTTTGGATACTTTAATAATTTAATTTCAATTCAGATTTTGCATTCAATCTTTTGTCTCCAAACAAAAGAATATGAGAAAGCATTTCCATTCCTTGAAGAATAGAAATGTCCATTCTATAAACTAAACGTGTGCTAAGTACTTGGTATGGTACAAAGTTTAATAAACATTCATATTGATCAGGTGGTTACGATATGAAATTCATAAATACTCGTGTTTGTTAATCAAAAGAGCTGGAAGCTATTACTAATGTGTTCTCACTTGAAAAATGTTTTAGACACAAAGAGATCCTACAAAAGTAAACCTACAAATTGGCCTCGCTTGATGTGGTACGTTAGATTGTAAAGATACTTTTATTATAAAGTAGATCTAACGTATCATATAAACCCATATCAATTTGTGGGTTCACAAACTAAAAAATTTCAATAGGGTGTGTTCTTTATCGTGGAGGAAGACAACCTCATTATTTCAATGTGGCTCACCATTAGCATAGACGCTATCAAGGGGACTGACCAAAAGTCCACCCCATTATGGATAAGAATCCATGATTACTTCATTACTTTTAAAAACACTTAATTGGCCTGAATGTTCTGTGGGTTCGTTGACTAATCAATGGTCAACCATCCAAAAAGCCACAAACAAGTTTTGTAGTTGCTTAGCTCAAGTTGAATCAATGCATTCAAATGGTACCAATGAACAAGACAATGTATTTTTCTAATTATTATAAATTTGTATTGAAATATGTATTAATATTTTTATGATTGCTGTTTAGACTGAGAAGGCAAAGGAAATGTACCGATCGACACAAAAAACCACCTATAATTTGGACCATTGTTGGAATCTAATGAGGAACCAACCAAAGTGACAAATGCTTATGGATAATTTGCCAACAAAGATAAATGAAGGCTGTTCTACCATTCTAGCTGCCAATGTCAGGGATGACAACATTTGTGAGAGCATGTTTGTCAATGCGGAGAGGCCACTGAGCAAGAAAGCTGAAAAAGAAAGGGAAAGAAAAATGAAAGGCAAAAAATCTTCACCTATTGAGTTTGATGAAAGGTTAAGTCACATGGAAAGTGATAGGAAGATAATGATGATTGAGCAACGGGAAGCGGTAAGCCGAGCTGAGAGAGACAGGACTGAGATGATAGACCTTACGAAGAAGAAGATGGAGATGAAAATCATGAGTTTGGATGTTGATAACATGAATGAGGTGAAGCGAGAATACTTCAGGTCACTTCAAATGGAAATCCTAAATAAACATCGGAATGGATCTATTCAAATGTAGTAGCTGGAGGAGGGAGAAATGCACTGAAGAGTATCACTACTGGCAGAACCTGGTAGTCCCTTGATTCTTTTATGTTATTTGTGTAATCTAACATGCTAAAACAAAATTTGTTGCAAAATGTGATGCACACTGTCTAGTTGTTTTCTAAACACACTATCTATAGTTGAAGAATTAATGATGTCGGGAAATCAACACTACTACAGACTGCAATTCTTGCTTTGTTTGTAAAAAAATGAGATATAATATTATGGGTTTTTTTTTGTTGGTCATCTTGGATAGTTTGTAATGTTTTGGGTCATTATCTCATCAATTTTATAAATAATTTTGTATAAAGACAAACATGAAATAAGACAGTAAATCAACTTTCTGGTTTGCTTCTATTGTCAAGGATAGAGACTTGCAAAGTTTCTTTGCCAATGGGTGTGTGCTTCTTCACATTTTCATGGTTGTTCTATGGCAGGTTTTTGGGTATATTTGCATTGGCACTTTCATGAGTGTTGTTTCTTGTATATTCATGGAGGGAGGAGTATGATTAGTTTTATAATGACTTTGTTTTTTCTTGTTTTATTTAGCTGCTCACAGTTTGCCAAAACCACAGTTTGCATTAATTATGGGCTTAATATTGCAGAGTTTATATATGTGGCTATAAACAAATTAATAGTTAGAAAACTATTAAAGTCTTTCTCATTTAGTTTATCTTGTTTATCTTATTAAAGTCTGCATACTTTCTGTTGTGCCAACATTTATGGATGGCTGTGTTTTTTTAGGTACTACTCAGAACACCCTTTGTGGCTGGTCCACATTGCTGAAGCTCTTTGAAAACTGTGTTTTGCGATGCTGTTATGTGTTGTTGGAAGTGCAGATTATGTGGATGGTTTTTGTAACTTAGTATGTGCATGTTTTTTGTAACTTACTATGACAGATCTAGGTTTTTTTGGTTTAGCATAGAAGATGTGTGTATTGTACGCATTGGGTGGTAATATGGGGGGTTTCCTTTTGTGCTGTTGTTATGTGTTGTTGACATGAACACAAGTATGTTGCTAGACATAGTAATTTCTTGTTGGCAGTGCATATTTATGTAGGTCTTTTTTGTAGCTAGTATGTTGCTATAATTGATAGAAGAAAGTTTGGGAAGAAAGTTTTGCAAAAGAATATAGTTTAGTAGAAAATGTAGATATTTGGTTGGTAGTTAAGAAATTTATATAGAATTTTAGATGAGTTTAATCAAATATTTTTAGTTATTAGCATAACCTTTGAAATTATGATTTTGTAATATTAATTTAATTAGAATATAATTATTATTAACATTTAATTGGTAAAAATACATAATGTGATAAAAATAAATTAAATAAAAAATCCAATGTGGGAATTGAATTTGAATGGAAGAGGCAAATGCAAACTCATGTAATATTAGCTAATATTTGAATTTGCATTTCGTCAATCCATTGAGAAAATTTATGGAAGTTAGACAGTTGGCATCATTTTGAGTGACAGGGTAAGAAAAATCATCTTGTTGAGACATGGATGATTCAGACATAGTGAAGAAGAATGAAAGAAAGAAATTTCTCTCTATCGCCCGTCGGCTGCTGATGCCATAAAGAATTTTAAAGTTTGAGAAATTATATCTCACGGAATGAGATAGAGAGAAGACTTACATTTCATTATATACTGTATTTACATAATAATTACAAACAAGAGTGATGTATTTACTTATTAAATATGGAAAACTACAGTTATACTTTCCTGTGATGATGCAACAAATATTCTATTGATTTTCCAACTCTTGATGTGTGATATCCTCATCATGAAAGGAGATATTCTCTTGCATTTTAATGTAATTAGGATTACGGTGCTGCGTAATCTTCTCCACTGATGCAATAGTGCTGTCAGTTTTTGTATCACTGTAATTGTCAATTGAACTGTGAAGAAGAAAAATGCTACTTTCACCAGCAATTGGGTCTCGACAACTTTTTCTTTTTCTTTTTCTTTTTTTTATTTAGTGATTAAGGAATTATTTTTTAACGATGTTATGAATTTTTTTTTTTTTTAAAAAATATTTAAGTGTATAAAAAATTGAATGAAAAAATCAAAAAGAAAATTTGCCCTTTTTGGACCTGTCTCATGCGTAGGGGTGTAATTCACTCAATCCAGACCAGAGAAACTGATTGAACTTACAAGTTCGGTTCGGTCCAGACCAGACTAAAAAATGCCATGGTCGGTTTTGGTCTAGGTAGTTTGGGATTTTCGGTCTAGGTAGGGGTATAACATATCCGATTCGGTACAATTTTAGACATATTTTATAATTGAACCAGTATATATCAGTTTTGAGATTTCAATAACTGATACCGCACCGATTACACTCCTAAGCCGGTACTTCCAATTTTACCGGTTCCGGTCCGGTATAATATAATATATATATAGATATATAATATAGTATATATATTATAGTATATAATAATATAGTGATAATATATAGTTATTTATATATGATTTTAAAATTTAAAATTTAAAATTATATTCATTAGTAATTTATAATATAATACAAAATTATTTTACATATAATTATATATAAAAAATGATATATAATAAAAAAATATTTTATACAATATAAAAAAATTAAAATATATATATGAATCGGTTCGGTCCCAGTCCGGTGTTAGAAAAAGGAAAACCAGAATCGAACTGATTTCGACCGGTTTTGAGAAAAATAGAACCGGTACCAAATTAGACCAAACCCAGTACCAGACCAAACCCACTGGTTCAGTGCGGTCTGGTTTACCCGTTCATCGGTTGTTTTTTTCACCCCTAATAATGGCTCTAACAATAAGTATGTTTAAAAAAAAGAAAAAAAATCTCTGTAAGAAATTGTGCATCAAAGTTTTATGAAAGATGTTGAGAAATCTGGATGAAAGTCAAATTCAGTTTTCTGCATGTCATACATACATCTCATGTTTAACAACTATCATGTATATCTTATCTTTGTGCAAGTTGGTTGTTTCATTTACTGATATTTCAAAGAATCTCACTATGGTAGTTCCAACTACCATTCCTCCAGAAATGGTAGAAGTTGTAGTAAGACCAAACTTCGACGATCAAGATGGTGATGAACTCCAACCTTGACCGCAAGTTGGAATTGATTATGATTTTCTCGCTGCGATTATTGCACACTGCTAATTTCATACTATGATGCATTGCATATTAATAGTCATGAACAGAAGTATGTAATCATGTGTTGCCTGTCCTGATGCTCCCAATCTCCATTCCATCCCAAGCAGAGGTTTGGGGCATCATATTTTTTCAAGATGGAACTCAACCTTCTTGATGTTGGAGACGACCCTGGAGTATAGAAAGGCCTTTCGCTTATTGGGTGAGGAGGACATACAATATATCAATCATTTTAATGATGAGGGGGATTTGGTAAGCCTTATGATGATGATTGGGTTGTAACTGGGATTTTTATAGAATTTTTTAGGCTTTTCAATGAGGTCACGACCACCATTTTATGTCCTTTGTATGTTATATCCAATGAATTTTGTCAACAAATATATTAGATGAAACAAAAATAGGATGAAACATGCGGGAGTGACTAAACTAAGTTACAAGAAATGACAATGAGCATGAGGACTAAATATGATAAGTATTGGAGAGATTTGAGTAGGATATATATTTTCTTACATGTGGCTATTGTTCTTAACCTCAGTACAAAATTGATGGCATGGTATATGGCTTGGGATTGTGAACGTGAAGGTATGGGTGGATCATATTATGGTAAGGGTTAAGGAAATCCTTAAAAGATTGTTTGATAAGTTTTTCCCACATTCGAGGGTGGTAATATTTTGGCAACTACACCTACTGCATCGCCTCCTCCCAAAGTCAAGATGGGGGAAAAACGTAAGTTGGGGTGGGGTGAGAGGTTGGAGCAGGTTCCTAAGTTTCATCAGCCTTCAGATGACCATTTGGAGTTGGATAGATACTTGATACTTGGCAGTGGAGATACATCCATTTACGAGGAGGTTTGATATCTTATCTTGGTGGAATGACAATGACACCAGTATCCCATCTTTGGAGACATAGCCTGTAGTATTTTGGTCATTCCTATTACTATCGTACCCTTAGAGTCGGCTTTTAGCACCAAGGAGTGCATATTGGATCCATCCCGAAGTTCGTTGTCTCCTACCACTATGAAGGCATTGATTCACACTTAAAATTAGATCAAGTGGAAGCCAATTCATATTCTGGATGTGGTAGACTTTGTGGAGGCCAACATGTAGGCGGGTGGTGATCAACCTAGATCCGGTAATTGCTTTTAATTCAATGATTTACTTTTTCTTATAAGATATTGTGCTATTACTTATATTCATTTGAGTGGTCTTAATTTCAAGTTTAATCGTTGTAGGGGCAACTTTGACAAATGAGGTTGCATCTACATCAAACGCAATATGATTTCTTAGTTCGATCTACCATTGACATTGGTTTGTATAATTTGTCTTTTAATTATTTGTAGTTTGTATATAATATATGTAATTCTAATTTTTTTTATGTGGTTTTTTTCAACTTTTATAGTTTCACTGTCACATGCCCAATCCTAATATCAATGATTTCATCTTGATCTCAATCTCATATTGGTTTGTACTTTTAATTTTTTTACTTATCTATATAATGTTTGTATATATGATTTTTTTTTCTCTTATTTTTTTTTTCCAGTTTTATAGTCTCACTTGCTGAACGCCCGTCCTTGTGGTATGACTTTTTATAAAATGATTTTAGAAAAGACAACGGGAATTACCGTTCGATTTAAAACTTTTTGCTTCCATACCCAGGGTGTAAGACTCTACGTTATAAAATAAAATGTGCTTTGAGAATATAAGAGGTTTACAGCGGAAAACATTAATTTTAACAATAAAAATGCCTCTCATACATTTAAACACTCATGCCTAGACTTACGTGATCTTCCTCATAGGCCGTGTCCGTCCTGATGCGTGCTGCTCATTAAGTTCTTGTAGGGTGGGACGAACATGCATAAAAACTAAAATGAGTTGATGACTCGTAACCATTACTTCATACAGTTAAAATATAATAATATAGGTTTTCATTCATGCATTCATCATTCCATCTATACTGTATGTACATGCATACGTGCGTTCATTTGAAAAGATCACTGAACGGGATTTTTTCTCTAAAAGGGGCTTTCTTTTCGTAAAATGTGTCTCCCTTCAGTGCCTTCATTTCTTAAGAATTCGATGTATTCATGCATTTATACATTCTTTCTTATCACTCTCATTGGCCGGTACACACTGTTACGCCCCGTGTGTTGGGGTTAGCGGTCTTCCTTTGGACCCGGACTCCACCCGTGGCCACGGGTTGGGAATCCCTTTTCAGTCAGGGGCAACACTAGGTGCACTACCGGTACTACTTATCCGGCATTGTAATCTGTCCAGTCCTTTGATACCTTTTTCATTCACTCATGTGGTCGTTATGTATTTTCATACATTAAACGTTCAGTCCTTCGTTCAGTTCAGCCCTTTCTTTTCAATTCATTTCAGCTCTATCTCTCATTTAACAGTCATTCATGGAAAACGTCATCTAAAAGCATGGGTTTAAACAATCTTCTTTCATGGCATCCATTAAACATCAGTTCATGGCATCTTTCAAACTTCAGTTCATAGGGACCTTTTAAAACACCATATTTTCTTCGCGTCGTTCAAAGTATCAATTAAAACATCAGGCATCAGCCTCAACATTTCTTTTCATAGAAAATACATACAATAGATACATCATATAGTCATCCATTCACATGTATACAATTAATAATTTTGAATGCATAAAAAGGGCCTGCCAAGGAGGGCCGTACATATGTATACATTTGAACACTTATACTTAGCATGGTTTTCATAAACATCTTTCGTGTCGTTTTGTAAGGCATCGAAAAGAGAAAGCGTTTCGTTTTCATTTTCATATACTTTTAGAAAACTCTAGAAGAGTATGAACATAATACTTACCTGGACTCCATGCTACTTTCATATCATTCAGTCCGTTCATGTGCGTGTCAGATGGCAACCTACATGCATACACACCTACATGCATACACATAACCTTGACGTCATTCTCTATCTAACGCATAAGCAACTTAAACTGGAATAGAACCACACCTCACTTGGAACACTCTCCTTTTATCCTGTGCTCTTATGTGCCCTTTACTATGCTAAAACTTTCGGGATCTACTTACGCTCACTACCTCTTTCAAACTCAAGGTCTTACCTCGAGTGTTCATCCACTAAAGTGAACCTATGATTCACCTTAGGATTAAGACACTAAAGACCTTCATCTTACTCTTTCTATTGACCACATTCCGACGCATGATTTCGGCCGATGGAGTCACGCATCCCAATTCTAGACAATATACTCGTCACTACCTCTATGCACCTTAGCTCACACTAAATCCTCATTCCCATTCATACACGCCACACGGCTCTAAGCCAACTCCGAGGCTTAATCACCGTGTAACCATGCTTAGGATAGATTACCCATTATATATGGTGAATCCATCCAACACATGCGTCTTACCAGATTACACATATACCTTACCCCTTTATCACCTAAGACCAACATATAACACGTTGATCACATGCTCGTAGGGACAAGTGCCATACTCCAATACCAACCTTCTTTTAACCTGGCTAGCATGACTCTTCATGCTACCCGTCCCTTTTGACAGTTCATCCCAACACTTAACACGACAAGACTCCATTCACAACTACGCCTTACGTCACGTCATATAGCTCGAGACTACTCCCAAGCTACACCGTGACCTTGTCACGTCACTTGACATCGTGCAACGTAATTTCTACGCCAACTCGTAACTCATCACGAGTAGGGTCCTTCACATACTCCTGTCACATCGTGACATCTCGTTACGTTCCTGCTATGTCATTCCTACACTAACGCCTCACCCATCAAAAGCACAATTGCCAGTAACCATGTCACTTCGTGACATTCCCCAGTCATGCTTCCGCTACGCACTTTTACACTTGTTTCCGTCATTTTGCACATACTCCCAGCCATAAGTCAAACACGGTGACACCTATCACCTCAGACTACAGGCCACGTCTTAACTACCTCGGGACACTGTTCCACAGTTCTTGACAATACTCATCATGCTCTATGCCCATCAACCACACAACCATCCGTATCTTTGCGACACACCACATGGTGTGTCGCTTCACCTCATGGAGTACACTCCATGTGTACTCCTTTCACACACATTACGCCACATCACCATTATGGCGTACACGCCATATGGTGCATCACTCCATCACATGGAGTATACTCCATATGTACTCCCTTCACACATGCTATGCCACACAGAATACACTCCACGTGTACTCTTCCCAATCCACACTTCACAACATAGTCCACAGCACAGTTCCCAACTACGCCCAATACTTCACATACACAGTACATCACATCTCCATACTACACAGCGAAGTCCGCAAATACTAACAGCACAGTCCACAACCTAACCAACCAACCAACCAACCAACATATAACATAAATAACAAGGGAAAGAGGGTTATACCATTGTCAGGATGACCTGTGCGTTGCTCGATGATTGTCATAGTCGATGACGTCAGAAGGGTCGTATGTGGCGGCTAACCCACGTACAGTACAGTAGTTGTTTGGGCGTTTGGATAGTTAGATGTGGTTTTGGAAGGGTTTATGTGTAACACCCATCCTTGTGGTGGGACTTTTTATAAAATAATTTTAGAAAGTATGACGGGAATTACCGTTCAATTTAAAACTTTTTACTTGCATACCCAGGGTGCAAGACTCTACATTTATAAAATAAAATGTGCTTTAGGATAAAAGAGGTTTACAGCAGAAAACATTAATCTTACAATAAAAAGGTCTATCGTACAATTAAAACTCATGCCTAGACTTCCGTGCTCTTCCTCATGGGCCGTGTCCGTCCTGATCATTCAGTTCCTGTGGAGGGAGGGACTTGCATAAAAACTAAAATGAGTCGATGACTCGTAAGCATTACTTCATACAGTTAAAATATAACAACATAGGTTTTCATTCATGCATTCATCATTCATACATACTATACGTACATGCATGCGTGCATACGTACGTTCTTTTGAAAACATCACTGAATAGGGTTTTTCTTTTCTTAAGGGGCTCTAATTTCTTAGAACGTTTCTCCCGTCAGCGTCTTCATTTCTTCAAGAGTTCGTGCGTTCATGCATACGTGCGTTCATGCATTCATACATTCTTCTTATCACTTTCGTAGGCCAGTACACACTATTATGCCCCGTGTGTTGGGGTTAGCGGTCTTCCTTTGGACCCGGACTCCATCCATGGCCACGGGTTGGGAATCCCTTTTCAGTCAGGGGCAGCACTGGGTGCACTACTAGTACTACTTACCCGACATTGCAATCTGCCCATTCATTGGTACCCTTTCCATTCATTCATGTGGCCGTTACGTATCTTCATACATTTCATGCTTTCATGTCTTTCTTTGCCTTTCATTCATTCATTCATTCATGTCAGCTCTAAAGAGCTGGAGCTTTCATTCTTTTCTTTTCTTTCATTTAAGAGTCATTTCATGAGAAAACATTCATTTTCATGAGAAAACAATATTTCATGAGAAAAACATCATTTGGGACGTAAGTCTGAAATTCGTCTTTCTTTTTTCAGTTCATTTTAGCTCTATCCTTCATTTAACAGTCCGTTCATGGAAAATATTGTTTAAAAACATAAATGAGCTTAAACGTCGACTTTAATGGCATCCATAAGCATCACCTTAAACGTCGTCCTTCATGGCATCCATAGGCATCACCTAATGGTGCACATAAAAGCATCGGTTCGTAGCATCCATAAAAGCATCCGTTTTCATGTCTTTCGTGCATTTTCATCAGTTCATGGATTTTTCTTAGAAAATACATACAATAGATACAGCATATAGTCATCCATTCACATGCGTATAATTAATACTTTGGGTGCATAAAAGGGGCTGCCAAGGAGGGCCGTACATACATATACCTTTGAACACTTAGCATTTTCTTCCGTAAAACATCTTTCGTGTCATTTAAAGCATCGTGAAAAAAAGCGTTTTGTTTTCATTTTTGTATCTTTTAGAAAACTCTAGAAGAGTATAAACATAATACTTACCTGGACTCTATGCTACTTGCATATCATGCAGTCCATTCATGTGCGTGTCAAATGGCAACCTACATGCATACACATAACCTTAACGTCATTTTCTATCTAATGCATAAGCAACTTAACTATAAATAGAACTACACTTCACTTGGAACACTCTCCTTCTATCCCATGCTCTTACGTGTACTTTACTATGCTAAGACATTCGAGGACCACTTACGGTCACTACCTCTTCCAACTCAACGTCTTACCTCGAGTGTTCATCCACTAAAGTGAACCCATGATTCACCTTAGGATTAAGACACTAAGACCTTTGTCTTACTCTCCTTATTGAACTCATCTCGATGCATGACTTAGACCGACTAAGTCACGCATCCCAATCCTAGACAATACACCCGTCACTGACTCCATGCATCTTAGCCCATACTAAATCCTCATTTCCATCCATACAAGCCACACGGCTCTAAGCCAACTCTGAGGATTAAGCACCGTGTAATTGTGCTAAGGACAGATTACCCATTACATATGGTGAATCCGTCCGGCACATGTGTCTAACCAAATTACACATGTACCTTACCCGTTTTATCACATGAGACCAACATATAATATGTTGATCACTTGCTCGTAGGGACAAGGGCCATACTCCGATACCAACCTTATCTTAACCCGGCTAGCATGACTCTTCATGCTACCCGTCCCTTTTGACAGTTCATCCCAACACTTAACATGACAAGACTCCATCCACAACCATGCCCTATGTCACGTCATATAGCTCAAGACTACTCCCAAGCTACACCATGACCTTGTCACGTCACCTGATATCCCACTACGTCATTTCTACGCCAACTTCTAACTCATCACGAGTACGGTTCCTCAAGTACTCCTATCACACGTTCCTGCTACACCATTTCTGCACTAACCCCTCACCCATCATAAGCACGACTACTAGTGGTCATGTCACTTCTTGACATTCCCCAGTCATGTTTCCGCTGCGCACTCTTATACTTGTTCTGCTATTTCACGCATACTCCTAGCCATAAGTCCATCATGGTGACACTTGTCACCTTAGACTACAGGCTACGCCATAACAACTTCGGGACACTGTTCCACAGTTTCTGACACTACTCATCACGTTCCACGCCCATCAATCACACAATCATCCTTATTTCTGCGACACGGCACACGAAATGTCGCTGCCTCGTGGAGTACACGCCACACGGAGTGTGGTTAGGATGGGTCGGTGGTGGCCTAAGGATGTCAGAGAGGGTCGTCACACGCCGTGGGTGGTGGCGTACGGTGGTGGAGGGCGAGAAACCAGTGCGTTGGAGAGGGGAGAAGCCCGTGAGCTAGAGGGAGGCTATGGGCCTCGGGTTAGGTGGAGGAGGAAGGGGGAAGCTAGTAAGTGCCTGGGGTGGTGTCCGGTGGCCGCGCACGGCGGCGCTAGGAGCGTGCACAGTGAACCTGTGCATGGGTAAGGCTGTGTACATGCGTGGGAGGAAGGTGGCCGTGAGGTGGAGGCTGAGCTTATTGGAGGATGATGGCTGGTGGGAGGGGAAGCTGCCGTGGAGGTGGTGGCGCCTGAGGACGGCGCACGGCGGCGTAGCAACATCAAGCCTGTTCAGGCTGTGCAATGTCAATGGAGAGAGGAAGAGAGAGTGTGAGAAAGAAGGGCCGGCATGGGAGAACTCACCGGAGGGAGGAGGTGCCGACGGTGGCGGAGGTGAGGCTCATCGGCGCACGGTGACGCCGGGCTGGGCAGAGGAGCAGTTCGGGCATGGGGGTGTCGTGCAGTGCAAGCCGCGAGGGAGAGGGAGGAGAGAGAGAGGGAGCTGGGGAAAAGTGAGGGAGAAGGAAGAGGGGTCTGGGTATTTAACACAGTCCCTTCGTCTGGGGATCTACGCAACGATCCAACGATTGGGAATTACAACACTGATTTGAAAATGAGTAAACATTAACTTAATTAAAAGCACTTAGAGGAATTAAGATAGAATATTATTTAAACTAACTTTAGTTTATAAAATAATATTCATTCATCATTAATAGATGATGAAATCTTATTTAATATATTTAAAAGGATAAAACCATTTAATTAATTAAAACTTTCAACATAATTTAAATCCCATAATATTTAAATAACTAAAATCATTTTAATAATAATATTAAAATGATTTCCGACAATTATAATATTTTTGGAGCTCTTCGAGAATATTATAATTGTCGTATTTAAAATCAAACTTAGTTCAATAACACTGGAAATACTCCTTATAAATATTTCCAGTACATTTAAAACACTGGGTGTGCCTTAGAAGTCACCTAATATCTTAAGAGACACGCCATCGAGGTTTGGCACGCATGATGAGGCTCAGAATCGATAGAGAGAAGGGCAGACAATCACATAACTTTATGCCCTTGAAATTTGCTTATGTCAGAAAGAAGGAACGTACGTCAGAAAGAAGAAGCGTACGTAAGAAGGAAGGAGTGGGGTGTTACATCATGGTGGCCTCGTGGTGGCAACGAGGGGCATAACATGGTGTATCTAGCCATGTACAGTGGTGGTTAGCCACGCACAGTGGCTGTCCACCACTCAAAGTGGCAGTTTGGGTTTTGGCTAGGCCAAGGGAGGCTGAAGGTGGTCTTCATGGTGGCTTGGGTGGCAGAACACGGCAAAGCCGTGGGTTTCCAAGGGAAACCCGTGTGTCTCAAAGCATGGAAATGAAGGGGGAGCTTGGCTGGTCATGGCTGGCCATGGAGGAGCTGAGGAAGGTGCGGTGGAGCTTGTGGTGGCGTTGGGATGGTGCCATGGTGGCTGGTGGCAGTGGATCTCGCCGTGAGGTGGAAGGAGAGTCCGTGTGAGAGTGAGAGAGAGTGGTGGAGTTAGGTGGCTCGGCTGGACATGGGGGTGGCTAGGGGAGGTCGCCGGTGGGAGGGGAAGCCTTTGGTGGTGGTGCGGTCGCCGTGGGAGGAGGAGCTCAGCCATGGGTATGGAGAACCCGTGTGTTGGAGGAGCTCCGTGCGACTAAGGAAGGGGCTACTGGCTTTGGGTCAAGGGGAAGAGGAAGAGGGGCTCAGGGGGGGCTCGTGGCGATGGTCGATGGCCTAGGTGACCGCATACGGTGGCGCTAGGGGCTGCACATGGTGAAGCCGTGCGTGAGGAGTTGCGAGTGTGCGTGGGAGAGGGTGGTTGCGAGGTGGAGGCTGGGTTCAGTGGTGGCAGCTCGCCATTAGTGGTGGAGGTGAAGTGAGGCTGGGCGGCGCACGGCAGCGCCGGGCTGGGCAGGGGGAGAATCAGTGAGAGGGAGAGGAGACGTGCGACGTACGCTGGGGGAGAGGAGAGAGGGAGAGAAGGGAAAAGTGAGGGAGAAATAGACAGAGCTTGGGTATTTAATCCAAGCCCTTCATCTTGGGATCCTCAAAACGAACTGACGATAAGAGATTAAACATCGATTTGACTTGAGAACACTGAGAGGAATTAAGATAGAATATTATTTAAATTAAACTTTAGTTTATAAAATAATATTCCTTCATCATTAATAAAATGATGAAGTCTTATTTAATATCTTTGAGAGAATAAAACTATTTAATTAATTAGAGTTTTCAACATAATTTAAATCTCATAATATTTTAAATAATTGAAATCATTTTAATAAATGATATTGAAATGATTTCCAAAAATTATAATATTTTTGGAGCTCTTAAAAAATATTATAATTGTCTTATTTAAAATCAAGCTTAGTTCGATAATACTGGAAATACCTCATATAAATATTTTCAGTGCATTTAAAACACTGGGTGTATTTTAGAAATCACAAAATATATTTAGAAACACGTCATTGCGACTCGACACGCATAACGAGCCTCACAGTCGCTAGAGAGAAGAGGTAGACTGTTACATAATTTCCGTCCTTGGAATTTGCTTAAGTCAGAAAAAAGGAGTGGGGTGTTACACTTGCCCAATCCTAATCCCAAATTTGCAATGATCTAATCTTGAATTCATGACAGAAAGTCAATTTCAAATGACCTCATAGGTCATGACGCTACAATTTGTTATTTCAATGAAACATTATTATCCATTTAAATTACTTGTAGAATTGTAATATCTTTAGATTAATTTGTATTATTGTAATAGCTTAGAATTATAATTAGAACTTAAAAGTTACTAACTTAATAGTTAGAATTTAGAATTTTATGTTTAATGCTTTTAGAAGTTTTGTTTTGTTTTATGTAATATGTATAATATTGTTTTTATTTTTTTTTTAATTTAGGCAATTTAGAATGGTATATGGGCAGAAAATGGCCTAGAAACAAGTTATGGGCCCATTTGTGCCAAACGGGTCAGGGAGACCAAGCAGAGGTCCAAATTCTTCCCCAGCACCTGGACAGGGCCCTAGCTGCTAGGCAAGATTTCATGGGCAAATCCCACCTATATATATATATATATTATAGTATGTAATAATATAGTAATATATGATAGTATATTATAATATAAAATGATACAGTATTAGTATAACTACTAATACTATAGATTATAATGATAATATATACTCATTTATATATAGTGGATTACTAATAGTATATTTAGTATTAATACTTATATATACCATTAGTAATCCACGCCCATTATGGCCCATTATATATAATATTAGTATACTATATTAATACTATATATAGTGATATAATGATATAATAATATGTATATAGTTATGTACTAATACTATATGTTAGTGATAATATAGTATAATTAATAATACTATCGTATCATATAGTGATATAGTATTAGTATAACTTTTAATATATAGGTGACAAATAAGCACTGCACACTTTTTATTTTGCTCCGTGTATTTCAGAAGGCTTGCGTTTTTTTGTGTTTCTGCTTTGCCTAGGGTTCGCCTTTCATGGTGGCACCCTTGGGCCCTTCGGCGTCATCAGTGCTTGTAGATGTTGGGCCTGTAGGTGGTGGATGAGAGATGGGTGGGGGGTTTCCTCCGAAATCTTACGCGCAGGCGGTAGCAAGCTCTGGGTTTTAAGATTCCTATCCAATTGCTGGTGGAGGTGTATGGAGAAATGGGGTTTATTTTCTCAGAAGCAGAGATGAGTCATGCTACATAGGATCTTTAGTTTGCTCTGGTTCTGAAATTCCCTAGACAAAGACCATCGATTGACAGAGTGAGGCAGGCCATTGTGAAAACTTGGGGATTGCTATCATGTGTTAGTACAGATGGGTAGTGAAAGAGATTTTGTCCATGGTTGGGCGAGGGAAGGTCGAACAATGGATGGTTGCAGCTTTCAAATTTTTCGTTGGACCAGAGAGTTTGATTTAAAGGTGGAACCAGCTGTGGTTGCTTAATGGGTTTTTCTTCCTGGATTGCCGATGCATCTATATAGGAAGGACTGTCTCCAGAGTTTGGCTAGTTGATTTGGAAGGTATCTGGGTACAAATCACGCAACGTTGGCCTGTTCTAGAGCAATTGGTGCACGTATCTGTGTGGAACTTGATTTGTCAGCTGAGTTGGTCCAAGGTTTTCTGATTGTTGTGGCTAACAAGAAGATCTGGCAGCCAATAAAGTATGAGAAATTCAGTTTTTATTGTGAGAAATGTAGGAGGCAGGGGCATACCTCGGTGGTTTGTAGGGTGGGACAGCAATGAGGGATTAGAAACAAGGAGGAAAGAGTGGGTCTAGATAGAAATGAGGGCAAGCAGGAAATGTGGCGTGAGAAGCAGAAGGAGATTCTGTTGAATCCACCAATGGTGGAGGAGTTGCAGGAAGACCAGCCTAGTATACTAAGTCAAATGGAGAAGGGCAAAGAAATTGTTCGGGTGGAGGAGAATAGTGAAGGAAGGCCTATTGTCTCAGGTGGGGGGGGGGGGGGGGGGGGGAATCAGTGTTTAATGGTTTAGTCTGTATTGAGAAGGAAGGACCATTGACTCAAGAGGGGGAAAATCAGGGGGGTAAGGATGTGGGTGTTGTAGATGGGGATATGATAGATGGGTGAAAAGAGGTGGTTGGGTAGGGACACGGGGAAAATAGTCCACCACTTGTCTTGAGGCGCTCTCCAATTGTGGATTTCTTTATCTGCGATGATGAGAATAGATTAGCCTGGGAGGTTGAAGGATCTACTAAGGCAATTGATGAGGTTCTGGCTTCAAAAGGAGGGGGGATGGAGTTTATCGTGGAATAGGAGTATCAGTCTGATCAGGAAGTGGAAGGTTCTTTAAATCAGGTTGTGCAAGAGAAAGGCTATGATTCGAATAATGGAAAGAAGGCATTGGCTACCAGGTTGAAACATAAGAGTGGTCAGGTACGTCACTCTCTATGGGTTTCATCCCGCCCTGCTAAAAAGAATTTATGATTGATCACTTGATGATATGGAATGTGCATGGAATTGGCACTTCTAAGTGTCGGTTAAAGAGCTTGGCTTCTAAATTTAAGTGTCCGATTATTGCAATTGCGGAACTGTTTATGGGGGAAGATAAATTAGCTGACTTGGCAAGGTTTTTGGGATTTACAAATTTCTATTTGAATGCATCAATGGATGGTAAATTGTGGCTTTTCTGGCAAGAGGAATTAATGTTGGATATGGTGGATATGACTGATTAGGTTATTATAGTTTTAGTCACAAAAGGGAGTATGCAAGTGTTGCTGTCTTTGGTTTACGCCAAATGTAGGTATGTGGAAAATGTGAGTTATGGAATTCTTTGAGGAGCATGGCTAGTGTTAACATTCCATGGTTGGTAGCTGGAGATTTTAACATTATTCGTAATGACGGAGAAAGGATAGAGGGAGCGCCTAGACCAGCCATTATGATGAATGAATTTAACGAGTGTCTGGATTCTTGTGGATTAATGGATTTGCCAGTTAAAGGCAGATTGATGACTTGGTGTAATGGGCACCAGGGATGTGCTCGTAGATGGGCTCGATTAGATAGAGTGGTGATGAATTCTACTTGTCTGGAAACATTCTCGTCAGTATTTGTGGAGTGCTTGTCCAGGAAGTCGTCGGATCATGCACTGTTACTGGTTAAAGGGTCGAGTGGTGTGGGGAGATATGGACCTACGCCTTTTCGATTTCAAAACATGTGGTTGCAACATTCTACTTTCCTGAAGGAAGTAGAGTTGATATGGAAAGAATTTGTAAGGGAGAAGGGTCTTCTGAAGCTGGCAGCCAAATTAAAGAAATTCAAAAATGTTTTGAAGAATTGGAATAAGATGGTTTTTAGGCATGTGTTGTATTCCATTAAGGAGCTTGAGGAGAGGATTGAGCAAGTTGATTTTCAACTATAGTCGGCTTTTCAGGAAGAGTTAGAGATGGAATTGTTGGTTTTGAAGGCTGAGCTTAATTATTGGGAGTGTAATGAGGAGATTCGTTTATCCCAAATTGCTAAGAAAAAATGGTTAGAGGATGGAGATTAGAATACTAAGTTTTTTCATGCCGTGGCCAATATGAGGAGAAGAAAGTCGATGATAGCTTCCAGGACTCTTGCTGATTTTGTTGTTCTCGGATCGCCAGAGGAGGTACACAATGGGGTGGTTACTCATTTTAAAAAATGTTTGAATGGGGTAGGTGCAACTTTACAGGTTGATTTAGCTTTGTTAGTGAGGCCCTTTCTTTCAGTCCAGGAAAATGAGGGACTTTGCGGACCACCATCTGAAAAGGAAGTGAGGGAAGCATTGTGGTCTATACCGAAGAATAGTAGTCCGGGGCCTGATGGATTTGGGTCGGCATTTTTTATGCATTGCTGGGATATCATAAAAAATGATTTGGTGGAGGTAGCAGAAGAGTTTTTCTTGGGAGCTTCTTTACCGAGATTTTATTCTTCTTCATTCATAGTTTTGATTCCAAAAGTGCAGAATCCGAAGAGTTTTGATAAGTTCTGGCCAATTAGTTTGTGTTCGGTGGCTTACAAGATTTTAGAAAAAATCTTGGTGACAAGGTTGCCAGTTTCTGCCCAGAATAATTTCTCCAGAACAAGGTGCGTTTATTCCAGGTCGTAGCATTTTTGGAAATATTTCTTTAGCTTAGGAAATGATTCAGTCGATCAATAAGAAGCATTGTGGAGGTAATTTCATGATGAAAATAGACATGGCAAAGGCCTATGACCGAGTTGATTGGGATTTTTTAATCCATGTTCTTAAGGCTTTCGGGTTTTCAGAATATTTTTGCAAGCTGGTAGGGATGTGTATTAGAACACCTTGGTTTTCCATAATGATGAATGGAACTTATAAGGGTTTTTTTCAACCTTCAAGAGGCCTACGTCAAGGAGACCCGTTGTCGCCTTATTTGTTTATTCTTATGGAAGAGATATTATCTCGGCTGTTGCATAAGGGTTTTGCTGAAAATGAGATAGGGAGTTATGTTCATCCCCGTGGTGCTCCGCTAATTTGGCATTTGTTATATGTGGATGACTTATTAATTTTTTCTAATGGGGAAAAGAAGTCTTCAAGAGGTATCTAAAAAATTCTTGAGATTTATTCTGCTTGGTCTGGGCAGTTGATAAACAGAGAAAAGTCTTCGATGTCTTTTTCAAAAAAAATAAGTGTAGCTCGGCGTACAACTCTATTGAATATGATGGGTTTTGTGGAAGGCAGTCTACCCATGTGGTATTTAGGGGCGCCGATAACTGATGGAAGAGTCAATTTTTGTATGCTAAATCCGTTGGTGGAGAAGGTGAGGAACAAAGTGGCGGGATGGAAGGGGAGACTTTTTTCCCAAGGAGGTAAACTGATTCTCTTAAAACATGTCTTGTGTAGTATGCCAACTCATTTGTTAGCTATTTTGGTTGTGCCAAAAATTTGCTGGGAAAGCTTAATTCTATTTTATCGGGTTTCTTTTGGGGGGATTCTAAGAGAAAATGGTGCTCGTGGGCATCCATGTGTAGGCCTATAGTGAAGGAGGAATTGGTGTTAGAAGTTTTGATGATATCCAAAAATCTTTGCACATGAAATTAGCTTGGAGAATTTTGTCAATGGAGAATTTATGGACAAAGTTTTTTAAGGCAAAATATTTTAGAGGAGACCAGTGTACGGGTGCTGTGAGCAGGAGCACGGATTCCAGATTGTGGAAGTCCATTTCCAAAGTACTACCGAAAGTATTGGAAAATTTGATCATTAAGGTTAGAGCAGGAAATATTTCCTTTTGGTTTGACAAATGGTTGTCGAATGGTCCTTTGGCTGCTTCTGTTGATGCTGTGTTAACTCCAAAATTATTACATAAAGAGGTTTGGGTGGATAATAACTGGGATGTGCAGTTGCTGGAAAATTTAGTAGGTCAAGATATGGCTGATGAAATAAGGGCCTCTGCTGGACATTGAGGTGAAGACATTCGGGTTTGGAAGCCAGCCATTGATGGCCTTTTTTCTACGACTTCAGCATGGGAATTGATTAGATTGAAAGGGCCGAAACTAGAAGGAATGGAATGGGTTTGGCATACTCCTCTCCCGAAAAAGGCTTCAGTTTTCATGTGGAAAGCAAAATTTAATTGTTTGCCTGTAGATGCACGGATTCAAGAAGTTGGTGTTCCTTTTGTATCAAGATGTAGTTGCTGTCAGATGGGTGCAATTGAAGATAGGGAACATGTTTTGAACACAGGTGATATGGCTAATCTTTTATGGAATAAGGCATCCCTTGAGTTGGGGGTAAACTTTTTAAATTCATTAAACTGGTGGCAGCGGGTCATATTTTGGTTTAGATGTGCAAGGAAATCTAGCCAGAAGGGGTCATAATAGGTTTGTTGCCTATTTTGATCTCATGGAAACTTTGGAGATGGAGATGTTTGGCTAGGATGGAAGGGAAAAAAGAATCAATTGAGAGTGTGTGGATATCTATCAAAAAGTGGCTGAGTTTAATTTCTGGAAAACTGAAAAGGGTGGGCTCGACATCAAAACTGGATGGGGAGATTCTGAAGGAACTTGGCATTCCTATAATCCATGGTAGCAGGCAGCGCCCAAAAGTAATTTTTTGGAGTAAACCAAGAGTTGGATGGATTAAATTGAATGTTGATGGTGCTTGTAGGGGTGATCCGGGGACTTGTGGAGGTGGGGGAATGGTTCGTAATGATCAAGGGAAATTAATTGCCGCTTTTGCAGTAAAATTTTCCTATGGAACCAACAATGAAGCAGAGCTTTGTGCGTTAATCCAAGGTTTGCATATTTGTAGGGAGTTTGGTTTACAAAAGGTGCATATAGAATGTGACTCTTTGTTAGTAGTGCAATGGTTGGAAAAATGTTTCTGTACAATTTGGTATTTATGGGACTATTGGGAGGACCTCATGGAAGTTATACAGTTTTTTGAATACAGGGTAACTCATCAGTTTCGCGAAAGAAATAAAGTGGCAGATTTTTTGGCAAGATTGTTGGTGGAGGGTATCAATTGTAAATATAGGAATTCAAATGAATTGTCTCGTCCAGTGAGGGGATTGCTGGGATTGGACTACTTGGGGCTTCCGAGTATTAGAGAATAATTGGGGAGTTTTCTATTTGCTTATTTCCGTGAACTGAATGGTTTACATGAGATAGGCTTGTTTTTATTTTAGGTTGGTTGTTGCTGCTGGCAGATTGTATAGGAGTTATTGGTTGGTTCTTGTTTAATTGTTTCTTGGGATGGTTTGGTTTGTTTTGAAGGTATTCTTCTGCCTTAAGTGAGGATTTTTTAATAAATTTTGGGAGAGGCCACTCTTGGACATGTGGCCTAGAATATTCTTAAAAAACAAAAAAAAACTATTAATACTATAGTGATTTATATAGTTATTTATGTATAGTGGATTACTATTAGTATTAGTGTATATATATATATATATATGTGTGTGTGTGTGTGTGTGTTTGTGTGTGTATGATATAACATTATATAAGTGCTTACCATCAAATGTATAGAAATGTATTTATCAAAAAGAATATTAATTTATTATGCTATAAAATGTATTTATCTTTTAACTAAATATAGTTTATATTAATAACATATGATCAAATGTTCATGTTTAAGATTAAAATTTTATATTATATTAATTTTATGTTATAAAATTAAAATTTTTAATAATAATGTTATATCCAATGTTATATTAAGATTTATAGTATTAATTTTATGTAATATCAAATGTTATATTAATTTTATGTTATTAGATTATTATATATTAATAATAGGATTTTAAAATTTCATGTTATATTAATTAGCAATTTTCCATAATATAAAATTATTTTATATATAATTATATAAATTATAAATAATACAAAAAATAAAAAAATATATATATGAATCGGTCTAGTCCGGTGTTAGAAAAATAAAAATTGAAACCGAATCGTTTTCGACCAGTTTTGAGAAAAATGAAACTGGTACAGGACCTCACTAGTTTTGAATCGAACTGAACCCACCCACCTGATTCGGTCTGGTTCACCAGTTTTTTTTCACCCATAGGTAGCAGCCTTATATAATTTTGGAAAATGCTAGTTTACCCCTGAATTTTTCCCTTAGGCTTGACCGCTAGTATATTTTCTTTTATTTTTTCTATAATATTTAAGAAAATTACCACTAGTGATTTGTGTATTTTTTAAAAATGTTTGAAAAACATTAAAAAATATTTGAAAAAAGAAAAAAAATGCTTATTGCACTAGGGGAATGCCCAGTGGTAAAAGCGGGATGGTACAATAGCATTACCTTATAATTTTTGTTTTAAAGTTTGTAAAAATTGTGTTATTTTTGTATTTTGTTTTGAAGTTTGTAACACTTGTATTGATTTTTGTGTTTTGTTTTAAAGTTTGTAAAAATTGTATTATTTTTTTATTTGAATACTTTCAGGTAATAATTAGATAAAAGATTTAAAATGAAAAGTGTTTTATAATTGAATGAAGTTTAGAAATGAAATTATAAAAAAAATTATTTTATTTTCTTTTGTTTTTCTTCATACCATTAATTATGCTATAAATAATACTCTTTTTATTTTTCTTTCTCATTTTCCTTTGTATGCGGTGGCAAGGGAGATATCTCCTGCAATTAAGATTCTCATTTAAGATTAAATTATACTATATATAATTTAAGATTTTTATTTATTTTTTTCTTTCATATTATTCTATGTGATTTTTCTTTTGCTTTTTTCTTCATACTATTAATCATGCTCATTTTTCTTTGGCAAGAGTGTCTCAGCACACTACAATTTTTTTTTTTTTTTTTTTGAGAATGAACTTCTTCACTATAACATTCATCAAATGTAATCAAGAATACAAGAGGGAATACTGCCTACATCAATGTAGAAGACAAGAGAGCATTATTGGCAAGCACATGAGCTGCCTTATTACCCTCTCTTCGAATGTGTAAGACTGACCATGGGTCATAAACATTAACTGACCCTTAATATCATCAATGATCATACCAGCTGCAGACTAGTTTTCTACTTTGCCGTTAATAGCTTGAGTAACTAAGAGTGAATCCCCTTCTAGTATTATCCTTTTAAGTCCCAGGTGAGAACCAAAACAAGCAACTTCCATAGCCCCAATAGATTTAGCTAGAAAAGGATCAGGATAGAGTGACCTGAATTGTCTTGATGTTGCCAACACCAACCCATTCCAATCTCTTATAATCAGACCAATACCAATTTTGCATCTGGACTTGTCAATTGCTGCATCCCAATTAATTTTGAAAACCTGAGGAGGTGGGGAAGCCAAGGTGAGATTGTCTGATGTTGCTGTCGAGACTTAACAAAATCCTGTGAGTGCATATCCAACAAGTCCTTTAGAATAGACTTTCCATGCTCAGCAACTGAATTTGGGCCCTTAAATTCTTTTCGGAAAACATAAGCATTCCTTCTCAACCAAATGCACTTGCTAACCACTACTAACTCCTCCACAAGCTCCCGGCCCCCAACTGAATCCAGTTCGAGAAACAGATCCCTGAGGGAGTTAAAGGTGGATGAGCTTTTTTGAATCTGTCTTGAACATTGATGCCAGACATCTTGTGCAGCAGGACATGTCCATGAGGCATGTATGACTGTTTCTTCTTCTTGTAAGTAGATAGGGCAACAAGGATTCTTAAGGATTTTCTTCTTGTGCAGATCGAAGTTGGTTGGTAAAGCCTCATTGCAGGCCCTCCATAGAAAAATTTTGTCTGCAGGAGGAACTTTCAATTTCCATAGCTTTGACCATAACTGATTGTGTTGAGGGCTACTTGAAGCCTGTCCATTATCCATATCTGTTAATTCCTTGTGCAAATGGTATGCACTCTTGACTGAAAAAGTGCCTTGAGAAGTCCCATTCCAAATAAGCTCACAGTTAGAATAACTTATGGGAATTTGTTTAATAAGCTCTGCCTCCTCCCAAGAGAAGCATTCGTCCACCACTTGAGTTGTCCATTGCCTTGAATTATGGTCAATAAGTTCACGGACTGTAGCCTCAGGATTCACCCCTCTCACAACACCTTGAATTTTGAAAGAATATGGCCTAGGGATCCATCTGTCCTGCAAAATATTTATGTTGGAGCCATTCCCCACCCTCCATCTAATGCCTTCTCCACTAGCTACCTGGCTGCCATTATACTCCTTCATATGTATGAAGGTTCACTCCCCACCTTCGCCTTTAAGAAAAGACCATTTGGAAAATATTTAGCCTTTAAAACCTTTTTTTTTTTTAAGAAGAGCCAGTAGCCACCCACATAGCAGCCCCGTCCCAAGTTTATTAATAAACCTTCACTTATAGTAGAGGAATACCGTGGTAACAGACGGACACTTGGGATTTACAAAAATACCCCATGCATCAAACAAATTAAATTAAAATAAAATAAAAAAATCATCCTATACAAAGCCCAACAAGAAACCATCTAACTACATGCCACACTCAAAAGAAACTTTCTACCTTATAGACGAAAAACCAATCTTATCCAGTCGGATCATGCCCCTCACAGCAGAAGCTAAAAAGTTCGTACCTGATCCATACGTCCTCGTGATCCCTGATTCCCCTTGACAGCAAAGAAATCCGCAACTTTATTACCTTCACGGACAATATGAGAAATGGAAAAAACCATTCCTACCAGACATTCAAGCAACAACTCCCAATAGTCCCAGAGGTACCACACATTACAGGCACCCAAAGTCAACCAATGAACAAGTAACACAGAATCACACTCTATCTCCACATGATTTAGGCCAAACTCTTTGCAAACCGTGATACCTCTCAGAAGGGCCCTTAATTCAGCCACATTATTCTTGCCCATACCCAAGTGTTCTGAGAAGGCCGCCTTGACATTCTCCAAATGATCCCTAATTACTCCACCCCCTCCACAAGATCCCAGATTTCCCCTATTGCTCCCGTCAACATTCAATTCAAGTTCACCGAACCTGTTGTTGGCTTTCTCCACACCACCGCACGAGGATGACTCACAGGAACCTGCTTAATAGGCACATTAATATCTAATAGAGTCTCATAATCACCCGGAGAAAGCCTCTTACACTTTTGACATGTTTATAGAAATTTGGCTAAGCCAAAATTTAACCGCAAGCCAAACTTCCTCTGCCGATTCATAAGTCGCCTCCATTCTAGCCTTACACCTTCTTGCCCAAGTCTCCAAGTAACCAGACACGAAAGCAAGCCTACAAGTACACCCTGCTGGGATGCATGCTCCGCACAGCTGAACCAACAGGAAATACGTGAACGCCATGATGAAGCTGTCATGCATCGAACACCCAAAGCCATTGAGGCCTTCCTCCAAACTAACGTAGCTATATCTCTTGAGCACAGAACATGATCCAAAGTTTCATAACTTCCATTCGTACAATAATCACAACAAGAGGCAAGATTAATACCCATAGTTATAATACAAGCATCCACTGGGAGGCACCTAAACCATGCCTTCCAAACACAAACAGCCACACGTCTAGGGAGGAGTTTATGCCAGAACCAATCCATCCATGGACAGGTTTCACAATGAACCCGTATAATGTCCCATGCGGAAGACATGGAAAAAAGACCATCTTTGTTTGGTTCCCAAATGTAAACGTCCGACCCCTCCTTACCTGCCACCACTGACTGAATCACCTCCAGAGCTTTATTTTCTCCAATTAAATTTATCAGGGCAGATTCATCCCATACATTACCAAACCCTAGGTCCTTGACTTGGAGAATAGAGTTTATAATATTTTGGGCGTCAACATTAAGAGGTCCACTCAAAAGCCATCGATCATGCCAAAAAGAGACTCTTCCTTCTTTAAAACCTTAGAACCAAGAGCTTAAGGGTATTGCAACAACCTCCACCCTTGCTTTGCTAACATAGCAAGGTTGAAACTATGTAAATCTCGAAAGCCAAGGCCCCCAATCTTCTTTGCCTTTCCCATGGAATTCCAAGAGATCCAGTGGATCTTTTTCTCCTTCTCAATCTGACCCCACCAATAATTCCTCAACATCTTATTAATTTATTTCAAAAGGGCCCAAGGAAATTTGAAGACTGCCATGCTGTAAGTAGGCATAGATTGGACAACTGATTTGATAAAGATCTCCTTCTCTGCTTGAGAAAGCATCTTGACTTTGTTACTGCTTAGTTTTTGCCTGATTCTGTCCAGAATGAGGTTGAAAGACTGAGTTCTTGATCTCCCCATTAGAGCTGGAAGGCCTAAGTATTTCTCATATGACTGACTGGACCTCACACCTGCTATGCTCAGAATTAAATCCTTGTTCTCATGAGATTTGTTCCTACTAAAATGAATTGAAGTTTTCTCTTTGTTGAGGCGCTGACCAAAGGCATTTTCATATAAAGATAGAACAAACAACAGCCTACTCCACTCAAGGGAATTTGCTTTGCAAAACAGGGGGCTGTCATCTACAAACAGCAGATGGTTTATGTGAATCCTTCCCCTAGCAATAGGAAAACCTGATATGGCCCTTGAATTTTTAGCATGATTGAGTAAGGAGCTAAGAACTTCTGCACAAAGAATAAAAAGGTAGGGAGACAAAGGGTCTACTTGCCTAATTCCTCTAGTTGCTCAGCCCACTACAATTGAAACCCAAATTGAAACCGTGAGAGCAAGCTCATTTTGAATGCTTATGCTTACCTTAATCTCGTTGTGCACCTAGTGACCCTAGCAAGAGTCTGCGGCAAAACCCCTAAACTTCAAACTTTTTTAAGGCCTAGTTTCAATAGTTTGGGTATTGAGGATATTCTCAGTATATTTCACTATTATTTATCATTTTATTATTATTTTTATATATTTTTCACTACTATTCATTACTATTCATAGAATACCTAAGAATAGCTCACTACACAAACGCAACGTTGAGATAAGAAAATGTGTAAATAGTAGTAATGATTTGTATTGGAATGTTTTATAGAATATTGAGAAATGAGAGAGAAAAAGTTTAATAAAAATATTATAAAGTTAAAACATTATTATAATATAATTTTTATTTTAGGATTTCAAGAAGTTGAATTATTTTTTATATTTTCTTTATAAGTTTAGAAAAGTTGTAATGATTAAATAATGATTTGGTGAAAAATTTAAGATCTAAAATTAAAAAATATTTATATTTAAGTGATGTTTAAATATTGATATAAGATGAGAATGTTAGATCATAAGAAGCTATTATATCCCATTTAAGTCGGGCCAGCCTTTATTTGGGATTCCATACTTTGAAACTTTATATTCATAATGATGTCATGCTTGCTTTTGATAATTTGGAGAAATAAATCTTGATCGAACCTATATTTGTCCAACAGATACAATCTGCTTATGGTAAAACTTTATGCCGTCATTAAGGAATGCCCAATGTATTCTTCCTTATTTTGACCCAGCATCCAAATGAGATGAGAGTGGCAAGAGGTGTCAATATATGGCATGATCCGTTAACTCAATACGAACACGACACGATAATAATGGGTTTGCGTTTAGTCTTAACGGGTTTGAATTAAAATGGATCGACCCATTAAAACATGATTGCTAAACGGGTTGAAACGGTATTGAAGTAGCCAAGAAGCTGTTTGATGAAATGCAGGACGAGGGTGTGATTCCTGATAGAAGTTCTTACACTGCTTTAATTGATGGGAACTTAAAGCATGGGAATCTTCAAGAAGCTTTGAATTTGCTAGACATAATGATTGATTTGGGTATGGAGTTTGATCTACCGGCATATACTTCCTTGATTTTGGGTTTTTCTCGGTGTGGCGAGGTGCAACGAGCAAAAGAGCTGTTTGATGAGATGATTCAGAGGGGTCTCCATCTTAATGAGATTCTGTGTATATGTCTATTGAGGAAGTATTATGAGCTGGGAAAAGTGGATGAAGCCATTGAATTGCAAAATGAGATGGTCAAAAAGCGTCTAATTACTTGCAGTGATGATCTCGCAGTTCCTACTTTACAAACTTAAGAGAAATATATTTCCAGCCTTAGTTCGATGGAGCTGTGTTCATTGTTTGGATTAGAAACACAACAGTTTACCTTTCCTAAATGGGAATATGAGAACCCAAGGTATACATAATTCCTCACTTGTTTCTTACTGGATGGAATGATGTTGTGGATGGAATGATGTTGCGAAGTGATATTTGATGGTTCATGATTAGATAAATAGGCTGGTGCTGATACTTAATGGTATTCTATTCTTTTTTTTTTAATAAGAACGTATTGGTATTCTGTTCAAAGTCCTTTGTTATCTCATCATGCAAATTTTGCTACCAGATGGGTTTTTGCTTAAATTTCTCAAGCGATCTTCAGCAGAGAAATCAATTGATGTTATTCTAGTTCAATTACATTAAATTCTTGCTCAAGGTGTTCAAAGTCCTTCTCTATTAGAAACCTACTTGGTAATGCTATTGTAATGGAGGATGACGAAGAAATGTAAAAAGATGGTTGCTGCAAGAAGAAGAACAGAGTGCACGGAAGGTGTTTGATAAAAAGGCTAGCAGAATTTGTATTGTCACGGGAGTACTTCGAGGGCTCCCAAACCTCCGTACAGAAATTCTCTTACAATAATATTCTCCAAGATGCCTTTCCTTTCCTCTGACTTCCTCTCTTATTCTTACATTTCTCTCACCTGTAACTAACTCTTACAAAATGATAAACTGACCATGACTGACTTTCCATTAAAATGACAGACTCAATATTTGAAATAACAAACTCTGTGCTGCAAAGAGGTCTCAGCCCCAGTGATTTCCCCAACACACCGTTTGAAGTCTTTAAACAGGCATGCAAAAGAGATAAGAAAAACTGTCCGAGAGTGTATTTTGTGTTCTATGAAGGAAAAGTGTAAAGGAGGGTTGATTTTTGTGGGAAGTGGACTGGAGAGCCTCTTACACTGGTTAAGGAAAGTGATAGGACTGAATGAAAGCTTGAGTGTTGGCCTTTTCTTCTCATTACAATAAAAACAAATCAACCCAAGATCTTTTCTCAAGGTGGAGTGTAAATGTGAAAGAGTGAGGTGGCCCTTTAGTTTTGTAAAGATCTGGCCAGCCAAGTGGGGGTACAAAACTTAGCCATGAAGCAATGCTAATGTGGTCAAATTTGGGGGCCTTAATAGGCCTAAACCGAATGGGCCTAAATTTTGGGGTTTAAAGAGGGTTTGGGTTACTATCAATCCCAAATCCAATATCACTTGGCCCAATCAATTTTTTAAGGTTAAGAAGGTTAGATAATGATGTTCTAACAAAAATTTGAAGGATTAGTTGCATGTGGAAGTGATTTAATCAAGTAATTAAAACACAATTCTAGAAATCGGATTAGAAAGGGTTTGAAGGCCAACTTTAGAGTTTGGGGAAACTATTTAGGGTTTCAATTTCAACAATGCTTTTGGGCTTTCAAATGGATTCTCACCATTTAGGGTTTTACTAGGATTGAAACTCTCTTTGGTCTGGCATAATTTGGTTAAACAGATGAAACAAAATTTTGCCTAGGTGGCATGATCTCACACCTTGATTCCTTCAAATCCAATAAACATTCCTCATGGTGCCAAGTGTCTAATATTATTCACTAAGTGTGGCTAAGATCTTGTCAAGTGTCCAAATAAAACTTCTCTAATCTAATTTGGACATCCCACACTGTGATTTTGAAACACTGCAATTGGTGCACCTACTAAGGTTACTATTCATTCTAAAAAAATGAACCATAAACTTAGCACTAAAAATTCCTAAATATTCATATTAACCTACAGTGAAAATCGTTTATTGAAATTCAACCTCGAAGTGCTCCTAAAAATAATTTCATAGTTTCAAACAGGCCTTTCGTCCAAAAATATGAAAATAAACTTATTGCGCCATAAAATCCTAAATAATCAACTGAGTCTAATGGCGTAGACCATAACGCATTCTGACACATCTAACTCTCTCAAATAAATAAAACTCATATTTCTAGCACCATAGTGAGTGATAATACTGACTATGTTGACAGACCAAAACTTGTGCGAATGGTCGATTCGTAAAAACTTATGGAGTTTTCACGAGGTTCCTAAAGTCAATAGAAATTCCACCAATAAATTTCTAGCGGACTGTTACACACATCTTAAGGGTTTCATCATTCTTTTTAACAAATAGTACTAGGGCTCTCTAAAGTGAGGTACTAGGCCTGATAAACCCATTTGTCAACAACTCCTGCAGCTGGCTTTTCAATTCTTTCAACTCAGTTGGGGCCATTCTATAGGGTGTCTTATGCACTAGAACTGTTCTCGGTTCCAATTCAATTGAGAACTCAACTTGCCTAGGAGGGTACCATCTTGGTAATTCACTGAACACCTGTAACACCCGGGCCAAGCAACGAATTCGCATCCGAATTTTTTTTATGAAAAGCCCAATTGAAATTACAATTATTATTGGAATGGACTACGAGCTCAAATTTTTTTATATTATTTTTTATGGATATAGAATAATTTCTGAGTTTTGCCGAGTAGGTTTAAATCATTAAATACGTTGGATTAGGTGAAGTTTTATTAAACTGAAAATTAGTGGCACAAGTTATATATAATTTTTTTAGAGGTCAATTGAGATCCAAATTTTTTTTTAAGGAAAAGGCCCATCCAAAACGCAAGACGTGAAAATCCATTTAGTCTCCATAACATACACGCCTCGCACCTGTTATTTTTTTCACTTCATGCACGTTTCTCCTTTCTACTTTCTCTAGGGTTTTATTTTGTGTTTCCTATATTTATTCCAAGGTTAACTTCATAGTTCACGCTCTTTCCTCACGCTTTTATCGTTCATCCTTAACCCTAGGCTAAGTAGCCACTCCGTTGCTGCCATCTTCCCCGTCTGCCACCATGCGCTGCTTTTTGGCCACTCCACAGGCAGGAATGATCACAGAACCACCCAGTTGCGGCTCACCCAGCTGCCGCATGAAATCAACCTCCACAAGCCACAACCCATACCGTCCCAACATCATCGTAGCCCAGTCCTCACCCACTCAGAAAAAACAACATTCCCATGTGAAAACTGACGCCACCACCATAGCACCACCATGGCCAGCCGTGAACCCACATGGGAAAATACCACCGTGGAAGCCTCTGCTCTGCCAGTGCACCACCCACGGAGACGCTACTTAACCATCATCGAGAGTCAAGAACAAACCAAAACTACACCGTAGCCTCCCACATAGTTGTACCCTCACGGCTTCCCTGCAGCCCACAGCCTCTGTTACGTCCAGCAGCCTCGCCACCCCGAAGCCAAGCCAACCTCGTCGCTGCTTCTCCCTCAGATCACCACCATGCTCAGCCCATGCGAAATCGTAAGTACCTTTGTTTCAACTTTCAAAAACAGAGTATCCTTGTCTCAAATACTCACCGCCCGTAAGCCACCACCCCACCTGTTGCCGCAGCTACAAGCGACGCCGACACCCCAACCACTCATGATGGGACGCTGCCCTGGTCGAAGCCAAGCCCCAGACCGTCGCACGCCTCGCTGCATCACGGTGAGTGTTCGTTCTCTCTCGTTCTCCGTCTCTCCCTCACTATCCGTTTCCCTCACCATATTGCTCTCTCTCTCTCTCTCTCTCAGTGCTCCGCTGACTTCACCACCTTCCATCGCACCTTGCGTCGTCGCACGATACCTTCTCGGTGAGTCCCTCCCGCCGCTACACTTCTGTTATTATTATGTGTATGTTCATCGCTAGTTTTCTTTTTAAGGTGTATTTATATATATATATATGTATATATATATATAAGTAAAGTTTTACCCTAGGTTGGGTACTTACTAATTTTGACCTAATATATATATATATATATGGAAGGTAGGTTTAACCTAATGTTTTCGGGTGAGAAGTTTTATTTTTAGAGTTTATGTTTAAATGAGTTTTGCTTTAAGTGGCAATAAATATTATATTTGTATTTTAATAATATTGGTAATTAAAGGAAGTAAACCTATTTTTAAGAGAGGAGTTTTTCATGAATTATTTTATGAAAATTTTAGTAACTAATGTATTCTTTTTATTTATAAAATATCGTTGGTATTTTAGATATTTTGAATGTTAATTTTTATTGAGTTATATAATTATCATAATACTTATTCGATAAATTTTCTTCTTCAGTATGAATTCGATTAAGTGGATATTGATGGTCTTAGAAAATGATGATATTTTAAGGTTATGAGAATTTTAGGTTTTGAGGTTTTAAAAATAGGTTCTTTTAGCATTTTAAGTTTAAATATCGAAATACGTGGTTGATTGGAAATTTACGGGAATTACGTGACTTTTATAGGTGACAATTGATAATTGTTCGGTATTTTGAGGAAATTCCTAAAAAGCTAAGAAGTCCAGGTAAGCGGGGTTCCTATGCTAGACTTTGCATTAAAATAAAATGAGCTGAGGTTGACTTTTTGAAAAATATACATATTTGGTTATGAAAAGAAATTTGAACTACCTCAGTTATTTGTTCTGCATTATTCATGAGATTCTATTTAAGAAGAGAGTATTTTCCATCATAACTGGTGTAGACATGAGCTTATTTTTGACACTTTATTTCTGATTTATGCAAAAAGAGCGAATATAAAAATTTGTGCATAAATATTGTAAATATGCTTTGGATCTATTTTGATTACGAAGATAATATGATTTTGTTCAGTACTCTGTTTGGATAAGATGTGATCTCTGAAAACATTTGGCATGACTTTTTGATTCTGAATTTGATTCTGTTTCCGTTCTGTTCAGTACGACCCTCCACGGGATATAATAGTGGATACGGCCCAACCACGGGTTACAATAGTGGATACGACCCAACCACGGGTAATAATAATGGATACGGCCCAACCACGGGTTATAATAGTGGATACGGCCTTGCCACGAGTTATAGTAGTGGTCTCTGTTTTGAGTGCACACCTTGGTGACAGAATGATTTATGTTCTGCTTGGTTATCCGCAGATTGCACAACCCTACCAAGGGGGTTATACATGGCTTCTGTTCTAATATGATGTTCTAATGATGATGATCATCATTTATGCTATGCCAAAAGGATATTTTTGAATGAATTTATTTCTAAATCTTCGCTCTGATATTTTGATAATATGTTTTGCTTCCGCACTCTGAAAATAAAAATGTTTTGTTCTGCATTCTGATTTCTGTAAATGCTCATGTTTACACACTAGTATATGTCCTCTGCTTACTGAGTTGTTGATAACTCACCCCTTATCTCCATATATTTTTCAGATAATTTTGATGGTTTAGCTGGAGAACAAGAGTAGAAAGTTTTAGCAAGGTGTGATGATCGAAGTGGAATAAGTGTCTGAGGGTACAAGTGCTTATTTAAGAGTCATAGTTGGTGAACTGATTTTATTTTTCGGGTATTTTGATTTGATGAGTTAAGGATAATTTCGAGTTTTGGAGAGTTTTTAATTTATGTTATTGAGATTCTCTTTATTGTCCCCATGAGAAACTTAGATATTTGGATTGATTAAATGAATTAACATTTTATGGGATTATCTGAATTTTATAGTTGTGTTATTTAGTTGATTTTAGATATTAAGAGTTAACTCTCCGGACCTCCGGGAACGGGGCATTAGAACACCTATGGGAATTCACTTACTACAGGTATACTCTCTATCTCCTTGGGTTCTTTCTCCTACTAGGGTGGCCGGTGGGGGATCGCCCCCCGCCCGCCCCATGAAGGGGTGGGAGGCCCCACCGGCATGGAAGCAACCAGCGGGGGCAGGGGACAGGCTAGGCCAAGCCCGCCCCTTCCACACCCCACATCTCCGGGCTAGGCTTAAGCCCAACCCAAATATATACACACACACACACAAACACACATATATAAATTTGATGCCCCTAGCCATCGATTGAGATTGGACGATGGTTGAAGTGTTCGGACATGTAATTCAAAGCTACATACCCTCATACATGACAGTTAAGATGCATGCTCTTAGAATGTTTCTAGCAGTAAGCAATATATCGTAGCAGAAATTCATACGAATCTAAGTAAAATTGAGAGCAATTTCAAAACCATCATGGTACCATTTAAAACTATAGAATCCCAAAACAACTAATGTGTTCAAATCCCCCAAAATACAAGAGAGTTTTAAAACCATATCCCTCCGATAATCATTTTCTTTCTAAGGTTTTTTTTCTTGAGCCCACTTTGTTTCGTCCTTGTTGATAATTTTCTTCAAATCCTCAAAAAGCTTCAATACTTCACTTATGAAGCGATCAGACGCTTCGAGCCTATATGTGATGCCCGCAAATTTCGCTTGGGATTGGACGGACATCCGAAGCGTCGGGACATGCAACACAAGGTTACCTGCCCCCGTTCATGATATATAAGATGCAATGTTCCTAACATGCATCTAGCATTATGCAATATTCGCAGCGGATAATTTTTTGAGCAATACTATGCACTAAACTTATAATATCCCAAATACTTAAAACATAAACCATGCATACTTAAAACATCCACAATTACCACACGGGTCTCAGAAAACTGTAATCTCAAAACAATGAAGACCTAGCTCCATAATTACATTGCCAAAATATACTATTGGGCTAGTTCGTTGAGTAACTCACGTAACTTGACAAACGATGCCGGAATACTATCCAAAGACCTAACTATGGAGGCTGCAAGCTCTGTGCTGCGTCTATGGCGTCTCTAGTCTGCTAGTGTCTGCTCCCTGCTCTGATCCTGACACATCGCCTACCATTCGGGGGGAATGGTAGTTGAGACTACCACTGTGAGATTTGATTACAAATCTTAGCAAGTTAACAGAAACTTCCATACAGGTTAATGATGTATGCATGGCAGTAAAAGCATGAATGCATAATCAAAATCATAAGTAAGCATAGCATAACTTGATATACAACATGACATAAATGACATAACTTGAACTGAAACTGAAACTTAACTTGACGTGACATGGCATGTATGTGAACTTAAAACATAACATGGACTAGCAACATAGCATGAACGTGAACTTTAACATAGCATGAGCGTGAATATACATAATTTGAACATGAGCTTGAACATAACATGAACCTGAGCATGACGTAACATAAATGTGAACTTGGAACAAAACGTGAACGTGAACATGACATAACATGAATGTGAACATGAACCTTAGCATGACATAGCATCAATGTGAACTTGGAACATAACGTGAACATGAACATGACATAACGTGAACGTGAACGTGAACTTGAACATGACATGAACTTGAACTTGAACATAACATGACATAAACATGAACTTGAAATATATTCTTGTCTCCTGGGGCTACCATGATTGGCATGAACTTGAAACTTGACATGAACGTAAACTTAAACATAACATGACGTGAAACATGACTTCAATGTGAAATACATGAACTTGAAATCTTATTCAATGAACTTAATTAATAAAGTGACCATACGGGTGCTACATGGGTCCCCTTGAGCCGTGTGTCCCTGCCGATTACTGCATCACAACACAGGTGTCTATACTAGCTGTGAGTGCGTTAATACGTACTCCACAGTTGTTGTGGCCCCACGTATTCTACGTATCACAATTGTTGTGTCTCACGTAGTGTATGCTCCATAGTTGTTGTGGCCCCATACTTCATGCTTCACAGTTGTTGTGGCCCCATGAATTGTTTGTGCCACACTTGCTGTGGATACACGTAACATAATGCGTGGCTCCATCGGCGTTAGTGCCTGGCACGCTCCGGTGACCAACTAATTAGGCCCCATTCGTAAACTGTTGACTATACTTCGTCAACCCAGGGAATTTCACACCTATTTAGACACTCCAACGTGAACAAAGGAGTTTCACAAGAATATTACCCCATCCTAGCGCTTAGGGTCGTGATTGACATGAATAACTTAACTGCATATATGACATTTTGTAACGTGACGTGACATGAACGTGACATAAAGGACAGAAGTCCTAACTTAACGTAATGTGACATGAACGTAAGACGTTAGACATGACATAAAATGTAACAGACAACATTTCATAACATGGCATACATGTAGCAGACATATTTCGTAACTTGGCATAACATGTAACAGACAATATTTCATAACATTGCATAACATGTAACAGTGAATATTACGTGACATGACATACATGTAACAGATAGTATACATAATGTGGCATACTTGCAACAGATAGTAACATGAGACAGAATATATTGTGTAGCAGATAAATATTTTCTGACAGAATAATTCTTGTAATAGATAAACATGTGATGACATGGCATATATAACAACATACGAACATAAATTGTAGTTCTCTTACCCATCACACATACACAGTAAACTGATAGTAAGTTAAGAGCTAACATACCTCGATCGTCACGTTCTACGAGATTAAAGCACGAAACACGAGGAACTGAAAGAGGGTATTCTAAAAGGTAAAACTTTAATGACTAACAATTAAAAATGTGAAAAGAAAAACTTAGAGTAAAATTACTATTTTACTCTTTACATGTGAGAAAATGACCATTTTACCCCTGACTTAAGGATTTCGCATCCTAACTCCAGAAATTATCAAAATTTACATTTCTCATGTAAATTTTATCTTAGACTCAAATATCAACTCAGAAAAATTTAAAACCATTCACAACTATGAAAAAACCCGCAATGGCCGAAACATTCATAGGTCATTTCTCTAGATTTTGGTTGCAATTTCTTCCATATTCAAAACTCATGTTTAAACCAAAATTTTTGTAACCAGGATCTTCCTATCCTAAGTTTTAAAAAAAATACACTTAAAATATCCATTAAGAAAAGCTAATCATCAACACCAAACTTTTTTGTAAAAGGACCCAAACTTTTTAATAAAAAGTAAACCCTTAAATCACAAGTTTTGGCCTTAATAAAAACATCTCCAAGAATTCCAAAAAAAAATAAATCTTACTTCTAAAACATTTATAACATCATATTAAGATCAAACATGCTTTAAATCATCAAACAAAAGCCACCAAAAATCACAAAATAACACTTGGAGTTTTTGGTTTTAAACTTAGTTCAAAACAGAAACTTTTCTCTCCACTACTTAGATCAATCTCTTGATCCATGGGTTAAACACATGTGATCTTCAAACTAAAACATCTCATGGTTTAAAAACATGTCCTAAAGAAGATCCAACCATCAAACTTAAAATCACATGGCTAAAACTCCATAAAACATGGATCTAACCCAAAAACATCAAATCTTAGGCCTAACCAAAATCCTCTTGCATAGAAAAATCATACCTTTAAAACTAATACTAAATATCTTCAAAATAACATCCTAACATGTATATAAGAGGCTTAGGATCATCATATAAAAATATCAAAGCCTTTGGAATAAGATCAAACCACGAAATATTCCAACTTTCACAAAACAAAAACTACTTTTCCACTTCCAGTTTTCAAGTTTCTAAATCTAAGGAAATATATCATCAAAAGCTTTATCCATACAACAAAACCTCAATAAACATTTATAAACACATGCTAACAACACTCCATAAAAGTTTCGGACCAAGATATGTCCATTAGCTTGGTCAAAATTTCCAAAACATATCATACACTCCAGTTTCACGCCCAGAATGACCTTTCCATGGTTAAAAATACTTTTGACTGACCAAATGAGCATGGATTGAGATTAATAAGATATCTACCGAAATGAGACTCAAATACTAACAACTTTTATGAAGGATTCATCGTGATAAAATACTTACAAGGGGTTGAGAATGGCCACGCAAAAATACACAAAAATCTGCCCGAGAGAGCGCTTTTGGGTTTCTCTCTAAGAATGGGGGAAAGAAGTGATAAAATGGAGACAAGTGTGTCTTACATGACTTCAGACTCCTGGAAGGGGAATTTATGGGCTTGAAAGACCCTTGATTGGAGTTGGCTATGTGACATAAAGTAGAGAATAGTGAGAGGCATGGAGTGCCTGTAGCAGCTGTGAGAGATGGAGGTTGATGGAGTTGATTTCTCTTTCACAAGGCACTATTGGGTGCAGCCAAAGGCAGTGGATGGTCTGCCATGTGGGGGAGGAAACTTCCAAGAATCTTTGCCAAGGTTTCCAATTTCGTGGGCCTTGGTGGGCCCCAACCAAGTGGGCTTCAATTTGGGGTTTAAAGGGGGTTTGGTTAGGGTTCAAGATGCTATCAAGTCCAAAATCAATTTTTCTGCCCAATCAAATTTCTAAAGTTTAAAAGGTTGGATAATGATGTCATGACAAGGATTTGATTAATTAATAGCATGTGGAAGTGATTTAATCAAGTGATTAAACACAATGCTAGAAATCGGATTAAAAAGGGTTTGGAGGCCAACTTTAGGGTTTGGAGAAACCGTTTAGGGTTTTGGTTTCAATCAAGCTTTTGGGGTTTCAATTGGATTCCAACCATTTACGGTTTTGCTAGGATTGAAACCCTCTTTGGTCTGGCACAATTTGGTTGAACAGATGAAACAAGGTTTTGCTTAGGTGGCATAATCTCACACCTTGATTTCCTTCACAAATCTATATAAAGGTTTCTGTTTGTGCCAAGTGTCTGGTACCATTCACTATGTGTGACTAAGATCTTGTCAAGTATCCAAATAAAACTTTTCTAACCTAATTTGGACATTCCATACTATGATTTTAAAAACACTGCATTGGGTGCGCTTATCGAGGTTACTATTCACTTCAAAAAAATGCATAATAAACTTAGTACTGAAAAATTCTAAATATTCATATTAACCTATAGTGAAAATCGTTTACCAAAATTCAACCCCAAAGTACCCCTAAAAAATAATTTCACAATTTCAAACAGTCATTTCGTCCGAAATTATGAAAATGGGTTATTGAGCGATAAAATTCTAAATAATCCAGTGAGTCTAATGGCGTAGACCATAACGCATTCTGACACTTCTAACTACCTCAAATAATTAAATTCATATACCTAGCATCACAGTGAGTGGTAACACTGACTATGTTGACAAACTAAAACCTGCGCGATTGGTCGATTCGTAAAAACTTAAGGGGTTTTCATGAGGTTCCTAAAGTCAATAGAAATTCTATTGGTGAATTTCTAGTAGGCTGTTACACCATCTTCTACGAATAGCTTTGCCGAGCGCTTAGGGCTCTTCGTAGCCTCCTTCGCAGGTGGGGGATCCACTCTCTTGAGTTTCCCCATGGTCTGTATCTACACTTATCTCAACTTCTACAATTTCAAGTTGGAAATGGTAGTGAAAACTACCATAGTGAAATTTCAAGAAATCTCAATAAGCAAACAAACAAACAACATTAGCATATAAAGGCAAACCGTGAGATGAATGCATGGACATATACTTGACCCAAAACTTAAGTCATGCAGTTTTGACTTTTCAGAAACATATGACAAAGATATTTTGACATTTTGATAAAACATCTTTTTCATTTTCACATTGAACAATTCATTACACATCTTTTACTTATTACCATTTTCACTTATTGTAAGCTATGATCGAATACCTCACGGCTTTCCTATGCACAGTGGCCCCTCGCTAGTTATCACATCACCTAACCGACCCACTTGACTGAGATGACTACGTCAAAGTCCTTTTCTTATGTGGCAGTTTGTCATTTTTGCCTTCATCACATATAACATATGGCACCCACTAACTTTAAGTGCTACCCCGCTCTGGTACCCTCTAGAAGGATCCATTTGAGGTCCACCAACTGTACTTCGTCGACCTATGAGCCACCACTCTAATTTATACACTCCAGAGTGGACAAAAGAGTTCCACCAAGACATTCCCCCATCCTAGCATTTGGGGTTGTGATAAAACAAAACAAACTTTTTCCTTTGAAAACAGTACAAAACCTGAAATGCATGTGACATGAACATGTAACTCTTTTTCTTTTCATAGACCATATGAACATGTATATGCCAAGGACTATGTAATCATATGACAATATCATGCGACACATTTGAACTTTCATGTCACAGCTTGAAAATTTTAGAACATGTGGTTTACTTGAAACAAAAACATAGGCAATATCATTCGATACATACCAAGGCACGAAATAATTTTAGAAACCCAATAACTATGCATGACCGAGTTATTAAAAGCACATAATCATGACAATCTTCGTGTAAAATCGATTACTAAGCATGGTAGACAAGGAAAAGTTTCTCAATCTCTACGTCTAAGCATGGTCAAATCATCAAGAGCACACAACCATGGCAACCATCATGTGAACACCAATAACAAGGCATGGTGTAGCAAAAGGTTCCATCAACCATTACTAGTTCACATGTTAACAACAACAATGCAAAGTTTACACAGCATATATGAACATTATCCGATGGTAGCTTTAGAGTCTACTTACAAAACTCCAAAGTAAGATAACACAATCAAGCAAGTTGTAAACACGTTTGTTTAATCAATTAGATATAATGAAAAAATAAACCCTAATCCGACATGTGTGTGCGTGGATGTGCTAGGACTTCTCTTTCTTGTCCATGGAGACACTCCAAGCATTAGGCCTAGAGGCCCTTGGTCTACAGTGGTCGTTTTTCCTTCAACCATGGCTAGGTCTTGGGTGTGTGAGTGTGTGCATGGCATGGGTGTGGTGTTCATGCCATGCACTATAGCCGAGATTCCTGGAAAGCAAGTAAGAAATCTCGACTTGTTCTATCTAGTTGTGGCTGAAGGCCTTGTTTCCTTCAAAGCATACAACCCTAGTTTCAGTCTTCATCCTTGGAAAACCTAGTTTCCCTCTAAGAAACCTCTAAATGTAAGGCAAACGTTCATGTGATGATGGCGTTTTCCTCAAAATAAGGCCCTAGTTGCCCCATTATCCACGTGTTAGTGTGTGAGTGTGGGTAATGGGAGTATAGGGAATGTGGCTCCTTCTTGAAGAGGTGGCTTCTAGCTCATTTCCTTACTCGTGGCTAAAGGAAAATAGGATTGGTATGGTGTTTGTGGCATTTTGCTTGGAGAGAAAGTGAGACACGTGTGTTTGGGAGGTGAGAAAATGGAGAGAAACTAGCTTGGTTGTGTGAGAGGAGAAGAAAAAGAAATGCTAGGTATGAAAATCGAAAATGGCATCAAAAGACCTCTTTGGGTTTATTATGGGAAAGACTTAATGGGGGGCCTATGCAAGGGCATGTTGAGAAATTTATTATTTTATTGAACTAGGGTTAGGATTTTACTGTAGCGAGTATGGTAGCTGCGTTATTGTAGACGCGACACTGTTAATCCAAGGGCATTTTGGGTAAAAGGGGCTTTATTTTGGCTAGGGTTTAATTAGGTTTTACTTTAAATACTCTTTATAGCCTCATGTTAAGAAGTTTATGAAATTTGATGAATTTATTCATTGTGAGTTGAGTTTTACTCCTCTTGTTCTTGGTTAAACTTTTGAATTGATCAAAGGTAAATCACAACATTTGTGGCGTTCCTCCTTGTAATCTGGGTTCTTGAGACATGTTCTTCAACAGATCTAGATTTTGATATAATCTAGGTTCTTGAAATGAGTTCTCATCGGGTATAGATTTCCCATCAATTGACTTGATTTTGGCTTTCTTCGGTGAGTTTTCAAATTGATTGTGGGTTCAAAGAATTCTATTCATGCGGGTTCATATCACTCTCTCTCTCTCTCTCTCCCCTGTGGGCTATGATGATGCACTCTCAGAACCTCTCTCCCTCTCGCAGTCGATGCGGCCCACGTCCTTGTTTCCTCCTCCTCCTCTCCTCTCAGATTCTCCATCTCACAACCATGGGTTAGCTCCATGTTTTTACTAGTTTAGGTTTTATTTTATTTTTTTAATTATATGTTTCTGATTTGTTGTGTATTAGGTTCATGTGTTGTGAATTTTTGGTGTATTTTGTTGTGGATTTGTTGCTTTCTTTGAATTTTTTTCCCAATTGTGACAATCGTGGATGGGTAGTGGACCCGGGGGGGGGGGGGGGGGGGGGGGGTAGACGGACCAGTGGTCCGCCCCCGCAATTCAAAACATGGATAACGGCTCTGCCCCCGAAATGTAGTGGCAAATATTCCTGGGGGCAACCCCCTCCTTTTGCCTATGCCGGGGCAGGGTGTGGGAAGCGAGCAACCCCTACTGTTGCTTACCAAAAGCACCAAAGGTGAGTATTGATTGCATTTTTAGCTTTTTCTTCTTTTTTTTTTTTTTATTACATGCTATTTTGTTTATCATTTTTTCATTATTTTATCTATTTAGTTTAACATGTTCCCTATGCAATCTAGACCAATAGGTTCTATTACAAGAGAACCTCAAGAGGCCAAAAAGTATCATGATAGCTTCTTATTTCTTGCAACATCTTTATTTCTTGGAGTCTTTTTTTTTTTTTTTTAATCTTTTGTCAATCCCAGGATAAGTAGAAAGGAAGCTTGAATGTCGCCGATGTCTTTTTTTGGGTATGCCCAACTCAAGTTCATCCAGCTTTCTTGAGAATTTTGAAAGATTTTTCCTTTATAAACTTGAATGTTATGATGAATGATTTGGTTTATAACTCCTAGTATCCATTTAAAATATAAGGAGTGTAGTTTGTTTTTGGTGATAATATACCTATATGCTCTTTTCTCTCTATTTTTAACCTTTTTGCCTTCCAGTTGTTTAGCCCACTTGGATACTTATAATATCTTAGTATATCTGTGAATAATAATGAAATTGTTGAATTAAGATGTTTTATTGGATTTTGAAAAATGAGAAAGAAAGAATTGAGTAAAAATACTACAAAGTTAAAAAACTATTTGAATATAATTTTTGTTTCGAGATTTGAACAAGTTGTATTATTTTTTATGTTTTGTTTGGAAGTTTGTGAAAGTTGCATTGATCAATGACTCGTTTGGTTATACAAATGAGATGAGAAGAAATGAAAGTTAAAACTTGAATAAAATATTATTAGAATATAATTTTTTAATATAATTTTTATTTTGAGATTTGAAAAAGTTGAATTATTTATTATATTTTGTATAGGAGTTTTGAAAAATTGTAACGATTAGATGAGATGAGATGAAATAGTTTGTAAAAACAAACAAGGCCTAAGTAATAATTAGATAAAAATATTGAAATTTGAAATTGAAAAGTGATATGTGTTTGAGTGATGCTTGGAAAGGAAATATATGAAAAGGTGTTTAGGGTAATGGTAGTTTAGGGTCTTTACCATGTGGCTCCATCTTGAAGAGGTGGCTCCTAGCTCCTTTCCTTACTCGTGGCTAAAGGGAAATAGGATTGATATGGTGTTTGTGGTGTTTTGCTTGGAGAGAAAGTGAGACACGTGTGTTTGGAAGGTGAGAAAATGAAGAGAAACTAGCTTGGTCATGTGAGAGGAGAAGAAGAAGAAGAAGAAGAAATGCAAGGTATGGAAATCGAAAATGGCATCAAAAGACCTCTTAGCTGTCAGCCCCCATTCTCTTTTATATGTCCCTTTGGTTTTCTCACACAATTCCCTCATTGGGAACATAAAAACCCTATGCATGGGCACATGCCCTTTATCATTTGGCCGAACCCCTTATTTCCCCCTTATTATCATTGCTTTCTTTGGAAAATCAAATGACTCTACAAGCTTGCATGACAAGTGGCGTGTTCATGCTCAAAAACGGAAACCCTATAGTCTCTTTAGTGTCACTTCTATGCGTCTAGGTTCAATGAACCTCGGGGACATACAAGTCTTTTTACAGAAATACCAAACAGATATCTAGGATTGGGTGTGTGCATGCTTGCCATAGGGCAAGTGGTGCGAGTGGATGTGTGTGTGGTAGCGGCCCTCTCTCTTTCTCAATTCCCACAAAAGTTTTCTTCTAGAATCTTGGGGTTGTGTGTGTGTGGCTTCCCTATGCAACCTTTCTCCTCTCTTATCATTACCTTCTTCTAGAATATCTCCATCCTAGGTGCATGCATGACACTTGGCAAATTGGTGGTTGTTTTCTCTTGAGTAGGCATGAAGCCCTTTGGCCGAAATCCTAAGGCCTCTTGGGGTCGTGGGCGTGAGACCATTGGCATCCCCTATGCGCCTTTTCCCTCTTTCTCATGCTTCTATTCCTCTTCCCCAAGTGTCTCTCCTAGAAACGCTCAATGCGTGACAAGTGGTGTGGGAAAGGGTGGTGGTTTGTGGTGGCCGAGACTCCTAGGAACTAGGATTTGTTGTGTTCAAGGCATGCCTCATGATTAGATGCTTCTAGAAATTCCCATGCCCCTCCTTCATGTGTGACAAGTGTCAAAAATGGTGGTGGATTTCATGCCTCTGATTTGTTGTAGCCTTAGGTACCTCTTCCTTTTCCAAATCATTGCACAACGTTTTTGAGAATTATTAGAATCTTGTGGGAGACGTGTGGGGGTCTTTTCAGTTAATTAAACCCTAATCCTCTCAAACCCTTTACTCCATTTCATGTTTCAGTTCATTGTGTCTAGTGGGTGGGATGTGCATGTGTGACACATGGCAAGTGGTTGGTGAGAAGGGCATGTGCCCTATGTGTGCAGCCCCTTCCACACTCATCCTCTTCTTTTGGTTTCTTCTAGAAGCCCTCCTGCATGGTTGCCAAGTGGCAATGAGGTGCTTACCAAGAAAGTCTTTTCCTATGCTTCAAATGACGGGACTCCTAGGGAAAGAGCAAAATAACCTCTTCCTCTTCCCAAGTTGGCGCCACATGCCCTAACCCTAGTTAGGTTTTGCCTATTCCTCAATTTCCCTACCCTGGGCTGAATACCACATAACCTTTTGGGCCTCAAGTGGGTTTGGATGCCTAGGCTAATAGGCCCAAGTGATCTCTTCTGGACTCCAACTAGTCAAACATTGGGCTAGAAATTCTAATTAAACTAAAATTAAAATAAAAAAGATATAAGTGCATAATTTGGCACAAAAAAAAATATCAGGTTGTCACAATAAATACATTTGTTACCAAAATAATGTCATTTTGGTAACGAGTTTATTTTTTAGTTCCATGACATCGTTTTGGGGGTTAAGTTAAACCTAATTCTGCACCCCGCTTGCGCAATCTCTCTTCCAATTCTCTCTCTCTCTCTCTCTCTCTCTCTCTCTCTCTCTCTCTCTCTCTCTCTCTCTCTCTCTCTCTCTCTCTCTCTCTCTCTCTCTCTCTCCCCCTCCTTCCTCTCCTGCGGGCTACTGTGATGCACTCTTAGAACCACTCTCCCTCTCGCAGTCGGTGTGGCCCGCATCCTTGTTTCCTCCTCCTCCTTTCCTCTTAGATTCTCCATCTCGCAACCGTGGGTTAGCTCCATGTTTTTACTAGTATAGCTTCTTTTTTTTTTTCATGTTTCCAATTTGTTGTGTATTGGGTTCATGTGTTGTGAATTTTTGGTGTATTTTGTTATGGATTTGCTGTTTTCTTTGAACTTTTTTCCCAGTTGTGACAGTCATGGATGCATAGTGGACAGGGGGTAGACAGACCAGTGGTCTGCCCCTACACTTCGAAACATGGACAAGGACTTTGCCCTTGGAATGCGGTGGCAGATTCCTAGGGGCAACCCCCCTCCTTCCGCCTATGCTAGGGCAGGGTGCGGGATGCGGGCAACCCCTTCCCGTTGCTTACCAGAAAGCACCAAAGGTGAGTATTGATTGCATTTTTCAGCTTTTTCTTTTTTTATTACATGCGATTTTGTTTATCATTTTTTCATTATTTTATTTTTTCAGTTTAACATTTTCCCTATGCAATGTAGACCAATAGGTTCTATACACTACAAGAGAACCTCAAGAGGCCAAAAAGTATCATGATAGCTTCTTATTTCTTGCAACATCTTTATTTCTTGGAGGTTTTGTTTTTTTATCTCTTGTCAATCCGAGAATAAGTAGAAAGGAAGCTTCAATGTTGCCGATGTCTTCTTTTCGGTATGCCCATCCCAAGTTCATCCAGATTTCTTGAGAATTTTGAAAGATTTTTCCTTTATAAACATTAATGTTATGGTGAATGATTTGGTTTATAACTCCTAGTATCTATTTAAAATATAAGGAGTGTAGTTTGTTTTTAGTGATAATATACCTATATGCTCTTTTCTCTCTATTTTTAACCTTTTTGCCTCCCAGTTGCTTAGGCCCACTTGGATACTTATAATATCTCAATATATCTGTGAATAATAATGAAATGGTTGAATTAATATGTTTTATTGGATTTTAGAAAATGAGAGAGAAAGAATTGAGTAAAAATACTATAAAGTTAAAAAACTATTTGAATATAATTTTTGTTTTGAGATTTGAACAAGTTGTATTATGTTTTATGTTTTGTTTGGGAGTTTGTGAAAGTTGCGATAATTAAGAACTCGTTTGGTTACACAAATGAGATAATAATAAATGAAAGTTAAAAGTTTAACAAAATATTATTAGAATATAATTTTTTAATATAATTTTTGTTTTGAAATTTGAAAATTTTGAATTGTTTATTATATCTTGTGTATGAGTTTTGGAAAATTGTAATGATTAAATGAGATGAGATGAAATGAAATAGTTTGTAAAAACAAACAAGGCCTAAGTAATAATTAGATGAAAATATTGAAATTTGAAATTGAAAATTGTTATGTGTTTAAATGATGCTTGGAAATGAAATATCTAAGAATACTTTAAAGAAAAATTCTACTCATCATCCTCACACCACACATCACACATAATTTTTTATTTTTTATTTTTTCTCTTATCAAATGTATGGTATATGGGTGATGAGTAGAAGAAATCAATTATTTTTAGGGAGAATAAAACCAAAAGAAATTTAAAAAAATTAAAAATAAAAATAAGTGTGGTGCGTAGTGCATGGGAATAATGAGTAAAAAAACTTTACTTTAAAATAATTGTATTGCCAAACGAAGCCCAAGTCGAATTGAATATAGAAACAATTTCATTTTATTCAATTTTTAACTTTCATCTAAAACTATCTCATCTCATCTCACTATCTAAACGGGACCTAAGTGTAAAAAATACATACCCAAAATATTTATAAAACCAATATTATTTTGCAAACGATTACAGTACACTAGTGAAACTTTTAGGGACATTTTTATACAAAAAGATTATTAATAAACCGATATGGCAGGTGGGTTTTCTAGATTTATATCTCAATGTTAAAGATCTGTAAATTATATACGTGATTGTATTGAGTTTTACACTCAATGTTTTGAATACCGTACCGGACGCTGTACCAGTCAAGGCACTGAAACGAAATATTTCGATACCGGTACCGTTTCGGGATAGCGTTTCGGGATAGTCGATATATAAATAAATTATATATAAATACATATATATATTATAAATAGTCTAGTCTGAATTGGGGGTTAAAAAATAAGTTTGGAGTTTGAAAAAATGAAAAAAAAAAAAAAACACAGGCCGAAGTATCGGCCGGTATAGGCCAAAATTGAGGCCGGTACAGCCGGTATTTGGACTGGTACGAAACAAGTATAGTACCTGTACCGGCCAGACGACCGGTACGAAAAATATCAGCCGTACCTGCCGGTCCGGTACAAAACCCGAAACACTGTTTACACTTCACAAATATTTTTAAGCATAAACATTTTAATTAAGTAGAATAAACGTTAATATCAAATGAAATGTAAAGCATGAATATGAAATAGTCATCTATTCACATAATAGTATATAGCTCAAGACTTTAACATGATATTCTTTCATCACGACACATTACCATATATCATAAACATTACTTCTTTCTTTCATTTTTCTGTATTTTGTACTTAACATTAATCCACATCGTCATGGCTCCTCATGCCGTATGGCGTATACTATCGTCGAATATTCTTTTAGAAAAATTCGCTTACGGTGCTAAACAATTCATTTTATTTAGATGAAACAAATCATTTCATTTAGATGAAACGAATCCCTTCCCCCCAATTAGCCAGTACCAACTGTTGATCTTAACCATATTTGAACCTAGAAAAGTGAATAGAAGTATTGAGAGTTTTCTCCATACATATATATATATATATATATATATATATATATATATATTCAAAGAGTGGGCAATCACATGTCTAATAGGGTGGAGGCAAACCATGGAAACAAAAAACAAGGCCCTTGAGCAAAAACCTCAAAGAACCCAAGCCCAGAAAAGACTAAACAAGCCTGTGAACATAATGAATAGCATAGCGACCGAAAACAAAAACAAAACCAAGATTAACAACATCTTAAAGAAGGAAGTCCATATAAGTCCAACCGTAACAAGCCTCTAAGGACCCGAGGCAATAAAGAATGATTTGTGTAGACTAAAGTAGCACCATTGGCACAATCTTTGGCCAACCAATCCGCCACTTTATTTCCTTCATGTAGAACATGCTAAAAACAACAATTAATAGATTGAGCCAAAACAACAATCTCTTCCCAATAATCCTCCAGGTACCAAACCCCACATCGCCCTTTACGCTACCAAGAAATAATCACCATCGAGTCAACCTCAACAATCACATTAAAAAGCTGAAGCGACTTGCACAACCGCAGGCCATTAAGTAGTGCAAGAAGTTCCGCTTTATTATTTGAACCAAAACCAATTGGAGAGGCAAACGCTTTCACAAGCCGTCCTATATCATTGCGAATAACACTACCAATACCACTAGAACCCAGATTACACCCCAAGACTACTACCATTCGTATTCAATTGAAACCAACCTGATGGAGGTTTGTGCTACTGGACTACTTTGCACCGCCTCTCTTTTAAAGGAGCGGGTTTGATCCGTAAGGTCTCAAGAATCATGCCATCAAAACGGGACAAGCTATAATAATTATCAATCGCCTGACCAAGGGAACCAATCCATACTAAAATAGATTTGACAATAGCTTCATGCGATTCCAAGGTGCCCTTCATTCGCGCTAGACATCTTCTCCTCCCAAGTCTCCAAGTAACTATGATAGGCATAAGGCCAATTATAACACCCACCTGAGAAGAGGACTTAGCATGCCGGAACCAAGAGGAGACTTGGTGTTTCCAATTGCTATCAAGTGGAAGCCTAAAGAGGTTGCAAAAAAGACCATATTTTTTTAGGGAAATCTCTCTCAAAGAGAACATGGTTTATGCCTTCATAATGTCCTGCAAGACAACACTCACATTTAGAAACAATGGGAATGCCAATACGACGCAACCTATCATCCACACTCAAAGCCTTGTGCCAAGCCTTCCAAAACTGAATAGACATTTTTAATAGAAGACTTTTAAGCCAAATCCAAGAATGCCAATCAAGAGAGGAGCCTCTGACTCTAATACAATACCATGTAGATTTAGTGAAAAACACACCTGTCTCTGTTTGGGTCTAGACAAGAACATCCTTACCCGAATTAGGACCAGGTAAAGAGACTAGAATATCATCAACATTCTCCAAGCCAACCAAGTTCTCTAGCAAATTCACATCCCAGCTGTCTGACAAGCGACACTCTTTAATTTTCAATAAAGCTGACCCACGACTGGCAAGTCATTAATCAAGGGGCCATTATCTCGTCATTGGTCATACCAGAAAAAATATCTCATTCTCTAAATCTCCATTTAAAATTATTCAACACCAAAGGGATGCAATGAGCAATCATTTTCCAAAACCGCGAACCTTTATCAACATCTATAAGGAACCACGGTTTTGAACCCACATATTTAGCCTTAAAAAAATTTGCCCAGAGAGAATTACCTTGTAGAAGGTTCCAAGCAAACCTCATGTGCAAGGCTGTCCAAGTGTCTTGGAGAAGCCTCAACCCGAGTCCTCCTTCTGCCATAGGCCTACAAATGTGTTTCCAAACTACCCACTTCTTCTTCTCTTTTCCATTTGACTCCCTCAAAAGAATAAGCTCATCAATTGATGGATCTTATTAATTACTGCTTGAGGGACCTGTAAAACAGCAAATAGCTGAATGGCCATACTCGAGATAACATGACGTAACAAAACCAGTTTCCCTCCAGATGACAGTAGCCACATTTTCCAACTACTAAGTTTTTGCCTCACTTTATTCACCATGCATTCAAGATGTAATTGCTTACGACGACCAAGGATAATGGGCACTCCAAGATATTGGAACGGGAAATGCCCCTCCATGAAGCTCGTGCTACAGAAAAGACACCTCTTACGAATAGGAAAGATTTTACTCGAGTAGTACAAAGCAGACTTTTGTTTACTAATCGTTTGTCCCGACCATCTTTCATATTGGCACAAAATACTTAGAAGCACCTGAACCGATCTTTGGCTCCCATTAGAAAAAATAACCACATCATCAGCATACATTAAATGAGAAATAATTGACGTACCTCGGCCTGATGGAAATGCCCAAATCTATTATCAGACACACTCCAGTGAATCATCCGGGAAAGGATCTCCTACTGGATAATAAATAAATAAGGAGATAATGGATCACCTTGTCGAAAGCCACGACCTCCCAGGAAGAAGCCTTTTATTGTCCCATTCATCATAACCGAATACCAGGGACTAGAAATACAAAAGAAGATGAAGTCACAAAATTGTGTCAAAAAACCAAAACTCAACATGACGTTTATCAGAAAATTCCAATCCATGCGGTCATATGATTTTGCCATATCTACTTTTAACATAATATTGCCGCCATAATTCCTCTTATTAATAGAAGGAACCATTTCCTGAGTGAGGCTTATATTTTCAAAGATAGTTCTACCTGAGATAAAGGCTCCTTGCTCTAACGAAACTAGTCGAGGCAAAAGACTAGTTAATCGATTCACAATTATCTTGGAGCAAAGTTTATAAAAAACTGAGCAAAGACTAATGGGACAAAACTTGTCAAAACCTATTGGAGACTCCCCCTTTGGAATTAGCACCAAATAAGAAGTTGTAAAAAACTTGGGAAGAGACTTAGATGCAAAGAATTCCAACACTGCCTTCCACAAATCATTTTTAACCACCTCTGAGCAACTCTTATAAAAACTGGAGCTGAAGCCATCAGAGCCAGGAGCACTATTAACCGGAATTAAGGACAAAGCAGCAAATACTTCCTCCAATGAGGGCGCACTAACAAGGGAGGCATTCTCCTCTGCAGAAATAGCCGGATCTATAAGACCATCAGAGATTGGTTGCTCAACTGGCGGCTCACCTTGGAGAAAAGATGAAAAATAATCAACTGCACCTTGGTGGATGCTCTTTGGAGACTCAAACACCACATCATTCGACCGCATATTTAGTACCTACTTACGTCGTTTCATGGCTAGGCAATCATGAAAAAATTTGGAGCTCTGGTCACTATCCACCGCCCACTTTAGCTTTGCCATTTGATTCAGTTGAATTTCTCCCCGACGCCACCAAGTAGCCAATTTCACATTTGCCACCTGTAATTCTCTATCTAGATTTTCATCCCAGTTTAATTGAGACTGAAGTTCAATCTCCTCACTCTGATTTTGAAGATCAATAATTTGGCCCAACATATGACCGAAGACCCTTTTATCCCAATCCCGCAAGGCGGCCTTAGTCTGTTTTAACTTCACAACCAAATTCTGAATGGCTGAACCACCCTCCCGAGATGACCAAGCTTGCCGAACACAATCCATAAAATTTTTGTGTTGCACCCACATCTGTTGGAAACGAAAAGGGGCTGGACCATAAGAGAAAGGGTCTTGCTTGAACTCTATAAACATAGGTGCATGATCCGAAGTAGATCGTGGAAGATAAGAACAAATAGCATTAGGAAATACCGAAAGAAAAGAGGCATCCATTAGAACACGGTCCAATCTTGCCCAAGAACGAGCAAGGCCATATTGCCCATTACACCAAGAAAAAGCACTCCACTTCGATGCCATTTCAAATAAACCCCCTATTGAATCTAGTTGTTAAAATCCTCCATAGATGTAAGAGGTTAAGGCCAACCTGTTCATCTCTCTGAGTCATTTCAGACAATATTAAAATCACCAACAAAAATACACGGGTCTGAGCCCAGATTCTGGATACTGAGAGCGTCCCCCAAAATGCACTGTTCAACCATGGTACATTTTGCGTAAATAATCGTGAGCAAAAACTTTTCAGCACCTACGCCTACTTTGAGAGAGATATGTTGCCCTCCCATTCGAACCAAACTCACCTCCAGGATACTATCCCAAAAAATCCAAATTTTGCCCCCTTCAACCTCATTTGAAACAAAATTATCGAATTTCAAAACACAACCCAATCTCCTAGCAACATCAAGATTTTGAAAAGGTTCCAACAGAGCAACAATTTCCGGTCTCAACTTACCAAGCAACTTTTTTAATCTACCTTTCGAGGTCCCAACTCCCCTAATGTTCCATACAAAAATGAGGTCAATCATTGAAAGAGATTAGAGAATCGAGCAAGAACTCGAGAAGAACTTCTCATTTTAACAAAACTCTTTTTCTTATATTTTATTTTACCTTCCTTGATCTCAGATTCTGTCAAGTAGTCCTTATCTTAAGGGAAAACTTCAGGGTGAAATTTGGTTTTGTTCAGAAACAGTGGCAAATGGTTGCTCCTCAGCTGGTCCATCTTCCGATGCCATGGCATCCACCTCAATCTCCTAGACTACTAGCAAGACAACAAATGTATCCCCCCCCCCCCTCAAATGATGCACAAATAGCAGTATCCGAAATCACAGCCCCATGACGTTGTCCCGGCATTGATTCATTTTCTGTGACCAAAAACACAACAGTATCCATATCTTGTGATGCAATAGCATACTCCCCACTAGGCCTCGAAGTCCCAGCAGTATCCAAAATCACAGTAGTAGTAGGAGTTATCATATCCGCTTCAATAATAGCTACATGCACCATAGACAAGATAGGCGCCAATTCCTCATATGTCTGTGAAGTACGCCCCACTGGATCAATAACAAAATTATCCCCAGCTGCACTCAGAACCATAGTGTCACTCGAAACCACAGTTGCAGTCAGACTCACAACTACACTCGTAACCACAGTATCACTCAGAACCATAGTTGCACTCGGACTCACAATTGCACTCAGAACCATCTCAAGAACCACAACAGAGTCCTCATTCCCATACGACTCTTTCTGCCCCTTTTTTCCTGCTCGTGCCTTCCCCATCTTTGCAATTTAATCAACCCAACAGGTCTGTGAATTATGTCCTAGCATTTGGCACTTACAGCAGTATGCACGAAGTGTTTCATAAACAACTTCTTGTTTCCTACTAGATGGCAAAATCGGTGCTCCAATTCAAAAATGAGAGAAAGGTTCTTTGGCAGCATCAACCTCAACACACAGCCTCGCCCTATCTGTTCCCATGGCACAATGAGTCGAATTTTCCCGACGGATGAAAGTGTCGATAGGGGCCATAAGAATACTCAAAAAAGCTTCACTATAAAAATTAAGAGGAAGTCCCGGAAGAGAGATCCATACCGGTACCCGAGAAGGTTCATCATCCTCTGTAAATTCCGATGTCCATCTAAATGCCCGATAAAAAAACCCCATTAATCTCGCATACATCCCTCGACAAAGCCTTCGTGAAATCAGTCTCAGTTGTCATACGTACAAAAAGGTTCCTTGGCCTTCTCATAGAAGAAACAACCAGAGTGGATGAAAGGCCCCAACGATTCTATATAAACGAACGCACGACATCTAGAGATGGACGTTGCTTCAGAAATTTCAGAATCATCGAGTAACGAAAGGGTTCTGCTGACTTGATGATCTCCTCACGTGAAAACTGGAAATAAATTTCACTATCCAGCACCTTCGGTGGTCTATGTGGCAGCACCATCTCAGGGATGGGCTAGGGGATAGCAACCACCAGATCGGCAAAGGAAGGCCGACCGGTGCCACCATCCATGGCTGCCATGCAGCCAGCCATGGAGGCCCACGCAAGAAACAAACGGCAACCCTAAGTCCACATAGAGAGAAAAAGGGCAGAAACGTCACTAGTATATTCCACATATATATTATATATACCTATATATATATATATATTACACGTGTGTGTGTGTGTATATATATATATTATATACCAAGATATCAAGTTTTTTAAAATGGGTTTTGACGAGATCCGCCATTGAAGCAAAACTTATAGTAGAAAAATTTTCTCAAGAAGGTAGTATCATTTACAATAAATTGCTCCCACAAGCAGAATAGAGTAACACGAAACTATTAACAAGTAAAGCACATAGATTGAAGATAGAGATCGAGGGAAGATGACACTGAATAGGGGTGGGAGAAAATGAAAATAGGGGCTCAGGGCATTTGTGCAAATTGAGAGAGATTTATTGTATTTCAATAATTGTACTTCATTCATGCGCATGCAGTCCCCATTCAGGTATTGTACCTAGACGCCCTCATTATTTTAACATGATTTTCGACAAGGGATTCATACAACCTGTCTTTGAACATTATTGTAGTCTCACCGGCAATAGGGCAAGCCCTTAGGTTGAGACTCATACAACTTTTTCCTAAACACACAGGATCGTGTTAAGGGAAATCTTTTAGTTACAAAAAATTATATAAAAATAAATTACAAACTGATGTGAGTTAATGTGATACGTTATATTATAAAATTACTTTTCTTATAAAATTACTTTTCTTATAAAATAGATTTAACGGATCTCATGGATTCACATTAGTTTATATGTTTGTTTTTAAGTAATTTTTTATGTCTGTAATTGTTCTCATAGGATAAATCATTCATTCCTTCAGTTTCACAATCAATCATTTTATCAATAATTTATTCTAGTTACGGTATATGCTTCAAATCAATAAAATATTTAATATCTCGATATAACATTAAAAATCATACGGCACTCATATGCTTCAATCGAAGCTATTAAGTCCAATTTAGAGATTCCTACTTAGAAAGTGTCCTTAGGTTTTAATTTTTGCAATTTTTGTGTATTGGTGTAGAAATTATTAGTGTACAATTTATATTTTGGAAATACTTTTCTAACCTTATAATGCCTTAGAATTTTAGTTGTACTCTAATTTTTCTGTCTAACAACGATTTTGCCATTAACTTTTCATTATATGCATTTTTGCTTCAAAACTTTACTAAAACTAGTTTTTAAGCCCTATATAAACCATTTTCTCACAAATAACTTTCTTTATATGTTTTGTCTATTTTTATACTTATTTATGTTAAAATATAATTTAACACCCATAAAACCAAAGGGACAAAGTTCTCCCTGCTATAGTTTTAAATTTCTATTATTTCACCGAGATTTTTGTACACTTTGAATTCTCTAAATTCTCATAATTTATCTTAAGTTAAATTTCATAATGATACTAAATTTAACCATACATTACATTACACTTTACAATTTTATAAAAAGTCCATTAAAACCCTAAACTTTAATCCCTAACCAAACTCTAAACTTTTCCTCGTAACTATAAACTCTAACTCTCATGGTGTCTTTAGTTTTCATCCAAATAAAATTTCATCTACGCAGTACTTAACATAAAATCCTATAGTTTATTCAATTAATTAAATGATTATTAACTAAATATCTCATATCCTAATTTTTATGTCATATTGGTTGAAACCCTAAACTCTATCTTGCCAAATTTTTAACTTCAAACCTTAATCAAATCAACTACACACACTTCAAATAATACCAATTCAACATCAATTAGGTGGCTTATCAAGGAAATTCTTCAACCCTAACATTTGTGTGATGCCCCCAAACACTTAGGATGTAACAAAGACTTGGAGCGTCGGAACATGTAACACATGGTTACATAACCCCTTCATGATAGTTAATATGTAATGCATCATAGTATGAAACTAGCAGTATGAATAATCGCAGCAAAATAAGGGTGACTAAAATAAAACTCATGTCAGAATGAACTAAATATCCCAATTGTACTAATAACTATCATAAGTTCAAACTTAAAGATAGCACATCCATAATACAAGTACTTAAAACAATGAATCAACAATTAGATCAACTCTTTCATACGCTCTAAGGTATGAAGAGTTAGTGCTATGAACATCAAAATCAAATCTAATCTCGGCTCCATGTTCGGCTCCTCCTCAAATATATCCAATGGTTCATCCTGGTCGGTCTCCTCCGATTGGAGTCTGAGGTAAAATTGGACTCCGACTCCGATTCTGATGGGAGTCGGAGTTCGACTCTAATTAGAGTTCAGGGTTGCCGATTGGAACTTGGAGCTTTGATTCGAGTTGGAGTTTGCCCAAGGCTCAATCTCTATTTGAAGCCTTGGGCTCCCCATTTCCGAAAAACCTATTTCAAAAATTAAATAAAAGACTAAAAATACCAACATCCTAGTGAGCTTACCATTTTCAAAAACACTGTAAAAAATAATTAGAAAACATCAATACAATGACTAAATTACATACATTACAAAATCAAAGATAAAACAATGCACAATCACAAACACAATGTAAACAAAAAAATGCTCGAAACCACTGAACGACCACCACAATCACAACCAAACAACCTCCACAATCACAAGTTCACAACCTGTCAACCACCACAATTACAATCACAATCACCCCCAAACAACCACCCATCCATCACAATCACAACCAACCAACTTCACCAAAGTCCTCAACCAATTTACAATGTAATAATCTATCAGAATAAAATAGAAAACTACAAATTAGTGATTACAATAATTATTAGCACCATCAAGTGAGCATTTCCAAGCATCCTGTATTGTTTTGAAAATTTAAAAACTTAGACATTACACTACTTAGCCAAATTAAACATACTAACAGTTAAGTACCTCAAATGAGAGTTAATGATATACCAGGCAGTCAGGACTTCATCCCACGGTGCATCCATCTCAATTATCTATAATTATATTTGGGTTCACAGCTAGGTCTACAAAATCAAAAAATTTATAAGCTAAATAATTAAAAACATTAAAGATATATAATTAATCATGTAAAAACATAAAGTTACCTGATTCAAGTCTATAACTTTCAGCATCATCAACAGTATCTAGGCCAATAGGTGTTGAACTTAGCCATTTTTATGTGCAAATGAGGGCCTCCACATGGTTGGAGCCAATGAACTCTAATAAGCATCCAACATGTGGCCCCCGCTGCTAAATGCCGACTTAGAAGCAACCATAGTGATAGGAAGGCTAGCACATCTTAGGCTACTTGAGAAAGAACTAAAAACTTGGTGGAATGAACCTTCCACCAAGTTAATATATGAAATGTAACACTTGGTGCATCAACATTTCCATAAAATAACGTTCAACCTCGGACTTACACTGCATAATATTCTTCAATGCTTAGATTTGATAATACCTTCGCATCAAAATAGATGAACTACTTCCACGTGTGTTATCTATAAGGAAGATGTTGAGCTAATCAGTCGTGAGTAGTTTCCACCTTGGCTTGAAGACTAACCACTATTATTGTAATAGCTACATAAGTCATCAATATCACTCTTCAACACTCTAATAAACTTATCAAACTTCTCATCACCGAGGACGTTCCTAGTCCAAAATTTTACAATAACTAACTTATATCAGGGGTCAAGAATTGCAACGACAAATAATAATGTATTTATCTTCTCAACATCCCCCAATATTTATTATATTTGGATTTCATCATCATAACCATAACATTCAACAATTCGATAGTGTCATCACAGCTCTGTTGCAAGTGGTCATAAATCCTTGAGAACTTCTCGAAGTACTTGTTCACAATACAATATTTGAAATCAGATATGTGCACAATTATGTCATAAATTAACTTTAAAATTTGAACAAAATACCTCACATTAGCCCGATCAACAATATCTGGCAAATTGAGCCCCCTTCTCCCCTTACTGGCTCCAGCAAAGCATACCTCAAGCTTCCACCCTCGACCTCTGTTCGCTCGAACACTTTTTGGTACTTTTGCACTACATTCAATTTTATATGTAGATTTCATTGAGTGGGAACATAAGCTCAACATACTAGAAGATAGGATCTTAAGTTGTTCGGCTATAGCCTTAAACTTGCCAAGCCTTTGAGGGGAAGCCTTTACATATCTCAAAAGGTAGCAAACTTTGGTAATTGAATCATCAACCTTCTTCAATCCCTCAGCAACTATGAGATTGATGGTATAAACACAACATCAAACGTGGTTAAACTCATTCTCACAAATTGTATCCTCTTTTACCATCATATTCCGCCTAAACCATTCTATTGTAGTGGCATTAGCACTGGTACTGTCAACTGTGATACAAAGTAGTTTTCTAATTCCTAAATCATTTATATAGTTATCCATCTCCTTTCCAATGTATGAACCCTTGTGATCTTCAATTTGTTTGAAGCCAATAATCCATTTATGCAACGTCCACTTACTATCAATGAAGTGGGATATAATACATATTTAGTTGAGATTCTATATGGACGTTCATGAATCAATGGTGAATGAAATTCTCTGGCCAGTGGTAATAAGCACCTCCTTCATCTAGGCCTTCTCCTTGGTATACATCTTCAAACAATCTCACATCGTCGTATACCATGAAGGCATGGGAAATTAGGGCTCAAGAAACTGCACAAATTTACGAAAGCCTTTTCCCTCAACAATGAGAAAAAGCATCTCATCCGTAATAATCATTTCCGCAAGCCTTTTCCCTCAACACCTTCTCACTATATTGGGGGATTGACAGTTTCTTACTCTCCATACCATCAGTGGCTATAGAAGTTTCGTAACTTAGCTTTGTCTGATCATTGGCCACCAACCCCTTGTATATTTTATACCTTTGGCAACCCTTAGAATGTGCTATTAATATAGAAGTGCCTTGCTTCTTCGAATGACAACCATAAAGTTACCTACAGTGGTAACATCTTGCTTGCAGGTTCTCACGATCACTAAGGATTTTGGTGAAATGTTCTCATGTCCATGACATTTTTTTACTAGATCGTGGTGGTCGACCAATATCAATATCCAACTCCTCCTCATTAAAAATATCCTTATCTTCTATATCTATAGGTACTCGACTACTTGCACTAGAAGTAGTTGCTCCAGATGTGGGTCTAGGGGTGGAAGTACTTGTCAATGTAGGAAATGTGGCATCCCCTTGTGGACAATTACCCTGAGTAGGTGTTACAAAAATAACACCTTAAATTGCACTGAAACAATTAAGAAATAACCAATAAAGACATGTTACAAAAATAATCTAGACATTGGAAACACATTAAGATCATTTTGATAACAGAAAACTTGTTTTGAAAAGAAAAAACATGTGTTTCCAAAAAAAGAATGTGTTTTAATCCATATGTGTCATGTGTATGGTTTTAGAAAGAAAAGAAAATACTAAAACTCACATAGGTTTTAAAAAAAATACAAATCATGCATATTCATTGCGGAAAGACAAAACTTCTTTAATTAAATTAACTCATTGTTTTTGTTTAGCTGAGCAGTTTGCTCGAGAGGAGTGTCGAGCGAACATCAAGAGAATAATTTGTCTGACATCCAATGTCGAGTGAGAATCGAGCGAACAATCTATATGAAGTTCACTTGAGCCATAGTCGAGCGAGCATTGAGCGAACAATCTATATGAAGTTTACTCGAGCCATAATCGAGCAATCATCAAGCGAAAATTGTCTAGATGGCGTTTTCAAGTTTTCCACAACAAAATCCCCCAAATCAAACAACAAAAACAACAAAATTCACAATCAACCCAATTGGATTTTGGAACCCTAAATTAGAAAAACCAAAAATCAAACAACGAACACACATTAAATTAGGAGGATAAAACCACCTTACGGTGTCGCGACGGCTGATGAGAAGTAGTCTACGGTGGGTTTGAGCTCACGACGACGCCAAACAATAGCAGGAAGGCGCAGCACGACTGATGAGCAAAGAAATCCAAAGAGTAGAGAGAAGCTTCGCGAAAGTGACGACGAGAAAAGGGGCCCTGCATTTTGGAACCCCGATGTGCACAAAACGACATCATTCCACTTAAAATGGAACGACGTCATTTAGTTAACTTAGTAGTTCAAAATATCAGATGTAAAATGACATCGTTTTACATCTATTTATTTTTTTTTTTTAAAAATCAGAGTTCAAAGCCCATATGTGCTCCGACTCCGACATTAAATTTAAGAGTCACTTTGACTCCAAATTTGAATTTTGACTACTCTGACTCTGTTGGAATCAGAGGCTAAGGGGGTGTTGGCTAGAGTCGGAGTTGGCAGAGAATTTGCACAGCCCTAGGCGGAATATGGTGCTGAAATATAATATAAGCAATTTCCATAAAATAGTTATTTATTGTAGAATTTTTAGAGTAATGAAAAGGTATTTTAATGAATAGCTATTGCAAGAATATCAATGTTAATTCCTCTTTTTTTTTAAAAAAAATTGTGGGTGGCTACCAAAACACAAAGGGTCACCAACGATTTTGTGACTACGGCGGGTACTCTGGGCCACCCCCAACAGCCATAAGGGTAGCTTGAGGCAACTTTTGACCATTAATGAGGTGGCAAAAGGCTATTTCGAGGGAGGTTTGGCCACCCCTTGGGCTTTGAGAGGGGATGGATATCCCACACGATATAATTTTTAAAATTTATTTTTTATTTTTTAAAAAAGATAATGGGTGTTTAAAAAAAGTTATGTGGTATGGATTCTTTAATAATTTTATTTCAATTCAAATTTTGCATTCAATCTTTTGCCTCCAAACACAAGAATATGAGAAGGCATTTCCATTCCTTTAAAAATAGAATTGTCCATTCTATAAACTAAACGTGTCCTAAGTACTTGGTATGGTAAAAAGTTTATTAAATATTCATATTGATTAGGAGGTTACAATATAAAATTCATAAAATACTCGTGTTTGTTAATCAGAAGTGTTGGAAGCTATTACTAAGGTGTTCTCACTTGAAAAATGTTTTAGATACAAAGAGATCCTATAAAAGTAAACCCATAAACTGACATAACCTGATGTAGTATGTTAGATTGTAAAGATATTTTTATTATAAAATAGATTTAACGTATTATATGAAATCATATCAATTTGTGGATTTACTTTTATATAATCTTGTGACTGTAACACTTCTATTAGCACTTATCAATAAAAGATAGGCAATCCAGAGAGAAGAGGGTGATACATCAATTTTTGATTTGGTATCTTGAGGGATCATTTGCTACACCATAATTATACCTTAAAGCATTCTCATCCAAATGGCTAAACTGTTGTTATCTCTAAAATTTAGGAAGAATTTTGGGGGAAGCTGAAAAGCTCCCTCTCATCCCATTCCCTAAATTAGGGATTTCATTTAGGGAAGCTACAGTCATTCCCCATATTTGGGAAACCACTATACATCCCCAATCTACCATCCCCTTCATTTCTTGTTATTGGTCCCGCGTGTTCCTCTCTTCCCCTCTCGATTGCCCTCATTCTTGAAGGCCCTCTCTCGTACCGTTTGCCACCATTGAAGGTGGCTTCTCTTCATCGACACATTATATGTAAGTTATCTCTTATCTCTCATATATTCCCTCTTCTTCTCTCCATGGATGGACTATGTCCTCTCTCACACAAATGGAACACACTGAGCCTCTCTCCCATGGTTGAATCTAATACATTTTTTAGTTTAAATATTATTGTATTTGTCACTTTGGCCACTAAAATTTGAGAACCCTAGATTTAAATTAGTGCTCTAGGGTTTGCATATTCATGGATCTATGACCCATAGTCATGGCAACTTTCATGCATGTATCTACCATGGTTTTCATATGTGTTACATTTTTTGACTTCTTGGTTGTATGTATCAATCGATTTACTTGGCCACTGAAATTCAAGAACCTTGCATTTTATTTGGTGCTCTAGGGTTTGAATGGATAATGGATCTATGTATCATTCACGGCACACTCAATGCATGTATCTGCCATGGGTGAATCTGAGACATTGCTCCTATATGTTTGAGAAAATTGTTTGTTCTTTGAGCAATTTCGAGTATTTTTGCATGTTAGCTTTTTGAATGATTCAGGTCACACTGAAATCTGAATCTTTCATGGTTGAGCATTGGACTTGTGCTCAGTTTGGACTTGTTGTATTTGGGCACTCAATACTATTCTTGTGAACATAAATTTGGGCATCTAAGTTTGCATTTGGATAATTAGTTTTTGTTCTTCATCTCACACCTCACTTTGATTGGCTTTGTTTGGGTTTCCTTTCTTTAGCTTTAGTTATCATCTAGTTAGTCACCTTGTTCAGAAAATGGAGATATATAAGTTAATGGAACTTCTTGAGTTTAAAGAATTTTGATTAACTTGTCAAAAAAATTGGGAATGAGTTCATTTTTTCCTGTTCTTTCCTTCACCCGATTTTGTTATTATCCATTTATACAGGGCACACTCAAATCTGAATCTGCCATGGTTGAATGTTGTGGAATTGGACAGTTTGGACTTGTTGGTTGTATGTATCTGGGCACTCAAAATGGAAGAATCGGATTAAAAATTTTGCAGCTCTAGTTTGAATTTGGAAAATTGGTTTTTTTTTCTTCTTCTTACACCTCCCTTTGATTGGCTTTGAATGTGTTGGCTTTATTTAGCTTCAGTTATCACTTTGGTTTACTCACCTTGTTCAAAAAATTATTACAAATAAATAAGTATAAGTAATTGATTGAGTTTCAAGGATGTTCTTTAACTTGCCAAAAAAATGTTGACTGAGTTCATTTTGACCTGTTCTTTCCTTCACCCATTTTTCATATTATTCATAATATTCTTTCATGATTTGAATATTAGTCTCTATCTGTATCCTTGTACTTGTGCTCTAATGTATATGCCAGGGTTGAATCTGAGACATTGCACCAATTGGATTGTTCTTTGGGCAAATTATATCTATGTTATTGTGGTATTTCGTTGGTTGTATGCATGTTTGATCTTTATATGATTCAAGGCACACTGAGATCTGAATCTACCATTGTTGAATGTTGTGGAATTGCACAGTTTGGACTTGTTGGTTGCATGTGTTTGTTGGTTTGAGGAAATTGATATTACCTTGCTATTAATTGATTTTGTGGTATCTTTGCTTATTGTTCCCATGGACTGAGCTGCTATTGGTTTGAATTACCTAGTTTGGACTAAATGAGCTACTTTCTAATTTCTGTTTTTATGTTCTTATTCATTTTGCATGATGCTTAGGATATGATTTTCCTTCTCTAACCCCATGGCTGTGAATTGCTCTGTGCTATTGGGACCTTTGTAGTGTTTGGTACTGATGAATAATTATTTCTCGTGTGGGGCCTGCATGTCTACTGTTAGGCTATGATGATGGTATTAGTGGGGGTTAATTCATAAGTGTTAGTGGGCCCCCATCGAGATGGTGTGGTAATCGTCCCCAGGATGGCTATATTGCAGTTTGTGATAGTTTTCATAAAAGGCAACTGGGGTTTGGGTAAGGTTTTGCAGCCATTTGATTTTGGGCTTCTATTTCACACATGATGCAAATTATGTAAACCATTCTAAGCCACATTTAAAACACACAAGTGTTTAGGGAAGTGGATAGGAATGCTCTTATTTTCTATTTTGCAAACTGATTTTGTTATTGAATTTGAGTTGTCTTAACCCCTCGATTGTGATCATGAGAAAATTTGAAAAAGGTGAAGTGGCACTTTGGCACACACCTACATGGCATGGTAACCTGGATGGCTAATAAATAGTGGCAACCGGTTGTTGCAGCCATGCTAGGGGGTGCCAAGTGTGGTCATATGTTACCATAGGATTCCTGAGCCGGCTACCAAAATCACTTGCAAATATTGTTCTTAATTATCTAACATGTGTACCACATTTCTATGTTTACAAATTTTTAGATATGGATTCACAAGAGCATAGAAATATGTTCTTCAACAGCCTCAAGACTCAAGAGCCTGAGATTGACCACATTTATGGCGGTCAAGGTGGACAATCTCCGGTGACTTGAGATGACTCTCCACCCCCACCCAAGTAGAGCCTCCCTCTCAAAGAAAATCAGCTAGAGGTGCAAACTTCACCCCTGAAGAAAACAAGTTACTTGTCTCCGTATGGCTAAATAGTAGCATTGATGTCATCCAGGGAACAAACCAAAAATATGCCCAACTTTGGAAAAAATTTAGTCAATACTTCAATGAGTATAAAGAAAGTACAAATGAGGGGAGTGTTGGGTCCTTAATACATCAGTGGTCTGCCATTTAAAATGTGACGAACAAATTTTGTGCTAAACTCGTCCAAGTTGAAGGGTTGAATCAAAGTGACATGACTGAGCAAGACAAGGTATAAGCATCCACTTTTTTATTATTTCCAGCAATTAATTATGACATTTATGTGTTATGTTTCTTTTATCTTTAATGGGTGGTTAATTATTTGATTTTATGCTTGAATTAGAAATTTGACAAAGCGAAGGTCACGTACCAATCGCTTGAGAAAATGTCCTTTCAATTCAAGCATTGTTGGCAGCTGTTGAAGGACCAGCCGAAATGGATTCAACGTTGCACAATGGACGAGATGAAGCGAAGGTTGACAATGTCCTCAACATATTCACATACCTCTGCAGTTGCACCTAATTCACCTATGGATTCAGTCGGTGGTACAGAGGCTAAGAATCTAGTGAATAATGATGTCATCGAATTGGATAGGCCAATGGGAAGAAAAGCTAAAAAAGGAAAACGTAAGGCCCAAGGTAGGCCATCAAATGAGCTTCGGGACCTGAGCAAGTGCAAGTATACTCTCCTAGAGGAGTCAGATGCTCAAGAGAAAGAATTTTTTTAACTCAAGGCCGAGAAAATGACATTTGATCGAGAAAGGGAGGGAGATAAAAGTAGACAAGAGGACGAGAGACTGAGGTTGGAGGGGGAGAAACTGGAAATCGCCTGGTGGGAGAGTGAGGAGTGAGTAATGTTTCTCGATCTGAGTACGTTGCCTGGAGTTCAGCGGGTATATTTTCAACAACTTCAAAGGGAGATATTGGCGAGACGCAATGCATCAGAAAATTGAATTCGATCTTTTTTTGTAACTTATTTTTTAATTAAGTATTAGAACATTTGTATAACTTGCTTGGCACAATAGTATAATTTGCTTGAGTGTTGCGACTAATGTTGAGGGTTACCTCTTCAGACTTTGGCACATAAGACAAGATATTTTATAATTTGTACGTTAGCAAGTATTTATTGAAAAAATAGAAAAAGGTGGGTGTATTTTGAGTCTAACATGGATAGATGTTGCTTGATTACAGTAAAAAAGTGCAAATGTTTAAACTATTACAGATAATGAAAATATTACAATAACAATCAGCATGTTCTTGAAGAAAACATGTTTTTTAGAATGCAATTGTGGAAAAAAAGTACATGGTCGCTACTAATGAGAAGATAGAGAATCCAATAGCACCTTCTCTTCTATTGCTGGGAATAAATCTGTCATTGATGTTCAATTAAATCTGCTTGTAGTTGATGATGTGCCGAGTTGTCTCTAATTTCATGATGGCACTGGATGAAGTTGATAAATTCGCTTGTTAGATTGCCCGACATTTCTGGAATATCATCATCAACTTAATCATATTCCATGTTCAGACCCTAACTATCATCACGCTCGTCCTCAATGATCATGTTATGTAAAATAACACATGCTTTCATTATATTTGTTAGCTCTTTGACTTGGAAAAATAGGGAAGGTCCACGAACGATTGCAACTCATTGTTAAAGTACCTCGAATGCACGCTTGACATCTTTTCTTGCGGATTCTTGTGTTGCGGCGAAGTTTTTCTTCTTATTCCCTTGGGTGATGGAATCGCCTTCACAAAGGTTGACCACTTGGGATAGATACCATCGGCAAGGTAATACCCCATAGTATAGTCATTGCCATTGATTGTGAAATTGACTACAGGAGTACGCCCTTGCGAATCCAATGCATGCAATCAATACTTCCAATGCTTGCAATCGATACTTCCCAACATACTTGGGAATCCCCATTGTTCACCAACCGCAAGTAATCGAGCAATGTCATTGGTATTTGGAGATCACGAATATTCATTTGAAAAAAACAGTTATGATTGTCTTGCATTATTTTTTTAGGCTCTCCATTGTGACGCTTTGTCCAATACGTATGTATTCATCTATAAAATATCCAGTAACCCCATACACCAGTATTCTAAGTGTTACGATTATCCTTTGCATTATCTCTTCTCTGGACGAAGTAGGGCTCGTAAGTCTCTACCTCATTTAGAATACAGAGAAATAGTAGACGACTCATCCGAAATATCCTTCGAAATAAATTCGAGGGGGATTTTCTACAAAATAATCGAGGAAAAGGTGCTCGTGCCCTTGAATATGATCACGCTAAATAAACTTACGACGTTGCCGATTAACACAATGCCTCAATGACTATCCATCGTCCTCGGCATTAAGAACAACATCCAACTCATCTTCAAATGACAAGTATGTGAGCAATTTGCGAAAGCAGGAACGAGTCATTTGATGAAGAGAGTTAGAGATGAGACTTGGGATTTTGAGAATGTGAATGCAAGTCTCAGGCGTATTTATAGAGGAAAAAGTTACCGTTACATATAGGACAGAAAAGGTTACCGTTTGAGAAATAACAAAAAAATTTATCATCGGAGAAATGACAAAGCATATTACCGTTCGAGGTAGGAATTCAAAATGTTACCATTGGAGAAATGACAAAAACTTTTATCGTCAATACATGGATAGGTATTACCGTTAGAGATACTGAAAAAAATATTACTGTTATATGAAAATGAAAAAATGTTACCGTTAGACAAATGCAAAAGTTATTATTACTCAAGTATATGCAAAATAAATCATATTAAAAAATATCATCGTGTTGAAAAATGCACATATTAAAAAAATTATTATTTTTAATACCAATATTGGATTGAAAAATAATATTGTATCAAAAAAAAATCATATAAGACATTATAAAATTATTAGAATGTGATATTGAAAAGAAGATAATAAGACAAAAGAGTTGGTGGTTAAAAATGGAAATGAAAGTGAGAAGAAAGTACTAAAGAAAAAATAGAAGAATATTATTTAAATAGAATAGATAAATGATAGGAAATGAGATGTAGAAAGTTTTTTGAAAATGAGTAAAATTTAGGATCAAATTATAGGGAGGGTCCTTTTTAGCTAAAATTTAGGAAAACTTTTAAGGAACCGGATGTGAATGCTCTTAAGCATAAAACTATCTATTTGTTTACTCAGAGCAATCCCAACGACTACTTTAAATTCCTATATAAAATAGTTAACTAAATCATTTTTATCTATTCTTAGTTGATAAATTTTAGAATAGACCATACATTAACTAATATATTATTTCTCTATATTATATAAAAATTACTATTTTTAAATATTTTTCTAAATACCAATGAATATACAATTCCCAAGAATAAAACCTAACAAAAAAAGAAAACTAAAGTATAAAACCAAAGAAACTTCATAGACGTGAAAGAAACTAATAGCAGAATATATAAGAAAAGTAGAAAACATATTGTTTTTTTTTTTTTTTTTGAAAGAAATAAATTCCATTGATCAAGACACAATTACATCATACATTAAAAGGTCTTCTTGGACTATGGTTAAGACCTCAAGAGGACCCTCCTCTAACCATATGGTTTCCCTAACATTCCTAATGGCCAGTTTTGCTGCTGTGTGAGCAGCTTTGTTTGCTGATCTGTAAGCAAAATTAAGACGCCATGCTTGGTTATACTTCATGATTTGTTGCATATCTTTTGTCCATTGGCCCAGCCAAGAATTATCCAGTCGTTTAGAATTTACTGCATCAACAACAATCTTAGCATCCCCTTCAAAACAGACTTGGTTAAAACCAAGTTCAGAACACAACTCCATAGCTTCGAGGAGATCAGCGCTTTTGGCTTGGAGAGCTGATGAGACATGGTCTTTGTAGAATGTCAAAACTGCTTGCACCCTACCATCTGAATCTCTGATCACCACGCCCCCTCCCATATATCCTTTCTCTTTTTCAAAAGCAGCATCAAAGTTTGCTTTGAGATATGGCCATGCAGGGGGTTCGCATCTTGGAAATGGAGTTCTTTCCTACAGTACACTTGGACCTCTCCTTGTTGTTTTCTTTAAAAGTAGATAAATCAGCTCGAGCCCTTATACCAATGGACTTAGGTTTGGAAAACTGGTTCTGGAAAATAAATGCATTTCTCCTTGCCCAAATCAGGTAGAACATTACTGCTACTAGCTCCACGGTCTCCTTACTCAGCCTTAGTCTCATTTCATTCCATAGGGACTGGAAAAAATTGCTCCTTCCATTTGCTGAGCAAGCTATTCTCTCCACCCCACACATTTGCTGCCGTAGGACATTCTCACAAAGCATGAACTGGTGTCTTGCTTTTACTTAAGTAGACTGGGCATATGTTGTTCTCAATAATATTGTTCCTGTTAAGATTGTCTTTTGTAGGAAGAATATTATTGAGACATTTCCACATGAACAATTTCACTTTGCCTGGGACCTCTAATTGCCAAACTTCTTTCCAAAACCCAATATCCCCTCCCCTTATTGAGGTTTCTCCTGCCATTCTATGCAGCCTTCCTGTTTCCTTGTAATAGGCACTTTTAACAGTAAAATCCCCTTTCCTTGATCCTATCCATATCAATATATCATTAGCTCTTCTCCTACTAATAGGGAGGGAGCAGATGATCTTTGCCTCATTTTCATTAAACACTGCTTTTACCAAATCTTTCTTCCACTCACACTTGTCTTCCTCTATCAGCATAGCAACTCTAGCCTCAGGATCAAGGGTATTTATGGGAGTTTGAATATGAAAGGTCACTGGGCTGGGAAGCCATTTGTCCTTCCAAATTTTTGTGTTAATTCCATCTCCTACTCTCCAAACAGACCCCTCTTTGATCAGGTCCAAACTAGACCAGAGACTTCTCAATATAAAAGAAGGGTTACCCTTCAATTTTGCCTCCAACAAATTACCATTTTGGAAGTATTTCTGTTTGTATACCAAGAGACCAGCGAGTTTGGGTCTTTGATCATCCTCCAGCATTGCCTAGCTAGAAGGGCTTGTTGAAACTGTTGAGATCCCTAAACCCCAGGCCTCCTTGGTTCTTGGCCACTCCCATTGCCCTCCACGATTTCCAATGAATTCCTCTCCCGTCTCCACTATGGCACTACCAAAATCTAGACAAAAGACCTTCAATTTCTTTGAGGAGAAGTCCAGACAGTTTGAAAACACTCATAGTATACGCTGGGATTGCCTGAAGTACACTCTTAATGAGAATTTCTTTCCCTGCCGAGGATAAGAATTTTGTCTTCCAGATGTTGATTCTTTTCCATATCCTCTCCTTTAAAGACTTGAAAGTGTTGTACTTTGACCTTCCAACTACAGTTGGGAGGCTAGATATCGGTTATAGTCATTACACCTTGCCCCATTTACCTGTTGTAAAATGAACTCCTTTGCCTCCATTCTGGTATTGGAACTAAAGAAAAGGCTGGTTTTCTCTTTGTTTAGAGTTTGTCCAGAAGCCCTCTCATATAAAACAAGAAGATCTCGGATTTGGTACCACTCAACTAATTTGGCTCTGCAGAAAATTACACTGTCATCAGCAAAAAGGAGGTGGTTTATCCTCAAACCACCCCTTGAGACAGCAATACCCTTGATTAGACCCTTGGATTTAGCATTTTGAAGCAAAGAGCTGAGGGCTTCAGCACAGATAATGAACAGGTATTGAGACAAAGGGTCTCCTTGGCGCAACCCTCTGGATGGTAAAAAGACCTCACCAGCTTCACCATTAGTAAGGACAGAATAAGAGACTGTCCTTACACACTCCATTACAAGGTCAGTCCATTTCTTTCCAAAACCCATCTTAAGCATAAGATTTTCCAAAAAACTCCACTCTACTCTATCGTAAGCTTTTGACATGTCTAACTTAATAGCCATAAAGCCTTCCTTTCCCTTCTATTTTAATTTCATAGAATGAAGTAGCTCATAAGCCACCATAATATTATCTGAGATAAGCCTTTTGGGAATAAATGCACTCTGGTTCCACGATATCACCATATCCAGCACCCCTTTCATTCTATTGGCTAATACTTTGGAAATCAGTTTGTATGCTACATTGCACAAGGAGATAGGTCTATAATCATTCATTGAGATAGGATTATTTACCTTAGGGATTAGTACCAGGTGGGTGTGGTTGAGGTCCTTTGGCATCTTTCCCACTTTAAGAAACTCGAGAACAGCCATCATTATTTCAGCTCCTACTAACTTCCAATGATCCTGGTAGAAATCCGCACTGAATCTGTCAAGGCCTGGGGACTTATACGGGGACATTTGCATAAGGGCCTCCTCCACTTCTTTTTCTATAAAAGCCTTGTTCAAATGTTGCTGCACTTCAACTGACAGTCTCGGTTCAAGACCCTGCAGACTCTGCTCAATACAGTCTGGTTCTGGTTGGGAGGACTGAAAAACAGAAGAGAAAAATCTCTTGAAACCCTCAGCTACGTCAGGTTTCTCAATGAGTTCTGTCCCAGACATATCTCTAACTCTATTGATGGAGTTTTCCTTCCTTCTCTGGTTCACATAGGCGTGGAAGAACTTTGTGTTCCTATCCCCTCCTACCAACCAATGTTTTTTTGCTATTTGCTTCCACCAAGTATCTTCTTGTTCTAACAGAAATTCCAGCTCTTCTCGAATTCTTTTTTGTTCAACCATATTACCTGGTCTTTCATCTTTCTGAAGCCTGCTTAATAGCAGGGACTTTTCTCTCAAAGCTTTGGTTCCGTCCCTTACAAGATTTTTACTCCACTATTTTAAAGCCTTTTTTGTTTGGTCCAATTTGCTCATCAATCTGTTCAAACACCTATTCCACCCATTACTGTCACCCCAAACTTCTGAGATTACCCCCATACATCCCTCCTCCTTATGCCAACATGCTTCATACTTGCAAGATAAGAGTGGCCTACGGGTTGATGGCCTACCCAGACCAAATTGCAGCAGTATTGGACTATGATTAGAGCAGATTGCAGTTAAGGTTGCCACTGAGAACTCAGAATATTTATCCCTCGAATCACTGTTCGCTATGGCTCGGTCAAGTCTTTATTTTGTAAAAGTCTCATCTTCATGGAGGTTGCACCATGTAAATTTGTTTCCCCTCCACCCCAAATCACTAAGCTTGTCTTCCTCCATTACTTTCCTGAACTTACACATGAGACTCTCGCTTCTAGGCCTCCCTCCCACTTTTTCATCCCCATACAGAACCTCATTGAAATCACCAATAACTCCCCATCCCCCATTTCTAGGCTTAAAGGAAGAGAGCAATTCCCAGGTCTGGCTCCTTAAGTTAGCTGATGGATGACCATAGAAACAAGTCAGAAGCCATTTAAAATTATAACGTGCATCCTCAACCTCAACATTAATGTGATGCTGAGAGTAATTTATCAGATTTACTAAGTCCTCATGTTTCCACAAGAGCATGAGTCCACCACTCTTCCCTCTAGCCTCAACTACAATACATCCTTCGTACTTAAGCCTCTTTGCCACTATGAGGCTATTTGCATAAGACAATTTAGTCTCCATCAAGAAGACTACATCGGACAGCTTTTCCTTCATCATTGTGTGAAGAGTTTGAACTATTCGAGGGTTCCCAAACAGGCTCAAGAAAACATATTGTTGTAGTTTGTATTTTCAACAATAAATAAATATATAATAATGCTATAGTCTACAAAATGCTTTAATCCATCTCAACATACATTCCAATGGATTATGTCAAGCCACTGTGGTGATCCATGAGGAAAGAGGAGCAAATAATAAATCATTTTTAAATAGCTAAATGTGTTGAATTGTTGCAGCAAAAATGTAAAATTGATATATTTTTTTTGCATAATCCGATTTTTTTTGGTAGGCAAGCCATTTTACATATAGAACATGGGCTAAAGTAGCTTGTGCATGGTTTAACGGATTGAACTTCTTTTTTATTTTTATTTTTAAGGAACTATTCAGAGACAATTAAGAAACAACTTTTGCACAATGAATAAATAAAATATTAAATTTTTAAAACATTTTTTACTTTTATTTTAATGTGCTTGATTTGTTTTTAAATATTTTATCATGTGGTTATAAAAGAGTTAAGATATGACTGTTTTTGCATCACTGCAACTAACAATTGAATTATGAAGAATATATATATATATATATATATATATCTATTTTTGTATAACGTAGAATATTTATTACAGTGCCAAATATGGGCGCCTGAGTACCAGTCATGAGAAGCCTAAACAAGGTTGTAAACGAGCCAAGTTTGAGTGGGCATAGGATGTGCGAGCTCGGCTCGTTCACTACTCGAGTCCAGCTTGGGCTCAGCTCGTTTGTCAACCAGGCTTATGAGAATGTCCGAGCTCGGCCCAAGATCGACTCGAGCTCTACTCGTTAATGCAAAATTTTAAAACTAAAATTAATAATATAAAATTAAAATAAATGTATTAATAAAATAACAAATTAAATACAAAGTTACATTATGAAGCCTTCAAGAGTATTATGGCTATGGTACATTAAATGACATTTTACATCTTAATGGAACAAGTGAATCAGAAAATACATTACAACAATAAGTTATGAAATAAGATACCTTAAACTTTAAAACAAAAAATGGGCTGTAAAATCAATGAAGTTCTCAGTCTTCATGATGGAGCCAGAAATTTTGATATTGTTGCCCTGCATACACTAATACACTAAAAAAGTTAAGCTTGTTTTTAATCCATTGCCTAAGTATTGTTAACTTAGTAATACTGTCAAGAGATGTTTGATAGGAAATGCAAAACTTAATTTGTCTAAAAAATTAATGTCATATCTCTAACACAGTTACACAATACAATTATACAAGCAATCTTAGAAATAGATATGTGCATCAAGGATTCAGACAAGTTACCAAAGAAGTTACCAAAACAACGAGTATGCAATAGGCAATAGGCATGACTCATATCAGCCAAAGAACAAACTGTGAGGCAAACAACTGCAATAGGTATAGACTAATACAACAAGCAGTTACCAGCCACAAGAACAATCAACAGCAGGCAGCAGTATGCAATAGGCATACACTAATACCATAGGTAGTTACCAAAGAAGTTACAAGTTCAGTAACAAGTTCATAACAAATTACCAAAACTCAACAAAATCAGTCAAGACAAAACCAGCCAGACAACTGCAGTTACCAAAACAAGTTCACAACAAGTTACCAAAGTTCAACAAAATCAGTCAGAAAATTGCAGTTACCAAACTTCAACAAAATCACAATGACAGGAAGTTGCCAAACTTCTAAAAAATCTAAAATAACCATGACAGAAGTCAGCAAGTTCTCAAACTTGAACAAAATCATCATGACAACCTACACACACTGATACAGTAAAAAACATTAATATCATTTTTAATCTCTTGCATCATTACTCGAGTACTTTTAACTTAGTAATATTATCAATGAATGCTTGCAATGTAAAATTTAATTTGCCAATTAAAAAAAATTAGGAAATCTGGATGGTGAGGAGTTATAACTTAAAAATTACCTGAACTGTCATGACTCATATCATCCCAAACAAAATCAGATAGAACAACCAAACTATCCAAATATTACAAAGTAAACTGTCCAAATATCACATAGCAAATCATATATATTAAGCAATGCAGACTAGATAAAAAAAAAAACCAAACTATCCAAGTGCTCCATAGATTAAACATGATAAAATGTGAAAATATTAGTTTCACTTGAATCTAAGTCTGTATGGGCCTATGGCTTGGCAAGAGAATCTGAGTTTCTGATGGAACATCCTTCTATTGACAAGAAAAAAAATAGTAGTTCGTATTTTTATAAATAATAGTAAGTATAAAATAGTAAAATAGCAATTTAAAATTAAAATAAATATAACACTTACAAAATTAGTTGATGATATTTTAAGTCCATATAATGGTCTAACCAAATCAGACCCACATAACAACATGTAACACCCCGGTCCCAAAAGTTCAGAGAGTTAGCTCTTAATAGCTAATATAAATTCCAATACCACAATTATAAAATCTAGAAAAACTTCATAAAATATTAATTCATTTGTTCAACCCAAATATTCATATATCTTCATAAGGACAATAAAGAAATTCTCAATAAAATAAATTAAAAATTTTCCAAAAACTCGAAAATATCCTAAACTCACCATATCAAAATAACCGAAAATAAACAATTTACTAACTATGACTCTCAAATAAGTACTTGTACCATCTGACACTTATACCTCTACGAACCTCAAACCTCTCTAACACTGCCTACTCTTGCTCTCCAACAGAACCATCAAGATTATCTGAAAAATGTTTGGAGATAAAGGGTGAGTTATCAACAACTTAGTAAGCAGAAAACATATACTAGTATGCAAACATGAGCATTTGTAGAGTTTAGAATGCAAAACGAAACACTTTATATTTTCAGAATGCAAAGTCAGAACAGTTTATCAGAAATATCAGAGCGAAAGTTCAAAAAATATTCTTATACAAAATTTCTTTGGCATCGCATAAACTAAAACATCACATCTTATCTTATCATATCAGAACAGAGAGCATGTTTAACCCCGTGGTAGGGTTGTGCAAATCCCGATGGCCAACTGAGCAGAAACAGAATGTCATATCAAAACAGAGTACTGAAATTCAGATCATTTCACATTCTCCAAAACAGATTAAGAACATTTTCACGTCACATGCAAAAAATTTTAAATTTTCATATTCGCTCATTTTTCGGAATTCAATAACAAAATGTAAAAAATAAGCTCATGTTTACACCAATCATGCCAGAAAATACTTTATTCTTATACAGAATTTCATGAATAATGTAGAACAAATAATTGAGGTCGTTTCAAAATTTCTTTTCATAACAAAATATGCATATTTTTCAAAAATAATATCATCCCATTTTATTTTATGCAAAGTCTAGTATAGGAACCCCGCTTACCTAAACTTCTTAACCTATTGGAATTTGTCCACAACAGTACTAAACGAAAAATCATCCGTCACCTAAAAAATTATTATGTAACTCCCATAAATTTCAATTGAACCCGTATTTTGATTCTTAAACCTGAAATACTAAAATAACTTATTTTTTCTAAATGTCTAAAATTCTCTTAATTCCAAAAATATTGCCACTTCCCAATTTAATCTATATTCTTGTACTATAAATACTGGCAGAAATTTCGTTTGATAAAAAATAGACTTAATTAACTTTTAAAACGTTCAAAATAAAATCAAACACTCATTACTTACTACTAAAATTCAATTATAAAATTTTAATACTAAGTAATGTAATTTAAAAATCATTAATCATTTTCTATAATAATACTTCTACTTAAAACAAAGCCTTCACAGAGAAAAATTAAAATGAGCCCAACATATATAATCAGGGGTGTTTTTGGAAAGTTGCCATAGATGTGTATGTGTTCACTACTAGAAAATTGACTTTACAAATAAAATTCTGGGATTTCAGTTCAAACCGTGCAAACCTATGTTTATGCTCACCTAGAGAGGGTGCAACTCGAGGCAGAGATCGGCTAATCTAGGTGGTTAGATGAAGGTGCCGGTGAGCTGAAGTCTGGGCACTGTGAGAGATGAGTGATGAGGCAGGGAGTGAGAAACCAGAGAGAGGAAGACACAGGGAGGGGGATACCGTGCTAGATATTCACCGAGGCAGCAAGAGACGACGACAAGGTGGTTGGGACGGCAGTAGATCACGGAGTGGTTGGGGCATTGGCGACCCTAGACTTCTCTTGTCATGGCTAATTGCACCAAACGGGTTGAGTGGTACTCTATTTTGACATGCAAAAATAGGGGTCCTTCGGTGGGGTTAAGGGTGGTGTTTTCTGACGTGGGTTGACGACTGGCTATGGCAGCGAGGTCTGGACAAATGTTCACGTGGGGTGGACGAACTGGGCGGCAACAACTTGGAGGCACAGTGGGTCATGGAAGAAGATTCACACTCTAATTTGGGTGAAAGAAAATAGATGGTGATTGAGGTTGTTTCCGTGGTGCGGATGAGATCGCGATCGAGCCAGTGGATGGCGGCAAGGGTCCTCTCGCATTACAATGACTTGCTAGCTTCCGTGTGTGGAGCTTGAACATAGGACTTCGGTTTTCTTTTTGGGATGCCCAGGATGTAAAGGGAGGTTGCGGCTTGAGGTTTTCTTTTCATGCAAGGGATGAGCGTATTATATAAAGGTGATTGAGAACTAAAAGAAAACCCTAGAGGAAAAGAGACGTGCATGTAGTGAAGAATGGACGTGAGTCGTGATCAAAACTGTGCATGAAGAGGAGTCTGGCAAAGGGTCTCACGGCTTGCGCTTTTTAGCCCATTCCAAGTATTTGGGCCACGTCTAATCCTTAAAAATAAAATAAAAATACTTGCTCCAAAAAATCCCTTGGCCCATACCAAGGTTCCAAAATATTTAATGGTTTAAACTAATATGGCAAGTCCAATAAAAATTTGATATCTGCCAAAATAAAATCTTAAGCCCGTACTCTCTTCCAAAAAAATTTACTCATAATCTCAAATGGGCTTTTCATACCTATAAACCCAAAAAATTTTGTAAAGCGGGCTTGGTTGGGCCCCGGGTGTTATATCCTCCCCCCTTAAGAAAATTTTCTCCTCAAAATTTATAGCATCAAAAGTCAAGTCTAATACACAAATCCTTCATATTTCAAAAATCCTAACTTTATAATATTCCTCAACTCCGCAATCTCCAAAATCCAACTATCTATTTCAAATGCGACTTCGAATCCAAACTTAAAATTATGAATCTTAACCATAGACTTACAAGCCAAAAAGAAATTCCCTTTTTTTTTTTTTTTTCCAGCTAAACCTCACAAATAACTAAATAAGAACTCCCATAATAATGTTTGAAAACTACGAATAATAGCACAATCAAAACTTCCAAACTTAAGTCCTAAGTAACTTCAATTCACAAACTCCTAAATCCTCAGAAGATCTACTATTAACCCTAAATTTTTCCTAAAATTCTCCCTTCCAAAGTACATACTAACCCATCACACTTAAAATTAGAGCCTCGTAGTTATAAAATGTTGTGTCTAATCCCTTTGAAAACCTCTTTAGCCAAACTTCAATATTCTAAGTTATACAACTAGAAAAGTTCCATGCAAGCACGATTATTCCCAACTCAACTAAAATAGAAAGCTTTCAAGGAGAAAAAGAGTGGGGTACCTGTGATCTTATTGTTGTCATCCTCAGCATCTTCAGATGTCAGTGCAAACACTCCGGCTGGTCCCATTCTACGTTGATTGTTTCCCTGATTCTTATGTTGGGATCCTAGAGGTGGGTTAGGCTTGTTGTTGTCCGTCAGAAGCAAAGGGCAATCCTTGATAAGATGTCCGGTCTTACCGCATCAAAAACACACTCCCACTTCCCTTCTGCACTCTCTAGTGTGTGCAATCTTAAGAGGTTATTCGATTGATTTCCCTGTGTCTGCTTTTGACCAAAGTTATTCCCTTCATTCCTTTTTTTCCACGAGACTTGGTCCATTGCAAATTGAGACCCCAGTGGTGCAGTCCTCTTCCTCTGTTCTAGCAGTAAAGCACTTATTTGAAGGCTCCGTTCAAATACTGTAGCCTTATTCACCATCTTTGAAAATTTCTAGATTTGAGATCCCACAATTCGTTTGTAAACCTTTTCATTCAGCCCTTGTTCGAACTTACAAGCCTTCTTCTCCTCATCAGGGATCAGATATGCAACAAAACATAATAACTCGATAAATCTAGCTGCGTACTAATGTACTGTCATAGCTCCATGCACCAAATTAGTGAACTCCATAGCCTTGTCGTCTCTAACTAAGCTTGGAAAAAAGCATTTCAAAAAAATCTGCTTGAAGTGCAGCCAACAAACTATTTCCATCCCTTCAGCTTCTCTGATAGTTCTTTCAGAAATCCACCATCTTTTTGCTTCTCCCATTAGTTTGAAAGTGGAGTATAAAACTTTCTGTTTGTCTGTACAATTTATAACATGGAGTATCTCCTCAATGTCCTAGATCCAAACTTATGCTAAGGTTGGGTCGCCCCAACCATTGAATGTGGGAGGATGCATTCGATTAAACAGGTCTATGGTGCATCCCCATTCATCATTTGTTGCATCCATACCCGAGATACCTCGTTCTCGATGACTAGGTGGCATCTTGACAACTTGTATTATTATTAATCATTTCAAGAATAAAGATTTCATACAAAAAAAAAAAAAAGAAAAGCGAACGGTGGTAATCATAAAACAAACATAAATCTATATAAAATGGTGTACATGCAACTGTAGTAACAAAATATCTCCAGACTCTAAACCTTCAATCCTATCAAAAGTCTTATATACAATCTATAGAATCAAAACGAACCTCAATCAACATGAACTACTAAAAAAAATCTGTAAAATCCTACACCTCAAATTTCATAAGACATCTTGCCTAACACTTGAAGATTCCAAAACCTTAAGTACCGATAAAATTATTCCTTACAGTCCACAAATGTCTACACCTTAACTCTGAAAATTACTTCCTCAAAATCATAACCCGGTGCCTACAAGATTCTAAAACCTTAAATTTCATCAACCATTTTATTATAGTATGCAAAATCTCAAACTTGTCTCTAATACCAACTATAACGCCATGGTCCCAGAAGTCACCAGCTCTTAATACTTAATATCAATTCCAATACCACAATTATAAAATCCAGAAAAACTTCATAAAATATTAATTCATTTGTTCAACCCAAATATCCAAGTTCCTTCATAAGGACAACAAAGAAATTCTCAATAAAATAAATTAAAAACTCCCCAAATACTAAAAAATATCTTTAATTCATCATATCAAAATAACCAAAAATAAACAATTTACTAACTATAACTCTCAAATAAGTACTTGTACCTTCGGACACTTATTCCTCTACGAACATCAAACCTCTCTAACACTGCCTACTTTTGCTCTTTAGCAGAACCATCTAAATTATTTGAAAAATGGTTGGAGATAAAATGTAAGTTATCAACAACTTAGTAAGCAGAAAACATATACTAGTATACAAACATGAGCATTTATAGAGTTTAGAATGCAGAACGAAACACTTTTTATTTTCAGAATGCAGAGTCAGAACATCCTATCAGAAATATTAGAGCGATAGTTCAAAAAATATTTTTATTCAAAATTCCTTTGGCATAGCATAAACTGAAACATCACATCTTATCATATCAGAACAGAGATCATGTTTAACCCTATGGTAGGGTTGTGCAAACCTTAATGGCCAACCAAGCAGAAACAGAATATGAATCTTCTCCTTATTATTCTCGAAACCCTGAGTGTGCACAAAAGAAGGACCACACAGAAAACCATTTTGGCTTCCAAAGTGGGTGCACCGAAAATAGAAAAGTTGGAACAAACCCAAACAAAGGCATAGTTTTACACTTGAATAGAATGTCATGCCAGAGGTTTTCAGAAATCACATCATATCAAAACAGAGTACTGAAATTCAGATCTTTTCACATTCTCCAAAACAAATTCAGAACATATTCACATCATATGCAAGAATTATCAAATTTTCATATTCGCTCATTTTTCTCTGTTCCTTAACAGAATGCCAAAAGTAAACTCATGTCTACACCAGTCATGCCAGAAAATACTTTATTCTTATATAGAATTTCATAAGTAATGCAGAACAAATAACTGAGGTCGTTTCAAAATTTCTTTTCACAACAAAATGTGCATATTTTTCAAAAATCAACCTCAGCTTATTTTATTTTTATGCAAAGTCTAGCATAGTAAAAGTAACAACTAACAATACTACAATGTATAAAGAGTTAGGATAGAACCATAATGAATCCTCGAAAATACTCAGATAAAATTATAACTAGATAAGATCAATCAAATCTACCAAGTTCCTGAATCCCAACCAAATGCTTAGAACAGGAAAATAACTAGGGTAATCGACTCATAGACAAACGAATCGACGAACCAGATAACCATGAACCATAGAATCAGGGATTCAGTTGGTTGGGAGTCATAAATGCACACATTCTTCCATTTGTCTAGGACCGGTTGCAATCTCAGAGACTGAGATTACAACCATAGCTCCCCGAAAATACGGTTGCCGGCTGTATCTACTAGGGTTTCTTGCAGTTGCAGCCGGTATCACTCGAGGCCTCTCGAGAATCCTTGGTTGCAAGCATTCGAGAATCAAGGAGGCCTCTCGAGAATCCTTGGTTGCAAGCATTCGAGAATCAAGGATTGAGAGAAGTGTGAGAGAAGGATTGAGAGAAGGATCAAGGATTGAACCCTTGATTCCATCATTCCGTGCAATGAGAGAAGGGAAGGAGTGAGTCGAAGTGTGAGTCTAGGGTTTCTCGATGGGTCTGCTGAATGAGAGAAGTGTGAGTCTGAGAGTCAAGACTTGAGAGTTGAGAGTGAAACGACGCAAAAGTGATAGTAAAGAGTCTAAAGACAAAGTTTATAACGATAAGGTAATGAAATCAACAGCTTCTATAATATACTTAGGTTGATCCAACGGCTTGAGGCCCTCACACGACCAATTTGCTAGGTTTAAGTACAAAATTAAATACTATAAGTCTATAATAATTTAAATATTATTCTATTTAAAAAAAAAATACTATAGCCTATAAATTATAATACATGTTAATTATTATATACTATAATTTTTAAAACTTGCAAGTAGTGTTGTAAAAAAAAAAAAAAAACTATATTTATTTATAGTATTTAATTATATAAAATTGTCTACATTATATTTTATCAAACATTATAATTTAGTACTCATAATATAATATTATACTTGTATTAGTTAGTATAATATAATAATACTATTATACTAATACCGTATATTAACTACAAAATGAGTATATTTTTTTTTCTCAACTACAAAATGAGTATGAGTCTATATTTTCTTGTGTTTTAATACGGAACACTTCGAAAAAGCTCTCCCTGAAAGCTCTCCCTGAAAGCTCTCGAACCCATCTCCCTCAAAGCTCTCGTTACTGTTCTGGCTCGGGAGGTGGGAGTTTCAGCTCCTCCCCCCTCTCTCCTTCTCTTCCCACCCCCGTCCTCTCTATGTAGAGCTCCATTTTTGTTTTTGTGTTTTGCAGGCTAAATAAGGGAGAATCGCGGATTTGGTACTTTCGGCAACCATAGATCAGCACGCGCCTCTCCATGGCGCTGCCCAGCCGCCAATCTTCAAGTCTTCCGAAGGCGGCGCCAAACAGAGCGGCGAGTTGCTCGCACGCGCAACCAAAAGAATCGGAAGCGTTCGGCGAGTGGCTTCCTAGCACCTTCGGGAGGCCCTCTACCGGCGCCACGCGCAGTGCCGCTGGGGTCTGTGGGTCTTGAACCTCCTAGATCGATCATCGATTTTCTCTCAAGGTGGCGCGTGTACTGCACGCGTCTCCACAGCCGCTTGGAGTTTTGTCTTTTTCTGTTGTTACAGTTGTTTTCTTTTGTAATTTTCATGTCTTGTAAAAAAAAAAAAATCTATAAATTTTGTCCCTTCAGACCTTGGTCCAATAGGTGTGATCCCCCCTCTTCGCTTAGGCGGTGTATGGGGTTGGTGCATCCTACTTTGCGTAGTCGGGGTATGGGTTCTGTCACTTGATTACTGTTTACTCTGTCGGGAACAGAGATATGCACGACGGATCTCTTAGACTTAGGTCTTTAGAGTTCTGTCGTCTGGGCTAGACCATGTCAGTCACGAAAGTGTGCTGGGGAGTTATTAACGTATGTAACTAACTTGTTTAAGTCAAAGTTATATGTCCTCTTTTATGAATGAAATGTGATCCCTTATTATAAAAAAAAAAAAAAAAAAAAAAAAAAACTACAAAATGAGTACATTGATACTTAAATATTGATGTACGTTAAGGTTGTGTCTCGTTTGCCTGAGTCCTCCTCTTTCACGCTTCAGATGCGATATCTTGTGGATATTTAGGGTGAGCAAGGCTTCGTTTTTTCAGAACAAGAAATGTCAAAAGCAGTGGAAGATTTTCGTTTTGCTTTAGTCCTCAAGTTCATTCGATCCAGACCCCGCATTGATGATCACCATGTTCTTATTCAGATGTCTAATGAACGTGATTTTATTCATGGTTGGGCTCGAGAAGGACGGGTAATGGAAGGTTGCACGTTTCGGTTATTCCGGTGGACTAAAGATTTTGATCTTCATAAGGAACCTTCGTTAGCACCACAATGGATTTTCCTCCCGGGGCTTCCATTGCACATGTATCGGACAGAATGCCTTCAGATCTTTGCGTCAAGGTTCGGCCATTTTTGGGGACTAAAAATGTGACTTTACACAGATCCAGGGCGACGGGGGCTCGTATTTGTGTGGAGATTGATGTATTGGAGGAGCCTGTCCAAGGTTTCCCAATTGTTGTGGCATCAAAGAAATTTTGGCAAGAGGCGAGGTATGGAAATCTGGTTTTTACGGTCAAATATTTTCGATAAGGTCACTCTGTTGTGGTGTGTAGAATGGGTGGGATGGCTCTGAAAAGGAGTAAGGAACATGGGCGCCAAGATAGAGGAGGGACTCGTAAGGAGATTTTGCGTGAGAAGACAAAAGAGGGCCATGTGGAGGCCGGAATAGTGAAGACCCGGGATGGGCTATTGGAAAATTCTTCAGGTGCAATAGAAACTAACGAGAATGTGGTGGTCGAAAATATGGACCCGAGCAGTACTCTATTGCAAGTGGTTCCAAAGGTTCCTGTGGGAGAGGAGGCAGGGGACGTGTCTAAGGGAAAACAAGTTGTTGTTACTCTTGAGGATGGTGAGATAGAGCAAGTTGGTGTTTCTAGTATGCAGGGGATTACTGGTAGTTCGCATGACATTAGTAGGCTGCAGTCTTGCCTCCGGAACCTGATTGCCTCCTTCAGGAGAAGACTGATGCATTCACTCTTAGGGAAGGTCGATTTTTAGAGGGTTGCTCTGAGGAGGGTGGTTACTTCGGTGGAAAAATTGTTTCAGAAATGCTTGAATTGGAAAGTCGATGGCTAGAGATGTCCCATGAAACGAGAACCATAGATTGAGGTGTTTGGTTAAGAAACATAATGTTCATATTGTTGCAATTTTAGAACCATTTCAAAGTGAAGAGCGGTTACCTCGTGTAGCTTCCCTTATGGGTTTTGCTAATTACTGTGCTAATGAAGTGGCGGGGGAAAGATATGGCTCATGTGGAGTGATGCCCTTTCTTTTGACATGAGTTATATGTCTGATCAAAGTTTGTCTGGATGGTTTTCTTCGTCCTCTCAGAAAGTGTTTGTGACTTTTATTTATGCTAAATGTCAACTCCAAGATATAAGGTTACTATGGCAGGAATTAGAAATTTTGCAGGAAAATGAGTTCCCGTGGCTTGTGGTTGGGTATTTTAATATCATTCGAGAAGATGGGGAGCGTATAGCTGGCAACCCAAGACCATTGGCTACTATGGAAGAACTCAATAGGTGTCTGGATGCTTGTGGACTAGCAAATATGTCACACTTGGGTGGTTGCATGTCGTGGTGCAATGGTCATGCAGGTGCCTCAAGGAGTTGGGCACAACTTGATCGTGCAGTTTTAAACAATGTTTTCTTGCGAACTTTTCCTTTGGCTTGCCTAGAGTATTTAAATAGGAAAAGTTTCAATCATTGTCCTATGCTTGCTGCTTTGCAGAAATTATTTCAGCACTATGGCCCTAAATCTTTTCGGTTTCAAAACATGTGGTGCACACATGAGTCCTTTAAAGCCTTTGTAGCAAAAGTCTGGAATGAAGGGGACTCTGGATTTGGTTTAAGATTGTTAGTAGCTAAACTTAAGTGCACAAAGCTGGCTCTTAGGGGCTGGAATTTATAGGTGTTTGGGCGTGTGGATGTTAACATTAAAAATTTGGAAGAGAGGGTGGTTCTTCTTGAATCTCAACTTCAGGCGGGGGGTATAATGTTGATCTTGAAACTGAATTTTTGGTGTCCAAAGCAAAGTTACAAGTTTGGGAGAATAGAGAAGAACTGAGATTGGCTCAACAGGTGAAGAAAAAATGGCTTCTTGAAGGCGATCAAAATTTGAAATTTTTTCACACTTGTGCTAATCATAGGCGCAAGAACACGATCATTTCATCCATGAAGTTAGCGGATGGAGTGGTTTTGCAATCTCTGAAGGACATACATGAAGTTGTGGTTAATTATTTTGAATCTTTTTTGATAGGTTTGGGAGCTAGGTTACATCTGAATCTTAGCCCCTTAATTTCCAAGATGGTTTCTGAAAAGGAGAATCTTTTGCTATGTCATGAGCCCACGGAAGAGGAGGTGAAGAGTGTGCTCTTATCCATTCCAACTCAAAGCAGTCCTAATCCAGATGGTTTGGGCTCTGCTTTTTATATTTCTTGTTAGGACATTGTTAAAAAGGAGTTGGTGGAAGCAGTGGTAGATTTCTTTCGGGGTTACCCTTTCCCAATATTTTATTCAGCATCATATATTGTTCTTATTCCTAAAGTGCAGGATCCTCAAGGTTTGACAAGTATAGACCCATAAGTCTGTGCAGTGTTGCTTACAAATTCTTTTCCAGGATCCTGGTTTCTTGCTTGACAGGTTTGCTGCATAAATTAGTTTCTCAGGAGTAAGGAGCCTTCATTCTGGGGCGTAGTATTTTTGAAAACATTACTCTTGCGCAAGAGATGGCTACTTCCTTGAATTATGCAGCTGTGGGTGGAAACATGATGTTCAAAATAGACATGGCTAAGGCCTATGATCAGGTCGATTGGAGTTTCTTACTTTTGGTTTTACAAGACTTTGGTTTTTCTACTCATTTTTGTACAGTGGTGAAGGGAATGTATAAGTTCTCCCTGGCTTTCGTTAATGATGAATGCAAAGGTTTTTTCCAACCTTCAAGGGGCTTGAGACAGGGCGATCTCTTATCTCCCTTATCTTTTCATTATAATGGAAGAGGTGCTTTCTAGGCTACTAAAGAAGAGGTTTAAGGATGGTCAGATTAGGTCTTTTTATCATCTTCGTGGGGCGCCTTTGGTTTCTCATTTGCTTTACGCCGATGACTTGCTGATTTTTTCAAATGGCAATAAAAGGTCGATGAGAATGTTGTTGAAAACTTTGGAGACCTATGAGCAGTGGTCGGGCCAGCTTATAAATAAGGCAAAATCCTCTCTCTTTCTCTTAAAGAAAATCTTATTTGGTCATAGAGCAAGCCTCATTCAGATGACAGGTTTCATGGAAGGATCTTTTCCTATGACATATTTGGGAATTTCTCTAGTCTCAGGGAGACTTACAGCACGTATGCTGTAGCCACTAGTTAGCAAATTCTGGAACAAAGTGGCGGGTTGGAAGGTAAAATTGTTGTCGCAAGGAGGCTGTTTAATCTTACTTCAGCATGTACTGTCAAGCATGGCAACACATTTACTTGTTGTTTTGAAGGTGCCGAGAGTCACTCCTACCAAGATTAATTCTATTCTCTCTTCTTTCTTTTGGGGTGAATCTAATGGACAATCAAGGAAGAATTGGTATGCATGGTCCAATTTGTGTAAGCCTGTCAAGGAGGGGTGTATTGGCCTTCAGGATTTTTCGAAAGTTCAACGAGCTTTACATATGAAGTTTGCCTGGAAGTTGGTCTCGTTGGAATCTCTATGGACTAAATTTTTAGAGCCAAGTATGTTAAAACTAATCATATTGCCTTATGTGTTCGCAAGACTTCAGACTCTAGATTTTGAAAATCGATTTTGGAGGTTCTCCCAGATGTGTTATCTAATATGAAAGTTTGTATTTGGGAGGGAAGAACTTCTTTCTGGTTTAATAAATGGATGTTAACTGGTCCGCTTTGTGAATCAGTTTCCATGCTAGTGAACCCGACTCTCAAAGTCTGAGATTGCTTTCGAGATGGAAATTGGGATGTTGAGCTTCTTCATGAGTTAGTTAGTTCTTCAACAGCTATGGAAATTGTTAATGAGATATGAGGAGTTCGCAGGGGTTCGGATTTGGTGGTGTGGAAGCCTAACTGTAATGGTTCTTTTACCACCTCTTCGGCTTGGGATGCCATCAAGGTGCGCAGGGTTGAGGTTCTGAGGATGGATTGGATATGGAATAAACACCTTCCCAAAGAAGTTTCTGTCTGTTTTTGGAAAGCCAGGTTTAATTGTTTACCTGTGGCTGCTAGGATTTGTTCTATAGGTATCCCTTTAACATCTAAATGTGATTGTTGTTTCAACAGTTCAGTGGCAACCTTGGATTACATTTTTAGCACGGAGAATTGACGAGGGAAGTTTGGAAGAGAGCAGCTTTGGCTTTTAGAGTCCAATGTCTGGGGGTGAGCTCTTGGTGGTCAAAGGTCATTACTTGGTTTACTTGTGCTCGAAAGTCGTCATAAATGGGTGTCTTAATTGGTTTGTTGCCTTGCTTAATTATTTGGAGACTATGGGTGAGGCGATGAAAAGCTTGTATGGAGTGTTCTGGGATCCATGGATTCAGTATGGCACTCTATTAAATTCTGGTTGAGGCACATTTCATCAAATATTGTGAAGGTGTCTTCTTTGACTCCTACGGATATGAGAGTTCTTGAGACTATGGAGATTCCAGTCTGCCCCGTCAAGTGTCGTCTGCCTCATGTGCTTGAATGGAAATGGAATCGGCCAGCGATGAGGTGGGTGAAGCTTAATGTGGATGGGAGTTGTAGAAGGCAATCCCGGCAATAGTGGTTTTGGGGGGGGGGGGGTGAGAATTTTCTTGCTGGTTTTTCGGAAGCTTATGGTTTTGGCACTAATATGGATGTAGAGATGCCAGCTTTAGCTAGTGGAGTGCAACTCTGTTCTTCTTTGGGGTACTCGCAACTTGAGATTGAGAGTGATTCTGCTGTGCTTGTTAACTGGGTGAGAAGTAGTTCTTGCAATGCATGGTATTTGTGGGACTTTTGGGAGGACTTGTAGTCGGCGTTGACTCTCATTACTTTCTCAATTTCGCATCAATTCCCGGAAGCAAACCAAGTGGCTGGTTTTCTTACTTGGAAGGGAGAATCCGGTGTTTTGTTGAGCTTTGTTGATGTCGATCAGATCCCATGGCAGCTGAAAGGATTGCTCAGATTGGAGAAGCTTGGTCTCCCTTACATTAGAGGCTAACTGTTTGTTTTTATGCCTCTCAGAGGTCTTTAGTTTCAAGATTGTTGTTGCTCTTTGTTTTACACGTTTTCGGAGTCTGGTTTGTATTGCGACTCTTATGGAGGTTTTCTTGAATAAAATTAGAAGGTGCCACCCTTCTATCTAGAATGATAGAATCACAAATACGATGTAACTTCATCGAATATAAAAGGACAATGCTACAGCGGGAATGCAACTTCATCGAATATATAAGGACAATGCTACAGCTCCGCTGGGGCTCCCGGTCTAGCATGTGTTTTCTATTTGTTTTTTTTTAAGTTATTTTTTTATAAATTTTTTAATATTTTTTAATATTTTTAAAAAATAAAATAAATTTAGAACATCATTAAAAATATTTCTTTAATTAGAAAGTAAAAAAAAAAATTACAATATTATTAAAAAATACTTCCTTAATCACGAAGTAAAATAAAAAATCATATTTTTTAATAATATTGTGTTTTTTTTTTTTATTTCTTCAAAATATTTAAAATTGTTAAAAAAATTATTATATAAAAAGGAACAAAAAAAAAAAAAAAAACACATGAAAACACATATTGGAGCTCCAGCAGGAGTCCCAACGGGAGCTCTAACATTATTCAATATATAATGATAGAATCTAAGAATCATATGTGATAAGTCTTTAATAATGATATTATGATAGATTAATAACAATATTATAAAATCTTCAATAGTACTTCATAGAATGATAGAATCATAAGTGATAAGTTATACCTATAGCCTATATCCTATAAGCCTAACTTTTTATACGACAATTCAATATTTGATAAGAATAAGATAAATATATCATTATGATATATTAATATTATAAATTAAATTTGTAATATATGTAGAAGAAAGTTGATAACTATAAGTCACTATAATTCTATATACATAATTAATAATACATATACAATGTTTGGTTATTATATTATGTATATATTGTATTATATATGTATAAATATATATACAAATTGAGATGACGAGTCGAGTCTAGTCGATCTTTACATGAATTTGTTTATTAATATCATTCGAATCGGTCGAGTTTTATACGAGTTTGTATCTTTTAACAATTGAGCTTAATTTTGTATTTACGAATTGCCTATTTAATTTACGATTTGAGTTGATTTCGAGTTTAATCGAAACAAATTCGAACTGCCAAGTAGCTTGTTCATTTTATAGCTAATGAATAGTATGGAGAGCTCACGTTAGCAAAGGTGAGGTTGCCACCATAATATCTTTAACACCCGCGGTATCTCGGGGAGTATGTTGTGAAGACCCAAGTGGCATTGGAGCTTGGTGTGGAGATCGGAGTGAGGTTTGGAATTCCGAAAGCTTAGCTACGGTCTCTCTTCCTCTCAGTCTGTATAGCCGTTCCAAATCAAACCCACTGCCCCAAAACCCTTCAACCTTTCCCACTGTTCTCTCTCTTTGGCTCTCAGGCAACAAACTCTTATCCAAACGAAGGAGAAGAAGAAGATTGAAGGGTGCATGCCTGGGTTAGATCTGCAACAAATTTCCATTCTTGGGTATAGAAGTAACCAGCAAAAGTGTCAGAGAAAGAGTATGGGGACCAGGGTTCCAGTGCAGCACTACAATCTGAGATCGGCGAATTCGTTCATCGAAAGCCCTTTGCATGACCTCAACACCGTTGATGCTCGGCCTGCGGACATCGAAGCCATCAGCGACGTTGACCGGGAAGCCGTCACAGAAGATAGCTTGGACAACGATGTTGATTCTAATTCCGTTGTGAGTATCTCATATCTATTTTTTAGTTTCTTTCTTGTTTCTTTTTATTTTTAATGGCTGTCTGTATGATTTCTGAGAAGCTGACGGAAATAGAAGAAACAGTGATAGAAAAGAACGGAAATGAGTGAACAGAGTTTACTTTATTCCGAAGTTTAAATAATTTGTTTATAAATAAGGAAATTAGATGACTGAGTTGGTTGATGAGAATTTGTAGTGTCATGCTTGGGCTTAAAATTCAGACACGAGTGGATGGGGTAATGGATCAGATACTGGGAATGTGTCAAAGTCTCATACTGGGTGTGCACTCGCTGAAATTCGTTTTTATGAGTGATTACGAGAGGAGCCTCGGTCGTGTAGTTTTTTGGGATCTCACACAGGCGTAGCTAGTGCATCTTAACTCCTGATAAATGGTAAAAGCGTCAATTTAATAACGCCATATGGTGTAGGGGCATTCTGTAGTGCTCCTGACATGAGATATTTTTGTGGGGAAGATTGCGATACCATAATTGTATAGAATGTCAAGGTTTCGTACGGACCTGTGCTAAGTCCTACATTGATGTGTATTAGATTAAACTGGACTATATGAGGAGTCCCGATAAGGTACTGATTCTTTTGAAGGATTATATCTCTTATCAAATAATAATAATAATAATAATAATAATAATAATAATAATTGATTTGAAGTATTAGACAGGCATGACTAGTACATTCTCAGTTTGTGACAATGATATGCATATGTAAAGGAGTTTTTTAAGCTTTAAGATTCAATAGTTGTCATACGATTGTGTAATGTTTTGCAAATTACTAAATCTATGCAATATATCTTTTAGGACTGCATGCATGAATCCTATAGGAACTCTTTACCGCTTCACAGCATAGGAGCTGAAGAAGATCGCTCTAGACTTGAAAACGATGGGCCTTCAAGGGGTTCCTATGATAACTTGACAGTTGAAGGTACAATTGATTTAAAAATGAAACTCTTAATTGGATTTCTAATTGAATTCTATAGACATTTTTTTTTTTTGGCCTAAAATGGCTGGTTGATTTGAATTGTTGAATTTTGAACTAGACGTTGCACCTATTGAATCAGCGAGGGCAAGATTTCTACAAATTATTGTGGATTATTTTGTACATGATAATGTGATTGAAGTGGCGGATTCTGAGGCTGACTATAATATTCAGTCTGGACAAGATAAACTGAATAAGAGGAAGATGAGAGAGGTTCAGTATGAAGGAGACCCGAGGTTTGCATTACCCTTGATGTATGTGGCAAATATGTATGAAACTTTAGTTGCTGATGTAAATATTAGGCTTGCTTCCTTGAATGGTATTCGTGAGAAGACCATTGGAGTAGCTCTTGAGGCAGCTGGTGGTTTGTATAGAAGGCTGGCTAAGAAATTCCCCAAGAAAGGTATTTCATTTTTCCTTGTTCAATGTACCTTTGGGATTAAAAACCTTTGCTCGGAACTTTGTTTTGTTTTATTTTTAGCATAGTATTTGTGCTTCTCATTTATTGCTTTTAGTGTTTGATAATAAGTGACTTCTAGTGAGCTTTAATAGGTTTCTTTTGTTATATTTCTTTCTTACACCTCCAGATTTAGTATTTGCATCTTTAAACTTTGCTCAACAGGACCCTGTACATTCAAAAGAAGAGAGTTGGCAACTTCTGTTGAAACTAGGACAAGATTTCCAGAATTAGTAATACAAGAAGAGAAGCGAGTTCGTTTTGTGGTAGTCAATGGTTTGGTTATTATTGAAAAGCCAAATAGTATGCCTATTGAAGATGCTGAGTGGTATGTTGTAGGTGTTGTTTTTCTATGTTTAGAAGGGGTTACCTCCGCTTCGCTATTTTTGTGTGTGCCTATATATTTATGACGTTTTTGCTCATTAGTGCAGGTTTAAACGATTGACTGGTCGTAATGAGGTAGCTGTCTCTGCTCGAGATTATAAGTTCTATTCTCCAAGACACAAGTATAGGCGTGTCGCAACAAACTCAGTGTCTAACATCACTGGTTTGCCTGTAAGTTTCATTTTACATGTCAAATTAAGAGGTCATCAAAGATGTCACTAGGAAATTATATGGTTGATTTTTTTTCTGGATAGCATTTAAAGGTGATTAAAGAAAAACAAAACAGAAAGAAAAAAATAAAGAAAGAATAAGAAATAGCAATTCAGCATTCCCACCGGTACAACTGATATTGGAGCTTCCTCTTTTCAAAGTCTGAAGATTTTCCTGATCTTTTTCTGTCTTTGGAGCTTGCCCGAGTGATAGAATTGTGCACATACATTGACGATGAATGTATGTGCACATACATTAAGGACTTCCTTGTTTGGATGTATCTCCAAGTGGTTTTCCAATAGATATTGTGCCTTCAGTATTCGATGAGGATTAGTTGGATAACATGGGACATTAGGAGAAAGGTAGTTTATCTGGGGAGCTTTATGATACTTCAGAAAATGACTCTCAAGCAGAGAGGAGCAAGGTGAAGGATTGTTGTGAGGTTCTAGATTCTATCTGTGTGGCAGAACTTTGTAAGCAGAGGAGTGTAGCTGACAAGGGACTTCCATTCTCTGATATGGTGCTGTATTCTGGGGAAGGATTGAGTCTTTATGAACCCTATTAAATGTATTCCATTTGCTATTCTAGAAGAGTATGTACCTCCTTCACTTGATTCCATTGAATGGATTTTAGAGAAGGGTAAAAGGCTTTTACAGTTTTGTGGGTCTATCATGTGACTGTTTTGAAGCAGATTTGATGTCTTTTTTACTGCAAATGGTGGTTGAAGTCACCAAAAAACTCTGATAAGATCTAAGGTGGGAGGAAATCATGGATTAAAAAGGTTAACATGCCGCACATATAAATAAAAGGGTCAACATTGCCTGTTAGTTATGATCACAAGAGTGGTAATTCTAGCAGAGGCAAAGGTACAGGGAAAGGGGTCAATATTTAGTGGATGAAGCCAAAAGTTGTCTTGGAATTTGAGAGGTTTGAATGAGATGGATAAATGCTTGCGTGTCAAGAATGTAATCATGGAATTGAAACGAATATTGTTTGTGTGCAGGAGAATAAGCTGGCTGTTGTTTCTAGGGCTATTGTGTGGAGCTTGTGGGGATGCCAACACATGGATTGGTGCTGTGTGGGCTCAAATGAGGCTTTTTTCATAGGGATTTTGCTCATGTGGTATAGGAGGGTGGTAGAAAAAATTGATGGATGTGTGGGAGATGAGAAGTAAATGCTTGCGTGTCAAATTATTTTATTTTTTTTTTTTGAAGAAAATTTATTGATCCTCATAATTAGGCACAACCCAAGTACACAGGTGGTATACAAGAGTGAAATACTTAATTACAGCCTAAAAACAAAAAAAGAAGCATACAAGTCATTAAATTTAACCCCCTCTAATACAATAGCCTTAGCCCAAAGTAACAAAGATTGGAAAAATATGTCTCTAATACCCCCCAATGAGCATTCTCTATTTTCAAAACATCTTCCATTCCTTTCATTCTATATACACCACATAAGACATAGGGGCACCATCTTCCAAACACCCGCTACTTGACAATTTCCCCGTATTCTGCACCAACAAGCCAAAAGATCCACCACCCTCTTTGGCATCACCCAAGCAATGTCCAGCCTTACAACGATTTCATCCCATAGAGCCTTCGCCACAGTCACAATGGAGAAGTAGATGGTCCATCGATTTTCCATTCCTTTGGCACATGAAGCATCAATCCATTATAAAAAAGCCATGCTTCCTCAGCTTGTCAATGGTCAGAAGATTCCCGTGAGAGGCCAGCCAACCAAAGAAAGCAACTTTTAGGGGCACTTTGCACTTCCAAATGCACTTCCAAGGGAAAACAGTAGAAGAATGGGTAGACAAAGCATTGTATAAAGATCTAACTGAAAAATTCCTGTTCCGGGGTGTATCCACAGCAGTTTGTCCTCCACACCACACTCCAAATTCACTGCATACAAGGTGCTATCGAAATAAAAAATGTCTCCCACTTCCCAATCTGGAACTGCTCTAATAATTACACATTCCACTACAGCAGACCATTCGAAGAGTCCATATAATCAGCAACAAAGGCTTCCTTATGCAATGCAATTCTGAAAAGAGAAGGAAAAACCTGCTTGAGACCAACATCACCTCACCAAACATCAACCCAGAATCTGACCCTTCTACAAACATCCACCACAAGCTGCGAATTAGTCTTCTAACTTCTCTTTTTTTTTTTTCACGTCTAAGATGGTGGCTATGGCTTCTTGACGTTGCTGGTGGTATATTGTTTGGAAGGAAGATGCCTTCCATGAAACGTATTGTCATTGAATCGAAGATATTTGAAGTGAGTAGAGAGGGACATGAGGTGCTTCTTACAGAGAAAGGTTGGAAGGTTGTGAAAAGTTTGAGCTTGGGTGTAGATTCTATACGATGGTTTTCGAGAAGTCTGGAGGGATGTGCGAAAACTGGAAGCAAGGGGTTTTATTCCGCTCACCGTGAAGGAGGCAAAGCTTTCATTGCACAACGGTGTTCAAACGCTCGTGGCGTTTACATGGCTTTGGTGGAGTACGGTGGGGGAGGCTGTCGCAACTTCATTTTTATCCCAAAGGATAGGGATGGAGCGGGGTGGAGAAATATTGCAGTAGCATTACAGGAGGTTGGTAGAGAAAGGGGGAAAACTTTCCTTCCACCTCCACCTCGGTCGTACAGGGAGGCTTTGGAGTCGTCTCGAGACACGTGCAAAAATATGAGAAATCATGTTTTCAAAAGTTAGACGGCAACACTCTTTCGGCAAGTAACCAGTACGATGAAGGAGTTGGCAGTGCATGGTTGGGGCAGAAAGTAGAAAGGGTGCTAAAGGAACTAAATGATATGCAGTGGAGGATGAAGGAGATGTCTGACCATTTAGTTAAGTTGAAACGTTGCGTTGAAGGATTCTCTGAAGGGGAGTGGTGCATGGGCTCGAGCCTTGGCCCGTTTGAGGGAATGAAAGTGGGAGAGGTTCAGTTTGGTGGGCCTGTAGCCCAAGGCATGGGTGGGTCCAAAGGCAAGGCTAAGGTGGGTAGTTTGGGAACTGGGCTTCAGCCCAAGAAGACATATCCAACGGGCTTCTCATGGCGCAAGAAGATACCGCACGGTGAAGGCCCATCAGAGTCTAGACCCGAGGCACCGACGCCGACGAAGTCTCAGACGTCGCCTCCGAAGGCCTTGGAGGTGCCGGCGGTAGCAGGGCCGTCTTCCGAAGCCGTATTGGGTCAAAATGGAGCCGAGTCGAGTATTATTGCTACTGTAGTCATCACGGGATCTGCGCAGAACAAGGCGAAGGTGGTCTCTGTCCTAGTTCCGACGACCGCAGTTGTTGTCCCTCCGACAATGGTGGCTGGGCTTACACAGACGTTGGATGATAATGAGCAGGCCTTGCCGTCGCTCTCTGTAGCTTTTATCGACTCGGGACTTGCACAGAACGGGTCGCAAACTTCACAAGAGGCATCTGGAGATGTTTTTGCTTCAAACAGTGGTGTTATGGTGGTATCTGGAGTTGTGGAACAAGATGTGCTTTTTGTGACGGAGCCAGATGGGGTACATTTGCAGTTAGCTATCTGTGAAGAGGAGTGTTTTAACGGGGGTGACGCGGATCCAATATGCATGGTTCCTCCAAATCCAAATTCAGACCAGTTCATCTCCGATTGGGTGTTTAAAAAAGTGGAGGAACTGCAATCTATTCTTGGGGTGTCTTGTCCGGGATTTGAAGAACAATTCAGGGCTCTTCTTGTTGCCATCGAAGATAGTCGTTCGAAGTCCGCCACTAAGAGAGATAGGGAACTTAAAAGGCTTGAATGCTTTATAAATTATGAAGTGAAGGAGGGGAGTAGCGGAAGGGATAGAATGAAAGGGAGGGGAGTTTCTATTGTCCATGAAACCTAAGATCCTCTCATGGAACGTGCGGGGGCTTAATGATCGCAACAAGCGCCTTTGCATTAAATCTTTATTGCGATCGTGGAAGATTGATGTGGTATGTATTCAAGAAACAAAATTGAGGACCGTTGATAGAAGACTAATTCGCAACTTGTGGGGATGTTTGTATGTAGGTTGGTCTTATTTGCCTTCGGAAGGAGCGGCCGAGGGCGTTCTCTTAATGTGGGATAAAAGGGTTGTGGAGGTGACTGAGGAATGCATTGGGACTTATTCTGTTGCTAATCTTTTTAAAAATGTAGTAGATGGGTGGGAATGGGCTTATGTAGGCATTTATGGGCCTAATTCGGATAGTGAGAGGAGAAGACTTTGGGAGGAGTTGGCGGGCGTACATTGTCTATGGGACGTGCCGTGGTGTATGGGTGGAGATTTTAACATCACTCGCTTTCCGAGTGCGAGATCAGGCAACTCTCACATTTCTACAGCTATGGAGGAGTTTTCTGAGTTTATGTTTGATTTGGATCTTATGGATCTTCCGCTTATTGGGGGTAAGTTCACATGGTCCAATAGCAGGGGATGGTCGAGACTTGACAGGTTTATTATTTCTCCTTCTTGGGAAGCTCACTTTCCGGAACTAAGGCAGAAGCGGTTGGCCCAGGTCTGTTCGGATCATTTCCCTATCTTGTTAGATTGCGGAGGAGTTCATAGGGGCTGCCAGTATTTCTAGTTCGAAAATATGTGATTAACAGCGGAAGGATTTGGTGAGAAAGTTCGGTCTTGGTGGTCTTCTTACCAGCTCATGGGTACACCTAGCTTCATTCTTGCAGGCAAGCTTAAAGCTTTAAAGCAAGATTTAAAGAGGTGGAACATGGAAGTCTTTGGCAGTATTGACAACCAGAAGACTACCCTTATGGAGGAATTACAGGAGTTGGAGGGGCAGGTATCGAGGGGAGATACTTCCGAAGAGGCTCTATTGAGGAAGAATGTGGTGGAGACTGAACTCAAGAGAGTGTTGTTGATGGAGGAGACCTCGTGGCGACAAAAATTCAGGGCTCTTTGGTTAAAAGGAGATAAATGTACAAAGTTCTCCCATAGAGTGGCTAACTCATATAGGTGCAACAACACTATTCAGACACTCAGGACAGGTAATATAGTTCTCTCTTCCCCTATTGAACTAGAGGATCATATTGTGAATTACTATGAGAATTTGCTTACGGAACCGGCTAGCTGGAGGCCGAAGCTCGATTTGCCTTTTGAGTCAATTGACATACAGAGTGTGAATTGGCTGGAAAGATCTTTTGAAGAGGATGAGGTGTATAAGGTCATTAGCAGTATGGCTAAAGACAAAGCGCCTGAGCTGGATGCTTTTTCGATGGGTTTTTTCCAATATTGCTGGGAGATTGTGAAAGGTGATGTAATGCAGGTCTTTCTTGAATTCCATGCTTTCAAAAAATTTGAGAAATGCCTTAATGCGATGTTCCTAGCTCTCATACCGAAGAAACATGGGGCAATGGAAGTGGAGGATTTCCGTCCTATAAGCCTGGTGAGTGAGGTTTACAAAATTATTTCGAAGGTTTTTGCTAATCGGTTAAGCGTGGTGATGGAGCAAATTATTTCAAAACCCCAAAATGCATTTGTACGGGGGCGGCAGATCCTTGATTCGGTTCTTATTGCCAATGAGTGTTTGGATCACAGGTTGAAGGAGGGCACACCAGGTATCCTATGTAAGCTTGATATGGAGAAAGCATATGACCACGTAAATTGGGATTTCCTCCTATACTCTCTTGGGAGATGCAGTTTTGGTGATAGGTGGATTTCATGGATTCGCCATTGTATTACTACTGCTCGATTCTTAGTGTTAGTTAATGGTACCTCTGCAGGCTTCTTTAATAGTTCACGTGGACTGAGGCAAGGGGACCCTTTGTCTCCATTCCTTTTCGTTATTGTCATGGAGGCACTTGGCCAGATGGTGAAGGCTGTGGTTGAGGGTGGTTTCTTTTCTAGATTTTCAGTGGGTAATGAAACAAATGGTTCTATTATGATCTCACATCTTCTATTTGCAGATGATACACTCCTTTTTTGTGATGCGGAGTTGGGTCAAATTCAAGCTCTACGAGCACTTTTGTTATGCTTTGAAGCCGTGTCAGGACTTAAGGTCAACCTTGGCAAATCTGAGATGGTGGCGGTGGGTGAGGTGCCTCAAATAAGCAATCTAGCAGCTCTCTTGGGGTGCAATGTGTCTTCTCTGCCCATGAAATATGTGGGCCTCCCTTTGGGGGCGTTTTCAAAGCAAGAGCTATTTGGGAAGGGGTTATTGAGAAAGTGGAGAAAAGGTTGGCTGGGTGGAAACGGTTGTATCTTTCTAAGGGAGGGCGGATTACACTAATCACAAGCACTTTATCTAATCTTCCAACCTATTTTGTATCTTTATTTCCGTTGCCTGCTGGGGTGGCTAATAGGATAGAGAAGTTATTTCGGGTTTTTTTGTGGGGTGGTTTGGGAGAGGAAAACAAATTTCATCTTGTCAATTGGAATAAAGTTTGTTCCCCAATAGAATGTGGAGGTTTGGGTGTGTGTAATCTAAGGACTTTCAACAAAGCATTATTGGGGAAATGGATGGTTATGGAGGTATCATTTGGAGGGTGAGTCTTTGTGGAAGGAAATTGTTAACTCTAGACATGGAGGTGCTTGGGGTGGTTGGTGCACTAATTTAGTGAGGGGCTGTATGGTGTGGGTTTGTGGAGATATATTAGGGGGGGTTGGCAGTGTTTCGAAAACAACATCCGTTACGTGGTTGGCCAGGGTACTAGAATCAGGTTTTGGCAGGATATTTGGTGTGGTGAACGCTCTTTGGAGAGGGCCTTCCCAGCGCTCTATAGCATTGCAGCTAATAGGGAGGCTACGGTGGCCAGATGTGTTAGTGTTTGCTCATGGTATCTATCAGTGGAACATTCTATTCACTTGGGATAATCATGACTGGGAGCTGTCTACCGTTGCAAAATTTTTCAGCTTACTACATTCCTCAGGAGATCTCGCAAGAAGTTCTATGGCACAGGTTGATAGAATACAATGGAGAACCAGTAGTAGCTAGAAGTTCATAGTGAAGGCATACTATAAAACGCTGGCTTCACAAGGTAATGTACCTTTCCCATGGAAGAGCATTTGGAGATCACGCGTACCCTCCAAAGTAGCTTTCTTGGTGTGGACTGCAGCCCTGGGGAATATTTTAACCACGGACAACTTGCGGAGGAGGGGCCTCATTGTGATGGATTGGTGTTGTATGTGCAAAAAACACGGGGAATCAGTAGACCACCTTTTATTGCATTGTGAGGTGACAAGAGAGTTGTGGGATGGGATATTTAGTAGAGTGAATGTTGCTTGGGTTATGCTGTCAAAGGTGGCTGATATGCTTGCCTGCTGGAAGGATATTCAAGACTGTCCCCAGGTGGCTGCAGTTTGGAAGATGATACTTTTATGCATTTTGTGGTGTATTTGGATGGAGAGGAACGCAAGGTGTTTTGAAGATAGAGAGAGAACAATAGCGGAGCTCTAGAATTTTTTTCTACACACTTTACTTCTTTCTATGGTTTTCAGCTATTGTCCTTGATGGAAATAATGTGCATGATTTCTTATCTTTAATGTAGTTCTTTTAGAATGTATTTAGGCATTTTCTTTTGTATACTCCCCGTGTACTTGGGCTATGCCTATCTTTCATTCATATCAATGAAACTTACTTCTTACTTATAAAAAAAAAAAAAAGAAAAAACAAAAAGCTTCATAACATTCTCCTTGATAATATCCCAATAGACCTGGAAAAAAGCTATTGAAAATCCATCCGGTCTCGGCGCTTTATCCTTGTCCATTCCTTTCAGCAAATTAAACACCTCTTCCTCTTCAGACATCCTCTCTAACCAGTCAGCACACGATTGATCAATCGTGTCAAAAGCCCATCAACCTTAGGTGATGTAGGATAAAAGATGAGAAAGCAATAGAACATGGAAAATAATGGTTGCAGAGAAGAAAGAAGCCAGAAAAGATAAAGAAGAAGAAGACAAAGAGAAAGGGGTTTGAAGAATGACAGCAGCACTCAATTGTTTAATCTCAAAACTGCCTTCAATGTTTCATTACAAGCATTTAAATAGTAAAATAACACAAACCCTAAATAAACCTTAGAAAGTCTATGGGCTAAAGCCCAAGCCCATTAATACAAACCCAAATAAAATAAATAAAACATAAGTAAAATAACCAAAATAACAATAATAGGAGATGTCCTCATCATTAGGCCTCCAAGGGAATTGTTCCATGAGTAGATTATCAAAAAACTGCACTAGGTGATTCTTAATTTCAGATCTGTCAGAAAGAACATATCCTTTCGAATGCAGCACCTAAATAGTATGAAGAAAACTGGTACACTTGTCCTTCCTTCAGCCAAAGGGCCCAGGATTTTTGTCACCATGAGATTTCTTCCATGAGAGTAAGTTTTTCCAGATTAGCCACAACAACAATCTTCCTTGCCTTCTCCTCATCCATGAGAACCCCAGCAGTCTCCTTTTTATCGAAGCATGAAAGTTCCTCAAAAAGAATCTTCCTCTGATCATCAATCTTCCTAAATTCTTCATCATTCTACAATTTCAGATCTTCCTTCAAAGCTTTTAGCTTTCCAGCCAACACAAAGTTGGGCGTACTAGAAAAATCATAAGAGGACCACCGCACTCTCACCTTCTCCACAAAAACATCAGCTTTCAAATTTAAAATATCTACGTCCCTCATGGAGACCCCCACAATCTAGCAAAATGGGGAAATGGTCTGAACATAGCCTTGGAAGTCTGTTTTGACAAAAATCAGAAAAATGGCCTCCCAAGATGAAGATAGAATGAATCTGTCCAGTCTTGACCAGACCCTCCCTTTGGACCATATAAAATTCCCCCAGCCAAAGGTAAATCAACTAAGTACCTATAAAAAAAAAGGTAAATCAACTAAGTCCAATTCAAAAATAAGATCAGAAAATTCTGCCATAGCCAGGCTAATACAAGAATCCCCCAACCTCTCACTCGAAAAACGAGTTATATTAAAATCCCCCCAATACACAACGACCCATCCCACCAACTACACATACCATCAATCTCCTTCATAAGGAACCTTCTATTGTTGTCCACATTAGGACCATATACACTAGTGAAAGACCACTTGTAGCCATCATCCACATTTTTAAAGGAACAAGCCACCAAATATTCCCCGACATACTCCTCGGCCAGATTGACAACTCTTGTATCCCAGAACAAAAGAATACCTCCCGATGCCCCTTTAGAAGCAAGATAGACCCAACCCATATGAAGACATCCCCACAAACTTCTAACAATACTTCTATCTATGAACTTCAGCTTCGTCTCTTGAAGACAAATGATATCAACATGTCAAGAATTTAATCAGGGAATTGAAACAAATTTTGTTTGTTTGTGGGAGACTAAGCTGGCTGTTGTTTCTAGTGTTGTTATGTGAAGCTTGTGGGATGCAACACATGGATTGGTGCTGTATGGGCTCAAATGAGGCTTTCAGAGGGATTTTGCTCATGTGTGATAGGAAGGTGGTAGAAAAAATTGATGGATGTTACTTATCAAGGAAAAAAAAAAATGATGGATGTGTGAGAGATTTCATTGTTACCTGTAGGTTCAAATATGTCAATGACAAATTTAAGTGGGGCTTTGTTGGAGTTTATGGATCTAATGATAATTGTATCAGAAGACTTCTTTGGGATGCATTGGGGTGTTAAATTAGTTGGTGGAGCATTCCATGGTGTATTGGGGTGACTATAATGTTATCTGCTATCTGAGTGAGAGGTCGGGTGATATCCACTATTCTTGAGCGGTCAAGCTACATTGGAGGTGTCTGAATTCATTTTTGAACAGAGTCTTATAGATATCCTCCTCATGGGAGGGAAGTATAGCTGGTCCAACTAGCGTGACTAGGCAATATGGTCTCGAATTGCAGGTTTATTCTCTTTCCTGAATGGGAAGCTAAATTCCCAATGTTTTCTTAGAGAAGGCTCCCTGGATCACTAATGGACCTTTTTCCTTTTATGTTGGCTTGTGACAATAGGGTGCACAGTAGACTTTATAGCTGGTGTAAGCCATATACAAGCTCCAATATACAGAAGGATATACCCACCTACAAAGTCTCCAATCTTTTAGAGCTCAAGGAGTTTTGCTCTTTTTCGTGCTAGATGGATACATCCTTTTGTATACTTCCTGTGTATTTGGGTTGCACCCCACTGCGCTTTTAACAAAATTTGTGCTATGAAAAAAAAGATATGCCATTTGACTTTTTGTTTTCTGCGTAATGACAAGAGATTTGTTCATAAAGCTTTTATAGAAAATATTGGGAATTCAACTAAGTAGATTGTAACACATTTTGATTGCTGTGCCTTACTGACTAAATTGAAGGTAGATGTAACTTCTTGTACTTTTGTTGTATTTTCAGGCATTTCCAATCACAGATAACTCCTCTACATTGGCTACTGCTCAAGGTTTTCGCTCTGTAAGTGAATTTGTTTAAGAAGCAATTATTGTCTATTTTCTATGGGTTAGAGTAAAGGCATATGTAAAAATGTATGATATGCTCACTTACTTTTTTCGGTCCATTGAGATTGAGCCGCTTATCACTAGGGATTTGATAGTATTTTTTGTTTGATTCAAGTTAGCCAAACAATGGAAAATTTTTAGTGTTCTTCTCATTCCTTCTGCCATAGTGCTAGATATCTATCTCCAACTCGCTTTTTCCACAAGGATTGTGTGGCCCAGTTCTCTAGCAATATCCTATTTCCTCCTTCTCTATGCATAAAGCTCACCGGAATCCCATCACAACCACATAATTTATTCAATAGAAACCTTTTCTGATTCTGAATACGACCAACTCCTGTTTCTTTAGGTCTTTCAACTTGCTCGCCAATACAAAACTGGGGGAACCATGGAAGCTGTAGAACAACCGTCATGGCTTCACTTTATCCACAAAACCCTATTCATTTTTTTTGTTAATTAATAAAATATTTCATTAAAAAGCTCAAAAAGGAAAATTGAAACATGTACCTAGCCATGTTTTTTTTTTTTTTTTTCTTCTTTTGGATAACAAGAAGGCAGGCTGATCTAGTTTGATCCATGAAAAAGCTAGTCAGCCACGAACTTGGTGCTGACCTACAGCTCAGCCTTATGATCAGGCTACAACTGAGTATGAGAAAGAATTCGAGAAGAAGGTGGACATAGAAGAGGAAAACTCGAAAGATTTAGAAGGAAAGAAACTCTATTGGCCTCGTCATGGAACAGGAGCTCGTGCTTGTTCACAAATTAGGATATGAAGTAGGGATAACATTAGGTAATTACAGCTCTTTATCTCTATCCTTATTTGGGACCCTATTTGTCTCTTTAGGCTTTTTTTTAATCGGAATATATCATCCTCTAGATAATTCAAATTTAAGGAATTGGATGTCAATGAATTTCTAGTGTCTCATCTCCATTTTGCAAATGACGCATTGTTATTCTGTGACGATAATCCAGAGCCTCACAAAATAACAATTAGGTCTCTCTCCCAAATGGTACTTTGATTTTATCAATTTCTTTCTTTTTTATTGGTGGGCCTCTTTAATGTAAAAAATGATACCTAGTTTTTATTCACCATGCATAGGTGTAACACCCCTATATTACGAATCATTCATAACATAATGCCCGGTGAAGAGATTCGAAATCACGAAAAATAGCTCATTTACAAAAAAAAAAAAAAAAAAAAAAAAAAAAAAAATCAAACTAAATTGAACATGTCTTCGAATTATGAAACTGAAAACATAACGTAAAAACATAAACTAAACTAATTCTTGTGTAACTAACACTTATTCCTTTCTAAGTCTTTACACTAGATCTATTCCTGGCCCTCCAGCTCTGCATCCTCACACTCATCATCTGTGACATTTAAACATAGAAGAAAACATAGAAACCAACAAAAATAAGTCGAATACTCAGTAAATAGTATATGATACCGTAAAATATAACTTGGCTTAGCATAGACTTAATTTTTGAAAGACTCGTCGTAGCATACATACATCATCACAGATTCACAATCATACCGTAATCATAACTTAATTTAACATAGGCTTAATTTCTGAACAACTCTACATACATACATATATCATCACAGATTCACATAGCATATCTATTCATCATTAATATGAGTGGAATCATACATAATCATGGCAAATATATAACGTGAATTCATAAATGACTGACGTAAACATGACTTGTTTATCTTGTCCTTCACTTATTATATGGTGACCCACGTTTGAGTCCGTGACACCGCATAACTTGTAATAACATGGAGTAAACATGCTTGAGTCTTTCACCTAACATATGGTGAACCACGCTTAGGTCCGTGGCACCGCTTATCATAACTTGTGATGAACACGCTTAGGTCCGTGTCACATTTAACATAACTTGTGATGAACACGCTTAGGTCCTTGTCATCCTTAACGTAACTTGTGATGAACACTTAGATCCATGCCATCCTTAACGTAACTTGGAGTGAAACATGTTTAGGTCCGTGTTTCACTTAACATATGGTGAACCACGCTTAGGTCCGTGGCACCGTCTTAACATATTTTGTGGTGAACACACTTAGGTCCGTGTCACCCTTAACATCTTATCGTTCTTAATGCATGAGAAGTTTGTTGGACTTGTACTTTTCTAGCATGGCATACACTTGTACATAGCATAATATGACATGACATGGTATAATGTGATCTGAACATAAACATTCCATGGCATACATGATCTGAGAACTACATGAACATTACATGACTTATATGATCTAAATACTTCATGACATTACATTGTATGGCTCACTTACATGCATATCATTATAATTCATCGAAGATCATGAAAGGGATCTAACCTTGACTTAGCTCGTAGCATAGCGTAGACAAACATCATATTTTCATATACAGTTAGAACATTTATATTACACATGCAATTATATGATCATACTAATTACCTCTTAACGCCGCTTCCTGATTCCCACTTTGTGGCGTGTTACCTATACAAGGTACTAGACGTTACTAATTTCCTAGAAAAGCGTGTCGTAATACTCTACGTAGTTAAATACGTATAATGGAACTTAACTAAAATAATAGGCTTCATAGTATACTTTAAAAATATACTTTAAAATCCCTTAAATACTTTTCATAAAAATTGTGTCTATGGGCTCATAATTATTCATGTAAAACTTTGGGCTTAAATTCCAGCGCAGCTCCTATTAAATAAAAATAGCCTAATTAAAATCACTAAAATGGGTTTTTGTAAAGCACCACCAGCTCACTTTAAAACAATAAAACAGTTTCTGTCAACCCAAAATTCACTCACTTAAATTATTATAGTTTCTGAAATAAGCCCAACAAGTTCATTTAAAAAAAAACTAGGCCCAATACCAACTCAAGGAAACACTAGCCGAATGGGCTTAGGGCCCAAGGGCCCCTTATGAACTCAAGGGTGTCTACGCTTCTGGAAATTAAAACACACGAGACTAAAACAGATGAAAGAAATGGCTGAGCATCGAGAGGAGAAGCTGATATGCGGCGGCTCTGGGTGGCTGAGAAGGACTGGCAACGTAGCTGGAGGGTCCCTATGGTGGTGTGACGGCGAGAGAGAGAGAGAGTTTAGAGGGAGAGAAACTGTCAAATGGAAACAATGGAGAAGGAAGGAGGATTCCGGCTTGGGCTTACAGGGAAGGTGTGGGTTCGACGGAACTTGGCTGTTCGGAGATCTCTGTGGCTGCCGGGAGGTGGTCCGACGCTCCCTGATGTGGTTGACGGTGGCTGGGAACAAATGCAGGGGCTGTTTTTATTCTCGGTTTGGAGAAAACAAAGACCCAGAGGACTTATGGGTCATGCACGCAGTGAAGGAAGGAAGGCTCACTGTCGGTGTGCTCAGTGATGGTTTCCGGCAAAGATGTCTCAATTTGTGGGTTTTGCTATGTCTGCCGAAGCTGCTATGGTGGCTAATGTGTGCAAGTTTCATGGTTTTTGCTAAGGGTCTTGTGGGTTTTATAGATGAGGGGTAGGGAGATATCGTGAGTGATCTGGAGGTTTGAATTCGACTAAACTTTGGAAAACTACTCCCACAAGGAAAGAAGCACTGAGAGGATATAAGAGTTTTGAAGTGTTAGAGTTGAAAGTTAGTTTCAAATCAGGAAACTACCCAATCTGGGAGACCAAACAGAAAAATAAAAGAGGCTTATAGTTTAACAGTAGAGAAATCCTATTCTAAACAAATTACTACCTCCAAACATATCTAATAAAATAGTAATAATAATAATAAAAAAAATAATAAAATCACACTTTTGGGGTCTGGATGATACAATAGGGACTGCATGTTTTTTTTTTTTTTTTTTGGCTTTAGTTATCCTATAAAGGTTTTGCCTATTTATTGTTCCGAAACATGAATTTCGCAAGCTGCCTTTGGGAGGGACATTTGCACCCTGACAAATTGTTTTCTGCTCCTTTCCCCTTCATTTTTTTCTTCGTTCTTTTGTTTCGCTTTAGTGCTAAAGCCTATCTGCTCACTGGTCCAGAAATGTCGCTATAATTGATGCCGCACCATGAACAACTATTGCCCTGCTTGTAGGACATTGCATGATTGTTGACCCAACTAAAAATCTAATTTCAGGTGTTTAGAATGAAATATTGTAGATCCTACAAGGTTCATTAAAGAGATGGTTAGAAAACAAGCCTCAAATTAGGTTAACACAAATACTTGTAGTTGCTCAGCGTCAACTTCCATAGAACTTGTCTCATGGGTACAGTGGACCAGGACCTGAAACTAGAGTTCTGATCCTCCAGAATTATGCTCCACCAGGGTTAATGATTATGCGCGGCCTAACATTAATACAGCCAAACTTATGTGAGTGAAGTTATGTTGTGGTGTAGGGCTGTCAATTGTGTCGGGTCAGGTCAATTTCAAGTCAACTTGAACCCGACACGAATAACTAATTCGTTCAAACACATTGGACCCGAACCCGACCCAAATAACTAATGTTGACCCGTTTATCAATTCGGGTTAGGTCAACCCGAGAAGACCCGTTTAAAAATAAAAACAAGAATGAAAAAGATTCACAAATATTTGAACATTCTTACTATTATAACACGACAGGTTATACAAGAAACATTTAAGAATATAATTAAAACAAGAGTTCTATGTTTCTATTTAAAATTCAATTTCTAGTTAGAAATATGTAGCGGGTCAATCGGATCATGGGTTGACCCAACTGACCGGATCATGGGTTGACCCAACTGACCGGTTTCCTTTTGGATGATCGGGTCAACACATAACCCGCAGGTTGAGTCACTCAACACTACTCAATTATTAACCAGGTCAACCCGAATTGACCCTAGCCCTATTATGCCCAACCTTAACCCTAATATTACATGTCGGTTTCTAGTTCCTAACTAGGTGTAATCAAATGTATACTTCCTATGTGCTTGGACTATGCCTATTTCAATATCAATAAAATATCTTCTCACTTGTCAAAAAAAAATATTACTTGTCGGGTTTGAGGGTCATGTAAAAAATTGACAGCCCTAACTGTGGCTGGAGTGAAATACTGTCATGAGGCTGTGCTGAGAGTAGTTGGTGAACTGGAAAAATCTGAAGTATAAAGACAAAAATGTTTAGCAGCACTTCTTTGAAGACTCATGTGCCATATCTACATGTTGAACCAGAGATTAATTTGAGACCTTATCATGCATTCCATAGTCAAATAAAAATGTGATTCTGAAGTGGTTAAGGCTGGTTAAAATCCTGACTCATTCTGTGTCCATTTTTTTAAAATAATGGGCAGGGCCTAGATGTGGAGTTCACCTCATTTTAGTTCACTTCATGATTCAGAGCAAATCCTGTTTAGATTTATATTCACATGCACCACTCAGAAATCAACTAAAATCAATCTTTGTCTATATTCATATTAATAATGCTATTAGATTGCCATGGTTGTGATTGAGACGTTTGCAAATGTGTTCTTGATATTTTCATGGCATTCAATATATAGTAGCCTTTTTTGTTCTTTGGTAAATATATTTTTTTTTTTAACCGTTTCTTATCCCTCTTTGCAGCCACAAAATCAGCAGCAGATCATTTGCAAACATCCTATGCAACAGCTTTCGCATCAGCCCCAATTTCACCCAGTTCATCAGAATCATCAACAACACATGCACCCTGCATCCCACTATCCTCACAGTCATCAATGTGTTCCTGCTTCTCACTTGCCTGAAATTTCTCATCCTCATCAACCAACCATATCACAACAGATGGCATCCTTACAACCGCTCACAGGTGGTGGTCATGCTGGAGGGCGTTTGCATGTACTGGTGGGTTATTAATTCGATTTTTCCTCCATCTACTATGAATTATGATAGCACCTATTTGAATATCATAAGTTTTACTTTTATTTTCATGGTTAGTCGCATGGTTACCCTCAACGATAAAGATATTATGTTAAATTTTAGCTAATGTTTCTGGTGTAGAACATGCACATCTATACAACCTATTTGTGGACTTCTATTTTTCCATTATTCTAGCCAGCCAAAACAAAGTTGGTCAAAAGTAGCTCAGCATATTTGACCATAGCAGGGGATAGATATCACCTGCGATCTATCCCCTAAAAGCAATATTCTATTGTTGACGTTTGATTTCTTTGTGTGTATATGTGCGTGCTTATGTTTTCAACAGCAAGTGAGTTATATTGAGAAACATTTTTAGAGATGTGTTACTGTGCCATTTTATTTTTCATGTAATTTATACTTTATAAAAAAAGAAAATCATGTAATATATATTACATGACTTTAGCAGAGTTTTGCATTCACATGTTTTCTTGTGTTGATATGTGATGTTGTGTGAGTGTGAACTTGTATTGCCAATCTATTAAGAGGAACAATGGCCGGTATGTCATTTCAATGTCTCAATTCATGTGATCTTTTTGTCCCAGCATTATTTATGTTACATCAGAATAATGGTCCATTTCCTTCATTGTATATTTGATTAGAATCTTTATGTATCCTCACGAGCTTAAGCTATCTATGATTCTTGCTTAATTCTCTGTAAATAGCGCATTTTTCTCGAATCTTTATTGATGCTTTTTCTTATGGAAAACAAAGTAGGGCTTCATTAGCTTTGTGAATGTTTGAAAAAGGCTCAGGATTTATTTGTTATCTTTTTCTTTCAACCCGTGTCTTTACTGAACTTTTAAGATTGATCGTATGTCAGCCATCCAGCCCGGCAAAGTTTTGTGACGAATGTGGGGCCCCGTACTTGAGAGAAACCTCTAAATTCTGCTCTGAATGCGGTGTTAAAAGGTTAGGAACGTGACATGGTGCTGTCACTTATATGTACATAAATATATTTATATTCATATTCTTTTATATTTGATTTAGGAGTTTCAAATATATGTACTAATGTAGAAGGTCAAGTTTTAGATCTGATGTACGATATTTTCAAGTGTAGAGACATTTAGTGTGGTTTGGATAGTAAGATGAGATGAGATAAAGATGAGAAGAGATCGTTTTAAATGAAAGTTGAAAGTTGAGTAAAATGTTATTAAAATATTATTTTTTAATACTATTATTGTTTTGGAATTTGAAAAAGTTGAATTGTTTATTATGTTTTGTGTGGAAATTTGAGAAAGTTGTAATGTTGAGATGAAATGAAACGTTTTCACTATCCAAAAGGGGTTATCCAAAAAAATCTTAATTGATTTTTTTCTTGTTTTGTAAAATCTTTTGAATAAAACTTCTCCACAAGATTACATATATTTTTAGTTTTAAATTACTTGTATATTTTTGGATTCCAAAGAACTAAACACATAAGCTCCATTGCCCTTTCACTAAATTTAGGGTTGGGCAAAATTTCAAAAATATAACTCTGAATCTAACTATGATTTAACTCGACTCTGAGTTTCTTTTAATTTTTCAGCCGGAGTCGGAGTCAGAGGTGTCATTGAACCAATTCTGACTTTGCCTTTCAAATCTGACTTCGACTTTGAATCTGACTCCAATATTATACATATATTATAAAATATGCAATTATTTATACATTTATCATATATGCTAGCATATTTCTTTAGTTATATAACTAGAACTTATATAGTTAAATTCAATAATATACTATTATGAGATAATTATTATAAAATAATATACTTATACTATAATGTAAATAAACTAATAATAGTTTAGTTACTTTAGTATAAATAAACATCATAGTATTACTACCATACATAACCAAGTATAGAAATAAGTTAGACACTAATATTGAAATAAGCCTAGTATAATAAGTTAATAACACAAAATACTAATTTATTAAAGTATAATATCATGTAATTAGACTATATAGTATAAGTCTTGTATAGAAATAAATTAGACACTAGTATAGAAATAACTAATAAGTCTAGTATAATAAGTTAATAACACATAATACTATAGTATAATAATATGTAATTAGACACTAGAAATAATATGTAATACTATAGTATGATAAAATGTAATTAGACACTATAGTATAAGTCTAATATAAAATAAGTTAGATAATTAGTATAGAAGTAAATTAACAGTGAATGATTTAGTTTTAGTTTTTAATTTTTGGAAAAACTAAAATTTGAAAGCCTACAAAGAATTCTTTTTTAAAAGTGGGCTAAATATGAAACTAAAAAAAAAAAAAAAATCCAAAACAAGCCCATATCCGACTCTGCTCCGAAAAGTCAAGGGTCGAAGTTGAATCGTAGCTTACACAAGTCGAAGTTTAAATCTGAACTCCGATAGAATTTGACTCCGACTATGTCGGTGCTCACCTCTTACTATATTTGTTGTTCAACTCTTGCAAATGAGAGTTCATAGTAGCATTAAATAAAACTATTTAAAAAAGGGGCCAAAATAGCCAGGGTTGCTGCAATATAAAATATTAGTGTCAATTTCCTTTCACGAACTTACCAAAAGATGTATTAACATTGAAAATAATTGTCTTAATTGAATGATTGTCTCCCTATTGAATTTTTAGGCCTGGTTTGGATATAAGAAGTATTTCATTTCATCTCATCTCATCATTAAAATTTTTTTAAATTCTTATACAAAATATAATACACAATTCAATTTTTTCAAATCCTAAAGCAAGAATAATATTAAAAAATAATATTTTGATAATATTTTATATAACTTTCAACTTTCATCTCAATTCATCTCATCTTAATTCACTATCCAAATGGCACCTTAAGTTGACCTTAGGTCCTCAAGGGGGCTCGTTTCTCGTTTTGCTTGCCTTGGGAATGGGCCAAGTTTTGTGCGACCCAACAATTGGGCGACCTTTGCTCGCCCTTAGTCAAGTAATGAGGGAAAGTAAAGTACTAGCTCAGAGGTGCACTACGAAGGACAAAGTACCCATACCCAAACAAGCATGATGAGATGCAAAGGGTCGCTCTCTTGTCGAGCGCAACAGAAAACAAAGTTCTCTCTACCAAGCAAGCAAATTTGAAAGCAAAGTGCTCACAAGATAATAATAGGGTCAATTTCATAAAATAGACACAGAAAGTGGACTAACATTTGATTGTGCCTGTTAGTCTTACAAAAAAAAAAAAAAAAAAAAACATGCTACGATCAATAACAAAAGAAAAAAGTCAAAATCCAAAAGCTTACATTGTCGAGAAGCTTGTTGACCATTCGCTGGAGTTGTTGGTGCCCCAACATTTTGGGGAAGGTTCATGGCAGCTCCCAGACGCGTTCCATATGGATCTGTCAAGAGGCACATCACTTTGTTGGTAGTCGTTTCTCTCTACTCTTCTTCCACCTCCATCGTTGTGCCTCAAAAAGCACATCACTTTGTTGCAAGACCTAACGCAATAGTTACGCACCGATCAAAGCTCTGGAATAACCATGTACAAAATTTCAATCATGTATTAGGGCTCGGTCAATTTATCCCATCCATAACTTCAATCACCACATCGACTTCTTGTCCTGAGGATTCTTATCCATAATGGATTTCGATACATTTATTTTAGTAATTAAGAATATTTTTTAATGATATTGTAAATTCTTATTTTGAGTCGTTCTAAGGGTCAGCCACTGTAGGGTTGCGTGCACATTTTGCACACCCTATGTGGCTACACTGTTTGTAATTTTTTTTTAAAAAATTTGAAAATAAAAACGTGCATTTTCATCTTACTGTTTTCTTCTTCTCCAATTCATTCGACTTTGCCCCGCACGAAAAAGTTCCTCCCACGCCCGCGTCGCGTCGTTGCTCTACCCACAGCCACTGGCGATGTCGCCTCTCTGAGCGACCCTCCCCCAGCCTATCCTCTGATTGCGCAGTTTGAAAAGGTAAGTGGAGACTAATTTATTCTTTGCTCTCTCCTCTTCCTCTCTTACTTCTTGTTTGTGTTTCTCTCTTTACACACATCTATGCATTTACATTTTACAGGATTTAGGACATCTGATTGAAAGAAACCCAAATGGGTATACAAATTAGGCCAAAGGCTATGTTTCATTTCTTATTTTGATTTATTTTGGGGTTCCGATTAGACAGTGACTGCTTTTTTTTTTGGAACTGTTAATTTGTTGATGAGATTTGTTTCTTGTAATTATAGTTTGGTATAATGGGTTAGCTGAAGATTGTGTCTTTGATTTAGAAGGGATTTGTGAATGTAATCCTTAATCTTCTTGCATACAAATATGTGGGTACTTGGATACCACTGACCTTTATCTTTAATCAACTTCTATATGTAGAGGTTTACCTATGTATGTAAAATTCTAGTTGAAAAGATTGCCCATGTTAGAGAATCAGACATTGTATGCAAGGAATATTGATTTTAAATAATTAATACTCAGCTTGGGACAGCTGCATGCATGAGTTTTTAATCCTATCATATTGTCCTTTAGAGGCTAAAGGGCATCCCGTTTAACTACTCTTGTTCAGTTTGTTTCTTGTTATTGTCATCTTAATTGGAATTCTTGTCATCTTAACTAGAATTCAATTTGCGAATTCCAAACATAAATATTAGAGCTTATTCCTTTTAAAACTTTAGGCATACAGAAAAACAAACCTTATTCCTTTTAAGACTTTAGGCAACTTGTAAGTGTTTATTCTATTTCTTCTTCAATAATCTGTTTTGTTTTGGTGACATAATGTGTTGTGTTTGATTTCTATGGAAATAGAAGTTTTTTGTGAAAATGTGATTTTTATGGTAACATGTTTTTTCCATTTTCCTTTTTCCAGATTTGAGAGAAATTTGTATACCTAGGTCTTATGGTGATACTGGCAATCATTTATTTCTTTTCTGGGTTTGCATTCTGTCTTCATTTCTTTAATGTGTTCCCTTATATGGTTGAAAGCAATAGACCTTGCCGAGATTTCTTTTCTTTTCTTTTTGTGTTAGTGTGTCTTGGCGTAACATATTTTTCTCTTATGGTATTTTTTTTCTATATTTGTTTGTTCTTTTATATACAATGCATCTCCCTTGTTTTCAAACGTGTTGTATCATTGTAGGCAATTCGAATGTTTTTGTTAAGTGCGTTGCCACTTTTAACATTTTTTATGCCCCCCTTTAGGACACATGTTGATCAGGTATACACTACAGAGGCTCTTCATATTGGATCGAGTGCTCCTATAATGCAGGTAGTCTTGACGTGAAATATCATATTTAGTTTTTTCAGATTTTTTTTAGATAATAGTAGTGACTTTTTGTTCATTTAGGTGTAATGGAGATGATTGCATCTCTCGGATCAGGATAATGATCCAAGAAATTAATCATAAATGATGCAGTTTTGGTGATTGAAAGACCCCATGCTTTTGGAAGATAGCCGGTTGATTTTGTATATTTGCTTCATTTTTCTGGTTGATTAATTAGGGGAGGGTCCAATGGTATGTTTGCTCCATTTTTGGAGTTGCAAGATATTTTGTGATGAAACTATAGTTTTTTGGGAGAGACCAATAGTATATTTGCTCCATTTTTCTGGTTCCTCCATATTTGTAATGAAACTACATTTCTCTAGTTGATTAATGGAGGGGCTATATTATGCTGCTATATTTGCTCTGTTTGTTTGGATGCCCCCTTTATTGGTGCATTGGGGTTGCTTGTTATAACATCAAAAGATTGAAGAGTGAAGCAAACTGAGTTGTGGGTGATCTCCCATAGAAACTAAAACTGTTAAGCAGTTGCCTATCCTCTTCTTGAATATATTGAATCAAAATAGATGGCTTGTTTTTTGCCTTTTATCTAAATGAACGTTGCACTTTGTTTATTTTTAGTTGGCCAATGCGTTTTTTAATCTGGTAAACCCTTTTTTGGGTACGGATAGTGATACATTTCATAACAATTTATGAGAAAATCACGCGTGAAATTTAATTTAAACTTGAAGAGAAGCTTCATCCTGCATGATTTATCTCAAAACCTTGAGGGTTTTAGACTAGGGTAAAAGTTCCTCACGAAGACTTGATTCAAGCAGCCACGATTCCAAGAGTTTCAAATTTATGTTGGGCATTACGTCACCCTACATTCATTCCCAATTCATCAGAAAATTCACCAAAGCAATGTTCAACATGAATCACATTGATTTTTGCATAGATTCTTGATAATTTGGTTTTGGAACAATAATATCATCTAACAATCAATTTCTTTTACATGTAAAAAGTGGTGAGTTCTTCACGATTAAGTACTAAAGGAAACTCTTGACAAGAACAAAAAAAAAAAAAAAAAAAAAAAAGGAAAATGTTTCAGAGATGGATTTACAAACCAATACACAGACTTACATTATACATTCGTGAGAAACACAAAGAGAGAAAGACTTCATTTTCAGGTGGAAGACGGGGTTGAAGAGTTGAGGAAGAAAGCCAATGCACAATTCATGTAGTCCCAATGACATGAACATTATATGGAGGTCTCCAATAGAAAATTAGCTCATCAAGGGAATCAGTCTGTGCTCGAGCCCTGAGGATGTCATTAGCATCATCTATCAATGCAGCAGCTACCACTGTATATTCACCGGGGACAAGAAAATACAAAGAGAAGAATGCATGCTTTCTTGAAGATGAGGAATTTCCATGGTGATCCAACTAAGAACACCTACAACAAATTTAGAAAAAAAATAATAACAACACACTAGTCAAGAGATCTTTGATAATGGAAATATACAAAGCGATTAGTCTTATACATGAGATTGAAGAAGAATGTAAATCAACTATAGTTTAAACAAAATATAGAATATGTGCCAAAAAAATAGCATATATACACGAAATATAAAATGTAGTAATGCACAACGAAACATAGCATCCAATAACAAAAGCATCCATACTTATAAAGAAAAAACATCCAATAATAAAAGCAAAACTCAATTACCTGTAACTTAGAATCTAGTTCCAGAAAATGGTGCAGATGGATTTATTAAGACCAAGAGATATGTAAGCATTTTGGAAGAAGGAAAACTGGAACATTTCGTCAAACAGGTTGTGCTCATACTGAGACATTTATTAACAACCATCGGTGGGAAAGACTAAGCTCAACATCTCAATACCCATCGAAAAAGTAGGCATTTTTACGCAAAATACCTTTAAAAAGTCTGTACAAAACTAAATTAATAAAAAAAATGTATGTTTTTTTTCCCATGGATTATTCAGAATTGCATAAAAAATAACCCTACAAAGGAAAGTTCTGGTTCAATCCATGAAGAGAAAAAAAATGGAAAAGCAGGAAATTTATTTTATTGTTTACAAGAGGGACTAAATAAAAATAGTTAACTTTACCAAAAGCATCCAGAGCCCTTAAGGGGTTGTGGCATGTACGTTGACTCTCACCTGAGGCTTTGGGTTGTGACCAAATGTTCATCTGTCAAGACATTGTTTCTGGCGAGGTGGAGGAGATGAAGTGGAAGAGAGAATGACGGGAAGCATTCTACGATGTGGAGTTGGATGGATGACTCGAAGAATTAGGCAAGAATAGGCAGGGGAAGAATTTTACGATGTGGAGTTAGGGTTTGTTATTTGGGAAAGAAAGTAAGCTCTCCGATTGATTCAATTTTTTTTTTGAGTTGGGATGGAAGATTCGAAGAAGACAAGCCCAGGACAGGAAAGAGATGGCGGAGGAGGTGCGAAATGAGAAGACTCTCGAACAAGAATTAGGGCTGAGAGGAGAGACGATTTCATCTACGTGTGAGGGCTGAGAGCCTGCGAGCGTGCGTGTAAGTGAACCCGGTCCAGTGCGTTTAGTGAATCCGGTCCACACGTCAGGTGTGTTGCAGTTGTAGCCAATAGTATGCAGATGAGAAGCTTTGTCCTTTCGAAAAATTCACCGGGCTATAGCACGACTCCCATATAAGGGCGTTATTAGCGTTCGCTTCATTTTCGTAACAACAATGTGACTTTACCTGCACGGTCTCTTCAACAATTTGTAATATTATTCAAATTATTCAACAAGAACAGTGGGATGACAATAGGATTATCTGTTTGTTTGACTCGGCCTTGGCGCCCACATGGATGTTTAGGGCTTTGGTGGAATTGAAAGGGGATCCAAGGTTAGCTTTGCAGTTCTTCAAATGGGTGGGAACCCGAATCGGGTTTTGCGACACCACGGAGTCATATTGTATCTTGATCCATATATTGTTTTACCGAAAATGTTCTTCGACGCCAATAGGATTATTAGAGAGTTAGTTTTGTTGAGGTGGGTTTTGCCAGGTTGCCATGTGTTTGACGTATTGTGGTCGACAAGGGGTGTTGTTTGGGTTCAAGGGTTTGGTGTGTTTGATGCTTTGTTTAGTGTTTTGACTGGGCTAGGAATGTTGGAGGAAGCGATCAAATGTTTTTGTGGATGGAGAAGTACAGGATTTTGCCAAAACCTCGGTCTTGTAATGAACTTTTGCATAGGCTTTCAAAGTCCGAGAAGAGGGAATTGTCAAGGAAGTTTTTTAAATATATGGTTGGGGCTGGAATTAGTCCTTCGGTTTTCACATATAATATAAGAGTAGTGCTACAGAGCAGCTACTGTCGCTGCTGTGCACACACTACATGGATGCTTTTGGTCCTTATGTTTTTTTATTTTTTTTTAGTGCAAAACGCACCAGACGGCTTCTCTCTTCCTCTCTCTCATCATCTTTCTCCATCGTCTCTCTCATCAGCTCCTTCTCTCTCCTCGACTCTCTCTCATCGTCTCTCTCTCATCATCTCTCTCTCTCTCATCGTCTCTCTCTCTCTCTCTCCTCGACCCTCTCTCTCATCAGATCTCTCATCTCTGCTCTCTCTCATCTCGGTCTCTCTCTCATCTCCGCTCTCTCTCTCATCTCGGTCTCTCTCTCATCTCCTCTCTCTCTCCTCAGCTCTCTCTCATTGTCTCTCTCTAATTTTGAATTTAAGAGATGTGTGATTTAGAGGATGCCACTTAAGGTGTGCAAAAATGGCTACTCCCAACAATAGCTGCTCCAAATATTTTTCCATAATATAATGATAGACAATATGTGCAAAGGAGGAGATTTGGAAGCCGCTAGAAGCTTGTTCGAAAAAATGAAACAAACTGGCCTTATGCCTGATGTTTTCACATATACTTCGCTTATTGATGTATATGAAAAGGCAAGCAAGAGGGAATTGTCGAGGAAGTTTTTTAAAGATATGGTTGGGGCAGGAATTAATCCTTCAGTTGTCACATATAATATAATGATATCCAATATGTGCAAAGGAGGAAATTTGGGAACCGCTAGAAGATTGTTCGAAAAAATGAAACAAACTGGTCTTTTGCCCAATGAATTTACTTACACTTCTCTGATTGATGCAAGTTGTAAATTAGGCAATCTAAATGATGCTTTGGAGCTGGCTAATGAGATGATGTAGGCAGGAGTTGACTTGACAATTGTCACCTACACAGCTCTAGTGGATGGTCTATGTAAAGGAGGATAAAGACAGCTGAAGAAGTCTTTCAGGCAATGCTGGAAGCTGGAGTAATTCCTAACGAGAAAACTTATACTGTCCTTGTTCATGGGTATATTAAGGCTAGTAAAATCGAGAGTGCTATGGATATGTTGACAGAAATAGAGAAGAGCATCATACTCGATATAGTGCTGTATGGGACCATCATTTGGTGCATGTGCAGCCAAAATAAGCTTGAAGAATCTAACCTTTTAATCAGGGAAATGAGTGCTTGTGCTGTAAAAGTGCAAATCATTTTATATACGCAACCCTTATGGATGCTTATTTCAAGGCAGGAAAAACTACAGAGGTTCTCAATGTGCAGCAGGAGTTACAGGACTTGAATATTAAGGTCAGCGTTGTTACTTATTGTGCACTAATTGATGGTTTGTGCAAAATGGGATTGGTTGAAGAGGCAATCAAGTAGTTTAATAGCATGAACGATATTGGTATGCAACCTAATGTTGCAGTTTATACAACGTTAATTGATGGTCTTTGTCAAAACAGTAGTATTAAAACAACTAAGAAGCTGTTTGATGAAATGTTGGACAAAGGTGTGATTCCTAATAGAAGTTCTTACACAACTTTAATTGATGGGAACTTAATGTTGGGAAATATTTTGAAATGCTTTGTAAACTAGAGAATATGTAAAATAACAAGAACAAATTAGAAAGAGAGAACCCGGTGTTGAGGCATGTTGTGATGGACGCTTTCCTTAGAGTAGATTCCGCCACCTCCAATTATAAACATGCACTAGGCTTCTTAACGGTCTACTCCCAAGATACAACAATGTTGGTTCCCGTTAATCTCCTTGTTGGTGCACATAAAAGGAGATCCTTGAACCCGATATAAAATAGCCAAAGCTCAAAGAAAGAAAGACAAAAAGAAGGACAAAGTGTTACACTAATTTTTGTAGAGAATTTTGAGTTTTTGAATTTGTGGGTGGGGTTCCCTATTTATAGAGAATGAAAGGACACTTGTGAAAAGTCACAACTTATTTAAATGAAAGGGTACACGTAAAAAGACACTTGTGAAAAGTCACAACTTATTTAAATGAAAGGGTACATGTGAAAAGTCACATCACATAAATGAAATGGTACGTGTGAAAAGTTATAACTTAAATGAAGGAGCACTTTTGAGAAGTCACAACTTCTCAAATATTAGAGAATACATTGAAAAGATTTCTAATTCACCAAAGGACACAACCCTTTGTTTGGTTGGGAAGCGGTTAAGGCTCATATCCCTAAGAGGCATACATTGGTTCAAGTACCAAGGCACATTTTCATTTAAATCTAGATAATCGAACCGATACATTGAAAAATGGTAATGTTTCACATTATTTTCACTTTACATCAAATATTTTAATCATTTTTAAGTTGAAAAACCAACAATCCCCCACCTGATTAAAATATTTTAAAGAACAGAATAGAATACAATTTTCTTTGGCCTAAGTACTATGCATCAATAGAGGTAGCTTGCGGCTTTGAACATCTACCTAGTGTTAGCGTGTTTCCATCTGAAAGATCCATGGTGAACCAAGTCTTGAACCAGAATCTTTTAACTCAGGCTTCTCCACAACACACACATAGTACGGCATATATCAGGTTCCTTTCAAGGTGGTGCATAAAGGCTGTGCACCGTATCTTGGATTCATGAGCGCTCTAGGGAATAGCCAAATTACCATAGATTGCGGCCCCACAGTCACACTCACATAGGTGAGTCCTCCAAGGGTACCTGCAATTCAATACCTTACCTTAGTCTTGGAATCATTCAAAACATTTCATTTTTCCTTTGCCATTACATTTGTAACACTCACACCCTAGGGATGGACCTATAATAATATTTTAATAGTGCTATTCAGTCACTTAAATAGTTTGTTCTTCCCATTGAACCTTCTTCTTGGGATCTCCAGTCAGGAAGGTTGGGTTGCCGTTATCGGTGACCTAATTAATGGACTTCAGTCCCATCCCCTTGATGTATGTATAACCTTCGACTTTGCCAGTCCTTTCTTCAAAGGATCCACTAGGTTATTTTCTGACTATACATATTCCAAAGTCAGGTATCCATTCTTTATCAGGTATCTTATCGTAGAATGTCTGATACTCAAATGTCTCTTCTTATGAATAAAGTGTTTATTATTACAAACACTTATCACAGCCTGATTGTCACAAAGAACATAAATAGCTGGTATTGGTTTTTAAACTAGTGGAATTTTTGATAATAAATTCTTAAGCCACTCTACCTTATGTCCGGTAGTATCTAAGGCTATTAATTCAGCTTCCATAGTAGATCGTGAAATCACAGTTTGCTTGGAAGATCTCCAAGCCACAACTGCTCCACCGAGAGCAAAAATATATCCACTCGTTCCCTTACGATCTAATGTGTCAGTTATCCAACTAGCATCACTGTATGCTTCTAATACAGTGGGATACCCAGAATAATGGATACCATATGTCATGGTTCCTTTCAAATATTTAAGAATTATTTCCAATGCCTTCCAATGAGAATCATCAGGCCTACTAGTATATCTGCTATGTCTACTCACAACATATGAAATATCAAGTCTAGTAGAATTAGCAATATACAGTAACGTACCAATAATCTGAGAATATCTCAGTTGTGACACAGGATCTCCAAGATTCTTACTTAAATGCAAACAAGGATCAAGAAGAGTACTGATAGGTTTGCATTCGAATCTCTCAAACTTTTTAAGAATCTTTTCAATATAATGAGATTGATTTATGCTAATACCATCACGAGATCTCATCAATTTAATACCAAGAATTACATATGCCTCTCCCATGTCTTTCATATCAAAATTCTTAGATAAAAAATTTTTAACATCAAGAACAATATCTATATTGGTACCAAAGACATTGCATTATGCATGCACCATCAACTATTTTAGTGTATAAACACTTATCAGATTCATTTATCTTAAAATCATAAGATAAAATTATTCATCAAACTTTTGGTGCCATTGTTTAGGAGCTTGCTTCAATACATAGAGAGATTTAATAAGTTTACAAACTTTCCTTTCCTGTCCTGGAACCACAAACCCTTCTGGTTAATCCATATATATCTGTTCTTCTAGATCGCCATTAAGAAATGCGGTCTTTACATTCATTTGGTGGACCTCAAGTTTATGGATCACTGCTAGATCAATTAGAACATGAATTGTGGTTATTCTAGTAACAAGAGAATATGTATAAAAATAATCAATACCCTCTCTTTGTGTAAAGCCCTTTGCAACCAGCCTAACTTTAAATTTATCAATAGTACCATCAGGTCTCAATTTATTTTTAAAAATCCACTTATATCCAATGGTTTTACATCCAGGAGGAAGATCACATAAGTTCCAAGTGCCATTAGTCTTAAGAGATTCTATCTCACTATTTATTGCTTCTTTCCAGAAAGTAGAATCAATGGAAAGCATAGCATCCTTGAAAGTCAATGGGTCTTCCTCCATAGAATAAGTGTAAAAATCATGTCCAAAATCCTTTTCCTTTATAACTCGTTTTCCTCTTCCAAGTTCATTTTCTAATCCAGATGCACTATCAAGATTAGATATAATGGTAGGTTGACTATTGGTGGAAGGAAAACTTACTGTAGGTAAAGATCTTTCTAACTTATTTTTTAAAGGAAATAGAACTTCAAAGAATGTTGCATCCCTAGACTCCATGATGGTGTTGGGATCAATATCTTGAACTTCTGATTTGATAATAAAAAACCTATATGCAGAACTATGTTTAGCATACCCAATGAATACTGCATCTACTATGTTGGGACCTAATTTTATTTTCTTAATTTTTGGAACATTAACCTTTGTAAGACAACCCCAAACTCTAAAGAAATTAATATTTGGTACTCTACCCTTCCAGAGTTCATACGGTGTCTTGTTAGATCCCTTAAATGGTACCCTATTCAAGATAAAACAAGATGTAAGTATTGCTTCCCCCCACCATTGCTCAAGTAGGACAGAACTAGAGAGCATGCATTTGACCATATCTACCAAGGTTCTATTTTTCCTTTCAGAAACACCATTGGATTGAGGAGAATATGGAGCAGTTTCCTCATGTATAATACCATTCTCCTCACTGTATTGAACCAATTGATTAGAGGAGTATTCACCTCCTTTACCAGACCTGATAATTTTAATCTTTCTCTCCAATTGGTTTTCAACTTTAGTTTTATAGATGAAAAATTTACTAAATGATTCATCTTTTATTTTCATCAAGTAAATATAACAAAATTTGGACATATCATCTATAAAAGTAATGAAGTATTTATTACCACATTTAGAAGAGACGCCATTTAAATAATAGCCATCACTATGAATTAATTCAAGTAGCGATGAATTTCTTATAACAGATTTAAATGGCTTTCTAGGCTATTTTGATTGAACACAGATTAAACATTTTTCATCCAAATCAACAGGAACTTTAGGAATAATCTCTAAATCCATCATTCTTTTAACATTATGATAATTAACATGGCCTAATCTAGCATGCCATATTGAAGAGGAACATGTAGAAAATGCAAATCTATTATTAGAATCAAATTTGTCTTCTACATTATTTTGAATATTTATTACAAACAACCCACCAGTCACATAGCCTTTCCACATAAATGACCCATATTTAGTTACAATAACTTTATTGGATTGAAATAATAATGTGTAGCCTACCCCACTAAGTAAAGATCCAATAATTAGGTTTCTCATCGCCTTTGGTACGTAACATACTTCTTCTAAAGGAAGAGTATTTCCAGATGTTAATTTGAGTACAATTTTTCCTACTCCAAATACTTGTGCAGAGGTGGAGTTGCCCATCATCACTTTCATGCCGCTTGTGTCCTGATATGTTGAAAAAATATTGTTGTTAGAAGTGACATGTACATTGGCTCCTATGTCTACTATCCAATCAGTAGCACTACAAGTAAGATAAACTTGGAGACTTATGGTTACATACTGTTTATCAGTTCCAATAAAGTCGGTCCTGGAAAACACCATATGAGCCTGTGGGTTAGGCGATCTTGGTTGTTCATTGCCTTGATATTTCCTCTTCTTATAGCGATAGTTTTTGGCCAAGTGACCCGGTTTGTTACAATTAAAACAAATGAGTCTCTTATCATCTTTGTTAATATAGGACTTTGGTTTCAAATTATTCCCATAATTAGTTTTATCCTAATTGAATTTGGACTTCTGATGTAATGGGTTTTTATGTGTTTTATGGCATTCTACAATATTTGCTTTAGACTGAAAATCAGAAACCAATGGTGGGATGAGATCATTTTCCAAGTGTTGTTCTTGGATCCTAATGGCAGAGATCAAGGTTTCCATGGCCATATCTTCAGCCTTATGTTTAAGAGATAGACCAAAATTCTTCTATGAAGTCGGCAACTTGTCTATTGTACAAGCAACTTGTAGACGCTCGGTAATACCCATTCCCCGTTGGCCCAATTCATGATAAAAAATAGTTAACTTATGGGCTTGCTCTACCACAGATTTGGAGTCATCCATCTTAAAGCCAGCAAATTGGCTTGCAATGTACTTATCCATTTCGGCATCTTGTACACCATATTTCTTATCAAGAGCATTCCAAATATCTTTGGCAGATTTAATGTGTAGATAAACATAAAAAAGTGTATCACTTAAATGATTTAAAATCCTACATCTACACAAATTATCTTTTTCTACATATGTTTGCAATTCAATAGTACCATGCGGGCTCATGTAAATCATCAGAAGGAGGATCATTTTCAATAACAAAATATAATCCAAGCATTGCAAGAAAGATTTTCATCTTTTCTTGCCAACGCTTAAAATTGATTCCTCCAAATTTCTCGGGTGCAATATTTTCGTTTGAAGTCATGGTGGCAACCAATCAATTAAAACATACCTCTAGTTTAACAAAGAGAATCTACTCTAAGATTGTTGGGGAACATTTTGAAATGCTTTGTAAACTAGAGAATATGTAAAATAACAAGAACAAATTAGAAAGAGAGTGTGACGCCCCCAAATTCTGCTTGGGGTCGGACGGACATTTGAAGTTTCGAGACATGCAACACAAAGTTACCTGCCCCCGTTTTTGACATATAAGATGCAATGTTCCTAACATGCATCTATAATTATGCAATATTCATAGCGGATAATTTTTTTTTTTCTTTAGCAATACTATGCACCAAACTTATAATATCCCAAATATTTAAAACATATTTCATACATGAAGACAAACTAATCAACTGATATCACAATACTAGTCCAAAATGGTTGTGAACAAAAAAGTGATGGAGATTGAACTCCACAAAATACAAGTAGTAATCTAAGGTAACTCTATCAACGTCGCACTGTCGCTTAGTCAACCATTTCCAGTGGGTCGATTCCCGGTTCTCCTTCTGATCTTGCAATAAGATCTACCATTCAGGGGGAATAGTAGTTGGGACTACCACAGTGAGATTTGATTACAAATCTCAGTAAGTTAACAAAAAACTCCCACACAGGTTAATGATGCATGCACGGCAATGAAGGCATGAATACACAACTCAAGTCAATAGTAAACAAAACATAACTTGACATAACATGGCATGAAATAATAAGCATAACGTGACTTGACATAACATGGCATGAGCTGACATAACTTGAACTGAAACTGAAACTTAGCTTGGCATGACATAAACTTGAAACTTGACATGAACGTAAACTTGAACATAATATAACGTGAAACATGACTTGAACATGAAATACATGAACTTGGAATCTTATTCAGTATACTTAATCATTAAAGTGACCATACGGGTGCTACACAGGTCCCCTTGAGCCGTGTGTCCCTGCCGATTACCGCATCACAACACAAGTGTCTATACCAGCTGTGAGTGCGTTAATACGTACTCCACAATTGTTGTGGCCCACGTATCCTACGTGTCACAATTGCTATGTCTCATATAGTGTATGCTTCGCAGTTGTTGTGGCCCCATACTTCATGCTCCACAGTGGTTGTGGCCCCATGAATTGTTTGTGCCACACTTGCTGTGGACACACGTAAAATAAAGTTTGGCTCCATCGGCGTTAGTGCCTAGCGCGCTCCGGTGACCAGCTAATTAGGCCCCATTCGCAACCTGTTGACTGTAGTTAGTCAACCTAGGGAATTTCACACTTATTTAGATACTCCAGCGTGAACAAAGGAGTTTCACTAGGATATTATCCCATCCTAGCGCTTAGGGTCGTGATTGATATGAATAACTTAACAAGACTGTTCTCGAGATACACAAACTGTATTTGAGATGGAATGACATGAATACGAAAAGATAAAAGTCCCGACGTAGCATAACGTAACGTGAATGTAAGATGACAGACATGACATACTTGGAGACTTACTTGTAACAGAAAATATTTTATAATATGGCATACATGTAACAGACATTATTTCATAACATGGCATAACATATAACAGACAATATTCCGTAACATGGCATAACATGTGACAGTGAAAATTACGTGACATGAAATACATGTAACAGATGGCATACTTAACTTCACATGACATACTTGCAATGCATAGCAATGTATAGAAATACGTGACAAAATATCTTGTGTAACAGATGAATAATTCGTGACAGAATAAATTCTGAGTAACAGATAAATATGTAATGACTTGACATGGCACATATGATAACATGCATACATACACTTTAGTTCCCTTACTTATCACTCATACACATTAAACTGATAGTAAGTTAAAAGCTAACTTACCTCAATCTTCACGCTTCTAGACAAAACTCAAGTGCGATCACGAGAAACTAAAAAGTAGTGATTTCTAAAAAAATTAGAATTAATCACTAACAATTAAGAATATGGAAAAATATCGACTTAGAGTAAAATTATCATTTTAACCTCTACATGTGGAAAAATGACCATTTTACCCCTAACTTAAGGATTTTGCATCCTAACTCCAAAGATCACCAAAATTTACATACCTTATGTAAATTTTATCCTAAGCTCAAATATCAATTCAGAAAAATTTAAAACTAAACTCAACCATTAAAACTCTATAGGCCCGAAACTTACAAAGGCTATTTCCTTTGATTTGTTGTAATTCTTTCAAATTTCAAAACTAATGATTAAACCAAAATATTTCTTCTAATATACTCTTAACATATTCCTAAGAATAATCATGTTTTGAATCATGAACAAAAGTCATCAAAATCACTAAAACCATACTTGAACTTTTTGGCTTTTCTTCTAAGTTCAAAACATATTTTTGTTTCTAGCTTGTTTTGATCAACCTCTTGATCCATGACTTATAAAGATGTGATCATCAAACCAAAACATCACATGATTTAAAAAGGTGTCCTAAAACAGGTCCAAGCTTCAAACTCAAGATCACATGGTTAAACATAAACCAAAACATAATTTTAGCCAAGAACATAATCACTTTGGCCTAACCGAAAATCTCCTTGCATGAAATTCCATATCTTCGAGACTAACTTCAAATATCTTCAAAATAACATTCTAACATGTATATAAGAGGCTTAGGCTTCTCCAATAAAAATATCAAAGCCATAGGAATAAGATTAAACCATAAAAGACTTAAACTTTCTCAAAACAGAAACTGTCTTTCCTCTTCCAGTTTCTAAGTTTCTAGATCTAAGAAAGTTTTCACCAAAACTTTTAATCATGCATCAAATACTCAACCAATAGTCATATACACATGCTAACAGTACTCCATAAAAATTTGGGACCAATATCCATTCATTAGCTTGGTCAAAACTCCAAAATATAACACACTCTCTAGTTTATCGCCCAGAATGACCTTTCTGGGGTTTAAACAACTTTTTACCAATCAAATGATCTCCAAATGGAACAAATAATGTATCCACGTAAATTAAACTCAAACAGGAAAAACTCTAATCAAGGAAACTTTGCGAGAAAACACTTACAAAAGCTTCGAAATAGGCATGCAAAAGAGATAAGAAAAACTGTCCAAGAGAGTCTTTTGTGTTCTATAAAGGAAAAGTGTAAAGGAGAGTTGATTTTTGTGGGAAGTGGACTGGAGATCCTCTTACACAGGTTATGGAAAGTGATAGGACTGAATGGAAGCTTGAGTGTTGGCCTTTTCTTCTCATTACAATAAACAAAAATCAACCCACTATCTTTTCTCAAGGTGAAGTGTAAAAGTGAAAGAGTGAGGTGGCCCCTCTTTGTAAAGATCTGACCAGCCAAGTGGGGGTACAAAACTTAGCCATGAAGCAATACTAATGTGGTCAAATTCGTGGGCCTTAATGGGCCTAAATTTTGGAGTTTAAAGAGGGTTTGGGTTGCTATCAAGCCCAGATCCAATATCACTTGGCCCAATCAATTTTTCAAGGTTAACAAGGTTGAATAATGATGTTCTAACACAAATTTGAAGGATTAATAGCATGTGAAAGTGATTTAATCAAGTGATTAAACACAATACTAGAAATCGGATTATAAAGGATTTGAAGGCCAACTTTAGGGTTTCGGGAAACCATTTAGGGTTTCACTTTTTGGATTTCAATTGGATTCCAACTATTAAGAGTTTCGCTAGGATTGAAACCCTTTTTGGTCTAGCATAAGTTGGTTGATCAGATGAAACAAAGTTTTGCTTAGATGGCATGATCTCACACCTTAAGTTCCTTCACAAATCTACCTAATGGTTCCACTTTATGCCAAGTTTCTAATACTATTAACTAAGTGTGGCTAAGATCTTGCCAAGTGTCAAAATAAAACTTCTCTAATCTAATTTGGACATTCCACACTGTGATTTTGAAAACACTGCATTGGGTGCACTTATCGAGGTTACTATTCACTCTGAAAAAGTGAATCATAAACTTAGCACTAAAAATTCCTAAATATTCATATTAACCTACAGTGAAAATTGTTTACCGAAATTCAACTCCGAAGTGCCCCTAAAAATAGTTTCATAGTTTCGAACAGGCATTTCGTCCGAAAATATGAAAATAGACTTATTGTGCTATAAAATTCTAAATAATCAAATGAGTCTAATGACGCAGACCAAAACACATTCTGACACTTATAACCACCTCAAATAAATAGAATCGCACTTCTGGCACCATAGTGAGTGATAACACTGACTATGTTGACAGACTAAAACCTATGCGATTGGTCGATTCGTAAAAACTTACGGAGTTTTCACGAGATTCCTAAAACCAATAGAAATTCTACTTTTGAATTTCTAGCGGGCTGTTATAAAGAGAATCCAGTGTTGAGGCACGTTATGATGGACGCTTTCCTTAGAGTAGATTCTGCCCCCTCCAATTATAAACATTCACTAGGCTTCTTGACAGTCTACTCCCAAGATACAACAACGTCGGTTCCCGTTAATATTAGTTGTCGGTACACACAAAAGGAGATCCTCGAAACCGATATAAAATAGCCAAAACCCAAAGAAAGAAAGACAAAAAGGAGGAAGTGTTTCTCTAATTTTTGTAGAGAATTTTGAGTTTTTGAATTTGTGGGTGGGGTTCACTATTTATAGAGAATGAAAGGGCACTTGTGAAAAGTCACAACTTATTTAAATGAACGGGTACATGTAAAAAGACACTTGTGAAAAGTCACAACTTATTTAAATGAATAGGTACATGTGAAAAGTCACATCACATAAATGAAATGGTACTTGTGAAAAGTCACAACTTAAATAAATGAAAACTTTTGAGAAGTCACAACTTCTCAAATATTAGAGAATACATTGAAAAGGTTGCTAATTCACCAAAGGACACAACCCTTTGTTTGGTTGGGAAGTGGTTAAGGCTCATATCCCTAAGAGGCATACATTGGTTCAAGTACCAAGACACATTTTCATTTAAATCTAGATAACCGAACCGATACATTGAACAATGGTAATGGTTCACATTATTTTCATTTTACATCAAATATTTTAATCATTTCTAAGTTGAAAAACCAACACTTAAAGCATGGGAATCTTCAGGAAGTTTTGAATTTGCAAGACATAATGATTAATTTGGGTATGGAGTTTGATTTGCCGGCATATACTTCCTTGATTTGAGGTTTTTCTCGATGTGGCGAGGTGCAACGAGCAAAAGAGCTGTTTGATGAGATGATTAAGAGGGGTTTCCATCCTGATGAGATTTTGTGTATATGTCTATTGAGGAAGTATTATGAGCTGGGAAAAGTGGATGAAGCCATTGAATTGCAAAATGAGATGGTCAAAAAGCATCTAATTACTTGCAGTGATGATCTCGCAACTCCTACTTTACAAACTTGAGAGAAATATATTTCCAGCATTAGTTCGACGGAGCTGTGTTCAGTGTTTGGATTAGAAACACAACACAATTTACCTTTCCTCACTTGTTTCTGACTGGATGGAATGATGTTGTGGATGGATTGATGTTACGAAGTGATATTTGATGGTTCATGATTAGATAAATAGGCTGGTGCTGATACTTATTGGTATTCTATTTTTTTATTTTTGTTTTTATAAGAACTTATTGGTATTCTGTTCAAAGTCCTTTGCATGCAAATTTTGCTACTAGATGGGTTTTAGTTTAAATTTCTCAAGCGATCTTCAGCAGAGAAATCAGTTGATGTTATTCTAGAAATCAGTTCAATTACGTTAAGTTCTCAAAGGTGAGTGATTGTATTTTTCGAAATCATTACAGAGGAAAAAAAGGAGAAGTAAGCATGCGGCTAACATATATTGTAACCTTTAGTTTTGTAATTACAAATTAAACCAAAATTGGTTGTAACACCTTCGTGCATTTTCTGCCTTCCTGCGGTTCTTTTCTCTTGTACCATAGTTATGCTTATGAGAGCTTGAGTATCCTCAATAAATTAGCCAAAGCTAAATGACACTTTTGATGAATATGAGATGAATTTGACTTTTGGCTATTCCATTCATATAAGTCTCCACATTTGAATATCTATTTTTTCATTATATAACAATAAAATAATATAAGATGAATTTGACTTTGGTTGTTCACATCAAATTCTCATATTAGATTATCTATTTATTCATTATATAGTAATGAGCTATTAATAATTAAAAAAAATTAATTTTTAAATTATTAAATTATTTTATTTTATCATATTTTACCATTCTACCTAGGATAGATTATTCATGAATACAAGGAATTACAACATCATTAATAAGATGAATTTGCTGATCTAGTGATCTTCCTCACAATTATATACAGAGCTTCCATACACACTATCAAGATATGCACATCATTATTTGAATATACGCATAGCAACAATTACTTTACCAATGGCAATGGAATTCAATCTTTTACATTTCTGTAACAAAGTGTTGATTTAACATTACCAGTTCAGACCAGATATGGATTGCACATGCTTCCAGGGTGTTGAGTAAGCATTCATATGACCCATGCTGCAATCATCATCATAATCCAACGAGTTCATCTGACTATGGCATAAATAATTTTTTTTTTTAAAAAGAAAAGTACTCGAAGGTAAACGAACCCAAAAATTCATGAATAAAATTCATTCAATTTTTTTAATCAAAGATAACCCAGAAAGGAAAAAAAAAAGGTGACCTAGCAATCGAAGGTGTCATTGCCTCTGATTTTGGCATCACCCCAAGGAACGAGGTTGAGATCGACGATGGAGATGAGGTCGATTTCGAAGAGCTTGACCAGAAACGACAAATGTTTGTTATCCAGGGGTGCAGTGGTGCAGGGGTGCGGTGGTGTTGTTACTGACGAGAGTTGGAGTGGTGGTGCGGTGGTGAGTCCTTGAGCAGTTCTCTTTGGTTGAAGAACAAAGAAGGCTGCAATGGGAGAAGAACGACTTTCTGTTTTCTTGAGAGGGAATGAAGAATGCAGTTGATGGGAGAAGATGAGAGAGAAATAATTGATAAAATATGTGTTTGGTCTATCTATAGTAACCTTCAAATTTGAAAAATATTTTGGAAGTCACTGTAGCTAAATTTAACTAATCCATTATAAACATATTTTGTTCTTTAATAGCTAAATACTCAATGGATTTAGCTTTTGGCTAATCCATTGATGATGCTCTTGTAATGGTCCAAAGGGTTAAATTTAAGGCTTACTTATTACCTTACTCTTGCCCTTGATTTGACTTATTTACCATTGTCTCGAGCATTATAGCGCACTCATTTCGGCTCAAATAAAAATGGGAACCTTTCCTGCATGACCTGCTCTCTTTCCCAAGTAAATTTCTCATTTTCCGCATCTCCCCATTGCATCTTTACTAAGGGTACGACTTTAGACCGTATAGGTAGTGCTGCCAAATCTTAAAGGCAAACACTATAGCTGCTAATTTCATGTCACGAGTAGGATAGTTCTTTTTGTGATCCTTCAATTGCCAAGGCACGTAAGCAACTACCTTTCCTTCTAGCATTGGAATGCAACCCAATATGTACTTTGACAATACCATAAACGGTTTGTGTCTTTGTGAGGCTCGGGTAAGCTAAAGCAGGGGTGATGGTTAACCTCCATTCCAGTTCCTCGAAACTCTGCTCATACATGTCAGTCCAAACAAATTTAACGTTTTTTTATGGTTAATGTTTTGAGAGGACTTAATAATCTAGCAAATCCTTACACAAACTTTCGATAATAACCCACTAAACCCAAGAAAATTCTAACCTCATGCACCGAGGTAGGAGGTTGCCATTCCACTACTGTCTCGATCTTGCTCGAGTCGACCGTGACTCCTTTCTTGGATATCACATGATCGAGGACTCTCACTTCCTCCAATCAGAATTTGCACTTGTTAAGTTTGACGAACAATTGATAGTCCTTGAGCTTTCCAAATACTAATCTCAGATGATCCTCATGATCTTTAGCTCCTGGAATACACTAATATGTTGTCTATGAACACTAATACAAATAAGTTCAAGAATGGCTGGAATACCCTATTCATAATATCCATGAAAGCTGTTGGGGCATAAGTTAACCCAAAAGGTATCACTGTAAACTCAAAATGACCATACCTAGTCTGAAAAGTTATCTTTGGTGTGTCGCTTTCCTTAATTCTCAATTGGTGATAGCCTACCTAAGGTCAATCTTAGAAAACACCACAACTTCTTGCAACTGATTGAATAAATCATCTATCCTCGGTAGTGAGTGTCAATTATTTATGGTTATCTTATTCAGTTCTCTATAATTGATACACATATTAAGGGTTTCATACCATGATTAAGATGGGCAATAGCAACTTCCATAACCAGCCACTGCACACATTCATCATCTTAAGGCACTCTAAGAATTCTCCAAGATGGTTCAAGAATTAGATTTTTTTTTTATTTTTTTATTTCCAAAGATTAGCTGATTTGCATTGGTTGCTATGGCGGCTGGAGCCTTGCATGCCTCAACAAGGACGTTTGTAGAGATTGTATCATCGCGGCCTCAACCTATTCCAGAGGTAGAGGTCCCCATGTGTGAAGCAAAGCTGATTGAGGGAGACTTGTGTTTCGTTTTCAACAAGGAAGAAATCACAAGAATGGCAGCTCCATGTCGTTTTTCAGTGGTGTTAACGTTTCAACGACGTCGTCCTTCACTAGATGCGATTCGGGGATATATTAAAAACTGTTGGGGTGTATCATCAATGTCGGTTGTTGGTGCTATGAGAAGGGCTCGAAATGTTCTTGTGTGGTTGATGAATGAAGAGGATTTTGTTACTGCTATGTCTAAGGAAGTTATGGATATTGCAAATGTCCCTTACAAAATTTTTCACTGGACGGACACCTTCGTTTAATGAATATGAGGAATCTCCAATAGCTCCGGTATGGATTTTTCTACCAGGATTACAACCTCATCTTTCATGAATCTACATTGAAGATCTTTGCAGGCCCATACAGTAGATATCTAAAAAGAGATAATGCAACGACTTGTGTATCACAGCTAGAGGGAGCAAGAATGTGTGTGGAGATGGATTTTTAAAAGGAGCATAGGCATTATTTTTGGATTGGTGTACTGAATAAATTGGGAAGCCATTTTCAAGAAGTGATCTTTGAGACTCTTCCAGCATATTGTTCAATGTGCCGTCAACAAGGGCACTTGAATACTACGTGTAGAATGCAGAGGCTACATGCAGGAAATCCAAAAGGAAGTGTGGCTCAAGTGCGTGAGGATCTGAAGAGAAAGGAAAAAAAACGATGGTGTGGAAATTGGTGAATAAAAAAGATCAAATTGAAGTGCAAGACTCAGAGACAAAGGAAGTAGAGCCACTGGTCTATTATGCAATGCAAGACGGGGTAATGATGCCATCCTTAGTAGCAGACAATCAAATGGTGGATCATCAGGAAGGTAACAACGCGCAAAGCTCTAAGGGAGAAGTAGTGCTAAGTGACAGGGAAAAAAACGTGGATGTAGTTCAGGATTTGGATAATACATCTGAGGAGCTGGGGGTGACACAAGGGGATGAAAAGATCCCAGAGGAAGCAGATTTGATCTTGGAAGAAGTTGTGAATGCAGAATTAGAAAGGATTTCGGATCTTGTGGTAGATGGTGATATTGGAATGGAGGGTGGGGAAAATTCTCAGGTGCAGTCTGGGGAGCAAGAGAACCATATGCATGTGGGTATAGGTGATATACAGGTTACGGAAAATAACGAGAAACTGACTGTGATTCTCAATGGGGCAAATAGTAACATTGAGTTTTTTGTAGCAGAAACGGATGTGAGTTTGGGGAAGGATATACACGGCTTTGAAAATGCAGAAAATGCCAAAAAAGTAGCAGTGGAGACTAAGTATGAATCAGATTTGCCATTTATAAAGTTAAAGAAGAAGAAAAAGGCTGTAGCTGTGCCACCAGGTATGCTTACTCGATCTTCTAAACAGGTCTGATATGCTAGATAATATCTTAGTTTGGAATGTGAGAGGGGTGGGTAGTTCTTATTTACAATTATAGAAACATATTTTTGAGATAAAACTAGATGAATTGGCCATATTGGAACCTTTTGCGGCTGAATGTCGAATTAAGAAATGGGCTAGGAAGTTGAAGTTTGATAATTTTATGACTAACTTTCAACAAGAAGGTAAGATTAGGGTTTTGTGGCAAAAGGATGTTGATATGCAAATTATTTCCTGCTATAAGCAACAGATTTCTGGGTTGTATAAAAAAGGTGATAGGGAAATGTTAATTTCTTGTATATATGTGAGTTGTAACGCCCCGGTCCCACAGGGATTACTCCCTATAACTTAAAACTCACAATTCCTTAATACATTTACGGACACCAAAAATATAAAGTCATCATAATACTACAAAAATCGCTTAATAAAATCTTCTAATTCTCAGAAATCTTCTATGAGTAATCCACTATGCTTAAATAATCATCTCACCGATGCTCCATAATCCTGATTCTTAGCTGAACTATTCAAAATCATCTGAAAAAAATTATGGAGATAAGGGGTGAGTTATCAACAACTCAGTAAGCAGAGGACATATACTAGTATGTAAATATGAGCATTTTCACAGAGTTCAGAATTCAGAAACAAAATATTTCAGTATCAATATGCAAATCTCAAAAATACATATTATCAGAAAATCAGAGCGACTTTTTAAACATTTTATATTCAGAAACCAACTTTTCATATTCAAAGACTCATTTGGCATAACATGACTGAACATCTTCATCTTATCATATCATATCAGAGCATAATATCAGAATAGAGGCCATGTTTAACCCCTGTGGTAGGGTTGTGCATCCTGCGGAAAGCCAAGCAGAACATAAATCACCATGTTAACAAAGCGATTGCACTCAGAACAGAAAACTACTATTATATCCCGTGGCGGGCCAGACGTCCCTGTTGTATCCCCTGACAGGGCTAGAGGTCACTATTATCTCCCGTGACAGGGCTAGAGGTCACTATTGTATCCCGTGACAAGGCCAGATGTCACTATTGTATCCCGTGACAGCGCCACATATCAGAGCAAAACAGAATCAAAATCACCATATCAGAATCAGAGTCAAAATAGAATCAGAAAGTCATGCCAAAGGTTTTTCAGATGCCACATCATAACAAAACAGAGTACTGATATTCAGATCGTTTCACATTTTCCAAAACAAATTCGGAACATCTTCGCGTCACATGCAAAATTTATCAAATTTTCATATTCGCTCAATTTTCTCAGTTCAATAACAGAATGCCAAAAATAAGCTCATGTCTACACCAGTAATGCAAGAAATATTTTATTCTTATATAGAATTTCATGAGTAATGCAAAACAAATAACTGAAGTCGTTTAAGATTTCTTTTCATAACAAAACATGCACATTTTCCAAAAAGGACCTCAGTTCATTTTATTTTATGCAAAATCTAGCATAGGAACCCCGCTTACCTGAGCTTCTTAGCTTATCAGAAATTCTCCCTAGTAGTACTAAACAAAAATCAATCATCACTTATAAAATAATCACGTAATTCTCATAAATTTCCAATAAATCACATATTTCGATATTTAAGCCTAAACTTATAAAATAACCTATTTTAATTAAACTTCTAAAATTATCATTACCCTAAAATATCGTCACTTTTCAAATTCACTGGTATCCGTTTACTAATCACTTAACCTAATTCCAAATAACAACAAGCACAGTACGTAAGCTGCCACCATATAAAACAACCCAACCGAAACTACACGTTCACACAATAAGGTTTGGATGGCTTACAACTAAAAGGGCAAAACTGTAATATCATCTCAAAATTATTCTTCTTCCTACGTAAGGCTTTACGGGTGAAAACTATCCTAGTTTGAAAGCTTACCGAGAGGGAAGGGAGACGTGCGGCGGATCATTGCTCACCAGAGGGAAGCTCGCGAAAGCGGATTGGGGAGGTACTGGGTGGTCGGCGACATGAAATAACACTGGGAGAGAGAGAGAGAGCGAGAGAGAGAGAGATGAGGGAGAGGGAACGGAGAGTGAGAGAGCGAGAGAAAAAGAGCAGCATGTGAGGGACTCACCGTGAGGGCAGCGATGAAACGGAGACAAGGTGGCTGGGAGCGGCGACAATGTCGTCTTTTACAGCTGGGGCAAACGGCGTGGACGGTGGCTTAAGGGCTGTGGGTTGGTTGAGTCAAGATTGCTCTATTTCGGGGATTAAAAACAGAGGTCCTTCGGTGGTAGTGAAGCAGCGTCTTCCGTCGTGTAGGGGGCTTGCCGTGTGGGTTGCGGCGTGGAAGAGCTTGGCAGTGGAACCGCCCTTTGGTGGTGGTAGTGAGGTTTGGGCAGGGTGGTTCTGTGCGATGGACATACGCAGGATTGGGCTTTCGTGGAGTGGCTCTTGGTGGGTGGGTCTCTTGCCTTGATCTGAGTACTCGTGGTCGAGTTTGACCTTTGCTGGCCGTGGGTGGTGCACTGCAAAAGTGCACGGTGCGGGGCGGAGGTTGGTGTAGTTGTTGATGGCAATGTGGAGTACAACTATGCGTGGGTTGCTAAGGCAACTTCTTTTGAGAGAAAAACATGCATTTATAGAGTTGATTGGAAAAACCCTAGATGCGAATAAAAAGGAGGGTAACCATGCATGTGAGACGTGCGTGCCATCAAACATGGATCGTCAAGTGGTTCCTGGCTTCATGGGCTTTGTTTTGAGCGTTGATTGGGCTTTTCCTTCGAGTTTTGGGCTCCCGATTCAACTTCTACTATAATCTAACTTGTCCCACCAATTTTTTTCTTGGCCCAAATAAAAAAGATTTCACCTAATCCAAAAAGAATATTTAATGATTCTAACCTAATTAGCAAGCCCAATAAAATATATTCGACATCCATAAAAATAAAATTTGGGCTTGTAGTCCATTCAAAAAAAAAAAAAAAAACAAATGCTCGCTAATCTCAACTGGACTTTTCATCCGTAAAAACTCATAATTTTTAGAGAACAGCTTGGTGCTAGACCCAAGTGTTACACGAGTTGTTTCAAATCTAGGCAATTGCAGCTTTGGAGAGACTTAGAATTAGTTCAAAGGCATGATATTCCGTGGGTGGTTGGGGGTGACTTTAATGTCATTCAGTATGATCATGAAAAAGTCAGGGTTCTATTAAAGTCTTAGGGTGTTAAAGATGATTTTAACAATAGTATAATGAATTGTGGGCTTTTGGAGATTCAAGAGGGGGGGGGGGTTCAAGATTTTCATGGTGTAATGGGCAAGAAGGAAGAGGTCGAATATGGGCTAAGCTAGATCGGGTCGTTGTTAATCAAGAATTCATATGGAGGTATCCTACGGCGAAGGTTTTTATTTTGGCTAGAAATACCTCGGATCATTGTCCGTTACACGTTAGAGTTTCAAATGCTAGTGGGAAGATAGGATAATTTTATTGGAAGACAAGGTGATACAATTGGGTGATGCGGAGGATGAAAAATTGTTACAAGAAGCTCGTAAAAGTTGCATGATTGGATGCATCGAGAGGAAATCTTCATGGCTCAAAATGCGAAGGTAAAATGGATAAAGGAAGGGGATGCAAATACCAAAATTTTTCATGGTATGGCCAGGAATCATAGACGGAAAGCGTGGGTAGGCCGAATGGAAATGCAAGATGGACGGGTGCTTTAATCCTTGATTGAGATGCATGATGGAGAAGTAGAGTTTTTTCATAAACTGTTGAAATTGGAAGGAAAAAAAAATGTAAAAGAAGAAATATGTTTTCTAGTGCAACTGACTGTTATGGAAGAGGATAATGTTTTTCTAGCTTGGATGCCGGGCATGGAGGAAATTTTTGCAGCTATGATGTCCATTCTTGAAGATAGTAGCCCAGGACCTGATGGATTTGGGTCTAGTTTCTTCATCTCTTGTTGGGATATAGTTGGTAAGGATATTCTTAATGCGGCTAAGGAGTTTTTTTTAGGGGTTTCGTTGCGTTCATATTTTTTAGTTCTTATTCCTAAAACAAACAAACTGGATAGTTTTGCTAAATTTTGGCCTATTAGTCTATGTTCAGTAATTTATAAGTGTTTTTCAAAAATTATAGTTGCAAGATTGAGGCCGTTATTATCTAGCATTATTTTAGAAGATCAAGATGTGTTTGTTAAGGGGCATAATATTTTTGAGAATGCATTGTTGGCTCAAGAAGTGTTGCGTAATCTAAATAGGAAGGTGAGGGGAGGAAATATAATGCTGAAATTAGATATGATGAAGGCATATGATAGGTTGGAATGGAATTTTCAATGGGAGGCTTTAGCTGCTTATGGTTTTTCAAATCAGTTTGTGGATATTCTAAAAAATTGTGTACAAAATTGTAGCTTTTCGGTGATGCTGAATGGAACATATCGGGGTTACTTTCAATCATCCAGGGGTATTCGGCAGGGAGATCCTCTTTCGCCATATTTGTTTATTTTATCAGAGGAAGTATTCACAAGGTTGGATAAGCAAGTAGTCGAATACCAGAAAATCAAGCCTCTCTTAATTCCTAGAATGAAAACACAGGTATCTCATTTATTTTATGTAGATGATGTCATCTTTTTCTTAAATGGGGATAAAAAATTGGTAAAAAGGCTGATAGAAGTGATATGTGGTCGAGACAAAAGGTAAATACGGATAAGTCGGCCATTTATTTTTCCTCTCACATTTCATGTGCGTGGAAAAAATGTTTACAAAGGATTACTGGTTATGGACTTGGGAGGTTTCCCTGTACATACCTGGGTATTCCTATAGGCTCATCTGTGATTGGCGAGTGTTGTTTTGAGAATATTGTTAATAAGGTTCGGGCAAAGCTTGATGGGTGGAAAAGTATTCTATTATCAGCAGGGGGCGTATTGTGATGATCTGACATGTACTTTCTACCTTACCTATTCACCTTATGTCAGTAATGGATGTGCCAACAATGGTTATTAGAAAACTTAATTCTATCTTTGCTAGTTTTCTTTGGGGAGGCACGGAAGAGCATTGTAAAAAACATTGGGTGTCTTGGAAAAAGATCACTAAACCAACATAAGAGGGAGGATTAGGTATTTGGGACTTACAGGAGGTACAAAAGGCAATCCAATGGAAATTAGCATGGAATGTTCTTTATGGTAACTCTTATGGGCGAAAATCATGAGGGAAAAGTATTAAAAAAAACATCATCCGATTCAAGAAGTGGCTATGTGGAACTCTTCTCCCTTATGGAAATCGATTGCATCATGTTTTAGGGCTGTAATGGAATACTCAAGGTGGCAAATAAATGAGGCAAAAATTCCTTTTTGGTGGGAGAATTGGTCTAGTTTGGGTATTCTGGGTAGGCAGCTACGAGTTATAGATCAACCAAAATTAATATTGCAGGAGATGATTATAGGAATAGAGTGGCATGAATAACGGCTCACGGAGATGATAGGTAGAGAGAAGGTTCGATATATTTGTTTGAATGTGAAGTTCGGTAGGATGGAGTTGGAAGATAAGGTATTTTGGAAGTCTTCAAACAATTCGAATGTTACTGTTAAAGATGGGTGGGAGTTGTGCTGAACAAAAAATAAGCAAGTTAGGTGGGAAAATGTCGTTTGGGATCCTGGTATTCCTCTCAGGATTTCTGTTGTATGTTGGAAAGGATTACAAGGGGCTTTGAGTGTAGAGATACCAATATTCAACGATTGGGTACTTCTTTGTGTTCGTCATGTGTATGTTGTGAGAAGCCGAGAATTGAAACGATGGATCACGTTTTGGGAGAGGGGGTTTTTGCAATGTAGCTGTGGAAAAAGGTTTCGGATATGTTGTGAGTTGATTTTGAACAACAGCAAAGTTGGAGAGAAAGGTTGTGGAATTGGATTTCCAAAGGAAGAAGGTCGTCCCAGTTAGAACATTTAAGAGGCATCACCCCGGTTTTTATTATATGGATTCTTTGGATTCGGTGGTGTAGAGCACGCATGGAGGACAGAAAAAGGTTAGTCGAAGCGTGTGGGAGCAGATTCTGTTTTGGTTCAGGAATATATCTATTAAAATGAAAAGAAAGAAAAGATTAAATATTGCACATATTGATATCCTTCAGAGGTGCCAGATTCCTATTGTAGAGGTGAATAGACATATCCATAGGATTTAAGTTACGGGTACATCGTAGCAGCTGAGTTTTATTTTTTTTATGTCCATCGTTTATGTATACGTTTAAGTTTTTTACGTTTTTACTTTTACATTGAATTGCATTATTGCTGCTTTTTACGTTTGTGCTGCATTTACGATTACGTTAATTGTTTTTACGTTTCACTTTTACGTCGTAGCAGCTGAGATTATTTTTTTATGTTTAGCGTTTACGTTTACGTTTACGTTTACGTTAATTCACTTTACGTTACATTTACGTTAACTGTTGTTTCCATGTTGGTCAGTTGCGATTTTTATGTCATGATTGATTCACATTTATGGATTTATGTACTTGACAGATTTACGTTGATTTACTTTGTATTGCGGTTTTTGTTCTAGTTTTTTATTAGGCTTGTTAGAATTTTGCTTTTGGATTTGGTTTTTTTGACACTTGGTTTCGAGGTTAGTTTATAGCAATTTACCTTGTAAGCCCCAAGTGTTATGATGTTACCACGGTTTTCTTCCGCCATAAGTGAGGGTTTATTAATAAGCTTGGGACGAGGCTGCTATGTGTTTAGCTACTGGCTTTTTTTTTTATTAAAAAAAAAAAAAAAACAAATATTACTAGTACTCCTTAAGGTGAGGTATTAGGCCTGATAAACCCCTTTGTCAACAGCTCCTGCAGTTGGCTTTTCAATTCTTTCAACTTGGTTGGGGCCATTCTATAGGGTGTCTTATGCACTAGAACTGTCCTCAGTTCCAATTCAATCGAGAACTCAACTTGCCTAGGAGGGTACCATCTTGGTAATTCACTAAACACCTATGAGAATTCACTTACTATGGGTATACTCTCTATCTCCTTGGGTTTTTTCTCCTACTAGGGTGGATGGTGGGGGATCGCCCCCCAGCCCCATGAAAGGGTGGTGGGCCCCACCTGTAGGGAAGCAACCAGCGGGAGCAGGGGACAGGCTTGGCCCAAGCCTGCCCCCTTCCACACCCCACATCCCCGAGCTAGACTTAAGCCCAACCCAAACATATATATATATATTTATACACACACACACACACACACATATATAAATGTGACGCCCCCAACCACCACTTGGGATTGGACGATGATTGAAGTGTTGGGATATGTAACTTAAGGCTACATACTCTCGTACATGACAGTTAAGATGTATGCTCCTAGAATGTTTGTAGCAGTAAGCAATATATCATAGCGGAAATTCATATGAATGTAAGTAAAATTGAGAGCAATTTCAAAAGTATCATGGTACCATTTAAAACTATAGAATCCCAAAACAACGAATGTGTTCAAATCCCCCAACATACAAAAGGGTTTTAAAACCATATCCCTCCGATTATCATTTTCTTTCTAAGGTTTCTCTTTCTTGAGCCTACTTTGTTTCGTCCTTGTTGATAATTTTCTTCAATTCCTCGAAAAGCTTCAATACTTCACTTATGAAGCGGTTAGCCACTTCGAGCTGATCTTCTACAGATAGCTCCACCGAGCGCTCAGGGCTTTTCGAGGCCTCCTTCGCAGGTGGGAGATCCACTCTCTTGAGTTTCCCCATGGTCTGTATCTACACTTATCACAACTTCTACCATTTTTGGTTGGGAATGGCAGTGAAAACTACCACGATGAAATTTCAAGAAATCTCAATAACCAAACAAACAACATACAAACAGACAACATTAGCATATAAAGGCAAACCATGAGATGAATGTATGGACATGTACTTAACCCAAAACTTAAGTCATGCAGTTTTGACTTTTCAGAAACATATGACAAAGATATTTTGACATTTTGATAAAACATCTTTTTCGTTTTCACATTGAACAATTCATTACAAATCTTTTACTTATTACCATTTTCACTTCTTGTAACATATGATTGAATACCTCACAGCTCCTCTATGCACAGTGGGCTCTCTTCTAGTTATCACATCACGTAACCAACCCACCTGACTAAGATGACTACATCAGAGTCATTTTCTTATGTGGCAGTTCGCCATTTTCACCTTCATTGCATATAACACGTGACACCCACTAACTTTAAGTGCTTCCCTGCTTCGGAACCCTTTAGAAGGATCCATTCGAGGTCCGCCAACTGTACTTCATCGATCCAAGAGCTACCACTCCAATTTATACACTCCAGTGTGGATAGAAGAGCTCCACCAGGACATTCTCCTATCCTAGCATTTGGGGTCATGATAAAACAAAACAAACTTTTTCCTTCGAAAATAGTACAAAACCTGAAATGCTTGTGACATGAACATGTAACAAAACCTGAAATGCTTGTGACATGAACATGTAACACTTTTTCCTTTCATAGACCATATGAACATGTAGATGCCAAGGACTATGCAATCATATGACAATATCATGCGACACATTTGACTTTCATGTCACGGCTTGAAACTTTTAGAACATGTGGTTTACTTGATACAAAAACATAGGCAATATCATTCGATACATACCAAGGCACAAAATAATTTCAGAAACCCAATAACTATGCATGACTGAGTTATTAAAAGCACATAATCATGACAATCTTAGTGTAAAATCGATTACAAAGCATGATACACAAGGACCAGTTTCTCAATCTCTATGTCTAAGCATGGTCGAATCATCAAGAGCACACAATCATGAGAACCATCATGTGAAAACCGATAACAAGGCATAGTGTAGCAAGAGGTTCCATCAACCATTACTAGTTCACATGTTAACAACAACAATGCAAAGTTTACACGGCATATATGAACATTATCCGAGGGTAGGTTGAGAGTCTACTTACAAAACTCCAAAGTAAGATAACACAATCAAGCAAGTTGTAAACACGTTTGTTTAATCAATTAGATATAATGAAAAAATAAACCCTAATCCGACATGTGTGTGTGTGGATGTGCTAGGGCTTTCTATTTCTTATCCATGGAGGCACTCCAAGCATTCGGCCTAGAGGCCCTTGGTCTAATAGTGGTCATGTTTCCTTCAACCATGGATAGGTCTTGGGTGTGTGAGTGTGTGCATGGCATGGGTGTGATGTTCATGCCGTGCACTATGGTCGAGATTCTTAGAAAGCAAGCAAGAGATCATGACTTGTTCTATCTAGTAGTGGCTAAAGGCTTTGTTTTCCTTCAAAGCATAAATGTAACACCAGAGCCCAGCAATAAGTCGTTTTCAAAAAAAATTTCTTTTTTTTAAAAGTGGGCTCTACCTGATAACCCCAGGACCCACACCAGTTTTTTTTTTTATTAAACTGAGAAACCCAACGATTGTTGTTTTTAGAAACTTCCCACCTTTCTCACGTCTCTTTCCGTTAGTCTTAAGCATCCACATCTCTTTCCTCGCATCCTTTCTAGGGTTTTCCTTACTCCCTATATATTTACACGTTAACCTCAGATTTTCGCACATCCCTCAATCCCATGTATATATATCGAACATCCTCAACCCTAGACTCAGTTGTCGCCACACCACCTCTAGGTACTTTCAGTCCCAAGCTCCTCTCGGGTTTTCCTTGTTGCCGTAAGCAATGGTAGTTCCTCCGCAAGCTACCAGCTTTGGTCGAAGCCATGCTCCATCGAGAACCCACACCTCGCAGTCGTAGCAACAAACTGTTGCGTTGGGAACATTCATCATTTGGACAACCTAAGCAACCTCAAGCAGCACACACGCACGGCCAACAGCGAATCAACACCTCCACATAATTGCCGCCCGGTTCATCCACCCCACGAAAACCTCTGTCCAGACCCCACCACCATGCCCAGCCACACAAAGCCGCTGCCCAACGCCTCCTGTAGCCTCCTTTGCAAGCCACGAAACTCCCCTGTTTTAGACAACCGAAACAGAGCAGTCATGGCTCATCCAACTCACCGCTCGTAAGCCACCACCCCACCTGTTACCGTAGCTACAAGTGACGCCGACGCCCCAGCCACCCATGATTGGACGCTGCCTTGTTTGACGCACAGCCCCAGACCGTCGCACGCCTCGCTGCCTCACGGTGAGTTTTCGTTCTCTCTCTCTCTCTGTCTCTCTCTTGCTCACCACTCCCTCTCTTTCGCTCGTGTGCAGCCCAGCTTGACGGAGTCTCCGCAGCACTCCCGCTCTTTTGTCGCGCCACCTAAGTCCCTCCAGTCAGCCCCGTCGTGCCTCACCCCTCCACGTGTGCCTCGGTTTCCCTTGGGTAAGCTGCTGCCGCCACATACTAGGTATTAATCCCGTATGTGTGTTCGTCTAGCTTATTATACGTACGTAATATATATGATATACATGGATTGTTTTAACCTAGGTTGGGTACTTACCAGTTTTAACCTAATATATATATATGGAAAGTTCTCAGATTTATGTTTCAGGTGAGAGGTTTTTTTTTTTTTTTTTTTTTTTTTTTTGGGTTATGTTTAAATGAGTTATGTTTTTAATAAATGGTCTTGGTTTAATTTTATTTAAGAAAATACTTGATTTTTATAATGATAATAATAAAGATTTGTAATATGGTATTAGTACTATTATTTTTTTTTAATATATTTCTAGAAGTACAATATAGTGCAAGACTTTTATTTTGAATTCTTTAAAGAGAGACTAATTAAGTCTATTTTAATTAAATGGTATTTTTTATTTGTCTACCTTAATAGATTTTTTATATAATTATGTTACCCAATTTTATAAATTGATCTCATTAGTAAATAAGTTAGATTTTGTGTTTTGTTCGTACTGATTTTAGAAAGTGATGATTTATAATGTCAGGTTATGAACTTTTAGGTTTTGAGGAATTAAATAGGTTATTTTAGAAGCTTAGGATTAAATATCAAAATACGTGATTAATTGAAAATTTACGAGAATTACTTGATTATTTTATACGTGACGATTGTTAATTGTTTTACATTTTTTAGGAAAATTCGGAAAAGGTTAAGAAATCCAGGTAACGGGGTTCCTATGCTAGACTTTGCATTAAAATAAAATGAGCTAGGGTTGATTTTTGGAAAATATACATATTTGGTTATGAAAATAAATTTGAACTACCTCAGTTATTTGTTTTGCATTACTCATGAGATTCTGTTTAAGAATAAAGTATTTTCTGTCATGATTAGTGTAGACATGAGCTTATTTTTGACATTCTGTTTCTGAACTTTGAAAAAAAGAGCGAATATGAAATTTTGTGCATAAATTATGTTGTGATATGATTTTGTTCTATTATGAAGATTTTCTGTACTCTGATATGATCTGATGTGATTTCTGAAAAACCTTTGGCATAACATTCTGTTTCTATTTTTGTTCCGTTCTGACCTTACCACGGGTGTAAAACTGTGGCCTCTATTCGGGTTGGTACCAACTTTTCTGTTTCTAGTGCACCCACTTTGGAAATAAAGTGATTTTCTGCATGGTCTTTCTTATGTGGACACTCGGGGCTCTGAGAATAAATAAGGGGAAGATTCACATTCTGGTTCTACTCGGTTAGCTACAGGGGTTTGCACAACCCTACCACGGGGGTTAAATATGGTATTTGTTCTAATGTGATAAGATAAGATGTGATGTTTCAGTTTATGCTATGCCAAAGGAATTTTGATTATGAATATTTTTGAACTTTCACTCTAATATTTTGATAACATGTTCTGACGCTGCATTTTGAAAATAATATTCTGATTCTGCAATCTGAAAGAAAATATTTTGTTCTGCATTCTGAACTCTGTAAATGCTCATGTTTACACACTAGTATATGTACTTTGTTTACTGAGTTGTTGATAACTCACCCCTTATCTCCATATATTTTTCAGATGATTTTGAAAAGTCCAGCTAAGGATTAGGATTATGGAGCATCGGTGAGATGATTATTTAAGCATAGTGGATTACTCATAGAAGATTTCTGAGAATTGGCAGATTTTAATAAGAGATTTTGGAGTATTCTGATGACTTTATATTTTGGAGTCTATAAATATATTGAGGAATTGTGAGTTTTAAGTTAGAGGGAGTAACTCTTCGATCCCTGCGAGACTGGGGTGTTACAATACAACCCTAGTTTCAGTCTCCTTATTTGGAAAACCTAGTTTTCCTCCAAGAAACCTCTAAATGTAAGGCCAAACATTCTTGTGATGATGGGGTTTTCCTCAAAATAGAGCCCTAATTGCCCCATTATCCTCGTGTTAGTGTGTGAGTGTGGGTAATGGGAGTTTAGGGCCTTTACCATGTGGCTCCTTCTTGAATAGGTGGCTCCTAGCTCCTTTCCTTACTCGTGGCTAAAGGGAAATAGGATTGGTATGGTGTTTGTGGCATTTTGCTTGAAGAGAAAGTGAGACACGTGTGTTTGGGAGGTGAGAAAATGAAGCGAAACTAGCTTGGTCGTGTGATAGGAGAATAAGAAGAAATGCAAGGTATGAAAATCGAAAATGGCATCAAAAGACCTCTTAGCTATCGGTCCCCATTCCCTTTTATATGTCCCTTTGTTTTTCTCACACAATTCCCTCATTGGGAACATAGGAACCTTATCCATGGGCGCCATGTGGCATGCCCCTTATCATTTGGCCGAACCCCTTATTTCCCCCTTATTATCATTACTTTCTTTGGAAAATCGAAGGACTCTACAAGCTTGCATGACAAGTGGCGTGTTCATGCTCAAAAATGGAAACCCTAGAGTCTTTTTGGTGTCACTCCTATGCGTCTAGGTTCAATTAACCTTCGGGATATACAAGTCTTTTTACACAAATGCTAAACAAATATCTCTAGGGTTGGGCGTGTGCATGCTTGTCATGTGGCAAGTGGCGTGTGTAGGTGTGTGTGTGGTAGCACCCCTCTCTCTTTCTCAAATCCCACAAAAGTTTTCTTCTAGAATTTTGGGGTTGTATGTGTGTGGCTTCCCTATGCAACCTTTCTCCTCCCTTATCACCTTCTTCCAGAAACTCTCAATGTGTGACAAGTGGTGTGGGAAAGGGTGGTGGTTTGTGGTGGTCGAGACTCCTAGGAACTACGATTTGTTGTGTTCTAGGTGCCCCTCATGATTAGATGCTTCTAGAAATTCCCATGCCACCCTTCATGTGTGACAAGTTTCGAAAATGGTGGTGGATTTTCATGGTTGGCATGCACTTCTCTTGGCCGAAATCCTAAGGCCTCTTGGGATTTCGTGCCTCTGATTTGTAGTAGCCTCAGCTTCCTTTTCCTTTTCCAAATCATTGTACAACATTTTTGGGAATTATCAAGATCTTGTGGGAGACGTGTGGGGGTGTTTCGGGTAACCGAAACCGTAATCCTCTCACTCCCTTTACCCCATTTCACATCTAGGTTCATTGTGTCTAGTGGGTGGGATGTGCATGTGTGACACATTGCAAGTGGTTGGTGAGATGGGCGTGTGCCCTATGTGTGCTGCCAGTTCCACACTCCTCTCTTCTTTTGGTTTCTTCTAGAAGCTCTCCTGCGTGGTTGCCATGTGGCAACGAGGTGCTTACCAAGAAAGACTTTTCCCTACATTTAAAATGATGGGACTTCCAGGGAAAAAGCAAAATAACCTCTTCCTCTTCCCAAGTTGGTGCCACATGTGCTAACCCTAGTTAAGTTTTGCCTATTCCTCAATTGCCCTTCCCTGGGCTGAATACCACATAGACTTTTGGGCCTCAAATGGGTTTGGACGCCTAGCCAATAGGCCCAAGTGATCTCTTCAAGACTCTAACTAGTCAAACATTGGGCTAGAAATTCTAACTAAACTAAAATTAAAATAAAAAAATATAAGTGCATAATTTGGCATGAAAAAAATATTGGGTTGTCACAATAAATACATTTGTTACCAAAATGACGTCGTTTTGGTAACAAGTTTATTTTTTAGTTCCATGACAACGTTTTGGGGGCTAAGTTAAACCTCATTATGCTCCCCCCGCTTGTGCAGTCTCTCTTCCCATTCTCTCTCTCCCTCTCTCCCCTTCCTCTCCTGCGGGCTACGGTGATGCACTCTTAGAACCTCTCTCCCTCACTCCCTCTTGCAGTCGGCGTGGCCCGCGTCCTTGTTTCCTCCTCCTCCTCTCCTATCAGATTCTTCATCTCGCAACTGTCGGTTAGCTCCATGTTTTTACTAGTTTAGTTTTTTTTTTTTTATGTTTCCGATTCGTTGTGTATTAGGTTCATGTGTTGTGAATTTTTGGTGTATTTGGTTGTGGATTTGCTATTTTCTTTGAATTGTTTTCCTAGTTGTGACAGTCATGGATGGACGCGCCGGGGGGAGGGGGGGTGTAGACGGACTAGTGGTCCACCCCCAGACTTCGGAACATGGACAAGGGCTCTGCCCCCAAAATGTGGTGGCGGATTCCTGGGGGCAACCCCCTTCTTCTGCCTTTGTCGAGGTGGGGTGCGAGAAGCGGGCAACCCCCTCCCGTTGCTTACCAAAAAGCCCCAAAGGTGAGTATTGATTGCATTTGTCAGCTTTTTGTTTTTTTTTATTACATGCCATTTTGTTTATAATTTTTTCATTATTTTATCTTTTCTGTTTAACATTTTCCCAATGTAATGTAGACCGGTAGGTTCTATACACTACAAGAGAACCTCAACCTCAAGAGGCAAAAAAGTATCATGATAGCTTCTTATTTCTTGCAACATCTTTATTTTTTGCCATTAACTTTTCATTATATGCAGTTTTGCTTCAAAACTTTACTAAAACTAGTTTTTAAGTCCAATTTAAACCATTTTCTCACAAATAACTTTCTTTATATGTTATGTCTATGTTTATACTTAATTATGTTTAAATATAATTTAACACCTATAAAACCATAGGGACAAAGTTCTCCCTGCTATAGTTTTAAATTTATATTATTTCACCTAAATTTTTGTACACTTTGAATTCCCTAAATTCTCATAATTCATCTTAAGTTAAATTTCATTATGATACTAAATTTAACCATAGATTACATTACACTTTACAATTTTACAAAAAGTCCATTAAAACCCTAAACTTTAATCCCTAACCAAACTCTAAACTTTTACTCGTAACTGTAAACTCTAACTCTCATGGTGTCTTCAATTTTCATCCAAATCAAATTTCATCTATGCAGTACTTAACATCAAATCCTATAGTTTATTCACCTAATTAAATGATTTATTAACTAAATATTTCATATCCTAATTTTTTTGTCATGTTGGCCGAAACCCTAAACTCTTTCTTGCCCAATTTTTAACTTCAAACCATAATCAAATCAACTTCACACACTTCAAGTAATACCAATTCATCATCAATTAGGTGGCTTATCAAAGAAAAGCTTCAACCCTAACATTTGTGTGACGCCCCCAAACCCCCACTTAGGATGTAACGGAGAGACTTGGAGCGTCGGGGCATGCAACACATGGTTACATACCCCGTTCATGACAGTTAATATGTAATGCATCCTAGTATGCAACTAGTAGTATGCAATAATTGCAGCGGAATAAGGGTGACTAAAATAAAACTCATGTCAGAATGAACTAAATATCCCAATTGCATTAATAACTCTCATAAGTTCAAACATAAAGATAACACATCCTTAATACAAGTACTTAAAACCAAGTCTCAACAATTAGATCAACTCTTTCATATCCTCTAAGGTATGAAGAGTTAGTGCTATGAACATTAGAATCAAATCTCATCTCTACTCCAGGTCTGGTTCCTCCTCAAACGTATCCATTGGTCCATCCTGGTCGGTCTCCTCTGATTGGAGTCTAAGGTAAAATCAGACTTCGGCTCTGACTCCGATGGGAGTCGGACTTCGACTCCAATTGGAGTTTAGGGTTGCCGATTGGAACTTGGAGCTTCAATTGGAGTTGGAGTTGGCTCAAGGCTCAATCTCTATTTGGAGCCTTGGGCTCCGCATTTCCGAAAAACCTATTTCAAAAATTAAAAAAAAAAAGGCTAAAAATCACCAACATCCTAGTGGGCTTACCATTTTAAAAAAACACTGTAAAAAATAATTAAAAAACATCAATACAATAACTAAATTACATACATTACAAAATCAAAGAGAAAACAATGCATAATCACAAACATAATGTAAATAAAAAAAATTCTCGAAACCGTCGAATGACCACCACAATCACAAGCTCACAACCTGTCAACCACCACAATTACAATCACAATCACCACCAAACAACCACTCATCCATCACAATCACAACCAACCAACTTCACCAAAGTCCTAAACCAATTTACAGCAAACTACAAATTAGTGATTACAATAATTATTAGAACCATCAAGCTAGCATTTCCAAGCATCCTATATTGTTTTGGAAATTTAAAAAACTTAGACATTACACTACTTAGCCAAATTAAACATACTAACAGTTAAGTACCTCAAATGAAAGTTAATGATATACCAGACAGTCCAAACTTCATCCCACAGTGCATCCATCTCAATCATCTACAATCATATTGGAGTTCACAACTAGGCCTACAAAATCATAAAATTTATAAGTTAAATAATTAAAACATTAAAAATTTATAATTAATCATGTAAAAACATAAAGTTACCTGATTCAAGCCTATAGCTCTCGGCATCATCAACAGTATCTAGGCCAATGGGCGTTGAACTTATCCATTTCTATGTGCAAATGAGGGCCTCCACGGTGATTGGAGCCAATGAACTCCAATAAGCATCCAACATGCGACCCTCGATGCTAAACGCCGATTCAGAGGCAACCGTAGTGATAAGAAGGCTAGCACATCTTAGGCTACTCCAGAAAGAACTGAAAACTTGGTGCAATGAACCTTCCACCAAGTTAATCTAAGAAATGTAACACTAGGTGCTTTGACATTTTCCATAAAATAGTGTTCAACCTCAGACTTACAGTGCATAATATTCTTCGATGCTTAGATTTGATTATACCTTCGCATCAAAATAGATGAACTACTTCCACGTGTATTATCTATAAGGAAGATGTTGAGCCAATCGGTCGTGAGTAGTTACCACCTTGGCTTGAAGACTGACCATTATTGTTGTAATAGCTATATAAGTCCTCAATATCACTCTTCAACACTCTAATAAACTTATCAAACTTCTCATCACCGAGGACGTTCCTAGTCCAAAATTTTACAATAACCAACTTGTATCAGGGGTCAAGAATTGCAGCGACAAATAATAATCTATTTGTCTTCTCATCATCCCCTAATATTTATTATATTTGGATTTCATGATCATAACCAAAACATTCAACAATTCGATAGTGTCATCACAACTCTATTGCAAGTGGTCATAAAGCCTCGAGAACTTCTCGAAGTACATGTTCACAGTTCAATATTTGGAACCAGATATGCGAACAGTTATGTCGTAAAATAACTTTCAAAATTGAACAAAGTACCACACATTAGCCCAATCAACAATCTCTAGCACATTGAGCCCCCTTCTCCCCCTACTGCTTCCAGCAAAGCATACCTCATTCTCACAAATTGTATCCTCTTTTACCATCATATTCCGCCTAAACCATTCTATTGTAGTTGCATCAGCACTGTTACTGTCAATTGTGATACAAAGTAGTTTTCTAATTCCCCAATCCTTTATATAGTTATCCATCTCCTTTCCAATAGATGAACCCTTGTGATCTTGAATTTGTTTGAAGCCAATAATCTGTTTATGCAATGTCTATATGGATATATGGACGTCCATGAATCAGTGGTGAATGAAATTCTCTGGCCAGTGGTAATAAGCATCTCCATCATCTGGGCCTTCTCCTTGGATACATCTTCAAACAATCTCACATCATCGTATACCGTGAAAGCATGGGAAATCAAGGCTCAAGAAACTGCACAAATTTATGCAAGCCTTTCCCCTCACTATCTTCTCACTGTATTGAGGGATTGACAATTTCTTACTCTGCATACCATCAGTGGCTATAGAAGTTTCATAACTTAGCTTTGTCTGATCATTGGCCACCAACCGCTTGTGTAATTTATACCTCTGGCAACCCTTAAGATGTGCTATTAATATAGAAGTGCCTTGCTTCTTCGAATAACAACCACAAAGTTGCTACAATGGTGACATCTTGCTTGCGGGTTCTCACGATCACTAGGGATTTTGGTGAAATGGTCTCATGTCCACAACCTTTTTTTACTAGATTGTGGTGGTTGACCGATATCAATATCCAACTCCTCCTCATTAAAAATACCCTCATCTTCTATATCTATAGGTACTTGACTACTTGCACAAGAAGTAGCTGCTCCAGATGTGGGTCTACGAGTGGATGTACCTGTCGGTGTAGGAAATGTGGCATCCCCTTGTGGACAATTACCCCGAGTAGGTGTTTTGAAAATAACACCTTAAATTGCACTGAAACAACTAAGAAATAAACAGTAAAGAGATGTTACGAAAATAATCTAGACATTGGAAACACATTAAGATCATTTTGATAACAGAAAAATTGTTTTGAAGGGAAAAAGCATGTGTTTCCAAAAAAAATATATGTGTTTTAAACCATGTGGTCATGTGTATGGTTTTAAAAAAGAAAAAAAAACACTAAAACTCACAGAGTTTAAAAAAAATACAAAATCATGCATATTCATTGTGGAAAGACAAAACTTCTTTAATTAAATTAACTTATTGTTTTTGTTTAGCTGAGCAGTTCGCTCGTGATGAGTGTCGAGTGAGCATCAAGAGAATAATTTGTCTGAAATTCCCTTAAGCCAATGTCGAGCAAGAATCAAGTGAACAATCTGTATGAAGTTCGCTTAAGTCATAGTCAAGCGAGCGTTGAGCGAACAATCTGTATGAAGTTTACTCGAGCCACAGTAGCAAGCATCAAACTAACATTGTCTAGATGGCATTTTCAAGTTTTCAACAACAAATCCTCCAAATCAAACAACAAAAACAATAAAATTCACAGTCAATCCAATTTCATTTTGGAACCTAAATTAGAAAAACCATAAATCAAACAAAAAACACACATTAAATTAGGAGGATAAAACCACCTTATGGTGTCACAACGGCTGATAGGAAGTAGTCTAAGGTTTGAGCTCGCGACAATGCCAGACAACAGTAGGAAGGCGCAGCATGGCTGATGAGCAAAGAAATCCAGAGAAGAGAGAGAAGCTTCACGAAAGTGAGGAGGAGAAAGGGGGTCTTGCGTTTTGGACCCCCGATGTGCACAAAACGATGTCGTTCCACTTAAAATGGAATGACGTCATTTAGTTAACTTAGTAGTTCAAAATATCAAATGTAAAATGACATCATTTTACATCTAATTTTTTTTTTCTAGATAAAATTGTTAGAGTTAGGAGCCCATACGAGTTCCAACTCCGACATTAAATTTCAGAGTCATTTTGACACCGAATTTGAATTCCAACTACTCTGACTTTATTGGGATTAGAGGTTGAGGGGGCGTTGGCCAAAGTCTGATTTGGCAGAGGATTTGTACAGCCCTAGGTGGAATATGGTGCTAAAATATAATATAAGCTATTTCCATAAAATAGTTATTTATTGTAGAATTTTTAGAGAAATGAATAGCTATTTTAATGAATAGTTATTCCAAGAATATCAATGTTAATTCCTCTTCTTAAAAAACAATTATGGGTGGCTACCAAAACACCAAGGGTTACCAACCATTTTGTGACCACAGTGGGTGCTCTGGGCCACCCCCAATAGCCATGAGGCTAGCTTAAGGCAACTTTTGGCCATTAAGGATTTCGAGGGTGGTTTGGCCACCCCTTGGGCTTTGAGAGAGGATGGATATCCCACATGATGTAATTTTTAAAATTTATTTTTTATTTTTTAAATGGGGTTTTTAAAAAAATTTACATGGTTTGGATACTTTAATAATTTTATTTCAATTCAAATTTTGCATTCAATCTTTTTCCTCCGAACAAAAGAGTATGAGAAGGCATTTCAATTCCTTAAAAAATAGAAATGTCCATTCTATAAACTAAACGTGTCCTAAGTACTTGGTATGGTAAAAATTTTATTAAATATTCATATTGAGAAGGAGGTTATGATATGAAATTCATAAAATATTCTTGTTTGTTAATTAGAAGTGTTGGAAACTATTACTAAGGTGTTTTTGCTTGAAAAATATTTTAGATACAAAGAGATCCTACAAAAGTAAACACACAAACTGACATGACTTGATGTAGTATGTTAGATTATAAAGATATTTTTATTGTAAAGTAAATCTAACGTATCATATGAAACCATATCAATTTGTAGATTTATTTTTATAGAATCTCGTGACTGTAACACTTCTCTTAGCACTTATCTTGGGGGAAGCTAAAAAGCTCCCTCTCATCCCATTCCCTAAATTAGGGATTTCATTTAGGAGAGCTACAGTCATTCCCCATATTTGGGGAACCACTGTACATCCCCAATTGACCATCCCCTTCATTTCTTGTTGTTGGTCTCGCGTGTTCTTCTCTTCTACTCTTGATTTCCCTCGTTCGTGGAGGCCCTCTCTCATTCCGTTTGCCACCATTGACGGTGGCTTCTCTTCATTGACACATTATATGTAAGTTATCTCTTCTCTCTCGCATATTCCCTCTTCTTCTCTCCATGGATGGACTCTGTCCTTTCTCACACAAATGGAACACACTGAGCCTCTCTCCCATGGTTGAATCTGATACATTTTTGAGTTTAAATATATTGTATTTGTCACTTTGGCCACTGAAATTCGAGAACCCTAGATTTAAATTATTGCTCTAGGGTTTGAGTATTCATGTGGATCTGTGACCCATATTCATGGCAACTTTCATGCATGTATATGCCATGGTTTTCATATGTGTTACCTTTTTTGACTTCTTGGTTGTATGTATCGATCGATCTGCTTGGCCATTGAAATTAGAGAACCCTACATTTTATTTAGTGATCTAGGGTTTGAATGGATAATGGGTCTATGTATCATTCACGACACACTCAATGCATGTATCTGCCATGGGTGAATCTGAGACATTGCTCTTATATGTTTGAGGAAATTGTTTGCTCTTTGAGCAAATTTGAGCAATTTCGAGTATTTTTTTCATGTTGGCTTTTTGTAGGATTCAGGTCACACTGAAATCTGAATCTGGCATGGTTGAATGTTGGATTTGTGCTTAGTTTGGACTTGTTATATTTGGGCACTCAATACTATTATTGTGAACATACATTTGGGCATCTATGTTTGGATTTGGATAATTGGTTTTTGTTCTTCTTCTTACACCACACTTTGATTGGCTTTGTTTGGGTTGCCTTTCTTTAGCTTCAGTTATCATCTAGTTAGTCACCTTGTTCAGAAAATGGAGATATATAAGTTAATGGAGCTTCTTGAGTTTAAAGAATTTTGATTAACTTGTCAAAAAAACTGGGAATGAGTTCATTTTTTACCTGTTCTTTCATCCACCCGATTTTGTTATTATCCATTTATACAGGGAACACTCAAATCTAAATATGCCATGGTTGAATATTGTGGAATTGGATAGTTTGGACTTGTTGGTTGTATGTATCTGGGCACTCAAAATGGAAGATTCAAATTAAAAATTTTGTAGCTCTGGTTTTGATTTGGATAATTGGTTTTTTTTTCTTCTTCTTACACCTCACTTTGATTGGGATTGAATGTGTTGGCTTTGTTTAGCTTCAGTTATCACTTTGATTTACTCACCTTATTCAGAAAATTATTAGAAATAAATAAGTATAAGTAACTGATTGTGTTTAAAGGATGTTGATTAACTTGCCAAAAGAAGGTCGAATGAGTTCATTTTGAACCGTTCTTTCCTTAACCTAATTCTCATATTATTCAGAATATTCTTTCATGATTTGAATTATTAGTCTCTTTGTGTATCCTTGGACTTGTGCTCTAATGTATATGCCATGGCTGAATTTGAGACATTGCACCAATTGGATTGTGGAAATTGTTTGTTCTTTGGGCAAATTATATCTATGTTATTGTGGTATTTCATTGGTTGTATGCATGTTTGATCTTTATAGGATTCAGGGCACACTAAAATCCGAACATGCCATTGTTGAATGTTGTGGAATTACACAATTTGGACTTGTTGGCTGCATGTGTTTGTTGGTTTGAGCAAATTGATATTACATTGCTATTAATTGATTTGATGGTATCTTTGCTTATTGTTCCCATGGACTAAGCTGCTGTTGGTTTGAATTATCTAGTTTGGACTAAATGAGCTACTTTCTAATTTATGCTTTTATGTTCTTATTCATTTTGCATGCTGTTTAGTATTTGATTTTCCTTCTCTAACCCCTCGGCTGTGAATTGCTCTATGCTATTGGGACCTTTGCAGTGTTTGGTACTGATGAATAATTATTTCTCGTGGGGGGGGCTGCATGTCTACTGTTAGGCTATGATGATGGCGTTAGTGGGGTTAATTCATAAGTGTTAGTGGGGCCCCATCGAGATGGTGAGATAATCCTCACTCGGATGGCCATATTGCAGTTTGTGATCGTTTTCACAATAGGCAACTAAGGTTTGGGTAAGGTTTTGCAGCCATTTAATTCTGGACTCCTGTCTCACACATGATGTAAATTTTGTATACCATTCTGAGCCACATTTAAAACACACAAGTGTTTAGGGAAGTGGATGAGAATGCTCTGTTTTTCTATTTTGCAAACTGATTTTGTTATTGGAATTGAGTTGTCTTAACCCCTCGGCTGTGATGATGAGAAAATTCGAAAAGGGTGAAGTGGCACTTTGGCACACACCTCCATGGCATCATAACCCGGATGTCCAATAAATAGTGGCAACTGGTTGTTGCAGCCATGCTAGGGAGGTGCCAAGTGTGGTCATATCTTACCATAGGATTCCTGAGCCGGCTACCAAAATCACTTGCAAATATTGTTCTTAATTGTCTAACATGTGTACCAAATTTCTATGTTTACAACATTTTAGAGATGGATTCACAAGAGTATAGAAATATGTTCTTCACCAGCCTCCTGACTCAAGAGCATGAGATTGACCACATTTATGGTGGTCAAGGTGGACAATCTCCCGTAACTTTGGATGACTCTCCACCCCCACCCAAGTAGAGCCTCCCTCTCAAAAAATCAGCCAGGGACGCAAACTTCACCCCCGAAGAAGACATATTACTTGTCTCCGCATGGTTGAATAGTAGCGTTGATGCCATCTAGGGAACGGACCAAAAACATGCCCAACTTTGGAAAAAAGTTAGTTAATACTTCAACGAGTATAAAGAAAGTACAAATGAGTGGAGTATTAGGTCCTTAATACTTCGGTAGTCTGCCATTTAAAAGGCAACGAACAAATTTTATGCTAAACTCACCCAAGTTGAAGGGTTGAATCAAAGTGACATGACTAAGCAAGACAAGGTGTAAGCATCCACTTTTTTTTTTTTTTTTTTATCATTTCTAGCACTTAATTATGATATTTATACGTTATGTTTCTTTTATCTTTAATGGGTGTTTAATTATTTGATTTTATACTTGAATTGGAAGTTTGACAAAGTGGAGGTCATGTACCAATTGCTTGAGAAAACGTCCTTTCAGTTCAAGCATTGTTGGCAACTTTTGAAGGACCAGCCAAACTGGATTCAACATTGCACAATGGACGGGATGAAGTGAAGGTCGACAATGTCCCCGACATATTTGCGTACCTCATCAGTTGCACCTGATTTACCTATGGATTTAGTTGGTGGTACAGAGGTGGAGAATCTGGTGAATATTGATGTCATCGAATTGGATAGGCCAATGGGAAAAAAAAGCTTGGAAAGGAAAATGTAAGGCCCAAGGCAGGTCATTAGATGAGCTTCTGGACCTGAGCAAGCGCAAGTATACTCTCCTAGAGGAGTCACATGCTCAAGAGAAAGAATTTTTTCGACTCGAGGCCTAGAAAATGGCATTCGATCAAGAAAGGAAGGGAAATAAAAGTAGGCAAGAGGACAAGAAACTGAGGTTGGAGGTGGAGAAACTGGAAATCGCCTGGTGGGAGAGAGAGGAGCGAGTAATGTTGCATGATGTGAGTACATTGCTTGGAGTTCAGAGGGTATATTTCCCGCACTTCAAAGGGAGATATTGGCGAGACGCAATGCATCAGAAAATTGAATTCGATCTTCTCATGTAACTTATTTTTATTTAGTATTCGGACATTTGTATAACTTGCTTGGCACAATAGTATAATTTGATTGAGTGGTGCGACTGATGTTGAGGGTTACCCTTCAGACTTTGGCATGTAAGACAAGGTATTTTATAATATGTACGTTAGCAAGTATTTATTGAAAAGATAGAAAAAGGTGGGTGTATTTTGAGTCTAACATGGATAGATGTTGCTTGATTATAGTAAAAAAGCACAAATGTTTCAATTATTATAGATAATAAAAATATTACAGTAACAATTAGCATATTCTTATAGAAAACATGTTTTTTGGAATGGAAATTGTGGAAACAGAAATACATGGTCGCTACTAATGAGAAGATAACGAATCCAACAGCACCTTCTCTTCTATTGTTGGGAATAAATCTGCCATTGATGTTCAATTAAATCTGCTTGTAACTGATGATGTGCCGAGCTGTCTCTAACTTCATGATGGCGCTGGATGAAGTTGATAAATTCGCTTGTTAGATTGCACGACATTTCTAGAATATCATCATCAACTTAATCATATTCCATGTTTGGACCCTGACTATCATCATGCTCGTCCTCAATGATCATGTTATGTAGAATAACAAATGCTTTCATTATATTTGTTTGCTCTTTGACTTTGAAAAATCGTTGTTGAAGTATCCCGAATGCACGCTTGACATCTTTTCTTGCAGAATCTTGTGCTGCGGCTAAGTTTTTCTTCTTATTCCCTTAGGGTGAATCGTCTTCACAAAGGTTGACCACTTGGGATAGATGCCATCGGCAAGGTAGTACCCCATTGTAACGACCCTATCCTCTATTTTTTTTAAGGATAAATTACAGATACATTTTTTTAGGCTCAATAAATGAATTAAAGCCCATATGAGAATTATCATATGATTTTTTTTAAACCTAGAGTTAAAGCTCCATTATTATTATTATTTTTTTTAGTTTTTATTTTATTTTTCCTCCAAGCACGTGTGTGTTAGAGTTCAAACACGATTACTATTTTTATTTTCCTCTTCATAATAAAACTCCTAGCTATCTATATATTTCAAACCCGCACGAAATCTAATCCACTTCCATGCATGTACATTTCTTCTCCTTCTTCACTAGGGTTTTCACTGGTCTATACATAGAGCTAGGCTCATTGCATCCAACCACCAGCCTCTCTCAACGCCACTGCCAGTCCACATCCCGTAAGCCACGAACACACAGCCTTCCTCCACCACCTTCCCTCTGTTCTTCCACACACTGGCCAGTTGCACCCAAGACCTCCTCCGTGACGACAACCGAAAACCACAGCCACAGCCCACGTTCAGTCCCGCAGCACAGCTACCCCAATTCACCCCCTTACGTTCACCCTCCAACACCCCTAGCTCACGTCGTTTTCCCTCCACTGTGAATACAGAAAACAACTGTATTTCCTAGCTCAGCCCTCCACTGTGAGCCTCTTCCTCCAAGCCGCTCCTCCCTCTGCCATGAATTATTGTGGGAAAACAAACCCACATTTCAGCCCTTTAACATAGCACAAGGACCCCGAACGGAAGCCACCTAATGTGCCGATGCCCTCCATAACGCTGCCCTCCACCACCGTCACTCGACCAAGCCAACCACGTCCGGCGATACCCGCCAGCCCAGCTGTTGAGAACCACACGGACAATACTCTGTTTTACTGCACCGAAACAGAGGAGATATCCTCGCCCAAACTGAGAGCCACATTCTGCCACTGTTGGGCCGTGATGCCACCGTCGGCAGCAACAGACGACGTCGGAGATCTAGCCTCCACCACCCAGTGTCGCCCAGCGCCACCGCCCGAAGCCCCATGCACGCTGTGTGGTGCGTAAACCTTCTCCTCGTAATCTCTCTAAGATTCAGTTTTCTCTCTCTCTCTCTCATAACTCTCTCTCACTCTCAGTTGCATAGCCGCCACTTGTCGGAATTGACGCCGTACCCAGCCACCAGACCCACCGTCGCGACTGCTTCTTCCTCTCTCGGTGAGCATTGAACCACCCAACCCGAATATGCATGCAACCCATTCACGTGTAAAACCCAACCTGAATATGCATGCAACCCGTAAGATCATTTTTAAGTGGGTTAGTTAAATTACAAAAATGCCCTTTGTATTGTTTTTCCAAAAATACCCATGCCTATTTAGGATTAAAAGATGAGAATATTTTAGTGCTAGGAAAAATCTAGGTTTAGGAATTATAGACTATTTTAGTATTTTAGGTTTTAAATAAAATCACATGTTTAATTAGAAATTTATGCAAATTACGTATTTATTTTATATGCGACCGATTACGTGCCGAAAATAGTGGATTAGCACTACAAGATAAGTAGCATGATCATATCATTACACGTATGTACGGTAAACTGCTTGTCTTTTTATAAAAGATATTATGCATGTATGCCTTTCATTGGAAGCTCTTTTTTTTACATACCTAAATGCATGATTTTATGTGAAAGTTATTTCATAAAATTATTTATGAAATGCATGATTTTATGTGAGAGATTATTTCATAAAATTATTTATGAAATGCATGATTTTATGTGAGAGTTATGCATAAAATTATTTATGAAAAGTCATGATTTTATGCGAGAGTTATGTATAAAATTATTTTATGTGAGAGTTATGCATAAAATTATTTATGAAAAGTCATAAATTTATGTGAGGAAACACGTATCACGATATCTATGAAAGAACGCGATTTCATTTGAAATCTATGATATGATATGACAAGTATGTATGTGATTTCTTTTGAAATCTATGAAATGACAAGTATGCAAGTATGATTATGATAAAATATGTAACGGCCTATGTTATGATATAAAGACGGTACCTATATTATGGGCATATTGCATTGCCAAGTTGTGCATGCTGGTAGTGCACCCAGTGTGTCTTCCTTATGTATGGATTCCACAACCCACAGCCACGAGTGGAATCAGAATCTATTTAGATTTGCTAACCCTAACTCACGAGGGTCAACAATGGGTAATGGCCTATGATAAATGAAAATATAAGTCCATGTTCATGTTCATGTTAATTACATATGTATTTGTGAGTATGCACGTTTTTCAAAAAACCTTATGTTAATTATGTTTACCGTATGATGTGTTGCTTATTGAGTATTTGACTCATTTTAGTTTGTTTTTATGTTTTTAAACTACCCCAGGTGATGACATTTATGAGGTTGAAACTGCAGAACAAGACTTGACCCCGGGAGGCGAGACATAAGCCTAGACAGATTATGCTATGATTATTTCTATGGTTTATAGTTTAAATAAATCATTTTGATAAGCACATGAGACTTCCATATTTTTTTTAAATAAGTGCTTCCGCAAACTTTATTTTGAATTTTCAGTATTTATTGAAGTTTGTTATTTATGGAAATATTTCGCATCTGACGCTTTGTTAAAAAGAAGAGCTTTTAAGTTTAAGTTTAGTAGTAGCACACTGTCTTCTCAAAAATTCTAAAATGTCTTTTTGGGAAGCAGGGTGTTACACCCATAGTGTAGTCATTGCCATTAATTGTGTAATTGACTAGAGAAGACACCCTAGGGCGTGAAAATAAAAGATCTCTCTAACACATTAATATCGTTATGTGAAATGGGCATACCAAAAAATGTATGCCATATCCAAAGATCATATGAAGCAACTACTTCTAAAATAATAGTTAGTTCACGGATGTGGCCAAAGTACCTACCTTTTCAGGCAACGAGATAATTTTTCCACTTCTAATGCATGTAATCAATACTTCCCAGCATTCCTGGGAATCCCTGTTGTTCACCAACAACAAGCAATCGAGCAATATCATTGGCATTTGGAGACCACAAATATTCGTCTGAAAAAATAGTTACGATTGTCTTGTAGAATTTTTTTAGGCTCTCTATTGCCGTGCTTTCTCCAATACGTATGTATTCATCCCTAAAATCTCCAATAACCCCATATGCCAGCATTCTAAATGCTGCGGTTATTTTTTGCTTAGAAGATAAATCTAGTCTTTCGGCATTATCTCTTCTCTGGACGAAGTATGGCTCGTAAGTCTCTACCTCATTTTGAATACAGAGAAGTAGGGGACGACTCATCCGAAATCTCCTTCAAAATAGATTCGAGGGATATACTAGATTTTCTGCAAAATAGTTGCAAAAAATGCGCTCGTGCCCTTGAATATGATCATGCTGAATAAACTTACGATGTTGGTTGTGACGCCCCGCTCCCGGAGGTCCGGATAATTAGCTCTTATCACTTAAGAACATCTCCAATAATCAATAATAAATAAACAAAAACTCCACAAAATATTTTAACTTATTTGTTCAATCCAAAAATCTGTGTCCCTCCACAGAATTACTAAACAAAAACCTCAATAAAATAAAAAAATATCTCCACAAAGACTCAAATTATTCATAACTTGACGTACCAAAATAACCGCTAGAGATAAAACTACTAAATATGATCCTCCAAAATACTTGTACCCATAGCACTCATTCGTTTATGATCATCAGACTTTTCCAACACTTCCTACTCTTGATCTCCAGCTAAACCATAAAAATTATCTAAAAAATGTTATGGAGATAAGGGGTGAGTTATCAACAACTCAGTAAGCAGAAAACATATGCTAGTATGTAAATATGAGCATTTTTACAGAGTTCAGAATGTGGAAAAAAGACATTTCAATTTCAAATTGCAAATCTCAAAAATACATATTATCAGAAAATCAGAGCGACACTTTAAACATTTCATATTCAGAAACCAACTTTTCATTTTCAAAGACTCCTTTGGCACAACATGACTAAATATCTTCATCTTGTCATATCATATTAGAGCATCATATAAGAACGGAGGCCATGTTTAACCCCCGTGGTAGGGTTGCACTCAGAGTAGGGACCACGATTATATCCCGTGATAGGGCCAGAGGTCATTATTATATCCCGTGACAGGGCAAGAGGTCACCATTGTATCCCGTGCCAGGGCTAGAGGTCACTATTGTATCCAGTGATAGGGTTAGAGGTCACTATTATATCCCGTGATAGGGCCATATATCAAAGCAAAACAGATTCAGAATCATCATATTAGAATAAGAATTAAAGTCAGAACAGAATCAGAATTAAAGTCAGAATAGAATCAGAAAGTCATGTCAAAGGTTTTTCATATGCCACATTATATCAAAACGGAGTACTGAAATTCATATCATTTCACATTTTCCTAAACAGATTCAAAACATCTTCATGTCACATGCAAAATTTATCAAATTTTCATATTCGCTCGTTTTTTCTCAATTCAATAACAGAATGGCAAAGATAAGCTCATGTCTACACCAGTCATGCCAGAAAAATACCTTATTCTTATACATAATTTCATGAGTAACACAGAACAAATAACTGAGGTCATTTCAAATTTCTTTTCATACAAAAACATGCCTATTTTCCAAAAATCAACCTCAGTGCCTTCTATTTTTATGCAAAGGCTAGTATAGGAACCCCGTTTACTTAGACTTTTTAGCTTAACAGAATTTCTCCACTATAATACTGAAAAAAAATCAATCATCACGTATAAAATAGTTACGTACTCCCATAAATCTCCAATCAAACATGTATATCAATGCTTAAACCTGGAATACTACATAACCTAATTTTCCTTAAAAGGAACAATCTACAATTCTTACAACCCTAAGATATAATCACTTCCCAAATTACCTCTATATCAATTAATCACTTAATTTCTCCGACTACAATATTAAATCCTAACTTATTTACTATTGAAAACAAACTATAAAGTTTAATACTAGATAATATAATTATATCCGGATAATTTAAATTAAACAACAAATTTTTTTAATAAAAATAAACTAGATCATATAAGTGTTTAAAATAAAAATACACAGTTACCCCTTACTTCTAAAAATAAGTTTGTAAAAGTCTTTACTTAATAACAATTTAAAATCACTGGAATAAAGTCCGTAAATAAAACATAAAAGTTTCAAGACCATTATGAAATAAACTAGAACCCACTTGAAAAAGATATTAAACCTAATCCCATGAACAAAACCCCATTCCAAAAGGAAACCAGGACGTAAACAACCCAGATAATTTTTACATAGCAACGTACGTTTCTGGAGAAAGAATAAAACCAGAGAAGTACATGATATCAGAAGGAAAAATATTTTTACCAAGAGAGAAGGAGATTGTGGCGTAACACTTTACGTGTAAGGGACCTTCTATGGTGATCTTCGGCGTGCGAGGTCACACTGGGTGGACGGGATGTGGCTAGCCGGTGGCTTACAATGGCTCTCTAGATCTTCGGTAGACTCTTGTGCAAGATGCAGCTCTGAACAGGGTGGTTGAAACAAGCTTTGGCCCTCACACGTTGTTGCTCTGTTTTTCATTAGGAAAAACAGAGGTTGCAACAACGTCTTCATGCAGTCTCGGCAACGTTGGTTGGTGGTGCAAGGTAGTGTTGGGTTGGCTGTGCAGTGGGCTATGGTGCAAGAGATTGCATGGAGGATCAGGCAGGGAGCTCTCGTTCGAGGCAGTGGCTGGCGGCAAGGGTCCTCTCGCTTTACAGTGACTTGCAAGTTTCTGTGTGTGGAGTTGCAGTGGCTACTTGAAGGTGGTGCGGGGGCAGTTTCCATGGTAAAGATGGGCTACGATTGATTGCTGGACGTAGACTCATCAGGTGTTGTGGCGTGGGTCTTCGTGGGGCTAGGTTGCCTAGGTAGTTTGGTGGAGCTGAGGTTCTTACGATGGAGGATGAGGGAAGGAGACGACAGCCCTATTCTTGGATTTTCTTCATACATGAAGGGTTAGGTACGTATATATAGGCGAACGAAGAACAAAATCAAACCCTAGAGGGATGAGGGAGATGTTTATGTGCATGTGAGTGGAAAAAGAAATGAACGTGAAACCACGTAGTATGTGGAGTCTAAAATAAGGTAACACGGGCTGGGCTTTTTCTTGAGTGATAGGTCTCGACTCAATTTCTAAAAATAAACCAACTTGTCCTAGAAAATTCTCAGCTCAATTCTCACCTTGGCCCTTTAGAAAAATAATGATTTTAGGCCCGTAGTCAAAACAAAAAAAAAATACTTAAAAAAATTAACTAGGCTCTTCAAACGTATAAATCTAAAAACAAAACTTTTATAAAACGGTTTGTTGTTGGATCCGGGTGTTACACTGGCGATTGCCACGATGCCTTGATGACTCTCCATTGGCCTCGGCATTAAGAACAACATCCAAATCATCTTCAGATTACCAGTATGTGAGCAATTTGAGAAATAAGGAACGACGAGCCATTTGATGAAGGGAGTTAGAGATGAGACTTGGGTTTCATAGTTACCGTTACATATAGGACAAAAAAGGTTACCATTAGAGAAAAGACAAAAAAAGTTACCATTGGAGAAATGACAAAGCATGTTACCATTGGAAGCAATAATTCAAAATGTTACCATTGGAGAAAAGGACAAAAATTTTATCGTTAATATGCGGATAGGTATTACCGTTAGAGAAATTGAAAAAATATTACTGTTATATGAAAAAAAAATGTTACGATTAGACAAATGCAAAAGTTATTATTACTCAAGTATATGCAGAATAAATCATATTAAAAAATATCATCGTGTTGGAAAATGCACTTATTAAAAAAATTATTATTTTTAATACCTATCTTGGATTGAAAAATAATACTATATCCCAAAAAAAAATCATATAAGACATTATAAAATTATTAGAACATGATATCTTTTTTTTTTTTTATATAGGAAATAGACATCATTTCATTCCATAAAGAAGTTACATCTGTGACTCAAAATTACAAGCCAAACTAAATTCCTGCTATAAGCTCCCCGTACACAAATATCTTTGCGACGACATTGACTAAACTTCAAAAACTCTCAAAAAAGAGAGTATTAATCTCTGTATAAAATAGAGGTAGAACCAACCCGTAACCAAACTCCATCCTCCAAGAGAGGAGAAGTAAAAACTACACCCATCCTCCTAACCGGAGGAGAGAGGAACCAACATTGCCATGAACATAAGTCCAATAGCCTATTTCACTTTATTTTTCTAAAAAAACCAACAAACAAATACCACCAAAAACATACCGACATAAAGTCGGAAACCACCAAACAACACCAACTAAATAGAATCGGGAAACACAAAAGAGAAGGCAGATGGTGGAGCGTGCAAGACACGCGCCACACTAGGAAGGAGCCGATCGGTCGGTCGAGATGTTGCCGGAGTCACTAGGCCCTAAGCTGCCGTGCATGGCGTCGACGGAAGATGAATCGTGGTGGTTGAGGGACCCACGCATTTCCTTTTAAGCTGCGCGTCTGCACAACGTGCCGCTCCAAATGGCACCCAATCCAGTCGACCGCAAGATCGGCAGGTGAGGCCTCTCCAGGTGGTGTGCGTGTCGGTCGTTGGTCACCAGAGAAGCTCGAGCCGGCTACCCTCCCTTATTCGGCCGAAATCTGCAAAAACCAAAAAAACCAAAACAAAAAAACCACCGGATACGAAGGGCCGGCAAGGAGAGGGAGGAGAGGAAGAGGAAGAAGGAGCCGAAGCTCCCCTTCCCCCAGTTGGATTCGGACGAGAAGGTTTTTAGAGAGAGATGGTCTGGGTTTTTAGATAGAGAGAATAGGGCCGGCTTGGTATTAAGCCTTTTTTGCTTCCCCAAAGACCTGGAAATTGATAAATCACAATAAATTTGGAAGTTTTGATCATTAAAATCTCATTAGAATGTAATATTTGAAAAGAAGAGAATAAGACAAACGAGTTAGTGGTTAAGAATGGAAATGGAAATGAGAGAAAAAACTAATAAAGAAAGAATAAAAGAATATTATTTAAATAGAATAAAAAAATGATAGAGAATGAGATGTATGAGGTTTTTTGAAGATGAGTAAAATTTAGGATAAAATTATAGGGAGTGTCATTTTTAGCTATTATTTAGGAAAAATTTTAGGGAACCGGATGTGAATGCTCTTAAGCATAAAACTATCTATTTGTTTACTCAGAGCAATCCCAACAACTACTTTAAATTCCAATATAAAATAGTTAACTAAATCATTTTTATCTATTTTTAGTTGATAAATTTCACAATAGACCATACATTGACCAATGAATATACAATTCCCAAGAATAAAACCAAAGAAACTTCATAGACTTAAAAGAAACTAATAGCAGAATATATAAGAAAAGTAGAAAACATATTGTTGTAGTTTGTGTTTTCAACAATAAATATATATATATATATATAATGCTATATTCCACAAAATGCTTTAATCCATCTCAAAATACATTCCAATGGATTATGTTAAGCCACTGTGGTGATCCATGAGGAAAGAGAAGCGAAGAATAAATCATTTTTAAATAGCTAAATGTGGTAAATTGTTGCAGCACAAATGTAAAATTGAAATATTTTTTTTACATAATCCGATTATTTTTTTGGTAGGTTAGCCATTTTACATATAGAACATGGGCTAAAGTCGCTTGTGGTTTAATGGATTATTGAAATTCTTTTTTTTCTTTTAGAAACTATTCAGAGACAATTAATAAACAACTTTTGCACAATGAATAAATAAAATATTAAATTTTTAAAACGTTTTTTAACTTTTATTTTAATGTGCTTGATTTTTTTTTTAAATATTTTATCATGTGGTTATAAAAGAGTTAAGATATGACTGTTTTTGTATCACTGCAACTGCAACTGACAATTGAATTATGAAGAATATATATCTATTTTTTTATAATGAAGAATATTTATTATAGTACAAAATATGGGCGCCCGAGTCATCTTATTATAGTACAGAATATATTTGTTTACAGCTTGAATAGGGCTGTAAACAAACCAAGTTTGACCGAGTATGGGGTGTGCGATCTCAGCTAGTTTACTACTCAAGTCAAGCTTGGCCTCGGCTCGTTTGTTAGCCGGTCCTATGAGAACGTCCGAGCTCAGCCCAAGCTCGGCCCAAGCTCGACTCGAGCTCTACTCATTAATGCAAAATTTTAAAACTAAAATTAAAAATATAAAATTAAAATAAATGCATTAAAAAAATAACAAATTAAATACAAATTTACATCATGAAGCCTTCAAGAGTATTATGACTTTGGTACATTAAATGACATTTTGCATCCTAATGGAACAAGTGAATCAAAAAATACTTTACAACAATAAATTATGAAATAAGATACATTAAACTTTAAATAAAAAAATGGGCTGTAAAATCAGTGAAGTTCTCAATCTTCATCAATGGAGACAAAAATCTTGACATTGTTGCCTTGCATACACTAATACACTAAAAAAATTAAGCTTATTTTTAATCCCTTGCTTAAGTACTATTAACTTAGTAATACTGTCAAGAGATGTTCGACAGGAAATGCAAAACTTAATTTGGCTAAAAAATCAATGTCATATCTCTAACACAGTTATACAATACAATTATATAAGCAATCTCAGAAATAGATATGTGCATCAGGGATTTAGACAAGTTACCAACTGCAGTTACTAAATGCAGTTACCAAAGAAGTTACCAAAACAACGAGTATGCAATAGGCAATAGGCATGACTCATATAAGCCAAACAACAAACTGTGGGGCAGACAATTGCAATAAGCATAGACTAATACAACAAGTAGTTAGTAGCCAAAAGAACATTTGAATATGCCAACCAGCAGGCAGCAGTATGCAATAGGCATACACTAATACCACAAGTAGTTACCAAAGAAGTTACAAGTTCAGTAACAATTTCACAACAAGTTACCAAAGTTCAACAAAATCAACCCGATACCTGCAGTTACCAAAACAACAAGTTACCAAAGTTCAACAAAATCAGCCAAACAACTGCAGTTACCAAAACAAGTTCATAATAAGTTACCAAAGTTCAACAAAATCAGCCAGAAAACTACAGTTACCAAACTTCACAAAATCATAATGACAGGAAGTTACCAAACTTTTACAAAATCTGAAATCACCATGACAGAAGTTAGCAAGTTCCCAAACTTGAACAAAATCACCATGACAACCTGTACACACTGATACAGTAAAAAATATTAATATCATTTTTATTCCCTTACATCATTACTCAAGTACTTTTAATTTAGTAATATTGTCAAGGGATGCTTGCAATGCAAAATTTAATTTGCCATTTAAAAAAAATTAGGAAATTTGGATGGTGAGGAGAACTTAGAAATTACCTGAACTTTCATTACTCATATCATCCCAAACAAAATCAGATATAATAACCAAACTATCCAAATATTACAAAGTAAACTGCCTAAATATCAAATAGCAAATCATATAGATTAAACAATACAGACCAGATAAAACAATCAAACTATCCAAATGCTCCATAGATTAAACATGATAAAATGTGAAAATATTAGTTTAACTTGAATTTGAGTCTGTATGGGCCTATGGCAATGGCAAGAGAATTTGAGTTTCTAATGGAACATCCTTCTATTGACAAGAAAAAAACAGTAGTTAGTATTTTTGTAAATAATAGTAAGTATTAAATAGTAAAATAGCAATTTAAAATTAAAGTAAATGTAACACTCACAGAATTAGTTGATGATCTTTTAAGCCCATATAATTCTCTAACCTAATCAGACTCACATAACAACATGTAACGCCACGGTGCCAGAGGTCCGGAGAGTTATCTCTTAATACTTAATATCAATTCTAATACCACAATTATAAAATCTAGAAAAAATCTATAAAATATTAATTCATTTGTTCAACCCAAATATTCATGTTCCTTCATAAGGACAATAAATAAATTAGCAATAAAATAAATTAAAAACTCCCCAAAGACTCAAAAATATCCTTAACTCACCATATCAAAATAATCGAAAATAAACATTTTACTAACTATGACTCTCAAATAAGTATTTGTACCCTCGGACACTTATGCCTCTACGAACATCAAACCTCTCTAACACTGCCTACTCTTGCTCTCCAGCAGAACCATCAATATTATTTGAAAAATGTTTGGAGATAAGGGGTGAGTTATCAATAACTCAGTAACCAGAGAACATATACTAGTATGCAAACATGAGCATTTATAGAGTTCAGAATGTAGAATAAAACACTTTACATTTTCAGAATGCAGAGTCAGAACATGCTATCATAAATATTAGAGCGAAAGTTCAAAAATATTCTTATTCAAAATTCCTTTGGCATAGCATAAGCAGAATCATTACATCTTATCTTATCATATCAGAATAGAGATCATGTTTCACCTCATGGTAAGGTTTGTGCAAACCACGACAGCTAACTGAGTAGAAACAGAATGTGAATCTTTCCCTTATGGGTAGTGATAGGGTTACTAATATTCACTTTCTTAATCATTAAGTAAAATTAAAAATTAAAAAAAATAAATACAAAAAGAGTAGTAGATGGGTAGTAGTAGGGTAGTAACCATATTATTATTGTTCCCTTATTATTCTGGGAGCCTCGAGTGTGCACACAAGAAATACCACGCAGAAAACCACTTTGGCTTCCAAAATGGGTGCACTAGAAACAGAAAAGTTGGTACGAACTCGAACAGAGGCCACAGTTTTACACCCGTGGTAAGGTCAGAATGGAACAGAAACAAAAACAAAATGTCATATCAAAACAGAGTATTGAAATCCAAATCATTTCACATTCTCCAAAACAGATTCAGAACATTTTCACGTCACATGCAAAAATTATCAAATTTTGATATTTGCTCATTTTTCTCAATTCAATAATAAAATGAAAAAAAATAAACTCATGTCTACACCAGTCATACAAAAAAAAAACTTTATTCTTATACATAATTTCATGAGGAATGCAGAAAAAATAACTGAGGTCGTTTCAGACTTTCTTTTCATATCAAAATATGCATATTTTCTAAATATCAACCTCAGTCTATTTTATTTTTATACAAACTCTAGCATAGGAACCCTACTTACCTGAACTTCTTAGCTTAATGGAATTTCTCCACAGCAGTAGTGAACGAAAAATTAGCTATCACCTAAAAAATTGTCATGTAGCTCCCATAAATTTCAATTGAACGCATATTTTGATTCTTAAACCTGAAATAGTAAAATAACCTATTTTTCCTAAATGTCTAAACTTCTCTTACTCCCAAAAATATCGTCACTTCCCAATTTATTCTATATTTTCACGTACTATAAATACTAGCAGAAATGGCGTTTGATAAAAAATAAACTTAATTAACTTTTAAAACGTTCAAAATAAAATCAAACACTCAATACTTACTACTTAAATTCAATTATAAAATTTTAATACTAGATAATGTAATTTAAAAATCATTAATCATTTTCTGTAATAATACTTCTACTTAAAACAAAGCCTTCACAGAGAAAAATTAAAATGAGCCCAACGTATAATCAGGGGTGTTTTTGGAAATTTACCATAGATGTGTATGTGTTCAGTACTGGGAAGTTGACTTTACAAATAAAATTCTGGGATTTCAGTTAAAATCGTGTGAACCTATGTTTATGCTCACTTAGATAGGCTGCAACTCGCAGCAGAGATTGGTGGATCTAGGTGGTGAGACGAAGGCGCCGATGAGCTGAAGTTTGGGCACTGCGAGAGATGAGTGATGAGACGGAGAGTGAGAAACCAGAGAGAGGAAGACACGGTGAGGGGGATACCATGCGAGATATTCACTGAGGCAACAAGAGACGGTGACAGGGTGGTTGGGACGGCAGTGAATCATGGAGTGGTTGGGGCGTTGGCATCGTTGGACTTCCCTTGCCGTGGCTAATGGCACCGAACGGGTTGAGTGCTACTCTATTTTTAGATGCAAAAGCAGGGGTCCTTCAGTGGGGTTGAGGGTGGTGTTTTCCAACGTGTGTTAACGATTGGCTATGGCGGTGAGGTTTGGATAGAGGTTCACGTGGGGTGGACGAACTGGGCGACAACAACTTGGAGGTGCAGTGGATCACAGAAGAAGATTCACACTTTGTTTTGGGTGAAAGAAAATAGAAGGGTTGTTTCCATCATGCAGAGGAGATCGCGATCAAGCTAGTGGCTGGCGGCAAGGGTCCTTTCACGTTACAATGACTTGCTAGCTTTCGCATGTGGAGCTTGAAAATGGGGCTTTGGTTTTCTTTTTGGGGACATACAGGGAGGTTGCGGCTTGAGGTTTTCTTTTCATGCAGGGGATGAGCATATTATATAAAGGTGATTGAGAACTAAAAGAAAACCCTAGAGGAAAAGAGACGTGCATGCAGTGAAGAACGGACGTGAGTCATGATCAAAACCGTGCATGAAGAGGAGTCTAGCATTGGGTCTCATGGCTTGAGCCTTTTAGCCCATTTCAAGTATTTGGGCCACGTCTAATCCTTAAAAGAAAAAAAAAATACCTGCTCCAAAAAATTCCTTGGCCCATACCAAGGTTCCAAAATATTTAATGGTTTAAACTAACATGGCAAGTCCAATAAAAATTCGATATCTGCCAAAATAAAATCTTAAGCCCGTATTCTCTTCCAAAAGAATTTACTCATAATCTCAAATGTGCTTTTCATACCTATAAATCCAATAATTGTAGTAAAGTGGGCTTGGCTGGACCCGAGTGTTGCACAACATCTGGACAGTTTCAGTTGACAATAAAGCTCAATGAGGATCAATAACTCTGCCTCTTGCGGTGAATGTTGATACTGAGCTAACTGTGGTAATTGTTGTAGCCAATATATCTCAGGCCAATTTGGACAAAAGTTGAAACTTAAGACTATTTGCTTTCCACCATTCCAAGACATAGAAACTTGCAAGTAGTTGACAAACATTTTCAACTTGCCCTCACTCTTCAACAGTTGAAACCCATTCAAAACTACTATATCTATCACCATATCTAGGAAAAACTTCTTTGAATTGAATTGCAGAATCCAACATGAAATATGTGCTATTCCATCTTGTAGGCACATGTAAAATCAGTTTTTTTGAGGGAAATTGCAATTGCTTTGCAATTTCACTAAATTGTTTTAGCCTACTCTCTGATGCTACCAGATATTTTATACCATCTCTCACACAATCAAGGATCTCCCTAATCTCCCCAAGTCCATACTATATAAGTAAATTAGTTATATGCGCACAACAACATACATGAAACAATTTTCCTCCCACAAACAATGTTTTCTTCAATCTAAAATCATCTTTCTATATCCTAATGGCAACATCATTAGAACTTGCATTGTCAACAGTAATTGAACTAATTTTATTCTTAATTCCCCAACCTTGGAAACACTTTTCTAAAGTATCAGTAATAAGAAGGCCAGTATGTGGATGTGGCACATTACAAAAGTTCAACACACGCCTCTAATGATGCCAATCAGTATCTATAAAATGATATGTTACTACCATATAAGTTTTTTACAAGAAGTCCACATGTCAATTGTGATATGAACTTTGTTAACATGTTTAAGCAAAGCCTTTAACTTTGTCTTTTCAGTCTCATAAGTTATCATGCATTCCTTCTTTACAGCAGCCTAAGACATTTTTTCCCAATATGGAGTGTTTGCACTTACGAACTTATTAAACGCCACATGCTCCATTAAAGAAAATGGATATTCATGATAAAGTATCATATGAGAGGCAAGCTCTCAGACCCTACTACGATCATAGGTAAAGTTTGAGGCAATGAAGCCACCATCTGCCTTCTTCGACTCACTGCTAAGACTTTCTAATTTTTCTTAGACCGCATGTATGCCAAATAAGTTAGCAAGTGCCTACGTAGTGTAGTTGTAGAACTTGATCAAGATGCTTTAAACAAAGTTTTATACCACTTGCATTGAGGTTGTTTAGCCTCATCTCGTTCAATTTCAACAAAATCATTCCACACAATAGAAGTCATCTTTCCCTTTTTTCTTTAATAGGCTACCATTTGAACTTCTGTTGGGCCTTCAGTAGAGACATTAATAGGGGTCTTAGTATTTGCAGTGTCTCCATCATCATCAGATATGGGCTATACTAAGCCAATCCCAATAGAGTTTTCATTTTCATACTCCTCCACGGGATCAACCAAATTCATATGATCATCCATTTGCTAGGGTCTAATATTTTCTAAACACAAAACCAGAAACATAAAATAAGCATATAAATAATGACCATACAAGTTATATTAATCAACTAAAAGGAAAACAACCTTATCTTGATGGCTTAAGGTGCCCTCAAGAAGCAAGGACACTAAAATTTGTTGGAGTAAAAAACATTTGACTCCAACAGTTTTGTTATATAGCCTTGCCTTGATGGCTCAATGTACCTCCAAAAGGCAAAACTGATAAAGTTGATATAATCAACTAAAAGATGTTATAGTCAAACAATTTTTACTCGAACAGTTTCAGTAGACTCTTGCCTTGGTAGCTCGATGTGCCTCCAAAAGCAAGGCACCTCAACAACATAAACACAAAATAGATTGGATAAAGAAAGAACCCCATTTCATAAACACACAACACCATTTCACATTTGAAGAAAGAAAATGTAACACAAAACAAATTGAATAAGATTTATCAGATTATTCAACCAAAACATGTTAAATATGACATAATTAAATAGTTGAAGTAAGAACCAGATATGATAATTTATAATCAACCAAAATAGGTTCAAGAAAGCATATTTAAATACTTGAAGGAATAACATAAATACATAATAGATTGTAAAAGATTAATCATCCAAGACATGTTAAAGATGGCATAATTAAATAGTTGAAGCAAAAACCATATATGATAATTTATAATCAACCAAAACAGGTTCAAGAAAGCATATTTAAATACTTAAAGCAATAACATAAACACAAAAAAAATTCTAAAAGATTAATCAACCAAGACATGTTAAAGATGACATAATTATATAGTTGAAGCAAGAACCAGATAGGATAATTTATAACCAACCAAAATAGGTTGAAGAAATCATATTTAAATACTTGAAGCAATAACATAAACACAGAAAAAATTGTAAAAGATTAATCAACCAAGATATGTTAAACAATCTGTAATTAAATACTTGAAGCAAGAACTAGATATGATAATTTATAATCAACCAAAACGGGTTCATAAGGGCATATTTAAATACTTGAAGCGAGAATATAACACATAATAGATTGGATAAGACTAATCAACCAAAACATGTTCAAGATTCTGTAATTAAATAGTTGAAACAAGAACTTGATAGGATAATTTATAACCAACGAAAACAGGTTGAAGAATATTTAAATACTTGAAGTAAGAACATAAACACAAAACCGATTGCAAAAGATTAATCAACCAAAACATGTTAAACATTCTATAATTAAATACTTGAAGCAAGAACCAGATATGATAATTTATAATCAACCAAAATAGGTTCATGAGGGCATATTTAAATACTTGAAGCAAGAATATAAATACAGAATAGAGTGAATAAGATAAATCACCCAAAACATGTTAAAGATTCTGTAATTAAATAGTTAAAGCAAGAACCAAATAGGATAATTTATAACCAACTAAAACAGGTTCAAGAAAGCATATTTAAATACTTGAAGTAAGAATATAAACACAAAACAGACTGTAATAGATTAATCAACCAAAACATGTTAAACATTCTATAATTAAATACTTGAAGCAAGAACCAGATATGATAATTTATAATCAACCAAAAAATGTTCATGAGGGCATATTTAAATAATTGACGCAATAATATAAACACAGGACAAAATGGATAAGATTAATCAACCAAGACAAGTTGAATAAAACATCTTTCAATAATTAAGGCCAAAATCACCATAGGATCAGATTAATCAACCAAAACATGAACAATAAAACATCGTTAAATAGTTCAAGCAAGAACATAAAGCATCATTAAATAGCAAGTAACCTAAGACAACTCACAGCGGACTGGAAATTTTGCTTCAAGCACAAATCTGTTTAGCCAAGCTCTTTAGAAGGTTCTTTTCCACAATTTTCAAATATGAAATAAAAAGCTCGAAACAGGTATTTGTAAAATTGTAAACAATAGCAAAATCAATATAGGACGAAGTTAATAGCCTAAGGCCCTAACAGGGCATATTCTGCAATTACAAAATAAAAAAATAAATAAAGCATAAACTTATCAATCAAAGTGATGGACATTGGACAGTCACAAAACTACAAAAGCATGCTTAGACGACTGGTGATGTATGGCAGAACAATGTCACACCACTGACCACTTAGAAGTTCGGCGTACTGTGTACTTAGATGATTAGATATGGATCTAAAATGTAACAAGTAACAACTAACAATGCTACAATGTATAAGAAGTTAGGATAGAACCATAATGAATTCTCGAAAATACTCAAATAAAACTATAACTAGATAAGATCTATCAAATCTGCCAAGTTCCCAAATCCCAACCAAATGCTTAGAAATAGGAAAATAACTAGGGTAATCGACTCATAGATGGACAAATCGACGAACCAGATAACCATGAACCATAGAATCAGGGATTCAGTTGGTTGGGAGTCACAAATGCATGCATTCTTCCATTTGTCTAAGACCGGCTCCTCAAAAATACGGCAGCCGACTGCATCTGCTAGGGTTTCTCGCAGTTGCAACCGGTATCACTCGAGGCCCTCAACAATCCCTAGCTCCAAGCATTCGAGAATCAAGGATTGAACCCTTCATCCATCATTCTGTGCAATGAGGGAAGCGAAGGAGTGAGTCGAAGTGTGAGTCTAGGGTTTCTTGATGGGTCTGCCGAATGAGAGAAGTGTGAGTCTGAGAGTCGAGACTTAGGAGTTGAGAGTGAAATGGCACGAAAGTGATAGTAAAGAGTCTAAAGACTTAAGTTTATAACCCTAGGGTAATGAAATCAACAGCTTCTATAATATACTTAGGTTGATCCAACGGCCTGAGGCCCTCACATGACCAATTTGCTAGGTTTAAGTACAAAATTAAATACTATAAGTCTATTAATTAATATAATATAATAATAATACTATTATAGTTATATTAATTAGTATAATATAATAATACTATTATACTAATACCCTATTTTAACTACAAAATGAGTATATTGATACTTAAATATTGATACCCTGCTGTCTTATATTTGCATAAAATTGGCCCATAGTATTTATGCTTGTAGTTATAACTTATAATGCATATGTATTATGTAACAATTAGTACTAAACTGCTAGTACTAGTCACTAGAGTCACTACACAAATTACAATACTCAATAAACTCTAGTCTAGTATTCTAGTAGTATGAGCTTATTAATTAATAATAATAGATATTAACACTAAACATGTATATTACTATAGTTTATATAATCTTATGATTACAATATTACTAGAGTTTAGTGATTATTGATTAATCATATATAAAGTAATAAGATTAATAACTAGTGATAAGTGAGGGCATGCATAAGAAGTACGATCGATAACCATCTAAACATTTTTCAATTTTTTCCTTTAGAGAGCAAGCCGACAACGCTCCATAAGTCTGGGACTTTCCTTTTTTTCTAGCTTTTTGTCATTTCTTGGGTGACGCATCGCCATGGCGACGTCTGCGGGCCCCTGGTGACTGTGCCGCCAATGGGGTCCTCAGATGGTTGAGCCATGCAAAAGATGTACGTTAAGGCTACGTCTCGTGTGCCTAAGTCCTCCTCTGTCAAGCTTCAGATGCGATATCCTATGGATATTCAAGGTGCGCAAGGCTTCGTTTTTTTAGAATAAGAAATGTCAAAAGCGGCGGAAGATTTTCGTTTTGCTTTAGTCCTCAAGTTCATTCGATCCAGGCCCCGCATTGATGCCATTCGTCTATCTATGGTGAAAACTTGGGGGCTACAAGACATCCCCAACAAAAAATTTTATGGATGATCACCATGTTCTTATTCAGATGTCTAATGAACTTGATTTTATTCATGGTTGGGCTTGAGAAGGATGGGTAATGGAAGGTTGCACGTTTCGGTTATTCCGGTGGACTAAAGATTTTGATCTTCATAGGAAACCTTCGTTAGCACCACAATGGATTTTCCCCCTGGGGCTTCCATTGCGCATGCATCGAACAGACTACCTTCAAATCTTTGCGTCAAGGTTCAACCATTTTTTGGGGACTGATAATGTGACTTTACACAGATCCAGGGCGACGAGGGCTCGTATTTTTGTGGAGATTGATCTACAGGAGGAGCCTGTCCAAGGTTTCCCAATTTTTGTGGCATGAAAGAAATCTTGGCAGGAGGCGAGGTATGGAAATCTGGTTTTTACGGTCATAAATGTTTTCGATAAGGTCACTCTTTGTGGTGTGTAGAATGGGTGGGATGGCTCTGAAAAGGAGTAAGGAACATGGGCGCCAAGATAGAGGAGGGACCCATAAGGAGATTTGGCGTGAGAAGACAAAAGAGGGCCATATGGAGGCTGAAATAGTGAAGACTAGGGATGGGCTATTGGAAATTTCTTCAGGTGCAATAGAAACAAACGAGAATGTGGCGGTCGAAAATAAGGACCCAAGCAGTGCTATATTGCAAGAAGTTCTGAAGGTTCCTATGGGAGAGGAGGTAGGGGACGTGTCTAAAGGAAAAGAAGTTGTCGTTCCTCTTGAGGATGGTGAGATAGAGCAAGTTGGGGTTTCTAGTATGCAAGGGATTACTGGTAGTTCACATGACAACAGTAGGCTTGCGGTCTTGCCTCTGGAACCTGATTGCCTCCTTCAGGAGAAGATTGATGCATTCACTCTCAGGGAGGATTGGTTTTTAGAGGGTTAATCTGAGGAGGGTGGTTACTTCGGTGGAAAAATTGTTTCGGAAATGCTTGAATTGGAAAGTCGAAGGCTTGAGATGTCCCAGGAAAGTAGTCATCTATCGTATAGGGAGGATGATGATGTTGTGCAAGATTTGTTTAAAGAAAAGGGGTATTGTAACCCCCGCTCCTTTCTTCTTACGTAAGCTTCTCTCTTTCTTACGTAAGGCTCCTCCTTTCTGACGTAAGCAAATTTCGATGACGGAATTATGCAACAGTCTGCCATTCTTTCTGGCAACTGCGTCATGTGTGCCAAACCATGACGACGTGTCTATCGAGATATTAGGTAACTTCTAAGGTATGCCCAGTGTTTTAAATGTACTGGAAATATTTATATGAGGTGTTTCCAGTATCGTTGAGTTAAACTTGTTTTTAAATGAGACAATTATAATATTTTGAAGAGCTCCAAAATATTATAATTGTCAAAAATCATTTTAATATTAATTATTAAAATGATTCCAGTTATTTGAAATATTATGGGATTTAAATTATGTTGAAAGCTTTAATTAAATTAAATGGTTCATCCTTTTAAATATATTAAATAAGACTTCATCATTTATTAATGATGAAGAAATATTATTTTATGAACTAAAGTTAGTTTAAAATAATATTTAGCTTAATTCCTCTAAGTGCTTTTAATTAAGTTAACGTTTACGCATTTTCAAATCAGTATTTTAATATCTCAACGTTAGATCGTTTTAAGGACCCCAAGATGAAGGGACTGGATTATAAACCCAGACCCCCTCTCTCTTTCCTTCACTTTTTCCCTAGCCCTCTCTCTCTCCTCCCTCTATCCTTCGACGTGCGCAGCATGCAGCTCCTCCCACGCCGTAGCTTCCATCACTCAGCCCGGCGCCACCGTGCGTCGGCAGCTCTCACCACCGGCACCATCAGCTCCTCCTTCCTCCGGCGAGTACACCCCCACCGATCTCTCCCTCTCACGCTCTCTCCTCCTCTCTGCTGGAAGTGCAAAGCCCGAATGGGCTTGATGCACGTAGCGCCGCCGTGCGCTGCCCAACGGCGCCACCACTCCCACGGCAGCTTCTACTCCTGCCGGCCATCATCCTCCACCGAAGCCAGCCCCTGTTATGCAGCCCTCCCTCTCCTTCCATGGCAAGAACCCGAAATGGGTCTCTAACCCATTTCCTCACCCTGCGCCGCCGTGCACAGCTCCCACGGTCACCAGTCACCACCATGGACCTCTCCTCCCCTTCCCCTTCCTCCTCCCTTGGACCCAAGGCCCAGAGCCTCTCCTCCATGTATGGGTTTCTCCCTCAAGCACGCATGGGTTGCATGCCGCGCACTGCCGTGCACAGCCACCTGCGGTGGGTAACCATCGTCATCAGCCTCCTCAAGCCACCACCAAGTCAACCCAACCACCCACGGTCCCAATCTGTCACCCAAGCACGCACACTCTCTCTCACTCTCCCACGGCTTCTCCTCCATCGTGCGGCCAGATCCGCCGCCGTGGCGCCACCTCGACGCCACCACGAGTTCCACCGCACCTCCCTTAGCCGAGCCCTAGGGTCAAACCACCACTTTACGGGGAGGGTAATCACTGCACGTGATGGACAGTCACTGCGTGTGACTGACCGCCACTGTACACGGTTAGGTACGTTGTGTACTGCCCTTCATAGCCACCATCACGAGGCCTTCACGAGCCCTTCCAAGACCACACTTAGCTATCCAAACGAACAAACCGTCAACGTACGTGAGTTAGCCGCCACGTACGACCTTTCCGACGTCATTGGCTGTGACGATCAGCGAGCAACGCACGAGTTATCAAGTCGATGGTATAACTCTCTATCCCTTTTAATTATGTGAGATGTTAATTAGTGGACTAGGTTGTGGACTATGCTGTTAGTATTTGTGGAGTTCGCTGTATTGAGATGTGATGTGTAGTACGCTATGAGGTGTTGGGCATATCTGTGTAGTGTGGTGATGTGATGTGTCGTGTATGTGAAGTGTGGGCTTATTGTGTAGTGCGCTGTGAAGTGTTGGGCGTATGTGTGAAGTGTTGTGGACTGTGCTGTGTAATGTAGTTGTGGAGTTGTGTCGTAATGATGGCGTGGTTGTGCTGTGCAGTGTAGTTGTGGGACATGTGCCTTATGGATGGTGTGGCGTTGCGTGGAATGGGAAGAGTACACACTAAATGTACTCTGTGTGTGGCATAAAGTGAGATAAGGAAAGTATATGTAAAATATACCCTCCTGGCATATTGTGGAATGGGAATAGTACACGTTAAGTGTACTTTGTGTGTGGTGTAGTGTGAGATAAAGAGAATGTATGTAGAAATATATTCTCCTGACGTATTGTGGATTGGGAAGAGTACACATAAAGTGTCCTCTGTATGGCGTGGTGTGTGAATGGAGTACACGTGAAGTGTACTCCATATGGTGGAGTAATGCACCATGTGACGGATATGCTATAATGGTGATGTGGCTTAATGTGTATGAAGGGAGTACATGTGGAATGTATTCCATATGGTGGAGTAATGCACCATGTGGCGGATATGCCATAATGGTGATGTGGCGTGGTGTGTATGAAGAGAGTACATGTGGAATGTACTCCATATGGTGGAGTAATGCACCATGTGGCAAATATGCCATAATGGTGATGTGGCGTGACGAGTATGAAGGGAGTACGTGTGGAATGTACTCCATATGGTGAAGTAATGCACCATGTGGCGGATATGCCATAATGGTGATGTGGCGTGCTGGGTATGAAGGGTTGTGGAATGTACTTCATATGGTGGAGTAATGCACCATGTGACGTATATGCCATAATTGTGATGTGGCGTGATGGGTATGAAGGGAGTACTTGTGGAATGTACTCAATATGGTAGATTGATGCACCATATGGCGAGTATGTCATAAGGGTGATGTGGCGTAGTGCATGTAAATGGAGTATGTGAAGGGAGTTGTACTCCATATGGTAGAGTGATGCACACCATAAGGCAGGTATGCCATAGTGGTGATGTGGCATATGTGAAGAGAGTATACGTGGAGTGTACTCCATGAGGCAGCGACACTCTGTGTTGCATGTCGCAGAGATAAGGATGGTTGTGCAGTTGATGGGCGTAGAACGTGGTGAATAGTATCGGGAACTGTGGAACAGTGTCCCAAAGTAGTTATGGCGCAGCTTGTAGTCTGAAGTGACAAGTGTCACCGTGATGGACTTATGGCTAGGAGTATGCGTGAAGTAGCATAACAAGTGTAAGAGTACGTAGCGGAAGCAGGACTAGGCAACGTCACGAAGTGACGTGGTTACTGACAGTCAGGCTTATGATGGGTGAAGAGTTATTGTAGAAATGACGTAACGGGAACGTGACGAGATGTCACGATGTTACGGGAGTATGTGAGGAACCATACTCGTGATGAGTTAGAAGTTGGCGTAGAAGTGAAGTAACAGGATATCAGGTGACGTGACAAGGTCACGATGTAGCTTGAGAGTACTCTCGAGCTATGTGACGTGACATAAGGCGTAATAGTGAATGGAGCCTTGTCATGTTAAGTGTTGGGATGAACTGTCGAAGGGACGGCTAGCATGAAGAGTCGTGCTGGCCGGGTTAAGAAAATGTTGGTATAAGAATATGGCCCTCATCCCTACGAGCAGGGGATCAACATGTTATATGTTGATCTTAGGTGATAAAGGGGTAAGGTATATGTGTAGTCTGGTGAGACACGTGTACCAGACGGATTCACCATATGTAATGGGTAATCTGTCCTGAGCACAGTTACACAGTACTCAAGCTTCAGCGTTGGCTTAGAGCCGTGTGGCTTGTATGGATGGGAATGAGGATTAGTATAGACTAAGATGCATGAAGACAGTGACGAGTGTACTGTCTAAAGAAGGGATGCGTGACTTAGTTGGTCTGAGTCATGCGTCGGAATGTGGTTAATGAGAAGAATGAGACAGAGGTCTTAGTGTCTTAATCCTAAGGTGAATCATGGGTTCACTTTAGTGAATGAGCACTCGAGGCAAGATATTGAGTTGGAAGATGCGGTGACCGTAAGTGGTCTCTGAAGGTTTTAGCATAGTAAAGGGTACGTAAGTGCACAGGATGGAAGGAGAGTGTTTCAAGTATAGTGCAGTTCTATTTCTAGTTCAGGTGATGTAGGCATGTAAGTTGCCAGCTGACACGCGCATGAATGGACTGCATGGTATGAAAGTAGCATGGAGTCTAGGTAAGTATTACATTCATGCCCTTCTAGAGTTTTCTAGAAATTACGAAACGAAAACGAAAAGCTTTTATCCTTAAGAAAATGCTTACGAAAGAAGATGTCATGCTTTCAAACGTATATGTACGTATAGCCCTTCCGTGAAAGCCCCTTTTTACGCACCCAAAGTTATTAATTGTACGCATGCGAATGGATGACTATAAGATGTATCTGTAGTATGTATTTTCAAAGAAAACGAACTGATGAAAATGCATGAAAGACGAGCTTGAGCCGATGCCTTCGTGGATCCTACGGACCGACGCTATCGCAAGGTGATGCTTGCGGACGCCACGAAGGCTGATGTTCAAGGTGATGCTTATGGATGCCGCGAAAGGCGAAGTTTGAGCCCGTGCTTTATGTTTTATGGACGGTGCGAACTAAAACTTTTGTGAATGCCGCGAGGTGATGCTCGTGGACGTCATGAAAGAGGACGTTCGAGCCCATGCTCACGAAATGATGTTTTCTCATGAAAAGAAATGTTTTCTCATGTTAAATGAAAGAAAGAATTGACTGAAAGCTCCAGCTCTTTAGAGCTGGCATGAACAAATGAATGAATGAATGAAAGCATGAAATGTATGAAGATACGTAACGGCCACATGAATGAATGAAAGGGTACCAATGAATGGGCAGATTGCAATGCCTGGTAAGTAGTGCTGGTAGTGCACCTAGTGCTGCCCCCTATGAAAAGGGATTCCCAACCTGTGGCCGTGGGCAGAATCTGGGTCAAAGGGCTGCTAACCCTAACACACAAGGCGTAACAGTGTGTACCGGCCTATGAAAGTGGAAAGAAAAAATGTATGTATGTACGTATGTACGCATGCACGAACGCACTTTAAGAAATGAAGGCACTGACAGGTGACACGTTTTACGAAAAGAAAGGAAAACCCCGTCCAGTGACGTTTTCAAATGAATGCACGTATGCACGCATGCATGTAAGTATAGTATGTACGAATGATGAATGCATGAATGAAAACCTACGTTCTTATATTTTAACTGCATGAAGTAATGCTTACGAGTCTTCGACTCATTTTAATTTTTATGCATGTCCCTCCCCCACAGGGAAGGAAATGAAGCACGCGTCGGGACAGACAAGGCCCATGGGGAAGAGCACGGAAGTCTAGGCATGAGTATTTATATGTAAGAGAGACCTTTTTATTAATAAAATCGATGTTTTCCGCTGTAAACCTCTTTTATTGCAAAAACACATTTTTATTTTATAAACGTAGAGTCTTGCACCCTAGGAAGAAGTAAAAAGTTTTAAATCGGACGGTAATTTCCGTCGTCCTTTCTCAAAATATTTTATAAAAATACCCACCACAAGGACGGGCGTTACAGTATGAGTTAGACAAGGGGGTTTGAACCTCTCAGAAAAAATAGAAACATGTGGATCAACAGGTGTGTCAATCTTAGCGGGTTTTATCCCGCCCTGCTAAACTTAATTTATGAATCACACCATGATGGTATGGAACATGGAAGAATAGATTGAGGTGTTTGGTTAAGAAACATAATGTTCATATTGTTGCAATTTTAGAACCATTTCAAAGTGAAGAGCGGTTACCTCGTGTAGCTTCTCTTATAGGTTTTACTAATTTCTATCCTAATGAAGTGGTGGGGGGAAAGATATGGCTCATGTGGAGTGATGCCCTTTCTTTTGACAAGAGTTCTATGTCTGACCAAAGTTTGTCTAGATGGTTTTCTTCATCCTCTCATAAAGTGTTTGTGACTTATATTTATGCTAAATGTCAACTCCAAGATAGATGGTTACTATGGCAGGGATTAGAAGTTTTGTAGGAAAATGAGTTCCCGTGGCTTGTGGTTGGGGATTTTAATATCATTAGAGAAGATGGGGAGCATATAGCTGGTAACCCAAGACCATTGGCTGTTATGGAAGAATTCAATAGGTTTCTGGATGCTTGTGGACTAGCAGATATGCCACACTTGGGTGGTCGCATGTCGTGGTGCAATGGTCATGCAGGTGCCTCAAGGAGTTGAGTACGACTTGATCGTGTAGTTTTAAACAATGTTTTCTTGTGAACTTTTCCTGCGGCTTGCTTAGAGTATTTAAATAGTAAATGTTATGATCATTGTCCTATGCTTGTTGCTTTTCAGAATTATTTCAACACTATGGCCCTAAATCTTTTCGGTTTCAAAGCATGTGGTGCACACATGAGTCCTTTAAACCCTTTGTGGCAAAAGTCTAGACTGAAGGGGACACTGGATCTAGTTTAAGGCTGTTAGCAGCTAAACTTAAGCGCACAAAGCTGGCTCTTAGGGGCTGGAATTTATAGGTGTTTGGGAGTGTGGATGTTAACATTAAAAATTTGGAAGAGAGAGTGGTTCTTCTTGAATCTCAACTTCAGGCGGGGTATAATGTTGATCTTGAAACTGAATTTTTGGTGTCCAAAGCAGAGTTACAAGTTTGGGAGAATAGAGAAGAATTGAGATTGGCTCAACAGGCGAGGAAAAAATGGCTTCTTGAAGGCAATCAAAGTTTGAAATTTTTTCACGCTTGTGCTAACCATAGGCGCAAGAACACGGTCATTTCATCCATGAAGTTAGTGGATGGAGTGGTTTTGCAATCTTTGGAGGACATAGATGACGTTGCAGTTAATTATTTTGAATCTTTTTTGACAGGTTCGAGAGCTGGGTTACATCCGAATCTTAGCCCCTTAATTTCCAAGGTGGTTTCCGAAGAGAAGAATCCTTTGCTATGTCGTGAGCCCACGGAAGAGGAGGTGAAGAGTGCACTCTTATCCATTCCAACTCAAATCAACCCCGATCCAAATGGTTTGGGCTCTGCTTTTTATATTTCTTGTTAGGACATTGTTAAAAAGGAGTTGATGGAAGCAGTGATGGATTTCGTTTGGGGTCACCCTCTCCCAAGATTTTATTTAGCATCATATATTGTTCTTATTCCTAAAATGCTGGATCCTCAAGGCTTTGACAAGTTTAGACCCATAAGTCTGCCTAGTGTTGCTTACAATTTTTTTTCCAAGATCCTGGCTTCTCACTTGACAGGTTTGCTGCATAAATTAATTTCTCATGAGTAAGGAGCCTTCATTCCATGGCGTAGTATTTTTGAAAACATTACTCTTGTGCAAGAGATGGCTACTTCCTTGAATCATGCAGCTGTGGGTGGAAACGTGATGCTCAAAATAGACTTGGCTAAGGCCTATGATCGGGTCGATTGGAGTTACTTACTTTTTTTTATGGTAAAACACCTTCTCATTAATAACTGCCAAAATAGCATTATAGATGAAAATCAATCCATTGCACTGGTTGAACATAGTTGGGAACAGACTCCCACCATATAGTAGTGTTTGAGACATTTATGGAAAATCTAGCTAGCTTGTGAGCAGCCTAATTTGCTTCTCTATTGATATGATCAATGGAACAGCTTAGAACTCTACACTTGAGCTCTTGGATATCAGTTATGACATTACCATAACTGGCATTTGAAGGTAGAGGGCTGGATATTTCTTTGACAAGCAGCAAAGAGTCGGTTTCTATGCACAAAGACTAGAAGCCAAGGGGAATGCTGAATTGCAGACCTCTTAGTAATGCTAAAAGTTCAATTTCTAGAGGCTCCATGACAGCCTCTTCTTTTTTACTAACTACCATTAACACTTTTCCTTTCCAATCTCGAGCAAAGAGTCCAACTCTAGCTTTATTTTTAGCATGAAACACAGCCCCATCAACATTGAGTTTGATTGAACCTTGTGGAGGAGGTTGCCATTGGGAGATTCTCCTTGCTCTGTTGATGTTAAGGCCTTTAGTAGCTTTGTAAGTCCAAAGTAGGGAAAGAGCTGAGTTGATTGCTTCCTCAGGGGTGAGATGTTTCTCTTCAAAAATCCACTGGTTCCTTCTATACCAGCATACCCAAGCTATCATGAAAAGTATTTCCAGTGCCTCATTGCTGCAAGAGTCCTGTAACCTGCAAATCCATTCCCTTAAGTCTCCTTGAGGATCTTCTGTAATAAGTTGAGGAAATTGTTTACACCACATAGTTAGGAGCATTTTACATTGAAAAAAGTGCATGTGTTGTAGTTTCTGCTGCTGTAGAGCACAGTTGACATGTTTCATCTTCGACTACCTTCCTTTGTTTCAAGTTACATCTCGTGGGAAGGGCCTCCATGCAAGTCCTCCAAGCGAAGACTTTCACCTTGGGGGGAACCTTCATTCTCCAAATTTGCTTCCATAGTATCCTGTTGGTTCTACTTAAAGAGCTTTCACCCTCCATTGTTACTATAGAAAGATTTATGAAACATTTGTATGCACGTCTCACACTAAAGCAGCCACTCCTTTCCTTATCCGATATCAACTTGCCCTCATGATTAGATGCACTTAGGATTATTTTTAGGACAGCATCTGCAGGTTCAGGAGGCAGCATTCTTCTTACTTGTTGCACATCCCACCAGCCAGTAGAAGGGTCAATAAGCTCCTCAACTTTCTGGTCATTAGCTCTACTTGTATCTCTCGTATGTTGCAAGTTCTTGAAACCAAGAATCCAGTAATCTTCCCATATTCTTATTGTCCTCCCATTCCCATTTCTCCATCTACAGGCCTGAAGGGTTTAGGGCCTTTGTGTCTTGGGGAAATGTCTTCTGTGTTAAGGACAATTGGAGCATGGTCGGGCTGCTATGGTGTGTATCACCTTAGCAAAAGGGAAGGCTTGAGACCATGCATGGTTAGCTAGGACCCTGTCCAGCCTCTCTAAAATTGCATGGGCCCCTTCCCTATTGTTCCACCAGGTGAAATGAGAACCTTCAAATCCCAGGTCTTTCAAAGCACAATCATCTATCACTTTTCGAAAGTTTTCCATTTGAGCTTCTGATCTATCATTACCTCCCTTCTTTTCATTTCTACTAGTCATCTCGTTGAAGTCCCCAATTACCAACCATTTTTCACAATGCCCCAAGTTCAAAAATCTTAGAAGGTCCCAAGATTCACCCCTTCTACTAACTTCAGGCAACCCATAAAACCCAGTTAGTTGCCAGCTATCCTGACCTCTAGTATCCTTAACTTCAACATCAATATGGTTCTTTGAGAAACTTCTAATGGTTAGGTCAACCTCAAGTCCCCACATTAGGCTAAGTCCACCACTTCTCCCCTCATAATCCACTGTTAAACAGTGACGAAACTCAGTTTGATACTTAATCTTTTCCATCGCCCTACTAGTTAATTTAGTTTCTTGTAAAAACAAAATGTTGGGAGCTTCCTTCTTAAACAAGTTACGAAGGGCACGAATTCCACGTGGGTTCCCAAGCCCACATGAATTCCAACTTAGCAGTTTCATGGTGCTCGGTGGGGCTGATCAACAGCCTCCACCGATCTTGTATTTGTGTTGTTGGTCAAGTCCATAATCTTTCGCAACTTGGCTTTAGGTAAAGGCCCTGACTCAGTTTCCTTCTTCCTTACTGCCTTCCTTATCAAGGAACAGTTGGGAATCCCAGAGCTATTTTCCTTTCCCGCCCTATTGTTTATTCTTTTCCTTGTAATAGCTAGACAATGGTAGGGAACCCTTGTTCTTGGTCAAAGCTATTTTTGGAGGGGCCAGATCTTCCAAGCTCCTGTTTGAGTCTACTTCTGTCAGAAAGGTGGTTGGGTTACTCGTGAAAGCCTCCCCTATTTTTGACTTCTCCTTCTGTAGGTTGCCCATACCCTCATCTAGTATAGCTATGGTATGATGTAAGGCCCTTTCCCCTCTCATTAAACCAGCATGGAGGTCTGTATTTGTAGCCATATTGGAGTTGACTTCCTGAGCCATACTACCTTGAAACGTGCTCCCACCTGCACTGCTTTGGATAGTAGGGTCTGGAATTACTCTTGTTTGTTCTGAATTTGTAGTATTACCCTTGGAACTTGAGCAAGGTGGCAGAACAGGATACTTTTGGCCTTGCTCAGCCTAGTGGTTGCGATGGTTGGCAGAAGAAACCCCGGCTCGCAACCATGGACCAAATGGATAATCCTCTTCTTTCTGTGTTACACAAGTTTCCTTCCTCTCTTCACAATCTTTATAACTGTGTCCCAATATACCACAAATATAACAAAAAGTAGGTAGTCTTTCATACGTAAAACGAACCCAGCAAACACCATGGGATGGGATGTTAATACATTTCCCTCGTAGCAAAGGTATTGTGACATCCAAACTGACCCTGAGTTTGATGAATTCACCCCAAGCAACCGCATCTTTATCTATGTTGATCTCCTATACTGAACCAATGTTGTTGCCAATTTTTCTTACCACCTTTTCATTCATGGCACCAAGGGGAAGGTCATAGAGTCTTACCCAGAAAGAAGCCAAGTCTATTTTTACTTTGTTTGCCTGGATGCCTCCTACGAAGTGTTTTACCAATACAAGATGCCTATCAAAGGACCAAGGCCCTTTGCGTTGCACCCTAGCCTTCTCCCTCTGGTCTTCGAACTCCACCAGAAGCAGTTTAGAGCCCAGCTCCTTAAACCAAATTCTCTTAACTGGTATTCATAGTTTTCTCAAGGTTTGCTTAAAGGCCTCACGATTGAAATGTTTCCTCGTGATTAGAGACACCAGAAGACAGTGCTCTCCCCTTTGGTTTGTTTCTTCAAGTAGTTCCTCTTCCACAATAATTTCCTCCTTTCTTGTTCCGTCAAAGACATCCGTTTACATAGATTTTCTAGGGATTCTTCCATTATGGAAAGTTTGAAACCTGTACTAAGATAGGGGAAAAGCCTTCACGATCGTTGGGCTCTCGAGAGGAATGGCGGCGCACTTACGCATTATAGTTTTATAGGACTTTGGTTTTTCTACTCATTTCTGTACAGTGGTGAAGTGAATGTATAAGTTCTCCCTGGTTTTCGTTAATGATGAATGGCACTACAAAGGTTTTTTCCAACCTTCAAGGGGCTTGAGACAGTGTGATCCCTTATCTCCCTATCTTTTCATTATAATGGAAGAGGTGCTTTCTAGGCTGCTAAAGAATAGGTTTGAGGATGGTCAGATTGGATCTTTTTATCATCCTCATGGGGCGCCTTTGGTTTCCCATTTGCTTTATGCCGATGACTTGCTGATCTTTTCAAATTGCAATAAAAGGTCGATGAGAATGTTGTTGAAAACTTTCGAGACCTATGAGCAGTGGTCAGGCCAGCATATAAATAAGGCAAAATCGGCTCTCTTTCTCTTAAAAAAAAATTATTTGGTCGTATAACAAGCCTCATTCAGATGACAGGTTTCATGGAAGGATCTTTTCCTATGACATATTTGGGAGTTTCTCTAGTCTCAGGGAGACTTACAGCACGTATGCTAGAGCCACTTGTTAGCAAATTCCAAAATAAAGTGGCGGGTTGGAAGGTAAAATTGCTATCGCAAGGAGGCCATTTAATCTTATTTCAACATGTACTATCGAGCATGGCCACGCATTTACTTGCTGTTTTGAAGGTGCCAAGATTCACTCTTGCCAAGATTAATTCTATTCTCTCTTCTTTCTTTTGGGGTGAATCTAATGCACAATCAAAGAAAAATTCGTACGCATGGTCCAATTTGTCTAAGCTTGTCAAGGAGGGGTGTCTTGGCCAGATGTGTTATCTAATATGAAAGTTTGTATTAAGGGAAGGGCTTCTTTCTGGTTTGATAGATGGATGTTAACTAGTCCGCTTTGTGAATTAGTTTCCATGCTGGTGAACCTAACTCTTAAAGTCCAAGATTGCTTTCGAAATGGAAATTGGGATGTTGAGCTTCTTCATGAGTTAGTTGGTTCTTCAAAAGCTTTGGAAATTATTAATGAGATAGGAGGAGTTCGCGGGGCTTCAGATTTGGTGGTGTGGAAGCCTAACCGTAATGGTTCTTTTACCACCTCTTCGCCTTGGGATGCCATCAGGGTGCGCAGGGTTGAGGTTCTGTGGATGGATTGGATATGGAAAAAACACCTTCCCAGAAATGTTTCTGTTTGTTTTTGGCCAGGTTTAATTGTTTACCAGTGGATGGTAGGATTTGTTCTATAGGTATCCCTTTAACATCTAAATGTGATGGTTGTTTCAACAGTTCAGTGGAAACCTTGGATCACATTTTTAGCATGGGTGAATTGGCGAGGGAGGTTTGGAAGAGAGCTACTTTGGCTTTTGGAGTTCAATGTCTGGGGGCAAGCTCTTGGTGGTCAAAGGTCATTACTTGGTTTACTTATGCTCGAAAGTCATCACAAAGGGGTGTCTTAATTGGTTTGTTGCCTTGCTTAATTATTTGGAGACTATGGGTGAGACAATGCAAAGATTGTATGGAGGGAGTTCCGAGATTTGTGGATTCGGTATGGCGCTCTATTAAATTCTGGTTGAGGCACATTTCATCAAATATTGTGAAGGTGTCTTCTTTCACTCCAGCGGATAGGAGAGTTTTTGAGACTATGGAGATTTTAGTCTGCCTCGTCAAGGCGTCGACTTCATGTGCTTAAATGGAATCATCTAGTGATGAGCTGGGTGAAGCTTAATGTGGATGGGAGTTGTAGAGGCAATCCCAGCAATAGTGGTGGGAGAGGAGTGATTCAAGATGCTGAGGGAAATTTTCTTGCTGGTTTTTCAGAAGCTTATGGTTTTGGCACTAATATGGAAGTAGAGATGCGAGCTTTGGCTAGTGGAGTGCGACTCTGTTCTTCTTTGGGGTACTCGTAGCTTGAGATTGAGAGTGATTATGTTGTACTAGTTAACTGGGTGAGAAGTAGTTCTTGCAGTGGATGGTATATGTGGGACTTTTGGCAGGACTTGTAGTCAGCGTTGTCTATCATTAATTTCTCAATTTCGCATCAATAAAGGGAGAATCCAGTGTTTTGTTGAGCTTTGTTGATGTTGATCAGATCCCATGGCAGCTGAAAGGATTGCTCAGATTGGAGAAGCTTGGTCTGCCTTACATTAGAGGCTAATTGTTTATTTTTATGCCTTTTAGAGGTCTTTAGTTTCAGGATTGTTGTTGCTCTTTGTTTTACACGTTTCTGGAGTCTGGTTTGTATTGTGACTCTTCTAGAGGTTTGCTCATTATGCAGGTTTAAACAATAGATCCAAAAGTTTGGCTAGGATTAGGTGCGTAAGTTGATAAGTTTGTATAGGATTAGTAACTAAGATGGTAGAGTTCATCTTATCATTAAGTTGGTAATTTTGGATGAATGTAAATTATTTATTGACTTTATCTATAACAATATTAAGTTTATCTAAGAGGTATTAGACGTTGTTTAGATAAGTCATAAGTGGGAAAATCATGTCCCAAGGAATCTGCACTTATCCAGAGAAAAGGCTTATCTGAAATTTGTTACTGCAATGAAGAGTTATCGTGGGTGTCAGCATTCTATCAAGAGACGTTTTCATAATAGATTGGTTTTAGGAATTACCCACCAAATTATAAGTAGGAAAATCGAGTTTCAATGAGTCTGAAATTATCCAGTCGAATGAAATATATATCTGATAAAAAGACTTAGTGCCAGGTATCAGCAGAATCATTTCCCAGTAGAGTTCTCCTTTAGCAGATTCCTACTACACCTTAAAGTCTGAACAGACTGAGCTCGTCAGCAGAATCCTACCACAGATCAAACCCCTATAAGATTTGTTCTGTCAACAGAATCCTACTGCAATTGGACTTGATTTTCATATTGTTTATTTAAGGGATACTATTGCTTAGGATCTGTAGAGATTCAGATGTACATATTTTCTAGAGCACTTTTCAGTGCATTTTTTAGTGAGAAAATTCCCTAGAGAATTTTTATATTATTTCTCTCAAAGAGTGTGATCGTGCTCCATGTTGGAGAATTGATTGGTCGAGTTTCAGCCACTAGAGTTCCAGGAGAAAAGCCAATGTTTGAAAATCGTCAGAGGTTCTGGCTGCTACTGCCGTAGAAGACAAATGGGTCGTTTGTCTGGTCAAGTAAGAGTGAAAATTGACAAATGTTTTGTAATTGAGCTTTACTTGTAATTGATTTTCAAATAATAAAATTGACTTTTATGGATTTGGCTGCTCCGTAGGGTTTTACCTTTAAAGAGTTCTTTAAAGGGTTTCCTTTCAATACCAATCTTGGTGTTATGCATATTATTGCTGAATTATTAAATAATTGCATGATTAACGACTAACCAATTTGTTGAATGACTTGGTACTTAGGTAATTTCAATTGGCATCAAAGCGTGGTTCACTCAATCTGAGTGAGATCTGTTGCCCTAGAAGATCATGGCGTCACTATCATTAGCACTAAATTTTGATAGTGATAACTACGCCTACTGGAAGGTAAGAATGAGAGCGTTTCTAAAATCGCTAGATGAGAAAGTTTGGTTAACCGTGGAGTCAGGATGGACAAGGCCCACAACATCTGTAGAAGAATGGACCAAAGAACATTCGAGCAGTTGTAATTGGAACAATAAAGGTCTAAATGCCATTTTTATGGCAATCTCTCCTAATGAATTCAAGAGAATTTCCATGTGTGAGACATCCAAGGATGCTTGGGATATTTTGGAAACCACACATGAAGGGACCAAAATGGTGAAAAATTCTAAATTACAAATATTGACCTCAAAGTTTGAGGAAATAAAGATGCAGGAAGATGAGACTTTCAATGAATTTTATGCTAAACTAAATGACATTGTTAATTCTGGGTACAATCTCGGAGAGAAGGTAGAGGAAGCACGAGTTGTGAGAAAAATTCTGAGATCCCTACCTGAAAGGTTTTGACCAATGTGACAGCTATAAAAGAAAGCAATGAGTTAGACACAATTCGGGTAAAAGAACTGGTAGGTTCTTTACAAACTTATGAATCTACTCTTCCACAACAGAAGAAAGGTAAGTCCATTGCACTCAAAACTACTAAGGAATAAAATCAGTAGGATGATGAAGATCTGTGTAATGATGACTTAGCCCTTCTGGCCAGAAAATTAAAAAAAAAACTCATATGTAATAAAAAGAATTCTAGTAAATGAAAAAAAAGTAAGAATTTCACTAAAAAGAATGAATCTGAAAAGTGGAATAAAGACAAAATCGAGTTTAAAAATAGAGTCCAATGTCATGAATGCTCTGGTTTTGGTCACATAAAAATTGAGTGTCCAAATTTTAAAAGAAAAGCAAAACCTTTGAATACTACTGCAAGTGATTATTCTGACTTTGAAAGTTCATTCAGATACATCCTCTGATAATGAAACTGTCTTTATTGCTTTTTCTGCTTCTATTACTGATCATGATGACCCAGGCAAACTATATGCTGACGACAGCGTGGTTGTTTGTGATATTGACTTTGATGTTGCCACTGAAGTTGCTGATCATAATTTAAGTGTGCATGAAGCATATGAGGATTTATGTGAAGAATTTGTAAAAATCCAAAAGGTAAATAAGAAGCTACACAAAAACCTAACCACCATAGAGAGTGAGAAAAACAATTTGGTGGAAGCACTAAAAGTGACAAAACTAGAAGTGACAAAGCTACGCGCATAGAAAGATGTGCTTGAAAAGAAGTTAGCAGCTTGTCAAGAAGTCAAAGAAGACTCCCACTCAAAAACTCAATGAACTACAAAAAGTTCAAAGAGATAGTTCCAATCGCACAAGGTTGGGATATAATACTTTCAAAGATTCACATCATAAAGCATCCGCTGCCTCTACATCCAAAGGTATCCCCTTTGTAAAAGGAAGTAATATAGAAAATATCTCAAAGAAACTTGTAAATAAAGCCAAGGTAATAATGACTTCTTCAGGTAAGTCCAAAGGTAAGTTTATTCCTACTTGTCATCATTGTGGTATTCTTGGCCATATTGCTTTAACTTGAATAAAGTGAAGAAAAATGGGGGTGAAAGAAATTTAAAAAGGAAGGGAAAGAATCTAGAAAATCAAGGTAATGAGATGAGTCAACAAATCACCTTAATAAGTCTAAAGCTTAGTAAACTAGCAGAATTTTATCTTCACAACAAAGAAAAGATCATACAAAGTGGTGTTGATGAAAAGAATTGGCCAAAATTTAAGTGGGTGGTCAAAGAAGATGTCGTGTCACATTAATTGATAGGACCACTTGCATGTTCTTGCATTCGTTGCATTTCATTTTATTAGTCTAAGACATGCATTTTATTCTTCTGTTTTTAATTGTTTCTGTTTTCAGTTTTTTAAATAAGAAAAATAATATAAAAAATTTCTGGTTTGTTTCTATTTTTTTTTTTTTGAAGTGCATGCTTGATATGTCAAAGTTTTGAGCACGTGTTCTCACAAAATAAATTTTTGAACTTATATATATCTCTACTTTGAGCAGTTCACTTTGTGCATACTAACCCTATGGGTCATCTTAACAAAGTTCATTTATAAAGCACTATGAGGAACTTATATGTATGCACCTTATACTTAAGTTCCATATTTATTATTGAGATGCTCACCATAGAGGGAGTCCATGTCTTCAATTGACTAATACTAGTTGAACCTAGTACAATAATAAAGAGATATTCCCTTGCCACATACAAATAGTTGATCCTTATAGAAAAAATCGATGTTATATCAATGCAGAAAAAAACAAATACCATACTCGGATCTATCCCTTAAGTCCTTATAAAAAAAATCATGGCTCAAATCATTGTGGAAAAAAAGAGCAACAAAAATGGACATGAAAGGAATTGTGCAAACTAGTGTTTGGAGGAGATATTCATGTATTTAGACCCTAGTATAAAGTTTGACTTTTGAGGTAAGTGACAAACTCTTCGGAGCATCTATAAGAAGAAAATACTCACGAATAATATTATCAAAAATATATTGAAAAGAAAAAGAAATAAAGAGTTATTTTTCTATATAAGTTTGCTCATTCACACACTCACATAAACTTTGACATTGATGATCTTATGAGGTGTGAACATCCATGGTGATTGTTGCAAATAAGAGGGTGTACTCTATTGAATTTTTTTTGTGAGTGACGCTTTGTTTAAACTAAGATGCATCTAAGCATGTTACTTGCCCCATTGCTTATATATATAAAAATAAAATTTTTTGTTAAATTTTGTTTATTATTTATTTATTTTGGTTTATATAAAATAAATTTGAAAATATAAAATATATTAAGGTATGGGTCAATGTTGGGAGCTCTTTTTGCATTTGCTGCATAAGTCCCAGTGGTGGGTTTCTGTTTTGCTTCTAAGTCCCAGGGGACTCTATCGAGTAACCCATGCACGACAATAGTCACTTAAGTGACTTAAGAGTTTTAGCCCCACACAAATACATGCCCAGGACTTACCCCTAGGATTATTTCCTTTTCACTTGCGGGAACTCACCCAGATACACGGCACTCTCCATTCTCCAGGCCTAGTCATATCCCACTTCACACTTAGCGGTTTTGTGCTTCTTCTGATTAAGACACAGAACAAATACTTATAATCTACATTTCTTTATCACGGTAAGGTTTCTCTCTTAATCAAATCCTTCTCCTTCTCAAAGTCTAGGGTTTGTCACATATTTATAGAGATTGGGTTGTTGATTTTAGTTATATGAAGTTGGGTCTTGGATTTTGGTTGGGTTGATTAGACATTTACACATATGATTACATGGATCTATATTATGCATGTATTGAGGATGATTTTTGGTGGGTTATGGGATTCTTCATATCAGTTTTAAACTAATGCCCACCAAGTGTTTGTTTTTATATCTCAACCAAGCTACTTCATTCATTTTGTCATGATTTTACTTGCATTCATGCTCATATATCAAGTGCATTTAATCCATGAAAATTTTAGACATATGGGGAGTTGTTCATCATGTCTTTCTTAGTGTCTTCATCTCGGCACACATAAGTGGTATTTATTATCTTATGAGTCTTGTCAGATTAGTGACAAAAATGGGAAGATTTAAATGTGTTGTTGAGGGGGAGTTGAACGTACTGAGGGAGAGTTGAATGAGTCAGTGAAGTAAGTGTATTGCTAAAAACAAGGGGAGAGATTGAGGGGGAGCAATAGAATATTGAGGGGAAGAACTATATACTTGAGGGGGAGCAACAAAATATTAAGGGGGGGAACTAAGTACTGAACGTGGTTATTGATGATGACTAGAACACTATTTTAGTAGGTTTAGATTACGTCTAACCTTTGATTTTGTTGAGACTAATTTCAAAGAGTGTTCTATGTCATTTCTTCTCATTACTGTATTAAGATTTTCTTCATGAGATCTTGGTCTGCTTGTTGTGTTTGTCTCAAGTACACTTTACATTCATCAAGTTGGTTTTGTCACCAATACGTCAAAGGGGCAGCTTGTAGATGCAAGACATTCCTTAAGTTGACGTTGTCACCAATCCGCCATAGGGGAGATTGTAGATGTAAAGGTTTGGCTAGGATTAGGTGAGTAAGTTGTTAAGATTCTATAGGATTAGGTGACTAAAATGATAGAGTTTATCCTATCATTAAGTTGGTAATTTTGGTTGAATGTAAATTATTTATTGACTTTATCTATAACGATATTAAGTTTATCTAAAAGGTATTAGAGGTTGTTTAGATAAGTCATAAGTGGGAAAATTGATTCCCAAAGAATCTACACTTATTCAGAGAAGAGTCTGATCTGAAATCTATTACTATAATGAAGAGTTATCGCGGGTGTCAACATTCCGTCAAGAGACATCTTCACAACAGATTGGTTTTAGGAATTACCCACCAAATTGTATGTAGGAAAATCGAGTTTCAATGAGTCTGAAATTATCCAGTTGAACGAAATATATATTTGATAAGAAGACTCAGCGCCAGGTGTCAGTAGAATCGTTTCCCAATAGAGTTCTCCTGTCAGCAGATTCCTACTACACCTGAAAATCCTAACAAACTGAGTCCGTCAGCAGAATCCTACTGCAATTGGAATTGATTTTCAGATTGATTATTTAAGGGATCCTATTGGTTAGGATCTGTAGAGATTCAGATCTATATATTTTCTAGAGCACTTTTCAGTGCAGTTTTTAGTGAGAAAATTCCTTAGAGAATTTTTATATTGTCTCTCAAAGAGTGTGATTGTATTCCATGTTGGAAAATTGATTGGTCAAGTTTTAGCCACTAGAGTTTCAGGAGAAAAGCTAATGTTTGACGATCGTCAGAGATTCTAGCTGCTACTGTGGTAGAAAACAAATGGGCCATTTGTCTGGTCAAGTAAGAACGTCAATTGACAATGGTTTTGTAATTGAGCTTTACTTGTAATTGATTTTCAAATAATAAAATTGATTTTTCTGGGTTTGACTGCCCTGTAGGTTTTTACCTTTAAAGAGTTCTTTCAAGGGTTTCCCTTCGATAATAATCTTGGTGATATGCAATTTATTTTATGTTATTGCTTAATTATTAAATAATTACATGATTGACGACTAACCAATTTGTTGAGGGAATTGGTAGATATTTCCGCTACGTTACAATATAGGGCTACTTGGGTAATTTCATAAACGATTGACTGGCCGTAATGAGGTAGCTATATCTGCTCGAGATTATAAGTTTTACTCTCCAAGACACAAGTATAGGGCTTGTTGCAACAAACTCAATGTCTAACATCACTGGTTTACCTATAAGTTTCATTTTACATGTCAAATTAAGGGGTCATCACTAGGAAAGTATATGGTTGCTTTTTTTTTTGGATTGCATTTAAAGGTGATTAAAGAAAAACAAAATAGAAAGAAAAAAATAAAGAAAGAATAAGAAGTAGCAATTCAACATTCCCACCAGTACAACTGATCTTGGAGCTTCCTCTTTTCAAAGTCTGAAGATTTTCCAGATCTTTTTCTATCTCTGGAGCTTGCCCGAGTCACAGAATCGTGTACATACATTGAGGATGAATGTATGTGCACATACATTAAGGACTTCCTTGTTTGGATGCATCTCCAGGTTGTTTTCCAATAGATATTATGCCTTTAGTATTTGATGAGGATTAGTTGGATAACATGGGACATTAGGTGTAACACCTCTCTCCCGTAGGATAGAGATATTACTAACATTTATAACATAATGCCCGCTGAAGAGATTCGAAGTCATGAAAAATACCTCATTTACCAAAACAGAAAACGTCAACTAAATTTATTTTTTTGATAAGTAATAAATTATTTCATTGATAAGGAAAATAGGCATAGCCCAGATACACTAGAAGTATACATGTGAATACACCTATTTAAGAACTAGAAACAGTTACAAGGAAATCATGGAAGATGAGGCCATTCAAATCTAGAGCAATGGCCCACAAAAATAAAGTCTTCCAAGGAGCGCTCATGATCCTCAAAAAGCCTCTCATTTCTTTCACACCAAACACACCAAAAAATACAGTGGTGTTTTCGACAAGGCTAACGTCTCCACAAATGTTCCCATCCCCTTGTAGTGGCATTTTCGGCAGTGTTCATAGTGGCCCTCACAACGGCGTTCAAGTCCTTAGTGACGCTCACAGCGGCATTCTAGCTCGTGAACTCCCTCTGGATTGGATGGTGAGGATGACCCCATCGTCTGTAGTCTATAGTAGCCCTTTCACTGTAATTAATGGCCCTCCAACAATCGAAACTCCTTCATTCAATCTGGATGTTAACTCTCCTACACCAAACTTCGCTCCATCAATCACCCAAGAGAGATAGGGTTCTCAATCAATCCCCCCATAGGACCTCTGTAGTAACCTCACGGGGACAGATTCGAAGAATATTATCTTTTCCCCACCTATAAATACTGAAGAATGGGTCTCTAGTTAGTTGAAGACAAATGTGGAAGTCTTTATGCAAACTAAACTGACTGGTTTCTCGTTGGTGGGAAGCAATAATTCACACTAGATTTCGACTGGTCTCTCTCTACAGGGCCCACGAGAGACAGCAGAGAGCTTGAGAAGCCCATCGGAAGACTCAAGGCCCAACATACGATTTGTTGAGTCTTTGCTACAAATTGGTTCTCAAGCAGGTGGTCAGGACAACTCATCTTCATAAATCCCTATCAAAAGGGTGGCACCTCTCTCTTACCAAGGTTCTAATCCACCGAAAACAAAAGTGCAGAAGATACTTGAGGTTGATAACCCACAGACAGGCAGCATTTTCATAAATGCTGGAGATGAGGAAAAAGAAGCGGTTGGTTTGTTACTTTCAATTAAATCAAAAGGAGCATCATCTGGTAAGGTTAAAAAAACAAAGGAAGCTGCAAGATCAAAGCCATACACCAAAGCTTCATCTAAGGCATTACTACCCGGAAAATCCAAGAAAGTTGACGAGGCGAGCTCTGCCATGCCTCCATGTAACAACCCGACCCAAAAATTAGGATATAAGATAAATTTTATGTATTTTTTCTTATAGTTATAAATATTATTATTATTATATAATATTTTAGAGTTTCGTTTGAATTTTAAATATCATTTCTTCCTATCCCAACCCATTAGCAACAACCTCACACTCATCCTTATCCCTTAAATTGATAAATTTGAATCCTATTAGGAGACGAACTCGTATGAGAAAACCCTACCATAGTTTTTCCTCTATAAAAGCTCACGAAGCCTCTTATTAAATACACCACAAACCAGATCCACGCACCCAGCCACTACACAGCACCCTCACCGACAGTTCCTCCACGTCGAGACCCCAAAGAAAACTGCCATGCATCACGCTGCCATGCACATGCCCCTCATGCACGAAAGCAGCCCTGTTTTGCACCCATCGAACAGAGCATCGTCAGCAACAACCAGGAAAGGCCACGACTCGACGACGAAGCCACCGCAGCGACTCCACTACGCAGACCATGCATGACCGGGAGAATCACCAGGGCACGCCGCCAGCCACCACAGAAGACATTGGCAGTGGCTCTTTGGCCGTATACTTCTACTGCCGCCACCAACCACTTCAAGGGACATCGGAGCACCACCCACGGTGACAGAAACTGCCGGCCGTCCTAGTCCCGTCGCACCCACTCCCTTCCGAGTAGCCTACCGCCGTCCGCCACCCTCACCTCACTCTTTTCCTCTCGGTAAACATCACTCTCTCTCTCTCTCTCTCTCTCTCTCTCGGTTGCACAGCCGTAGTTCACTTCCTTCGGCGTCGCACCACCTCAGACGAGCCCCCAGTCGCGCTGCCGTGACCCCCGCCAGCAACCCAGAACCGCCGCACGTCAGCCTTTCTCTCGGTGAGTCCTCTGCCTCGCACGCATCTCCCGTTGCCTCTGTTTCTCTACATAACGTATTAGTTGCTTTTTAGGTTTATTTCACTCAGTGCAAGTGTTTAAAGGAGATTACTTTTATACCCTTTGTAACCCCTTCCCATGGTATCTTCAGTATTTTTAAGTACGATTACATTTATAACTTATTGTTTAAGTGTATGTTAATTTATGAATATTAATATGTCATTGTATTGAAGTTGAGTTTATTTTATTAAATAAATATATTAGTCATGAGCTCATTTTACAAGAAAGTGTTTAAAGAATTGGAAATATATTTTTAAAGTATACTTTTAAGTCTAATATTTTAGTTAATATTTCCTTTATCAATTTAGTAAGATTTTAATAAAATTATTATGTTAAGAAGTAAAACTTAGTTAAGAATTTAAGTTTTATGAATTATTTTAATATAGCTCGAGTATTCCACTATATTATAGATTAGTATTTTAGTAATTTAAATATTATGATTTATTAAAGGGTTAAACAAAAGATTTGTTTGACTACCTATTAGATTGTGAATTTGATTTAGTAGGATATTAGTACATATTGTTTCCAAACAGATTTAGTGATAGTTATTATTGCGTATAGGTGTCGAGTTACGAAGTGATATTCAGGAAGAAGCACAACGAGGTTAGTAATTTGATCATAAATTAGGATCATCACAATTAGCTTATATGTATGTATTATTCAAGCCAGTTCATTGACAGCCATTATTTATAAACCGCTCATATCATATGCAAACATGTCATCCAGCATAGCATACGATCATGTCATTCCGCATCATGTTTCAGATTTAGATATTATAATTATGTATGTATTATGTCATGCATCTCATGTGTATAAGACACGTAAGCCATCTTAATTTCAAGTGCAAGATAAGATCAGATCAGTTAATAAGATGACCATTTAGATGCATGGTACCAATGCAGTTCAGTTCAGTTCAGGGTGGTGTGCAAGCCATGAACTTAGTAGTGGTCCACCATAGTATGCTAGAATACTATCAGCGGTTCCCCTTGCTGCAGCGGGATGTGGGGCCGGTGCACAACCTTGCACACAGGGTTAAGTGTGTTGGCCAGTCAGATAAATTAGTTAAATCAGATAAATCAGTCAGATCAGTCAGTTAAAACAGTCATACATAGCATAAGCATAAGTATGAACAGTCATGAATTTTAAGCTCAGCATGAAAGTTTTTATGAAAATCTTATGTTTATTACGTTTACGTTGTGATGGATTTCTTGCTGAGTCTTCGACTCATTTTAGTTTGTTTTCATGTTTTTTTTAACCACCCAGGTGGAGATGATGATTACGAGCAGGCAGGCCAGAGTAGAATGAGCATTTATTTTAAGTTCAGACTTTCTAAAATAAAACATGTTTTTTTATGACATGAATTTATTCAGTTTATTTCATTAATGTTTTGGAAGACAGTTTTATTAGACGTTTTTCCGCTTAATAAATTTCAATTTTTTCAATTATGAAATTATGAGATCTATTGCCGGGTTTATTTTATGAAAAACACGTGACACACCTAGCCTACGGGAAGGGGGTGTTACACTCCAGCTCTCCCATGGAGTCCCTGGTCTGGAATTACAAGGGTCTAGCCCACCCAAAAGCAATTAGAAGTGTAAGGGCTTTTATAAATAAGTTTAATCCGGATATTATCTTTTTGTCGAAAACTATGGTGTCTAATGATAGCACCTCTACTATTGTAAATAGGCTGGGTTTCCACCATTTTGTACACGTCCCCGCCTCGGGGAAAAAAAAGGCCTTTTGTTATTATGGCGACCGGGTGTAGATATTGAACCGGTTCATATTAATGCTAATGCTATTTCTATTTTGGTTTATTCTATTCCTCTCAATAATCCTTGGTTAGTAACTTTTGTTTATGCCCCAGCATAATGGCAACAAAAAGCAAAATTCTGGACTCATTTGGATTCAACTCACGTATCCTTTAATGGTCCATGGCTCTGCATAGGTGATTTCAACGACTTATTAGGTCAACAAGATAAATATGGTGGCAGACCAGAAACGCCCTCATCCATAGGCGGCCTACAAAGTTTAAAGGATTCTCATGGCCTCATCGATATTGGATTCTCGAGACCTATTTTCACATGGACAAATAATCAAATGGGAAAGGCAATGATTAGAGAACGATTGGACCGTGGTATAGCCAATGCAAATTGGCACCTACTTTTTCCAAATGCCACTTTCAAACACATTGTTTCTTCAACCTCTAATCATAGTCCCCTCTTGCTTAATGCTATGAAGATGGAAAAAACTCTCCTTTTAAATTTGAGGAATTCTGGACTCAAGAGCCACTCAGGAATGTTATAATTCAAGAGGTATGGAATTATCAATTCTACGGGAACCCAGTTTTTATTTTGTGCAATAAAATCAAGGAAACAAAAAAGGCACTCAAGCACTGGAATAAAATCCACTTCGGGAAGATCCAGACCAACATCCAGCATCCCGAGTCAGAGATAAGCAATCTCCAGAGTAATCCGCCGAACCAGTGGAGCTTACAGAGGGAAAAGTTACTCCACTACAAGCTTCAAGAACAACTCAAAAATGAAGAAACTCTTTGGCGACAAAAATCAAGAATCAACTGGCTCACACAACAGATATAAACACAAAGTTTTATCATCTGTCAACGACTATCCGTCGAAGAAGAAATGAGATCGACTTAATCAAGCTAAGCCCAGGTATTTGGACAATGGATCAAGATATCATTGAATCTACTTTCATAGATGATTTTAAATCCATTTATACCTCTACAAATCCTATCTTCCTAAAGCATCTAGAAAACCTTTTTGAAAGATAGATTTCAGAGGATGAAAATAAACTCCTAATAGCTATGCCTTCAGAATTGGAAATTCTTGGTGCACTCAAACAAATCCCAAATCATAAAGCACTAGGACCAGATGGGATGATAGTTCTTTTCTACAAACATTACTGGCATATTATCAAAAAAGATGTGGTCACGGTGGTTCAAAATTTCTTTAGAAGCAGGAAACTTCTAAAACAAATAAACGACACCCACATAGCCCTCATCCCAAAAATAGTAAACCCCATTTCCCCTCAACATCTCTAGCCAATAAGTCTGACAAATGTCATTTATAAAATCATTGCAAAAAATTTGGCAAATCTGCTGAAAAAATCCCTTCTATCCATAATTTCTCCTTTCCAAACAGCCTTTGTTCTTGGTCGCAATATCAAGGAAAATTCTATAACAGCCCATGAGATGTTCCGTCACTTAAAGCATCACAAGGAAAAGAAAGGTCAGATAGCTTTAAAGCTAGACATGGAAAAGGCTTTCGACTTTACTGAATGGAAGTTTCTTTATGCTATTATGAGAGCTTTGGGTTTCAACTCTTCTTGGATAAATCTCATTAAAGAATGCATTTATACGGCTTCATTCTCTATCCTTATCGATGGATCCCCAAAAGGTCTCTTCAAGGCACAAAGGGGTCTTCAGCAAGGCGACCCCATCTCGCCCTTTTTGTTCATCCTATTTACAGAGGTACTTTCAAGGTTATTGGCCAGATCAGAAGTATTGCAAAAATTAGAAGGTATTAAAATCAGCAAAGACAGTCCCCCAATATCTCACCTTCTTTTTGCAGGTGATTTAATTATCTTTGCAAAATCAAAAGGAAAGTCGATTCAGGCGATCGACATTACTCTAGATAAATATCAAGCTTGGTCTGGCCAGTGCATCAATCAAAGCAAATCCTCTATCTACATTACTCAAAATACCAGTCAAGCAACAAGAAGAGTAATCTCAGAGAATTTACCATACAAAGAGTCGACCTCAAAAATAAAATATTTGGGCATGCTGACAACATTTGGTCGATCCAGGAAAGAGGACTACAAAGATTTGATGGGGAAAATTAATAAAAGGCTGGATGGTTGGAAATCAAAAATGCTTTCTGAAGCTAGTAGAACTATGCTCATCAGATCAGTAGCAAGCGCCATTCCAACATATCAAATGTCAACGAATATGCTAACAAAATCAATCTGCAAGAAGTAGAACACTAGTTTCAAAAATTTTTGGTGGGGAAAAGCAAATAACCAAAAGCACAAGCTTTGCCTAAAATCATGGAAATCTATTTGCCAACTGAAAAAAGATGGTGGACTGGGATTAAGACTGATGGAAAATATGAATGTGGTCTTGCTAGGGAAGACAAGATGGGAAATGAAACAACCAAGCAACAATATTTGGCACAAGCTTCTATCCAAGAAATATTTGAAATCAAGTGTCTTGGAATTAGCAACCAAAAGGTAACTGACTCGAGTCTCTGGAATGGAATTCTAAAGACAAGACTTCTACTGGAAAAAGGTACATGTTTCAAAATTGCAAATAGTTTGTCTGTGAGAGCTTGGCTAGATCCCTGGATTCCGACTTGAGAAAACTTTAAACCCTTCCCCCTCACCCATACAACTGATCTCTCGACTACCCTCAAGGTCTCAGACCTGATTATTCAGAATGATAAATCTTGGAATCTCTCATTGTTAACATCGTTGTTCCAACAAGAAAGCATAAAGGAAATTCTTAAAATTCCCTTACCCAACTCCAATCAAGCCACGGGTTGTGCTATTTGGACTAAAACCCAAAATGGGAGTTTCTTTGTTAAAAGTGCCAACCATCTTGCATCAACTATCGCCAACTACTCCAGAGAAGCAATCCCAGATATTTCTTGTGGAAAAATTTAGAAACTCAGGTTCCATGACCGACACAAGCTCCTCTTATGGAAGATACTTTGGGATATTTTACCAATAAGAAAGCGCCTTAAAAGGTTCAATCCGAGCATTCCATCCATAAACTATCCGCTCTGTGATGAAAAAGAAGACTCTCCTGCACCTATTCATCGAATGCCCCATAACCAGAATTCTCTGGAGTTGTAGCAAATGGCCTTTAAATCTATCTTCCCTGGTGGTAAATTCAATGAAGGATTGGTTCCAGTTTATTTATACCCCCAGAAAAAACTCAGTCTTACTTCCCAGGAAGAACACCCTTTCAAAGTTTTTGCTAGTCTGATTCTAGACTTTATCTGGAGGCTTCGAAATGACCAAGTCCATAATCATAAGGAACTCTCTCTCCACAATCTTTCACAACAGTTGAATCTCTCTTATCAAGAAAATCTTCATGCATGGAAAGAAAAGCTTGAATCCAAAGTGGAGAAGGAATGGCAAAAACCTCTCACAAATCAAATATACATTTCTTTTGACGCAGCAGTCAGGAATTCTTTCTCCTTGGCTTCAGTTGTAAGCAGAAACTCAACAGGAGAAGTCATTGAAATCTGGACTGAGACAAATTTTACTACTACCCCGGTAATTGCAGAGGCACTTACGGCAAAGTTAGCTCTTAAAATGGCAGAACATCTCAACCATCATTTTATCTCTCTAGTTGGAGACTCTCAGTTGGTGATTTCTTCTATTTATAAAGAAGAACAGATCTGGCAAATAGCACCAATTTCGGAAGATATTGCAAACTCTTTGAAATCCCACATAGGCTAGAGCTTTCACAAGATTGATCGATCCCAAAATCGATTTGCGCACTCGGTTGCGCAATGGGTAGCTACAAACTCTTTATTTGGTAGCATTCCATTAGATATTATTCCTTCTACTATTTTGCATATCGACAGTCGAAAAGACCCTCCTTAGTAGATTGTAATAGTTTTATTTTATTTATAATATGCAAGCTTGCTTAGAAAAAAAAATACACCAAAAAATACATATGGGAGTCATCCTCCACACGGCCGCGATCTGTGGTGTTCCATTGATCCCTCTCCAGCTTGCTAATAGTTCCACCACCCTTGTATTTAGATTAAAAAAGACCTTCTTTAAAGCTATTGATTAGTTAAATTTACACAAGATTTATATGTATCCTTGCCTTATTTGAGATGTTCTAGATTTCTTAGATAAACTCTTGGTGAATTTTTAAACATTTCAACAATCTCTTTAATAAAACGGTTTAGAATGTTTCATATATGAAATTTATTGAAATATAAAAATAATAAGAATCTTATAAACTCATCATCGTTTTTGTTATATGCTAGCCATTTACTTTTAAAATAAATATTTTAAATCTTAATAACTTCACAGTGCATTTATCAAGAAATAATAACTAATAGAAAATACATTTAAATGAATCCAATCATATTTCAACATGTTATTTGAAAATTCCTAGAAATTAAGTGCGAGCCAAATTAATTGAAGCCATTCAAACGGCTCAAACTAGGAACTAGGAACGACATGCATCGAAGGATTTTCATGAGTTGATGTTAGAGAAAAGGAAAAAAAGAATAAATTTGCAAATTGAAAATATAATTAAGGATTTGTTTTGCTTCTTGAGTTTTCAATTTTATTGCTTCGCTTCTTAGGTTTAAAAATATTATTGATTAGTATAACGTATAACGTAAAAACAAAATATGAGAATGCAAGAAACAAGACGAATAAAACATAAACCACAAAGGTAGAAAAACAAATGGAATACAAATATTCCAATCATCCAAAACAGTTATAAGTAAAACCTTAAAAGTTAGAAAAAATAAAAGAAAATAAGTAAAAATAAGAAAACACAAAAACTATAAGAGATAAATAAATAAAACCAATCCCAAGCATACTTGGGTGGCCTATCTACTAACCATGTTACATCGAAATTTGCAAACCAAAGAGTTTGTTTGGACACTTGAAGTGTTTCAAAATTTTGTAAATAATAAAATGATTTGAGTGAAAATATTTTATTGGGTTTTGAAAAATGAGAGGTAAGAATTTTAATAAAGATATTATAAAATCAAAACATTGTTTCAATATAATTTTTTAATGTAGTTTTAGAGCTGAGCAATAGGAAACTGCACCCCGTTACCCCGTCCTAGCCCATTTATCAGATTCTGGCAGTAGGGTAATCCACCTACAACCTAGCACCTAGAGGGTTGGGCCCAGGCCCGCCCATTTTTTCCCCACCCCGCCCCGCTCCACTTTTCATATGTGTGTGTGTGTGTATTGATAAAACAATATCTATACTTATATTAAAACAACGTCATTTAATAATTCCGTGAAACCCCCCTTCAAGTCAAGACCCACTCAATACCCACTTTGACTCTCTCGAATCTCTCTACCCTCTCTCTCTCTCTCTCACTTTCGCACCCTCACGCCGTTGTCGTTGCCTTCGCGATCGCTGCTTGTAGCTTTCTATGTCTCTAGCGTCTCTCTCAAGTTCTCTTACTTTCTATAAGTATCCTACTATCCTGAGCATTTTTTTGAGTTTTTCAATCGGTTGGACTATGAAGGATGGGTATGATCAATGGATTTGGAAGATGAGATGTCTTATGTGTGCTATGGAGATTGGATTTTGATTTGTGTGTATTGGATTGTGAATTTATGATTATAATTTGTGCATGTAAATTTAGGGTGTTAGATTCGAAGCCTAAATTAGTTTAGGGGTTCAGTTGGAACCCTAGATGACTTTAGGGTTTCTAATTGAAAACATAACCTAATATGATTTGGGGTTTCAAAACTAAAACTCCAAATTGTTGTGATGTTCATGATTGTATGATTTTAATTGTTGTGTTATTTTTGCATCATGTTAGGTATTTGTGAGCAACGGGAAAGGATAGTGAGTCAAATTCAAATACTAGTGCTAATGCTAGCCCCTACCCCTACACCCATTAGGGGAGGGGGTAGGGGGAAGTTGGAAGGGTATATCCAATGTAATACCCAAGGCTCAAGCCCACAACCAAGGCCCAAGAAGGGCCTAGCCCAGAAGACCCACACGATTTCGTTTTCGGGTAAGACTCCTTCTATTTTCACTTTCTTCTTCCCCGAACCCATGTTCCATCTTGACGTCCCCCCCCCCCCCCCCCCCCCCCCCGAAAGCTTCTCCTCCCTTCAATTGCTCCCCCATTTCTTCTTCCATGAATCCCACTTTTTTTTACCCACGCCCCCTTCAGTTTAATTTTCTTTCCTTCACCCTCAAATTATCTTCTCAACAGACGCTCTCTCTCTCCCTCCCCCCTCTTTTTTTATTTTTTTCCTTTTAGTCTCTCTCTCAATTTTATTTTCACCTCTTCCCCCATCTACGCTCCTCAACTGCCAGACACGAGAACCACCCTGCTCCTGCACGATAGAAGTCGTCAGGGCCACTGACTCAAGCCTTTGCCTTGCACCACCATAGACACATGCCACCCTAGCACTGCCTAACACCAACTCGCAAGGCTCCACCCACAACACTACCCCTGCACGCACCAATAGCCCTTTATCCACACTAGCAGTTGTCCCACACGCAGTAGGTCACGAAAACACCCTACGACAGCACCACGCTGGTTGGAATAGACCAATTGTAAGCCAAAGCCCTGTTGCACACCACTACTAGTGCACCACCCACTATAAACCAAACCAAAAAGTCCCTGTTTTACTACACCCGAAATAGAGCATTCCGGCAATGCCACGACCAAGAAGCTGACAAGCCACGGTGCCTTTGCACGACCCTGAACAACCATACTCAATCTTGTGCCACCTTGAGCAACCAACACAGGGTACCTCCACCCTTCTCGATTGTTCCCTTGGTAAAACTCACTCTCTTAAGTCTCAGTCTCTCCCTCACGTTAACTCTCTCTCTCTCTCTCCCTAGAGATTCTCCACCACTAATGTGGGAAGTGAAGTGCGCCACCGCGATTTTTGGCTCAAGCAATTGTCCCCACACACGGCATCATTCCTTTCTCGGTAACCTCTACTACCAACACTTTTTATTTTGTTTTGCCTCTCGCCTATGTTGCTCTCAATTAAAGAGAGGCTTATAAAACTTATTTTTTACAAAGAGTAAGCTTTGAAGTTTTAATTATCTTGCCCACCAGAGTGTGTTAGCCAATTTCTTTTACTAGTTGTTCACATGGGCTTTTTGGTTTTAGGCTAGATGTAATAGTGGACTTGTGTTTGAGTTGGGTTTTATGTTAAGAAATTATTAAGTTAGGAATATATTTTAAGTTGGGCTTTGTTTTATATTATATATATATATATATATATATATATCTTAAGTGGGCTAATTTTTTCTGATGGGTTAGATTTTAAGTTGGATTGATTTTAGTTAAGGCAAAACACCACAATAATATTTTGTATTAGGCTAGGCTCAAAAGAGAATTTAAGTGTAAATGCCTTAAACAGGCGATGTTGGAAAGTCACTTTGTGGTTTAGTAGTAACTGGGTTAGAAGAATTGGAACTATGGAAATAGTTGTCATGGAGTCGTTTAATTGTGTCGTTTATTTTAGATGTGTTAGTTTATTTGTGTTAATAATAGTTTGTATTAATTATGTTTAGGTGACGATCAATTTTACCTGACATTGTTGTGAAGATTTTTAGAAAAATTGAAGAGTCTGGGTTCCTATACTAGACTTTGCATAAAAAGAAAATGAACTAAATGTGATTTATGAAAGTGTGCATGATATGTTTTGAAAAGAAATGTGAAAACTACCTCAGATATGTGTTCTACATTACTCATGAAATTTGTATAAAAGAGAAAATATTTTCCGACATGACTGGTGTAGATATAAGCAATATTTTGACATGCTATCTTTGAAATGTGCAAAAGAGAGAATATGGACTTTGAAAATTTTGTACATGTTATATGAAGATGTTCTAAATCCGTTTTTTATTATGTGAAAATGATATGCATATGTCAGCACTCTTTTTATATGATATGCATCTGAAAAACCTTTGGCATGAGTTTCTGATTCTGTATCTGATTATGTTTCTGGTTCTAATGCAATGGCTCTGATTCTGTTATATAGTTGGTAACATCTCTGATATGAGTGCACCCACTTTGGAAATAAAGTGCTTTTTCTACGTGTTGTTTCCTGTGTGCACACTCGGAACTCCGAAAATGAATAAGGGAAAGATTCACACTGTGATACTGCCTGGTTTGACACCGAAGATAGCACAACCCTACCACGGGGGTTAAACACGGTATATATTACAATATGGTGATATGATATGAAATTATACGATACGATATGATAAGATGAAGATGTTCAGTCATGTTATGCCAAAGAGTCTTTGAATATGAATAGTTTATTTTTGAATATGAACGATTTGAATTGTAGCTTTCATTTTCTGATAACACCTTTTTAGATTTGTAATCTGAACTCTCTGAAATGGCTCATGTTTACGTAATAGTATATGTTCTTGGCTTACTAAGTTGTTGATAACTTACCCCTTATCTCTATAATATTTTCAGATGTTTTGGATGTTCCAACTGATTTTCAAATCAACTACTTGGTATTCTGGAAGATTGATGTTTATTTTGAGCTTTTGTGGTGTTTAGATTAATCATATTGGAGTAGAAGATTTGAAATAGTGAGTCTTATGCGTCGTTGAAAATTTGGAGTCTATGATTGTATGGTTAAGATATGATTTTAAGTGACAAGGAGTAATTTTCCGACCCACCCAGGATTGGGACGTTACATACAAAGTATGATCCAGAGGAGCGTAGGAGACACTTAGCTTGTATGGTCATAGTAGGCAAGCCTTTTAGTTTGTGGAGGGTGAAGGGTTCCAAGCATATTCTAAATACTTGGAACCTATGTTTAACTTTCATTCTTGCCACACGGTGGCGCAGGAAATTAATAAACTATATAGAGTACATAGAGAGTTATTTAGAAACCAATTGAGGTGTAATGCCCGTGTCCTTGTGGTGAGACTTTTAGAAAATTATTTTTAGAAAAAGAGACAGGAATTACTGATCCTTTTAAAACTTTTTCACTTTCCTTCCTAGGATATGAAAGAGTTCTAAGTTTAAAATAAAACCTACTCTATGGATTAAAAGAGAGTTGTAGCGGAAATCATAAGATTAAATAAAGAGGCTTTTTACAAAATATCCTTTGTTACACAAAACTCGCCTAGGCTGCAGTCACTCTTCCCTTGGATCATGTTTGTCCTAAGTATTACTTCATACAGTCAAAATATACTAACATAGGTTTTTAGTCATGCATTCACATTTATCTACATACTTTACATAAAAACATACATTTCATTGAAAACATTACAAGGTGGGGTTTTTCTTTAAAAAGGTTTTCATTTCATAAAACATTTCCCACTCCTTACACTTTCATTCATAAAGAAACTAGACATAGATACATACATTCATTCATTCCTTTCACTTTCCTCTAGCCAGTACACACTGTTATGCCCCATGTGTTGAGGTTAGCGGTCTTTTAGACATGATTTTGCTTGTGGTCGCGAGTTGGGAATCCCTCAGTCAGGGGATAGCACTGGATGCACTACCAGTACTACTTACCCGGCATTGCAATTTGTCCAGTCCTTCGGTTCCCATTCATTCAGTCATGGCCGTTACGTATTTTCATACATTAAGACATTCAACCATTTCCTTTCATTCATTCAATCATTTCCTTTTCATTCCTTTCATCAGTCCATTCATTTCATAAATATCATTTAAAAGCATAAGCATGAGCATCATTGTAAACATTTGCTCATGGCATCCTTAAACATCAGTTCATGGTGTCGTTTAAAATCCAATTCATAGCCTCGTTTAAAATCCTCTTCATAGTGTCATTTTAAAAATACACTTTCATTGCATCATTTCAAATATCATTTAAAGCAATGAGCATAAACCTTTTTCTTTTCATAAAAATAAAGGCAATAGCTACTATGTATACCTTTAAACATTCATACATAGCATATTTTCATAAAACATCATTTATTTCATAAAGCATCGTAAAAAAAAAAAAAAAACATTTCATTTTCATTCATTTCATATCATTTAGAAAACTCTAAAAAGTATGAACATAATACTTACCTGGACTCCATGCTATTTCCATTACATGCAGTCCATTCATTTGCGTGTTAGATGACAACCTACATACATACATAACCTCACGTTATTCCTTTCCTCAAGTGAATAACTTAAACTTAGAAAATACATAAACTACACTCGACTTCGTACTTCCTTCATCCAGACATACTCTTTCATTCCATTCCATCTTCTATACTTTCCTTTATCACGTTTCCTCTTTCTCAGGATTGTAACTTGCGACCCATTTGAGGTCACCTTTCCTACACATAGCATTCTACTCTAAGTTCTTATCCTTCAGAGTGAACCTCCTTGATTCACTTTAAAGGCTAAGATACACAGTTGCCTTCATCGTTCTCTCTACGTACCGAACCATCCACTTCAATGCATAACTTGGACCAACCAAGTTACACATCTCAACCTTAGCCAATACACACATCCCCTCCTTCCTCCATGTATAACCTAACCGATACTTCCTCGTAATCTTAACCATGCATAATACACAACTTTAAGCCAAACTTGAGGCTTAGCTTCGTGTGCTCATGCTTAGGACAGACTATCCATTACCTATGGTAAATCTGTCCGGCACATATGTCCAACAAGTTTACACATGTACCTCACCCCTTTATGACCTAAGACAAACTTATAACTCACTAAAACACCCACTTGTGCATACAGGTTTCATATCCACCGGCATCAACACCCAACTCGAATCCAACCAATGTAACCTTTAACACAACCAGTCCAACCACTTGGCTTATCCCGACACTACCCTCGATCTACATGACGTATAACCACGTCATAGCTACGCCACATCCCATCACTTTACACCACACCTCAAACTGTATGGCTCATCCCAACCCTTCAAATGGCATCCTACCACTCCGCAACTATGTAGTCATCACATCATTGTGCACAACATCATCACATCAAAACTCCACACCTAGTCCCGTCACTTCACAGCATATTGCTACATCACCAACTACATCCCACGGCACACCATCCAGTCACTCCACACTACTTACGGCCATAATACAAACCGCACAGTTAACCCCAACATTTCAACTATGTACAACGAAAACACAGCTTCACAAACCACAATCTACACCACAACTTCATGCTCCACAGTCAAGCCACAACAATATAAAGCACCAAACACTCCAACTATGCAACCACATTATCAACAACTCCGTTCACAGTCTACAATTCATAGTGCTCCTTCACAATTACCAACACATCGTACCAACCAACATTTTACAATACCAATCCAATATCAACTTCGCACAGTATAATTCTTAATAAAAAGAGACAGGAATTATACCATAACGAGAGGCTGAAAGCATTGCGTCGCTTGCTGCCCAGGATGGTCCCGCTGCAGCGGCTATGCACGTGTAAGGAGGGGCCGGGTTAGGGCTTGGTGGTCACTACCATAACCTTAAAACAATGGTTGTCTGGGGTGGCTAGGGTTTGGTGTGGGCTCTTTGGTGGTGGCAGGAGGTGGAAAGGGGTCATCCTTGGCTAGCTTGGCAGTGTACGGTGATGTGAGGTGTCATGTGGGTACTGGAAGCTGAAAGGGAAATGAGGGAAGAGAAGGAGGGAGAAACATGGGGCTGGGGGACCATCGGATCTAGGGAGAAGGAGGTTGCAACGATAAGGCATGACATGGCAGTGGCTGGTAGCAGCGCATGGTGGCAAAACCGGAGAGAAGAAGGAGAGGCTTTAGGCTACCATCTAGTCGCAGGGAGAGAGAGAGAGTCCCATGGTGGAGGGGAGGGGATCGATGAGGCCATGAGGGGCTGTATCGACTGGTGAGGGGCTGGGTCTCAGGGTGGCATGCAGTGTGGCATGGAGAAGGGAGATTTGGGGAGAGAGAAACGGGCTAAGCATGGTTGTGCTGCGGGAGGAGACTTGTGGTGGAGGGGATCGGTGAGGTGGGGAGGTTGTAGGCATCAAGTGGAGCAGATGTGCGATGGCAGCGAGGCTAGCCTTGGTGGGGCTGGGCTACGGGGAAGAGGAAGGGGAAGGGGCTACTGGGTGGGTTTAGCTGGAGGGAAGAGAGAGAAAGGGGAGGGGAAAAGAGTTCTTCTAGGGAGTAGCCACTGTAGCGGTGCACAATCACACACCCTATGTGGTTTCTGTTTTTTTTTATTTTAAACGAAACGTGCATTTTGATTCTCAGTTGATTTTCTCTTCCCCATTCAAATTTCAAAACCTTTTAGAGCCCCATTCAAATTTCAGAGCCCCGCGAAATACCTCATCGCTCACCCGCGTTGCTTCACCTTCCTCTGCCCAGCGCCTCCAGGCGATGTCGTCTCTCTGTCTAGTGACACTGAGCTATGCTACACCATCTACTCAGCACCGCTACTCCCCGAGAGGCTTGGTTCTTTCTCTCTCCTAAGGCTAGGGTTTCACACTCTCTCTATCTGTCTTTGAGGCTTGGTTCTTATTTTCTATCCCTCAGAGATTCAATGGCGCAGCAGGAGGTCCATAACAGAGGAGCCGCTTAGGGAGCTGTCATCGACGTCTTAGTTTTCACAGTGGTAAAGCCACATGTCACAACCCCGCCCTAACCTAGGACAAGGCCGTGACCCATGACCTGTTCTTTCCTAATCACTATTAGTACTATATTTATTTATTTTTCTACGAGGGTAATAAGGGATATGCGTGAACATGTTATGCATGTACTCTGCACTTCTAATTTAAAAGAAACACCTGATTGATGATCTGTTCAATATTCTAAATAAAGGACTCTCAGAGTCCGTCATTCATTCACCAAACATAACTAGTCTGAAATAAGAGGAGACTCAATCCCTACAACACATACAAAAAGGCATTAAACCATTGTATGTGGGGTTACCATCACCCCACCATAGAAGTTACACCATTACCATCATCCCACCATATTGTTTACATCATGCCCAAAGACATATTGTCTTAAAGTCAAGCCAACAAGACGTCCCAACACGGGACCCATCATAAAAACATAAAAACATAAACATTATCATCAAAAGCTGAACCAACAGGGAACTCTAAGCATCGGCCCCTCCCTCCTCAACAGTGCCTAGCTCCACAACCTCTTCATCCATACCTGGACGTTTAAAACATAAACACAAAGTGAGTCTGATACTCAGTAAGCAGTACACCATGCCGTTAACCTATTAATCACATAATCTTTTCTTTTGAAAACATGCATACATAAAAGATTTGCTAATTCTTGACAATGCTTTCATGCATAAACAGTTTAAGGAATAACTATACTTTCATGCATAAATGGTTTAAGGCATAACTATACTTTCATGCATAAACAGCTTAAGGCATAACTATACTTTCATGCATAAACATTTCTAAGAAATAACTTTACTTTAAGTTGGCATAACTATACTTTCATGCATAAACATTTCTAAGAAATAACTTTACTTTAAGTTTCACTTTCTTTGGCCGATACACACTATTACGTCCTGTGTGTTGGGCTTAGTGGTCTTTTGGACCCGAATTCCACCCGCGGCCACAGGTTGGGAAGCCCTTTCGTGGGGCGCAGCACTGGGTGCACAACCAGTACCATTTACCCAGCATTGCAATCTACCAATTCCTTTGGTACCCTTTCATTCATATGGTCGTTATGTACTTTCATGCTTTCTTTCCTTTTCTTTCCTTTTTTTGAAATCAACATTTTCATTATCTTTCTTTAGTCCAAATGCATATGCGTTTCTTTGAAAAGAGTGTTTCATGTTATGCTACATACAGGTAAGGCATAGCTATTAAGAGAGAGCATGCATAAAAATCTCATGTTGCATTACCTTACATACACACAATTATAATCAAAAGGGTGCTTAATAGGGGCTACCAAGAAAGGCTTATACATAATATTTATACATTTATTCTTTCTCTAGAAGAACATTTGAAGAGGGAGAGAGAGAGAGAGAGACATTCTTTCATAAGAGAGCTTTTTGTAAGGAGCATGGTCATAGCTACTTACCTCGATGCTTTACAAGTAGGTTCCTTGAATCTTAAAAATAAACTCCTATTCAATGAAATGGGATAAACATAATAATATTCATTTCACATAAAGCTTTACTATCTGACACCCCTACGCGCTCACTTAAATTCCAAATTGGAATTGAAGTGTTTTTTTTTTCTTAACCCATTTAGCTACCCACTATACATGGCACTAAGTGAAGACATTAATATCCTCATTTTGACATTTAAAGAACTCATGAAGGTACATAACTTGCCTGCTATCCCTTTTTTAAAGGCCATCGTTTTCTATATGAAGCATAGGTAGTAATCGTAGGTTAGAAATATATAGGTGATAGGGATTTATTTAAGAATGGAAGGGAACAAGGAAGTGATACAAAATCTGAAACTTTTCATCAAAGAGGGCATTCAATAGCTTCGTAACATTATATGGAAAGTAAATCCAACAAAAGGCAATGCTCACAAGAGGGTCGATTTTTGTCACTTGTTCATCAAGGGTTTTTCATACTAAAATTTATCTTTGGTTAAACAATAGGGTGAAATTGAGCAAGGGATGGAATGGGCTGATTTTGGCTTCAAAACAGAACATATTTCAAAACTTTTGCAGTACATGGGCAGCTAGCAAGTCTTAGTACATTCATGGTCTTAAACATCCCTCTCTTAACCAAAATCTCAACTATACAATTAAATAATACAAGAGTTGTAGAAAACTTAAGAAAGCCTTATATATTTTTCTAAAAACATAGTATAATTAAAAAGGTACAACAGTTGGCAACTTAAAATTCCTAAGGTAAGCTTACTAGTTTAATTTAAAATTCCTAGTGGCTTACTTAGGCCATAAACTTGAGGAAAATATATCTAAAATTATAAACCTCAACTTAATTAATTTAACACATAGAGGCATAATTAAAACATGGCTTAGACTCAAGAAAACACAAGAAAGGACTACAAAATCTGCCTTGGAAAGCACACGGCTGGAACACAAAACAGAGTATAACACACGGCTTCTTCATACATCTATATGTATACATCAAAGCTCAACCAATCATCACTTGTGACTAACTAAGTTAAATAAGAAAATATACCATTTTCGAATGATAGGAGATACATGGCAAAACAACTTCAACATACTCAGTTTGGCCAAAAAACAAAGTTTTAAGGTTTATTAATACATAAACAACAACTAAAAATTAAGATCCAAACTAAAACAACTCAATGGGTCTCCCAAAATCAACTAAAACCGAGTGGGTCAAGTTAGGATTTTTTACCTTTGGTGAAATCTTTCCCAAAACACCAAAATGGGGAGGAGGAAGGTAGGTTCGGCTTAGGGAAATAGAGGGCACACAAATCCCTTGGCTGGAAGTCCAAACCGAAGCATTAACATTCACAAAAAGGAAAACTCCACTTGATTAAACCATGGCTAATATTTCGAAACACACAAGGGAGAAGATTGAGGGTATTCTTACCTTGTTATTTTCCTCTTGAGAGAAGGAAAAATAGATGTTTGGCTTGAGATTGGAAGAGAAATGGAATGGGAGAGTAGTGCGTTAGTCGCACAGTGAGGGCTAGGAGAGTGCTCTTCCTTTCCTTATTCTAGATGTCGGTGGGTGCAAGAGGAAAATGAGGATTTGTTTTCTTGTCTCTTGGAAGCCGACGTGTAGGAGAAGGAAAAGAGATCTAATTTGGCTTATGGGGGAAGCTACGGGTTCAAAGGGAGAAATGTCAAAGGGATTTAATTAAACTTGTCCAATAAGCTAGGGAATGAATGGTGGAGATCAAATGTGGGAAGATATTTCCTCTACCTACTCATCCAATGGTAAAAAGAGTTTGGGTCATTTCTCGAGTAAATAAAATTAAAGGGCTTGAAAGAAAATATTGTAAGGTCTTAAAAATCATACCCTAGAATTATTTAATAACCCATATGAAATAAAAGCACACCCATCTTTAAAATAAAATAATAAGATAATAAGATAATAAAAGTCTTTATTTCAAAATATTTAACTTAAAGAATTAATAAATGACATAAGAATCTAAGTAGTAGGATTCGGGTATTACACCACAACTGCTTGTGGAGGTTCCCAAGGCGACCGATGCCATTCAGTTCTACAATGCTGCGTTAGGCGCTGAGGGACTCAGTCGTACCATGCTCCCCAAGTGCAAAGCTGATCAAAAGTTCCCTCTCATTCTCTCTGCTCAGCTAAAGCTCGGTGGCTCCACCTTTCTCATCTCTAACTTCGCTATGACTCTGCTGCTCCGTAAGCCTCTCTCTCTCTCTCTCTCTCTCTCTCTCTCTCTCTCGCTGCATATATACTTTTTCAAACATTCTTGTTTGTGCGTGTAGAGTGTCACTTTCCTTCGGATTCGTAGGCCTCAAAGGCAGTTTTGTGCATTTTAATGGATCTCATGCAATTTTGTGTTAGCATTTTACAATTTTTACTTCAAAATATACTTGATTTCTCTATTTTAGATAGCCGTTCGTATTTATGGCTCCTTATTCCATATGTTTTTCACGTCTTTTCTCTAGTACCTTTAAATGTATAAACCAAAATTTTTCACTTTTACGTGGTTATATGCTTGAGTTTTATAAGATTTTTGAAATTTTTTCAGCCTTGGTTATTTTTCCAATGAATTTATTGTACAGATTTTGAGATTTATCAATCGTAAGATGATTTTTTCCTTCCTATTGGGTTTCATTGATTCTAATTGGGATTTCACTATGATTTCAAGGATTCACTTGGAGTCATAGGAGAAATACTACTCCATAGTTATCAATAGTTTGATAACTATTGATAAAGTTGTTTATCAATAAACATTTTGAGGCCCTAATTGTTTATTGTTGAAGCATTTTAGAGAATAAAGTTGTATAATGTGATTTTACTTGCGTTATTAGATTGATAAAAATAAGAAAATTGGTTTGTGACAATGATCTTGCTGCTTTTTGGCTCTTTATTTTAGAGAAAGAGTAAGAAGAGAAAGTAAAATGAAACAATTAAGATATGGGTTGAACCTAAGGTTGTCGGCACAACAGAAGAAGAAGCAACAGTCGTCAAAACCACCTCATCCGCCTCCTTTTGGCTTTAATGATGAGGATGAAGACAATGTCGAAAGAGAGATTTCTTGGCAAACTAGCAAGAACAAGTCCCTCAAGGATGTGAGTAAAGGTTGTTGCAGGGAAATATGCAATTTCTTCTTCATATCATTTCTTATGGGTCTAACTTGTTTATCAAATATGTAATTTACTGGAGTTTTTTTTTTTTTTTTTGACTCTCTCGCCTTTGATAAGTTTTGATCTTCGTTATCTTTTAAATGTTTATGTCCCTTAGTCATGTGTGTTGTCCGTTTTCAGTCCTCAATGTATGTTTAAGTCTGTTTGCTTTCTTTCTAAATCTTTTAGACCTTTTATTTTGAACTTTTTGCTCTTGTATGGTCTATCTATGGTCTAGCTTTGGCGTGGTTTCTGCATTAGTGATTGCAATTTCAATAAAAGACATCGCATCATTTAATGTATTATTTACTGAGAAAAGCCTGAATTCTTTAGAGGACATCCCATTTAACTGCTCTTGCTCAATATATTTAATTTCAAGGGAATCTCAAATGTTATTAGCTTTATTTTGGTTGTGTTAATATTGTGAATCACTATTCCTATGCTCTAGTCTTTCTAAAATTGACTACCTAGTCTTTCTTTCATCCTTGTTTTCTTGCATTCAGAAGTATAACACTGGAGCATGGATTGATTTCTCGTTATTTTCTATTCAATACTTAATCAATTAATTGATTGTGACTATTGTTTCATTTCTTTTTGTTTCAGAGATCTAAGCTTCAACTCCCCTCTCATCACTTGCCACCTAATATGATATTGTGAATAGCTTGTTCAGAGAAATCTTATTTTGGTTTTAATTATTTCTGCACAAAGAATGGCTTTATTATTGTGATCCTTCCCATGGATGATTTTAGCTATCAAGTTCTGTTGGAGTTTATCATTAAATAGAAGAACTGGACCATGGATTGATTCTTCATTATTCTTTATGTAATACTAAACCAATCATATGATCATGAAATCTTGTTTGTATTTCTATTGTTTCTTAGATCTAAGCTTCATTGCCCCTCTATTCACTTGGCGCCTAATATGATCATTTGTGAATAGTTTGTTCAGGGAAATCTCATTTTGATTTAATAAATTTCTACTCCAAGTATGGCTTTATTATTGTGCTTGCGAAGGTGTTTAGTGCATTGTCTTGGAGTTGGTCTTCCAAGTCTCTTTAGGTAACTAAAGAGGCCGTTGAGCTTTGTGGCTCTAGTGAACCATGCAGGCCTGGAGCTCACTGCATCACACTTGATCACTGCGCTTGCGAACTTTTCCTTTTCACTCCCTTTCACTTTCTTATGGTTGTTTCTAAATGAAGTTGAAAAATAACCCCTGATTTACAAGTTATGGCTATACAATGGGTGGCTACAACTCTGACTATGGTGCTGAAATGACAGAGGATTCATTGAAGATGTTACTCTTTTTACAAAGATTTTGATTGAATCTTAAAATATCCATTCATGTTATGAATTTAGATAGCCACAGTATTTGTATAACTAGAATAATCCTGAAGTTATGGGTCAAAATATCCATTCATGTTATGTATTTAGATAGCCACATTATTTGTATAATTGGAATGATCCTGAAGTTATGGGAGTCTGTTCTTGTACTTGATGGCATTTATTTCATGAACATGTGGTTAATTTCAAAAGATGCACTCATGTGGTTAATTTCAATGGAATATCAAGGTAATTTGAGCTTCATCTATTGTTGAGTACGATTATGGGCAGATAAGTTTTTTGGTTTCTTGTTGAGTAATGAATTTTTAGTTGTTTTTACTTTTAGGTTAGTAGTGGAGGTGATAATGCTCCTTCATGATGTAGATGGTTTTTGAATGGAAACAACTTGTGCACATGATTTGATGAAACCCATGTATGTAAATTGTATGCCATTAAATTAACATGTGTAATGAAAACAACTTATGCACATGGTTTGATCTCGCCTGTGTATGTAAATTGTACCTGTCCAAGTCTAATGTCATTGGAAGTACCCCAACAAAGAATCAAGAAGTCTAAATACTTGCAAATTGTCATTATATTCATAACCTATCCGAGTTCAAGGACTTGGTTTTCCAGAGTCTAAAACAGAGCATGTTCATGTGCTAAACCAGCCAACATTACTAATAATCACAACAAATTAGTTGACTAGCATAAGTGAATCTTTACAAATTAGAAAGAGCCAGACAGGTCTATCCTGAAGCTATACATAAACATTTGGCAGAAACATTAGTTCTTATTGTACTTTAACTCTGGGAATATAAGCTAAGCACAACAGCTACCCATTTTCACTTTTGAACTAGCCTTGTGCTTCTTCACTTTTGATCTCCCTATTTTCTTTCCAATAAAGATTCCTAGCTTCATGGCTGTAAATAATGCTCATGTTATCAGAAGTGGTCTCACTGCCTAGTTAAAATCCTCCAGGTGTTGATACTTCCTCACCATCCCAGGACATTCTTAAATGTAACCATTTATACTTCAGTTGGATCAGCCTAGAAGGTGGTCCATTCATCACCAAAAGTCAAAATCCTTGGAAACAGATGACTATAATGGTAACAACTTTTCGGGTTAACTCGCATGTATATATCGCATGCTTAACATAAAATTCATGGAACTGATCTCGATCCCTCCATGAACCACCTATTTTCTTTCTTATATGACAGATGCATGCATCTTTAATTGGTGTCGACACCCCACAGTTTATGATTCCCATCATATATAAGTTTCAGAACATATTATATATATATATATATATATATATATTTATAAGGCCCTCCAGTTTCAGAATATATAAAAACATAACAAAACATATCTGAGTTTAAAGATCATCACCAGCAACCATTAACTTCAAGGAAGCATTTTCTGCAACTCACTAACATTTTCATGCCCTAAGAAAAAAAATGCCCCAAACTTTACCTCTCTCAGTACAAAGAACTTAATAAGACCGAAGTAGAAATGCATTATTCTGGAGTTACCCCTTGTTGCTAAATTGCATTACACCTTCAGACTTTGTGCCTTTAGGGAGTTTTATGTGTTTTGGTACCATGATATTTGTCTAGTTTAAATTGACCTAAGTAGAATTTTCCTCTACGATATACTACATACGGTTAGACCAATAGGTGCATTGCATCTTAACTACCATATACGAGGGGTATGTAGCCTCGTGTTACATGTCCCAACACTTCAGTCACCGTTCAATCCCAAGCGGGGGGCTAGGGGCGTCACAATGAACATGATGCCCAAGAGAAGGCCCATTTCGAGGCCTAAATTAAGGTTTAGCACAATAGAAGTTTTATGCCCAATGAGAATACACCACTCGGAGTTTAAGCCTAGGATTCCCCTCATTGTTTCAAATAGTAAATACAACCACCTAGCAAATAGTTTTCCTTCTCTTGCAAAACCTCCCACACACCCCTACGGATATTGTTTTAATCATGGCCAACCCTCCATCATGACCTCAAGCTCATATTTCCAAAACCCTTCATCGTCCCATTGAATAGTAACTTTGACACCATGCATGCCAATTCCTTCTAGCTTTTCATTCTATCATTTTTTCTGAATTTTTCATCTTCTTCACTTGCATTGGATCAATCTTCCACAGCTCTAGAATAGTAGTTAGATTGCAACTAATGTCACGAAGTGGGAAGGAATGCCAATGCCAAGAAACAAACCAATCGGATGCACTAGGTGCAAACCGATGCACTCCAAGAACAAGCCAACAAATCCTTATTCTTTCAACCACCTCATCAACTGATTTTCTGAACTTGATTAACCCACTCTCATGATACCTAGTTCTGGAAGATTCAGGCCTAAGATGAAGCCTAGAATAGCCCCCATGGTCACTCCAAAAACCAAACTATTTCACCTTGCAAAATAGAACTTGTTTTCAGCCAAACTTCACCATTGCTTTCAAAATGTTTCTGCAATAAATCCAACCATCTTCACATGCCTATAGTACCACACCTAGCTCTGGATATGTGTCATCAAATCACCCTAAGAACCCACCCCAGAAATGATCAACACCACTGACAAAATGGTGGGAAACCAAGTGCAAACTCTAGGCTAAACCCTTCCCCATTCAACCCACTTCCTTTTGCTGCACATCAAACACCAAGTGTCCAACATTCATGCCTCGAATACACTTCTAGAAAATTCACTCAAAAAGTACGGAAATAGAGACCAAGAACTTTCCACAAGGATTAGGACTAAAGTTGATCATATCTAGACAAGTTTTAAAGACTAAAACCATCGACCTACACTTGGTTTCCCTTGAGGAATCAATTAATTTTGTCCTAACTTATGAAACCACTCATCTATCACCATCCTTTGGTCCTTGTCCCTGAGTTAATAGTGTGGTGTGTTAAATTGTACAGATATGGAAATTCAAGCATGCACTCCACCAAAACTTACACCGACCACCTACACTACACTTTAGCTAAACTGTGCACCTCTTCACCTTTTGCTTCCTCACTCAAACTCTATAAATAGCACTCTCCTTCCCTCACTTCCTCCAATGCAAATCTCAAGCATTTCCTTAGCTTTCTTGAGATCTAGACATCCATAGTGTTAAGGAGAGTGAAACTGAGTGGTGAGATTAAAGTCCTTGAAGGGTGATAGGGTTGTCTTAAAGACATGAATTAGTGAGTAAATCTCCCATATCTATTTTTTGGAAGTTAGAATCACATATTAGGCTTTGTTTTAAGGTATGAGAATGAGATGGATTGAGTTACATGAGTTTAATCTTTGGGAAGAATATTTTGGTTCAAATTTGGTGTTCTTCATGGATAAATTGTTTTGATGTGAAGCTTTAGTCATGACATATCTTGATATGATTTAGTAAGATTAGCTAATGTATTGTTTAATTAATCAAAGGTTTTTATTGAAGGAAAACAACATGTCATGGTAGGTTTATAAATCTATATCTTGGGTTGATCATCTAGCATGTTTCAACTTTGACTTGTTTGGAGGTTATCTTGTGATATCATGATTAAGTCTCCAAAGCATGTGTTATAAAATTCTAGAAGCCTATTATCATCACCATTTCAAGAGTTAGAATGCATGATTCTTTGGATGTATAAGGATTCATATGTTAAAGAGAAGTTAGATACATCATGCTAAGTACTAGGTTTTTGTGAATTCATGATGGTTTATTTTTTTCATCACATGGATGTTGATATGATTCCATATTGCTTAAATCTAAGTTATTAACATGTTAATAAGTTCATATCCAATTATTGGTCATAAAGAGTTCTTAAGGATTATAGGCTTAAAATCACACATAATGTAAATCAAGCCATATGCATGCCACGAATTGGATGAAATTCTCATGGTGGATGTTTGATTCATGAAATTCTAAGATCATATATAGAATAAGAAGATGGATTAAATGAAGTTTGTGCAAATTGGTGGAATTTGGGGCCAAAATACAAATAGTGAAAGTTTAAGGCCTAAATAGCAATTTCGGATAAACTAGAGGTAAATTTTGCAAATACTAATTTTGGTTTGTTAGATTCTAGACATTTCATACTTCCTAACTCTAGCACATATTGTATTTCAAAAGCAACATTTTTAGAACTTAGGAAGTTTATAAGTTAGCTTCTAACTTACTCTTGGATAATTTATTTATGATTATTGTATAAATGTCACATTCATGTTATACATGTCATTTTGATCATGAAATATCATATGATACATCATTGAACATTTGACTACATGTATACATGGCAAGTGTCATATTATTTTTACACGAACCATGAAAGCACGTTGTTTTTAGCATGGAGCATGAAAATATGTTTCTATCATAAAGTACACTACATGTTACGAAATGAACATGTAATAAAATATTTTGTCAAAAAGCATAACATGAAGATGTTTTAGCATGAACCAATGCTAGGATGAGAGAATATCCTAGTAGAACTCCTTTATCAACTCTGGAATGAATAAAAATTGAATGGTAACCCTTGGGTTGACAACAAGCTATCAACGGTCTTCGAGTAGATTCATTATAAAGAATACCGGAGTGAAATCGTACATAACACATCATTCTGGTGGGTGCATATGTTATGATGATGGTGATATGTTTAAGAGGTCAATGCATTGAAAAATATATCTGCACAGCTCTTATAATGTGGTCTCAACATGAGTTGTATTATGGTCACCAGTAGGTACTCACAACGTAAATGGGGAACTATGATGATACCTTATGTTATGTGATAATGACTCTAATAACTAAAAGTATGCTTTAAAAAAAGATGTCTCTATAAGAAAATGTGCATCAAAGTTTTCTTAAAGATGCTGAGGAATCTGGATGAAAGTCGAATACAGTTTTCTACATGTCATGCATACATCTTATATTTATCATCTATCATGAATATCTTATTTTTGTAAAAATTGGTTATTTAACTTACTGAGATTTCAATGAATCTTATTATGGTAGTCCCAACTATCATTCTTCTCAAAATTGTAGAAGTTGTAGCAGGACCAAACTTTAACGATCAAGATGGTGATGGACTCCAATCCCTAGATACGTATGATGAAGGATGAGCTCGACCTTGATCACAAGTTGGAATTGATTATGATGTTTTTAGAGATGGTCTTGATTACCATGCTACACCTTAGATAAATTATTTAAGCTATCTTGATGTTGTTTGTATTTAGCAGATTCTATCTCCCAGTTGTGTTTGAACTTATGCCTTATAGATTGGACCTCTTTTAAGTAAGGCATTAATTATGTTTAATTTGAATGTTCTTATGTTTAATTTGAATGTTGGGATGTTTAGTTCATTATGGCGCAAAGATTTGTAGAAGTCACCCTTTTTAGACAATGATTATTCCATACTGCTAGTTGCATACTATGATGCATTGTATATTAACTATCATGAACGGGGGTATGCAATCATGTGTTGCATGTCTTGACTCTCCAAGTCTCAGTTCCATCCCCAGCGGAGTTTGGGGATGTCATATTTTTTCAAGATGGAACCCAACCTTTTTAATGTTGGAGATGAGCCAGGAGTATAGAAAGGCATTTCACTTATTGGGTGAGGAGGACATACAATATGTCAACCATTTTAATGATGTGGGGGGATTGGGCAAACCTAATGATGATGATTAGGTTGTAGTTGAGATTTTTATAGAATTATTTAGGCTTTTCTATGAAGTCACAACCACCATTTTTGGTTCTTTGTATGTTACATCTAATGGATTTTGTCAACAAGTATATTAGATGGAATAACAACTGAATCAAATATACGGAAGTGACTATACTAGGTTGTGGGAAATGGTAATGAGAATGAGGACTAAATATGACAAGTATTAGAGATATTTGATTAGGATAAACATTTTCCTATATGTGGCTATTGTCCTTGACACCAGTACAAAATTGATTGCATAACGTATGGCTTTGGATTGGTGAACGTGAAGGCATGGATGAATCATATTGCGGTAAGGGTTAGGGAAACCCTTAAAAGATTGTTTAATGAGTTTGCCGCATTCAGGGAGGGTAATATTCCGACACCTACAGCTATTGCATTTCCTCCTCCAGAAGTCAAAATGGGGAAAAAGCGTACATTGGGGTGGGATAAAAGGTTGGAGCAGGTTTCTAAGCTTCATCAGCCATCAGACGGCCATTCTGAGTTAGATAGATACTTGGCAGTAGAGATGCACCTGTTTAAGCTGGGGTTTGATATTTTATCTTGGTGGAAGGTTAATACAATCAGTATCTCATCCTTAGAGACATTGCCTGCAGTATTTTGGTCATCCATATTACTACCGGGGGCACATATTGTATCCATTCCATAGTTTATTGTCTCCTACTACTATGGAGGCATTTATTCGCACTCGAAATTAGATCAAATGGAAGAAAATTTATATTCCGAATGTGGTAGACATTGTGGAGGTAGACAAGGAGGTGGGTGGTGGTCAGAATGGATTGGGTAATCGCTTTTAATTCATCGATTTACTTTTGCTTATAAGATATTGTGTTATTCCTTATATTCATTTGACCGGTCTTAATTTTAAATTTAATTGTTATAAGGACAACTTCGATAAATGAGGCTACGTTTACATCGGCCTCAATATGACTTCCTAGTAAGATCCACTATTGCCATTGATTTGTATAATTTGTCTCTTAATTATATGTAGTATGTATATAATCTGTAATTCTAATTATTATTATGTTATATTTTTTTCAACTTTTATAGTCTCACTGTTACATGCCCAATCTTAATCTCAATGATCTCATCTTAGTTTGTACTTTTAATTTTTAACTTTTTTACTTCTCTAAATAATGTCCGTATTTATGATTTTTTTTTCTCTTATTTTGTTTTTCAATTTATAGTCTCACTTGCCCAACCCTAATCTCAAATTTCCAATGATCTAATCTTGAATTATTGACAGAAAAGCCTACAACCAGAACCTTATGATCTAATCTTGGTTTGTACTTGTAGTTTTAAGTTTCTAACTTTTTACATATGTATATATTGATTGTAATTATAATTGTTTTTCCTATTAATGTTTCAGGTTTTATAATGTCAAAATGTCACTTGTCGACGACGCCTAAATTCCAATCTCAAGACTCAAAGTCAATGTCAAATGATCTCATAAGTCATAAGTTATCTTACTACAATTTGTTATTTGATTGAAACATTATTATTCATTTAAATTACTTAAAAATTTGTAATATTTTTCGATAATTTGTAATAATTTTATATTAATTTGTATTATAGTAATAGTTTAAAATTATTAGTTAGAAATTAGAAGTTACTCACTTAATTGGTAGAACTTTTGACTTTATGTTTAATGCTTTAACAAGTTTTGTTTCATTTTATGTAATATGTATAACATTAATTTCTAATTTAGATAATTTAGAATGGTATTTGTTCCATTTTATAGGTTATGGGCCCATTTGGGCCAAACAAGGGAGGGGGCAGCTGACGGAGCTGAGGTCCAAATTCACTCTCGGTACTCGGACGGGGCCCTTCCCACAAGGTGCGGGGCCAGATTCCAATGGGTAAACCCCACCCTCCTGCCCATGCCAGGGTCGGAGTGCAAGATGGGGGCACTCTTACCCCAAGAGTGTGAGTAGCACCCCTATATAATTTAGAAAATTCTACTTTGCCCTTTGAATTTTCAACTGGGTTTGACTGTTATTGTATTTTCTTTTATTTTTCAAAAGTCTTTTCTAAAATGTTTAAGAAAATTACCACTAGTGATTTGTATATTTTTTTTAAATGTTTGGAAAGCGTTAAAAGATGTTTGCAAAAAGAAAAAAAAATGTTAATTGCACTAGGGGACACGCCTAGCGATAAAAGTTGGGCGGCACAATAGTATTACCCTATAATTTCTATTTTGAAATTTAGAAAAGGTGTATTAATTTTTTTTTTTTTTTGACATTTGTAGCACTTGTATTGATTTTTGTGTTTTGTTTTAAAGTTTTTAAAAGTTAAGAGTGAAAAAAGAAACCGGTGAATCGGACTGAATCGAACCGAATCGATGGGTTCCAAACCCGGTTCAGTCTGATAATAATTTCATTTTTTTTTTAAATCAGTCTAGTTTTTATTTTCTTTTTTCTTACACTGGACTGAACCAGACTGGACCTGTTCATATATATATATATATATATTAATATTACATAAAATATTTTTTATATATAACATATATAATATTATCACTAATATATATAATCAAATATATAAATAAGTTAGAAACTGACATATTATCACTAGCATATTATCACTAACATACATAATCAAATACTATATCACTATATGATACTATTACATATGTGTGTATATATATATATGCACACTAATACTATTACTTATACTATTAGTAATCTACTATATATAAATAACTATATAAATCATTATAGTATTAGTAGTTATACTAGTACTATATCACTATAAAATCCACTATATAATCCACTATATCATTATAGTATAGTTATACTAACTAAATAATCCACTAATACTATATTAAAACCAGACCGGAACTGGAAAAATCGAAAGTACCGGTTTGTGAATGTAATTGGTACAGTATCAGTTCTTCAAATCTCAAAACCGGTGTATACTGATTCGGTTCTAAAATATAGCCAAAACTGGACTGAACCGGACCGGTTACACCCCTAGTAAAAGTTGTATTATTTTTGTATTTGAATACTTTTAGGTAATAATTAGATGAAAGATTTAAAATTAAAAAGTGTTTTGTGCCTAAATGATATCTGGGAATAAAATTATAAGTCCTATTTGATTTTCTTTTGTTTTTTTTTTCATACCATTAATCATGCTATAAATAATATTCTTTTTATTTTTCTTTCTCATTTTCCTTTGTATGTGGTGGCGGGGAGAGATCTCCTGTAATTAAGATTTTCATTAAGGTTAAATTATACTATATATAATTAAGAATAAATTATATTATATATAATTTAAGATTTTTATTCATTTTTCTCTTTTCTATTATTCTATGTGATTTTTCTTTTGTTTTTTTTTTCATATTATTAACCATGCTCATTTTAGTTTTAAATCTAACCTTGGAATTGGTTGCATTTAGGTGTTGAGGGGATCTCAAATGATCTGAGTTGATCTGTGAATAATAATGCTTTATGAATTCCATTGAGATGTGTTTAAATGTAGAAGTAGGTTGACATATGTTTAAATATATAAAGTAGATTGAGATATGTTTAACGTGTTGTGAAAAGTTGATAAAATAATAAATCTTATGAATGATTTAAGATATATTGAAATAAGTTTAGCATCCAACATACGCCACTAGTGTCTCGACCCACCACAATTGAAACAGACTAACAGTAGGACCAAGCAAGCACATTTTGCATGCTTATGCTTACATTAATACTGTAACGCCAGGGCCTAGCGCCAAGCATGTTTTTTTTTTTTTTTTATATATATTTTCAGGCTAAGCATATGAAAAACCTAGTTGACTTTTTTTTTAGTACTATTTTACTGGCCCAAATTGTCTTTAACGGACATCAAATTTTCTAATAGACTTGTCATTATGATTTAAATTCTTGAAATATTTTTGGATTGGGTTACATATATTTTATGGGCTAGAAATATTTATAGGACAAGTCGCAATATTATAGACTTTTGGATCGAGGCCCAAAAGTCAGAGGAAAAGCCCATTTATCGTATCATACCCATGAGCCCAAATACATGGAATGGACCAGTAAGCCCAAGCCGTGGAAATCAGGGAGCCGTTTTCACTCCCATATCCCATGCATGTATGTGATCTTCCCACTAGGGTTTTCAGCAGCGGCTAGATATACCACTACTTTGATCAAACAACCATATATATTTCTCCCGATTTTCTCTCCATTTCATTTTTAACTCCCCACGATTCTGTGGTTTACCCTTTCTGTTTCTCACATAATATCTTCCTATCAACAGATTTAGATACTAAAACTCTCCCTGCTTATCAATCCATATCCCGCTCCCTCACAGCAGATTTCCACTTCCCTACTCTAGGGTTTTTATATCAATCACCTATTTATACACTTCATTCACAACCCTCATAGCTTCTACCACCGTTTTCTCCTACCGTCAGCATACTCAGCATCGTACCCCCAGCCCTCGCATCACCCTCCTCCCCCCCCCCCCCAATGCACTTTTACAGTCCACCACCCACGGCCAGCAGAGGAAGATCATCACCACGGGTAGCACCACTTGAGATGCCGAGCACACGGATTGCAAGGCAAGAGACTCACCCACACACGGCCAAAAGCCAGCCTGCACCTTCACGATTTTACTCAACCATCACACAGAAGCTGCAGCTTCCCAAGGAGGGCAAGCCACTGCATGCATCTCCACAATGCTGCCATACCCCACCACCGTGACCCAGCCGTGAACCCACCAGTGTAGCCACCTTTAGCCATCCCTTGAAACATCTGTTCCTCACTCCCGAAACAGAGGATCTGTTTCCTCCTACCTTGAGCCACTGCAACCACTCCCCACCAAGAGTTCCTTCACGTTGCAACCCCACAGAAACCGTCGGCGAAGACTTCCGTCACCCTAGGTCCACCTCACTCCACCTCAGCCTCGCTGCCTCACAGTAATCTCCCTCTTTGTTTCTCTTTCACGCATCTCTCACTCTCCATTCTCTCTTTCTTGCTCATCACTCTCTCTCTCTCTCATAACCAGCCCTTCAACTCAACTGCATCTTCATCGCACCACTCAGTTTGCCGTCTCGAGCAGCTCTCTCTCGTGGAGTGCAATGCCTCTGTAGCACGGTTTCCCTTCTGGTAAGATTCAATTTTTCCCTTAGAAAGTTACTGTTGTATGTTACGTACAGTTTTGATAGGGAAGGTTAGGTCATGATATTACATTTTTACCCCTAGAGTTATAAGTCAAGGCATGAGGTTTGAAATTTCAATATAAGATGTGTTTATTTTTTACGAAAGACCTTAGTTGGATTCGGATAAAATTGTCTTATTATTATGATGATATTATGGTGTTAGAAATTAGTTGAGTGGGGGCCGAGGATGGTTTTAGAATTCAATCGATTAGCATGTGAAATTAAGTGAAAATCGATGTATTCAAGAATTGTTGACATCTTAGGGTCACGAAAATGTTAGATTTTTTTAGGATAAAATGTTATTTAGCATTTCAGGTTTAAATATCGAAATACGTGTCCGACTGAAAATTTATGAAACTTACGTGATTATTTTATAGGTGACGAGTAATTTTTGTTCGGCATTTATTGAGGAAAATTTTTGAAAAACTAAGAAGTCCAAGTAAGCGGAGTTCCTATACTAGACTTTGCATAAAATAAAATGAACTAAGATCCCTCTTGGAAAATGTGCATGTTTTGTCATGAAAACAACCCCAGTTATTTGTTCAGCAGTACTCATGGACTCTGATGAAAGAGAAAGTATTTTTGTCATGACTGATGTAGACATGAGGTTATTTTTGACATTATGTTTCCGAACTATGCAAAAATAGTGAATGTGAAAATTTGTGCATAACTTATATTTTTGTGATATGATTCTGTTATGTTCTGATTCTATTCAATACTTTATTTTGATAAGATGTGGCATCTGAAAAACCTTTGGCATGACTATCTGGTTCTGTCTCTGATTTTGTTTCTTCTCCGTTCAGTTAGAGACCCTACCACGAGGCTTTTACATGGCTTCTGTTCTGATATGATATGGCCCTACCACGGGAAAGAATAGTGGTACTCTATTTCAGTTCTTATATGCATCTACTTGGTTATCCGTAGATGTACAACCCTACTACGGGGGTTAAACATAGTATCTATTCTGATATGATGCTCTGATATGATGATGATGATGAATCATATATGTTATGCCAAAGTACTTTTAAAAATTCACATTCTGTTTATGCTCGGTTAGCTACCGAGATTTGTACAATCCTACCACAGCAGTTAAACATTGTCCCTATTCTGATATGATAAGATAAGATGCGATGTTTCAGTTTATGCTATACCAAAGGGATTTTAAGTATGAATATTTTCAAACTTTCACTCTGATATTTTTTATAACATGTTCTGACTCTGCATTTTGAAAACAAATATTCTCATTCTGCATTCTGAAAGAAAAGTATTTTGTTCTGCACTCTGAACTCTGTAAATGATCATGTTTACACACTAGTATATGTTCTCTGCTTACTGAGTTATTAATAACTTACCCCTTATCTCCTAACATTTTTCAGATAATTTTGATGGTTCAACTGGAGAACAAGAGTAATAAGTTTTAGCAAGGTGTGATGATCATAGAGGAATAAGTGTCCAAGAGTACAAGTACTTATTTGGAGTCATAGTTAGTAAATTGATTATTTTCAGATATCTTGATGTGTTGGGTTAAGGATTTTTTGAGTCTTTAGGGAGTTTTTAATTTATGTTATTGAGAATTTCTTTGTTGTCCCTTTGAAGGAACATGGATATTTTGGTTGAACAAAGGAATTAATATTTTATGGAGTCTTTTAAATTTTATAGTTGTGATATTGAAGACGATTTTAGGTAATATGAGATAACTCTCCAGACCTCCGAGAACGGGGTGTTACAAATCCCATTGTGCGCCTAGTGATAGTATGCCAAAAAATCCCGCCTTGTTTGTTTTCACAACACATCTCATCGCATCTCATCTAATTTGTAACACCATGCTCCTTCCTTCTTACGTACGCTTCTTCTTTCAGAAAATAGCAAATTCTGAGGGCGAAAATTATGTAACAGTCTACCCTCCTCTCTAGTGACTGTGAGCCTTGTTATGCGTGCCGAACCCCGATGACATGTTTTCAAAGATATTATGTGATTTTTAAAGTACACCCAGTGTTTTAAATGCATTGAAAATATTTATATGGAGTATTTTTCAGTGTTATTGAACTAAGCTTGATTTTAAATAAGACAATTATAATATTTTTGAAGAGCTCCAAAAATATTATAGTTGTTGGAAATCATTTTAATATCATTTATTAAAATGATTCTAGTTATTTAAAATATTATGAGATTTAAAATTATATTTAAAACTCTAATTAAAGTAAATGATTTTATTCTTTAAATATATTAAATAAGATTTCATCATTTTATTAATGATGAAGGAATATTATTTTATAAACTAAAATTTAGTTTAAATAATATTCTACCTTAATTCCTCTTAGTGCTTTTAATTAAGTTAATATTTACGCATTTTCAAATCAGTGTTTTAATTCCTCATCGTTAGATCGTTTTGAAGATCTCAAGACAAAGGGACTGGATTAAATATCCAGACCGCTCTCTCTTCTCCCTCACTTTTCCCTCCCCATTCTCTCTCCTCCCTCTCCCTCACGTGTACGGCGTACACTGCCCCTCTCCTAGCCATTTCTTCCTCAGCTTAGCTGGGTGCCGACGTGCACTGCCTGGCCTCACCGCCCCCACCATCGACATCCCCTCACGCCATTGAGCCTCCCTCCACCACCGAAGCTGGCCTCCACCGTGCAGCCCTCCCCCTCTTTTCACGGTAAGCAGCTGAAATGGGTAAAAAAACCCATTTCTCCTCCTTGCACCTCCGTACGCAGCCACCACACCGCCACCAATGGCCTCCCCTCCCACCGGTGAACCTCTCCCATGGAACCCAAGCCACGACAACCTTCCTCTCCCCCTCTGTCGCACGCATGCACGAAACCCATAAATGGGTTTCGCATGGCTTCAAGGCCACCGACAGTCCCAACCCCACCAAGCACCACCATGAACTTCCCTTTCCCTCCCCCTTCCTCCTCCACTTGACTCGAGGCCCATAGCCTCCCTCAACCGCACGGGCTCTCTCCTCCCTCACACACGGGTTTCTTCCCTTGTGTCACCGTGCGTGGCTACCCAGGTGCCGCACCACCACCGGAGCTTCCTCTGGCCACTGTGACACCTCCCCGAGCTCCTCCAAGCCAGCCAAGTCCTTCCCCTCTTCCAAGCTCTCTTACTCCCTCATAGACTCTCCCTCCTTCCCAAGCTTGACCCACAGCCGTAGGCCACCGTGGCGCCACCCCAATGCCGCCATCACCTTGCTAAGGTCCTTCTAAGCCCCTCCATGCTCAGCCCCTCCTAGAACTGCCACTTTACGTGATGGACAGCCAATGTATGTGGCTGACCGCCACTGTACATGGCTAGATACATTGTGTACCACCCCTCACCGTCACCATGAGGACACCATGAGCCCTTCCAAGACCACACTTAGCTATCCAAACGCCCAAACAGCCACTGTACATGGGTTAGCCGCCACGTACGACCATTCCGACATCATCGACTGTGACGATCAGCGAGCAATGCACGGGTTATCCTGTCGATGGTATAACTCTTTATCCCTCGTTATTTATGTTTGATGTTAATGAGTTGATTAGGTTGTGGACTGTGCTATTAGTATTTGTGGAGTTCATTGTATTGTGATGTGCTGTGAAGTGAAGTGTTGGGCATTCTATGTAACGAAGTGTTGGGCGTTTCTATGTAGTGAAGTGTTGGGTGTAGCTGGCATGTGTGCGATGTAGTGTTGTGCATTGTGTTGCAATGGTGGCGTGGCGTCGTGTGGTTTGGGAAAAGAGTACACGCAGAGCGTACTCTTGTGGCCTAGTGTGGGATAAGGAGAGTATGTGTAAAATATACCCTCCTGGCATAATGTGGAATGGGAAGAGTACACGTGGAGTGTACTCCATGTGGCGTAGCATGTGTGAAGGAAGTACACGTGGAGTGTACTCCTTGTGGTGGAGTGATGCACCATATGGCGCGTATGCCGCAGTGGTGATGGGTTGTAGTGTGTGTGAAGGGAATATACGTGGAGTGTATTCCATGAGATACAGCGATACACCGTATAGTGTGTCACAAAGATAAGGATGGTTGTGTGGTTGATGGGCGTAGAGCATGGTGAGTCGGGTCGGGAACTGTGGAACACTGTCCCGAATTAGTTGTGATGTGGCCTATAGTCTGAGGTGACCAGTGTCATCATAATTAACTTATGGCTGGGAGTATGTGTGAAGTGGCAGAACAAGTGTAGGAGTGAGCAGCAAAAGCATGATTGGGGAATGTCATGAAGTGACATGGTTACCAGCAGTCGTGCTTATGATAGGTGAAGAGTTAGCATAGGAATGGAGCAACGGGATTGTGACGAGATGACACGATGTGTTAGGAGTACGTGAGGAACCGTACTCGTGATGAGATAGGAGTTGGCATAGAAATAGCATAGCAAGATGTCAGGTGACGTGACACAGTCACAGTGTAGCTTGGGAGTAATCTCGAGCTATATGACGTGACGTAAGGCATGGTTGTGAACGGAGTCTTGTCGTGTAAAGTGTTGGGATGAACTGTCAAAAGGGACGGGTAGCATGAAGAGTTATGCTAGCCGAGTTAAGAAAAGGTTCGTATCGGAGTATGGTGCTTGTCTACACAAGCAGATGATCAAGTGTTATATGTTGGTCTTAAGTGATAAGGGGGTAAGGTACGTGTGTAATCTAGTTAGACACATGTGCCAGACGGATTCACCATATGTAATGGATAATCTGTCCTAGACATAGTTCCACGGTGCTTAAGCCTCAGAGTTGGCTTAGAGCCGTGTGGCTTGTATGGATGGGAATGAGGATTTAGCGTTGGCTAAGGTGCATGAAAGTAGTGACGAGTGTATTGTCTAGGATTGGGATGCGTGATTCTGTCGATCGGAATCATGCGTTGGAATGTGGTTAGTAAGAAGAGTAAGACGAAGGTGTTAGTGTCTTAACCCTAAGGCGAATCATGGGTTCGCTTTAGTGGATAAGCACTCGTAGTAGAACGTCGAGTTTGGAAGAGGTAGTGACCGTAAGTGGTCCCCGAAGGTTTTAGCATAGTAAAGGTACGTAAGAGCACAGGATAGAAGAAGAGTGTTTCAATTGAAGCATAGTTTGATTTCTAGTTTAAGTTGCTAATGCATTAGATAGAGAATAACATCAAGGTTATGTATATGCATATAGGTTGCCATCTGACACGCACATGAATGGACTGCATGATGTGAAAGTAGCATGGAGTCCAGGTAAGTGTTACGTTCATACTCTTCTAGAGTTTTCTAAAATACAAGAAACGAAAATGAAACGCTTTTCCTCACGAAACGACACGAAAGATGTTTACGAAAAACATGCTAAGTATAAGTGTTCAAATGTATACGTATGTACGGCCCCTCCTTGGCAGCCCCTTTTTACGCACCCAAAAGTATTAATTGTACGCATGTGAATAGATGACTATACGCAGTCTCTATTGTATGTATTTTCTAAGAAAAGAAAAGAAATGCCGAGGCTTGTGCCCCGAGCTTTAACTGATGCTTTAAACGACGCGAAGAAAGTGTTTTAAAATGGTCCCTATGAACTGATGTTTTAACGCCCCTATGAACCGATGCTTTATGGATGCCATCAAAGATGATGTTTAAGCCCATGTTTTAAATGATGTTTTCCATGAATGAACTGCTAAATGAAAAGGAAAGGAATGAACTGAATGAAAGGATTGAACTGAAAGAAAGGACTGAACGTTTAATGTATGAAAATACGTAATAGCCACATGAATGAATGAAAAGGGTACTAATGAATGGGCAGATTGCAATGCTGGGTAAGTAGTACTGGTAGTGCACCCAGTGCTACCCTCTGATTGAAAAAGGATTCCCAACCAGTGGCTACGGGCGGAGTTCGGGTCCAAAAGAAGACTGTTAACCCCAACACAAGGGGCGTAACAGTGTGTATCGGCCAATAAAAGTGATAAGAAAGAATGTATAAATACATGAATGCATCGCATTCTTTAAGAAATAAAGGCACTGACGGGAGAAATGTTTTACGAAAAGAAAGCCCATTCTTGAAGAAAAACCTCGTCCAATGATGTTTTCAAATTAACGCACGTATGCATGTATGCATGTACGTGTAGTATGTACGGAATGATGAATGCATGAATGAAAACCTATGTTGTTATATTTTAACTGTATGAAGTAATGCTTACAAGTCATCGACTCATTTTAGTTTTATGTATGCCCCTACCCCCATAGGAACTAAATTAGAAGTACGCGTCAGGACGGACACGGCCTAAGGAGAAGAGCACGGAAGTCTGGGCATGAGCGTTTAAATGTATGAGAGGCCTTTTTATTATTAAAATTAATGATTTCCGCTGTAAACCTCTTTTATTCTTAAAGCACATTTTATTTTATAACGTAGAGTCACGCACCCTGGGTATGGAAGCAAAAAGTTTTAAATCGAACGGTAATCCTCGTCGTCCTTTCTAAAATCATTTTATAAAAAGTCTCACCATAAGGACGGGCGTTACATAATCATTACAATTTTTCTAAATTTCCACACAAAATAAAATAAACAATTCAACCTTTTCAAATTTCAAAACAAAATTAATATTAAAAAATATATTCTAATAATATTTTATTCAACTTTAAACTTTTATCTCAATTTATCTCATCTCATCTACGAAAACAAACCAGTGCGCGTTCCCTCTCTCTCTTAAATATACTACGTTTATTTCTCTCTCTACTATGTATTTATACTCTGATAATAAATGTATTTTTTGAGCTAGTAATAAATGTATTTAAAGTATTCAAAAAATGGTGTGTCAAAGTGATTCTTTTCTGGATATATGGAACCACGTGGTTAAAAATTTGGAACGGGATGAGCTTGAGGAGGCTGCTACACACGAGAAGGGATTCAAACACCCAGCTCAAAAGTGCAAGAGATGAGTTGGTGTTTTTTAAAAACTCTGATATTCATCCCCATAAGGAGTCAAACAGGTTAGCTCAATTCTTGAGGCGGATGAATTACAAGTGGTTAACATGATGAATAATGCTGCAATAGATTGGTGTTTAGGGGGCTTATTAATTGAGGATGCAAGAAAAGTCCTAAATTCTTTTGCTACTTGGTCAATGATTCACACCAGTAGAGGTGCTACTATGGTAGCTCATTATTTGGCTAAAGATGCCCTTAATCTAGATGAACACATGTATATTTTGGAAGATTTTCTTCAATGTATTCAGTCCACTGTTATCAGTGAAACGCTGTAAGTCTTCATTATGAATAAAGATTAGTTTCATTTTTTAAAAAAAAAAAAATTACTTTGATAATAACGATAATGTGGTTCTTTCAGTTCTCAGTTAAAAAAGAATGCAAGAGGGGAAAGTTGAACCATTTCCACAACTTGTCCACCAAATTTTTGCATTAAAAAAGCATCTCCAAGTTTTGAAAGGGGAGATATTAGTGGTTGGATTGATTCACATGGTACTATCCTATCAAAAAACTATGTTCGTGAGTCGTGACCACCTACAAATACACCACCTTATCTATCTATATTTTTTTCCTCTCTTTTTACTTCAAGTTTTTCTTATGAATTTAGAAGTTTTTGGCCCATCTTTCTTGACAGAAAGTTACCTTTGAAAAGCAATTCGATTAGATAAACTCAATTTATTTTGAGTCAATAAAAAATTTTAAACGCTCTCGTGATTGATTCAATAACTCGTCTAATTAATTTTAGACTAATTTAAATCGACTCAAATTTATTTAAGAAATTATATTTGTAATCATTGAGTACATAAGCGCCATGCAATCTATTTAGAAAAAAAAAATAAGGCATCTACATGAAAAAAATAATAATTTTTTAATAGTAAACCCTACCATTTTTTAAAACGATTGTGCTGAACTTACGCACTCTACGACTGCATGTAACATTACTCTTTATTCCATCACCTTATTTATTTTTGAATTGGAATTAAGAAAACATATATTTCCTTCCCCATTCTTATATTCATTAAGAATGGGAGAAAATATGAAAAATCTAACATGGAATTCTTTATTTTATTTATTTGAATATAAAAAGTCGAAAAACAATGAGTGTTTTGCGTTTAACTTATCACTGATCTCCATAAAATACTACCATAGTCATAACCTTCTAACAAGTTATTTATCTTTCCTATAGACAATAATATTTTTATGACACTCATGAATTTGCATTCTTAATAAAATTATTTAGATTCATCTCATTCTATGATGTTTTAATATTTTTTATTAACATTAAAATATTTTATCCAAGCTTGTCATAAATTATCTGATTCAAGAAATTAAACCGCCCAACTCCAAATCCAATTCTATTTTGGGTGGCTCTACAGTCACAGCTCCCAACTCTTGCTAGGAGCTACAGTTAGTTATAGTAGTAGTGTTTTTTCTTTTCTTTTTCTTACATGTATTTTTTAACACTTTAAATATTTTTTAAAACAATTAAAAAATCACAATATTATTAAAAAATATTTCCTTAATTATTATGTAAAATAAAATAAAAAATTCCAACGATAATACCGAGCAATAAAAAAGAGTGGTAAGAATAATATTTTTCTTCTATTTGTGAGTTTAGTAAACTATTAATACTTTTTTTTTTCACCACTTTCATATATAGTTTCTTTTATTTCCTACACACTTTTTTTAATGTATTTTTTACTGGAAGCCTCAAAACAAAAGAAAACAACATCAAGACAAGACATACTAAAATACTTAGAAAGAAAACCATTCCTGTAAAAGAACCACAAACAACGTTAACTCAAAAACATAAAATCATAAAATCTTACCAATCCAACCAAAACGCCACATGAATAATGACGCTAACAGCAACGCAAAGATGGCAAACCCAGTATATCCAAACGGATTAATCCTCGAAGCAACCTAGGCACATCCTTGAGAAATCTCCATTCAGAGTTCAGTCCAGTTGCACCACTCCGTGCCAACCAATCAGCAACATTATTTCCCTCCCTATAAACATGTCTAACTATGCTCACCATAGAATCCATAAGTGCTAAAGTATCTTCCCAAAATTTTTCCAGGTACCACACCCCACACCGCCACCTATTCCACCACGAGATCACTACTTGAGAGTCTAATTCAATTTCCACAAAATTAATCTCCAGATTCTTACAGGCTTTGAGACCTTGCAAAATAGCTAACAATTCAACTCTATTATTTGAACCGAATCCAATATAAGAATTAAAGGCGTAAACCAGATGGCCTCGATCATTTCTAATAATACCACCCACTCCTGAAGAACTTGGATTACCAAGACTACTACCATCTGTATTCAACTTAAACCACCCTTGAGCTGGCTTTTGCTAAGCAACTAGCTTTAAATACTTCCTATCGGGAACCAACGCTAGAATATTCAATATCTGTAAAATCTGTAAGTCATGTCTAGAACATTTACTAACCTTTTTCATATCTCGACTTACTAAATCCATCCAACTTCTAATAGAAAGCCAGACCAAACTAATAGACTGAATACTACCCTCCATGCGTGCAGTACATCTTCTACGCCAAAGGTACCAAGTAATAATGGAAGGTAGAATCCCCACTATGAGCCCCACTTGAGATATTGAGGACGCACATCGAAACCAAATTATTATCGTCTCCCTCCAAGTAAGACCAAGTGGAAGGCCAAAGGTAGCTCCATAATAATGCCATATTTCCTTTGCAAACTCACCTTCGAAAAGTACGTGGTTTTGGTCTTCATACTTACCTTCGTCACAACAATCACAACGAGAAACTATCGAGATTCCAATACGTCGAAGACGATCATCTACGCTCAAAGCCATGTTCCATGCTTTCCACATCAACACCGAAATCTTAAGTGGGAGCAACTTATGCCACATCCAAGGATGCCACTCCATACTAGAACCTTGTATTCGAATGCAATCCCAAGCTAATTTAGTAGAAAAATTCCCACTCTCATGCTTCATCCAGATCAATAGATCAGACCCTCCCTTACATTCGGCCAAAGCCTCAATAATTTCCTCTACATTATCATGTCCCACTATCGTACTCAACAGCTCCACATCCCAACTATTAGACAACTTGCACTCTTTAACTTTAAGCATCGGATTACCCACTATCTGGAACTCATCAATTAACGGACCCCCATCTCTCCATTTATCATACCAAAATAAAATGTTCTCATCTCTAACTCTCCACTTTGCATTATTAAGGACACTAGGAATACTTTTAACAATCATTTTCCAAAATCTCGTTCCTTTTTTCATATCAATGAGACATCGAGGTGAAGAGCCCACATATTTTCCCTTAAAGAACCTAGCCCACAGGGACTCTCCTTGAATTAAGTTCCATGCAAACTGCATATGCAATGCTTTTTGCATATCCTCCAAATTACGCAAGCCCATTCCACCCTCCTTTATTGGCTTACAAATACTATCCCATGCCACCCACTTTTTTTTCCCTTTACCATTCACCTCACCCCAAAAAAATGTGCTCATCATTCGGTTTAATTCTTTAATAATTGATTGAAGGACCTGCAAAACTGCAAATATATGTAAAGCCATACTAGAAAGCACATGCGGAAGAAGAATCAAACGGCCTCCCGATGATAGGATTTTCATTTTCCCACCACTGATTTTGTTCCAGACTTTGTTAACCATCTCCTCCAGGTGCTCGTGCTTAAGACTCCCCAAGACAATCGAAACCCCTAGATATTTAAAAGGAAACGAGCCTTCCGAGAACCCTATCAGCCTTTCAAGAGCTCTCTTTCAGACCAACGAAATTTTTGGAGAATAAAATATTGCCGTCTTTCTTTATTAATTTTCTGTCCTGACCAATCTTCAAACTTTTCAAACACCCATAACAGTTCCCTCGCCGACTTCTTTCCTCCATTCAGAAAAATCACAATGTCATTAGCGTACATAAGATGTGAAATATGAGGAGTGCCTCTAGCTTGGGAAAATTTTTCAATCTTTTTTGCCGTAAAGCTATGTTTTAAAAGTCTAGAGAGTACCTCCTGAAGAATAATAAAGAGGTAAGGCAAAAGGGGATCCCCCTGGTGTAATCCCCGACCCCTTGAAAAAATCCTTTCGTCGTTCCGTTTAGTATCACAGAGTACCATACATTCGAAATACAAGCATGAATTAGTTCACAAAAAGGAGGAGGGAAACCAAAACACCTCAATACCTCCAGCAAAAAATTCCACTCCACCCGATCATATGCTTTTGCCATATCAACTTTAATCATAATATTACCACCATGTGACGTTCTCTTCAATGAATGAACTATTTCCTGAGTAAGACTAATATTCTCAAATATACTCCTCCCAGGTATAAAAGCTCCTTGCTCAAGAGATACCAATTTGGGAAGAAGACCTATCAGACGATTCACAATAATTTTCGAGCAAATTATATAGAAGACTGAACAAAGGCTTATCAGCCTAAATTTGTCAAACCCCAAAGGCACATCTACCTTCAGAATAAGCACAATGAAAGAAGCCGAATAAAATCTCAGAAGACTTTTAGATAGAAAAAAATTTGAGATGGCTCCCAAAACATCCATTTTTACCACCTCCCAGCAGCTCATAAAAAATCCCGCACCAAAACCATCTGGCCCTGGAGAACTATTTATAGGAATAGATGAGAGAGCCTCTTTAACTTCATCCAAAGAAGGGATACTACTAAGCCGGACACAATCCTCTTCTTCAATAACTAGCGATATCAAGTTTGTTAAATTCGGCAACTCTCTTGGCTGATTTGATCGTTATAGGAACTCAAAAAAATATTCAACAGCACCAAGATGAATTTCTTCTGGTGAATTGTACTCTAACCCATCCGTAGTTCTCAACTTAAGAATTTTCCTACGCCTTTTATTAGATAACCAAACATGAAAGAATTTTGAGTTCCGATCACTTTCCATTCTCCACTTAATTTTAGCCGTCTGAGCCAATCTTATATCTTCCCTTCACCTCCAAGTAGACAACTTAGTAGAGTACCTCACAAGCTCCCTCTCAACCTCATTATCCCAATTACTTTGCAGTGAGTGCTCAAGACCCTCAGCCTTCTCTTCAAGAATAGCAATCTAAGTATTGGTCTGCCCAAACACCCTCTTGTTCCATTCCTGTAGAGCCACCTTAAGCTTTTTAAGTTTACTAGCTAATTTCAGGAGCCCTGTACCTACCTCTGGTTCATACCACACCCTCTGTACAAAGCTCATAAAATCAGGGTGCTCAACCCACATTTGCTGAAACCTAAATGGAGAAAGGCCATAAGTAAAAGGATCTTTTAGGAATTCTATAAACGTGGGACTATGATCCGACGTTGTCCTTGACAAATACGAACAACGTGCACTTGGAAATGCTGTCAGTAAATTTGCATCAAGAAGCACTCTATCCAACTTAGCCCAAGCTCTAGATAATCCATGCTGACCATTGCACCATGAAAACTTTCTCCCCTGTGAATTCATTTCAATCAACCTGCCCTGGTGAATCCATCTATTAAAGTCATCCATTGCAGCTCTTGTCCTTGGACTACCACCACACATTTCCACATCCGAACGAATTATATTAAAATCTCCAGCAAACAAACAAGGCTCCACACCCATTCTAGCCGAACTCAGCTCCTCCCAAAGCAGCTGCCTTTCATTTCTATTACACTTAGCATAGATAAAATTTCCCAAAAAAATGAGAAGACTCGTCGTCTATACGTAAATACAAATATTGCATTCCCATTCGGACCAGTTGCACGTCCATTTCAGTTTTCCAAAATACCCAGATTTTCCCACCAACATCCTCATTAGTTATTACCTTATCAAAATGAAACGGCCGCATATACATCTGAATTTTATCAACACACTGAAACGGTTCCAGCAGCACTGCCACCTTCGGTTGACATTTATTCAGCAGATTCTTTAACTGTCCCTTAGAAGTATCTATTCCCCTTATATTCCAGACTAATATTGATCCTGTCACTGAGATAATTTTTTGGCTCGAGTGATCACTCTCTTGGAACTCCTAATTTTCTCAAATTGCCTCTTATGGTATTTTATCTTCCCTACTTCATCTTCTGTTTCCGTGTGATATTCCTTATCCTGCAGAAAGACTTCCGCATGTAACTCAGGTTCCGGATCAGACATCGACCCCTCTTCCAAGAAAACCTATTCCTCCTGCAATTTATCATCCTCCCTCTCCACAGTACAAGGAACTACTTCCACCTCCCTCATATTTGTGTCCAACTCCTTCGACCGAGAAGAACATTCCAATCTTCTGTCATTTCTCTCTACCTCCTTATTATGTATTTCGTCCGCAGGAACCTCAATATCAGGAGACTCACCATGATCTTTTTCCATTTCCAACTCCTTAATCAAAGGTGTGGAGGATTCACCTATTACCAGATTTACCTTAGAATCCTTATTTGCTTCAACTTCTTTTTCCTCAACAACTGGCAGATTTATATTTTCCTTCGGTTCTTCCACAACAGGTTCTTTCACAACAGGTTCTTGTTGCCGAACCCATACCTTTCTTCCCGTAATCTTTTTCCCAGCACAACATGTTCTTGCATTATGCCCCTGTATTTTGCACAAGGAACAAAACGCCAATAGAGTTTCATAAATTATCTCTTGCTTGCGGCTAGACCCCAGTCCAGGAGTCCCAATCCAAAAATGAGGTAAAGGTTCCTTTGCAGCATCCATCTCCACACAGATACAGGCACCGTCGGTGCGAGTGGCACAACGAGTGGGATTATCACATCTAATAAATCTACCTATTGGGGCTGTAAGAATTTTAATAAAAGACTCATGATAATAGTTAGGCGGCAAACCTGGCAAGACGATCCAAACCGGCACAATAGATGGTTCTTCTTCTTCCTTAAAATCTGGAGTCCAGTGGAATGGATGATATGGAATCCCGTCAATATCATTAACTTCACGTGAAAGGGCCTTCATGCAGTCTTCTTCCGAAGTCATTCTTATAAACACGTTTCGAAGATGCATCATATTAGAAACAACTGGAATGCCATCAAGATTCCAGCGCTTTTGAATGAATGCCCGAATGGAATCCAAGGAAGGACGGTTTCGAAGAAATTTCAAGACGATGGAAAATCTAAAAGGTTCTGCCGAGCGATGAATTTCCACCTTAGAGAACTGAAAGAAAATTTCAGCATCCTTGGATTTCGGTACGCGGTGCGCCACAGACAATTCTGGAAGAGGCTAAGGAACCACCGATACAAGATCCACAAACAGACGTCGACCTAGGTTCTCAACGGCTGCCATACAGCCTTACGTAAAAGATGAAACGAAGTCTCAAGAAGAACTTTCAACAAGAAAACAACGTTCTTGGGGCGATTGATTCATTCGGCTACTTCTTGTCGTAGGAAAAAAAAGATCAACAGAAGTTGGTTCCCACAAGCTTCAAAACACCTTTTTTAATGTAATTAATGCTCAAAGCCCATCTATTAATGCTCGAACCTCCTCTGTGCAAAATTGACTAGTACCTTTCGATTAGAATAATGTTAGTTGTCCAGAGGATTCTTATCCATAATGGATTTCGATACATTTATTTTAGTAATTAATTCTTGTCCAGAGTTATACTAGGGATTAGCCACTATTTATGTTATACACCCTACACCTGACATGTAAATTATTTTTTTTTCCCTCCTGATAGAAACGCTCGTTTTACCCAAATTCAAATAGCCAGTGCATTTTGAATTCTAGGTTCATCCCGCGTCTCCAACTCCAACATCTCCAGCACCCGCGTCGCCAGCCCAACACCACCCCGCGATGGCCATCCCTCGGTTCAGCACCACCCCGCGAAGGCCATTCTTCATCTGCCCAGTGCCGCCACTCCCCAAGAGCTCATTGAACGGGGCAAACCAGGTTGCATCCCTCGAAGACCCTCCTCCTCCCTCCTCCCTCCTCCCTTGACCAGCAACCCGCATCACCATCCCTCTGCCCAGCACTGACCCTCCCCACGAACTAATTTAACGAACAACGACACATTTCCGGTGGAGCTCTGTTTTGCCGCCGCCCCTGCATGTGCAAATCGAGCAAAAAAATTTTAAGATCTAAAGTTGGAGATTCTTAAAGGGATCGTGGGTTTGTCTCATTGTTGAGTCGGTCAGTTTCAATTGTCATCTTCAAGCATTCGGAGTTCAAGTTTTATGACCCCTTTGCTTTTTGGGTAAGCTTCAAATCTCATGCTCTGTGATGTGCAAAGTGTTTCATATACCATTTCTGCTGGTGGGTTTGATAGTTGTAGGTGCTTTTATGTCATATCAAAACTACTGAAATTTATGCCGTTTGATCTATATTTAAATCGTTGTTGCTGGGTTTTTTACTTCTTGTGGATGCCTCAAGTCTGTGGTACAAGAAGTTTATTTTTTGGAGTATTTAGACTGGATTTGAATAATTCCATGGATCTATTGTATGGTTTTGTGATATCTTAAGTTCCCATTTCGATCGACTGTATACTCGTACTTGTAAATTTATTATCTTTCAAGATTTGTAGCGGAAATGTTTTTCTTTTTCTAATTATTATATATATTTTTTAAGTTCTTGGTTTGATATCCATGGCTACTATGAGTTCACTGACATTTAATTTTTATAATTAAAGGAGTTGGAAGCTTTCCTCCTTTCCCACTAACCAATATTTTGATTGGATTTGCTGTGAGGAAAACTCAATATGGGTTTAGCTCTTCAGATGAGTTAGCTTCACACCGTTCTCATTAGCTATCACATTCAGGAAGTACTTTTTTGGGTCTCTTCTTCTGGGCTCAATTCAGGTGCATCCATCACTTGGTGAATGGCTTTTCTGATATCAATTCAAGCAATTTCCATCACTTCGTTGCTAAGCTCCTTTTAAATTTTATATAGCTTTTCTACTCTACTCTATAATCTATGTTATGGACATGTATTTGCTTGCTGAATCTATCAGTATTCTTTGGGTATGCTTGCCATGTTTTGTCTGCCTCTGTGTGTGGGAGAGAGAGAGAGAGATCGTAAAGTTTGCAGAGTTTTGGATGAATTGAGATCTGCGTATCCTTCTATCTATTGTTACCCTGAGTCTAAATAATATTGGGAAACTGCTCCCGTACAAAGAAATTTTAAAAAGCTTTTTATCATACCATTGACATCTATATGCGTTTTTGGCTGCAATTAAATAACAGGCTATTAATCTGTTTTGATAGACATTCATTCTTGGCAAGCATTGGAGTTATAGAACTACCCTACTAGAAGATATATGCTTAGACCTTTGTTTGAGATTGTAACAAACATGGTTCAGAAACTAGAAACTATAAAGGGTGGGGGAGGATCCATTAGGGTTGGTATAACGGGAACTATAGCCAAGAAAATCATCTGATGTAATCACAACCCTATGTTTACTTGATAGAGATTGGCTCTGTATGTAATCACAACCCTCAATAATTTCTGTCTAGGTTCTTAGTGATGTTATATCTGGTCATGTTGAGCTGGCCATGCATATTATTTGCATTCACTTTACATATGAAAATTATGCCTTTTGTACTAGTTCAACTGCATAATCTTGAATTGCACAAATTGTACATATTTATGAATTATTATCTGAATAATAATAAAGCATGCATTTGTCACATTTCTCCTGTCATAGCTCAACTGTATAATCTTGAGTTTCACAAATTAAATGAGAAGGGAAACAAAATTTTCATGTGAGAGTGCTAGGAGCACGTATATCCTCCTGAATATAGATAATAACATGATGTTTTATGTTGTATTTAGTCCAAATATTGCCAAAATTAGTAGAAATGCTCAACATATTAACTGAGGAGTACATATCTCTATGAATTTCTAACGTTAAGGGTGTAGTTTTCCTTATCTTACAAAATGGTAGCTTCAAACCTATGTGAAGGGAGCTCAAGTTCTTAAGCCAATCTTTTGCTCTAGTGTTGCTTTGACTTGGAGATCCTTCCAGTTATCAGCCATCTCGAGTGTAAGGCAATACTGTAGGAATTGTAATGTAATTGTTAAGGCAACACTCCAAAATGTGGTTGTGGAGTAGTTTGTAGAAAGTGTAATTTGTAATTTGAAGCTTGAAGAATGTTGAAATTTGTAGTTTTTATCAAATTGCGGTTGTAAATTTGCACTTTGTAGCTTGAAGAATGTTGTATCTTAAGAGTCAAGATCTCCAAATTATACTCGGAACATTTCATCTTGAAAGTAGGAATACAGCTGGCTAAATTGTGACAACTGTAGCATGAAAATATTGTCCATCGATAGCCATGATATTGTTTTACTTTTACAAGTTTTTTCTTCTTTCTTTTGTTGGATTTTGTTTTTTAAACTGCTGATTGTGGCATCCCTTTCCATTTTTGCTTGATGACTTGGATGGCCTAATGAACAAGAGGAATGCATACAGTTATGCTGGCTGATTTTTTAGCTAAATAGAAACCATTTATTGAGATGGAAAAGTAATAATATCTTGTGCAAACTAAATTTAGACAGAAACTCACATCAAGACCAAAGGCTTTTTCAATACAAATGTTAAAGTGATTTTGACATGATGCTTCCGTCTGTTGATCCAAACCAACCAGAGAAATTACATACTTGATTTTGACACTATGCTTCCAGCTATTTACATATTTGATCCAAACCAACTAGAAAAATTACAATAGATACAACCCAATACAAAAACAACCATATTCGTGTACACAACCCTTCGCTTTTCAAGTCCGACCTCAACCATGTGAACATTTGTCTCTCTTGCTTTATCTTCTTTTTCCGAGTTTCAAACTCGTGCAACAATAATTTATCCTTCCTCTTCCAATCTTGGTTCTCTCTTGTCAGAATGTTCTCCTCTATTACTTTGTACAAAACAAAATTTCATTAAATCATGCTTATCTCAATATCTACAACACATTGAATCATGAAAGTCCAAGGCTTGCCATATCATACACATACAAATTTCCATCCTAATGAGCTATAACAAAAGCACCATCGCCTCCAAGCACCCATGCAACACTAGTGCAACAACTGTCAAAAAGAGACAACTTTAATCGAACCAGACATTTAGACTACTTGAATATAAATAGTAACAATAAAAATACTTGAAAACAAATTTCTGTTTTTTTTATAGGTTACACTATGTTAAAATTCTTGACAACAGATTCTACCATGACGGAGTAGCAAACAATTGGAAGTCAAAAGCAATACAAACGAGAGCAAAGATGGAAATAGCATACCCCAATACCTCATAGCTTGCATACCAGAAATAATTTAACAAAAGAAAAGATAGAAATAGTTTTTTTTTTCTTTCTTTTTTTTGCTGAGAGGAAAGATGGAATAGTCTCTAGGCTTGAGAAGAAACTCTCTAAGAAGCCATAGGTGGTGAGATTGGCAATGGAAAATGTGAATAGGAAAATTATTCTGGTCATCAACCAAGAACACATGAACCAATATTGAAAGTGGTGAGATATGCATCACCCAGATCTAAATTCCATTAATTTACATAACCAAATCCAAAATAATATACTAGAAGTGTAGAATAATCACGAGAGATTTGCAATCCAAAGAATGCTGGCAAAGATAGAACGATGAGAAGCTACTAAAATTCACTCAATTCATATATTTCTTTTTTTTTTTCAATCCCAGTACCTAATTCTAAAAACAAATTGAGGAATAAGCCCCAAATATTCAATCCAAAAGCATGAAAACTAACTTCAGCAAATGAATGAAGCATATCAAGTGGGGGGGGGGGGGGGGTGGGGGGGGTTCTTTAAGCGTCTTGTGTGCAGGGGAAGAATGTATAACATGTGCAAGAAAATCACTTGAATCGATAGTAGGTAGCCTTTGAGGAGACCCGTTTGCCCCTTCTCTCTCTGATTATGATTATTTTCAACATTTCTCAAGGAATTCTTATTGGTTGAACCCATACATTTAGTAACGAAACATCATATTAATCCATTCCACCACTTATGTACCTGGCAAATGATTGTGGAAACTGTGGAACTTCATAAAGAAATGACAAAAACATAATGGTACATTCCACCTCCGACTTCTTGCAAATAGAAACGGAAATTGAAATGGACAAGCAGTCAAGTTTATCATAAATATGTCCAAATGAAAATTCTGGAGTTGATATACCAAACATGAATTAGGATGGCTTGTAGTATTTTGTTGGTACAAATGGCATTTTGGTGACAACCCCATCGTATGCCTTTCCTCGAATCACAATCTTAACTTTGGTGCCTACCTTGTGTGACCCAGATTTCACATACCCCATGGCTATATTCTTCTTAAGGCAGGGGCTAAATCCTCCACTGGTGACTTCCCCAATTCCTTTTCCTTTATCATTCTGAATCTCACTGTGGCTTCTGGGAGGTGGTCCTGAAGAGAAACACCCGAGGTGCTTGAGGGGGCGGACTAGAAGCTTCGCTGCATGGGGACTCTGCCTTCCGTTGGGCTGAGGTCAAAAACGACTGCTTGCTGTGCTTGGGGTCGGGGCTGCGGACTAGAAGCTTACCATGATTGGGGGCTGAGGGCTTCCGTCTGGCTTGAGGTTGAAGACAAAGTTGTGCTTTTGCGTCCCGGGAGAGGGGGGGGGGGGGAAGAGTCGACTGAACATCTCAGCCATTGGCGGGGGGGTTGGCTCAAAGAAGAATTTCAAAAGAATAAAATTACTTTGCCTCCCCACTTTGACCGCTCCATTTGACCACTAGTAAAAAAAAAAATTTCCTTACTTAGTGATTAAGGAAATGATTTTAAGTATATTGATGTATTTTTTTTTATTTTTTAAAAATATTTAAATGTATTAAAACATTACAAAAAAAAGGAAAAAAATTACTAGACGGTACGTCCAACGGTAAGAGTGGGTGGCATAGTAGCCCCACTCATTTCAAAATGAGTGGAAGAGAAACGGGCGACAAGGACAAGGAGGAGGGAAAAAAATTACATGTCACGTAAGGCGTGCTTTGGCTGATGCCAAGAGTTTTTCTTCTTGGAGAAATTCGACGGGCTACATAGCACGACTCCCATATAAGCATGTTATTAGCGTTTGCTTCATTTTCGCAACAACAATGCGACTCTACCTACGGCGTGTCTTCCACGTTGGTCGTAGAGCCTCTCACCGTGTAAGCCCTCTCTCTCCGAACACCCTGAACCCCATTAACCCATTTTTCAATACTATCAATGTTTCGTCATCGCATGGTTCTTTCCTTGGTTGCCCTTTGATTTGGTTGACCACCTTTCTTTTCATTATCAGATACCCTTTTGTCAGCAAATCAAGCCCCATCCGTATTTTTGATGATATTAGTAGAGAATCAATTTGTAATATTATTCAAATTATTCAACAAGAGCAATGCGATGACAATAGGATTATCTGTTTGTTTGATTCGGCGCTGGCGCCCATATGAATGTCTAGGGCTTTGATGGAATTGAAAAGGGATCCAAGGTTAGCTTTGCGGTTCTTCAAATGGGCCGGAACCCGAATCGGGTTTTGCCACACCACGGAGTCATATTGTATCTTGATCCATATATTGTTTTACACGAGAATGTACTTCGACGCCAATAGGATTATTAGAGAGTTAGTTTTGTTGAGGTGGGTTTTGCCAGGTTGCCATGTGTTTGACGTATTGTGGTTGACAAGGGGTGTTTGTCTTCCAGGGTTTGGTGTGTTTGATGCTTTGTTTAGTGTTTTGACTAGGCTAGGAATGCTGGAGGAAGCGATCGAGTGCTTTTTGAGGATGGAGAAGTACAAGGTTTTGCCAAAACCTCGGTCTTGTAGTGAACTTTTGCATAGGCTTTCAAAGACAGGGAAGAGGGAATTTTCGAGGAAGTTTCTTAAAGATATGGTTGGGGCTGGAATTAGTCCTTCGGTTTTCACATATAATATAATGATAGACAATATGTGCAAAGGAGGAGATCTGGAAGCCGCTAAAAGCATGTTCGAAAAAATGAAACAAACTGGCATTATGCCCGATGTTTTCACATATAATTGTCTTATTGATGTATATGAAAAGGCAGGCAAGAGGGAATTGTCGTGGAAGTTTTTTAAAGATATGGTTGGGGCTGGAATTAGTCCTTCGGTTTTCACATATAATATAATGATATCCAATATGTGCAAAGGAGGAGATTTGGAAGCTGCCAGAAGATTGTTCGAAAAAATGAAACAAACTAGCCTTATGCCCGATGTTTTCACATATACTTCTCTTATTGAAGGATATGAAAAGGCAGGCAAGAGGGAATTGTCGGGGAAGCTTTTTGAAGATATGGTTGGGGCTGAAATTAGTCCTTCGGTTTTCCCATATAATAAAATGATAGACAATATGTGCAAAGGAGGAGATTTGGAAGCCGCTAGAAGCTTGTTCGAAAAAATGAAACAAACTAGCCTTATGCCCGATGGTTTCACATATAATACTCTTATTGATGGATATGGGAAGTTTGGATTCTTGGATGAATCGGTTAGCATATTTGAAGAAATGAAGGATGCAGGTTTCAAACCTAATGTAATAACATATAGTGCTTTAATTAATTCTTTCTGTAAATTTGAAAGAATGCCTCAAGCTTTTGAGTTTCTCCATGAGATGAAGATCAAGGGGGTGGTACTGAATGTTGTTACTTATAACACATTAATCGATGCATTTTGTAAGGAAGGGATGATGCAAGAGGCAATTAAATTTTTTCTTTACATGAGACGTGTTGGTCTTCTGCCCGATGAATTTACTTACACTGCTCTGATTGATGCAAGTTGTAAATTAGGCAATCTAAATGATGCTTTGGAGCTGGCTAATGAGATGATGCAGGCAGAAGTTGACTTGAACATTGTCACCTACACAGCTCTAGTGGATGGTCTATGTAAAGGTGGGAGGATAAAGGCAGCAGAAGAAATCTTTCAGGCAATGCTGAAAGCTGGAGTAATTCCTAACCATTTTATATACACAACCCTTATGGATGCTTATTTCAAGGCAGGAAAAACTACAGAGGCTCTCAATCTGCTGCAGGAGTTACAGGACTTGAATATTGAGGTCAGCGTTGTTACTTATTGTGCACTAATTGATGGTTTGTGCAAAATGGGATTGGTTGAAGAGGCAATCAAGCATTTTAATAGCATGAACGACATTGGTATGCAACCTAATGTTTCAGTTTATACAGCATTAATTGATGGTCTCTGTAAAAATAATAGTATTGAAGCAGCCAAAAAGTGGTTTGATGAGATGATTCAGAGGGGTCTCCATCCTGATGCTATTCTGTGTATATGTCTATTGAGGAAGTATTATAAGCTGGGAAAAGTAGATGAAGACATTGAATTGCAAAATGAGATGGTCAAAAAGCGTCTAATTACTTGCAGTGATGATCTCCCAGTTCCTACTTTACAAACTTGAGAGAAATATATTTCCAGCATTAGATCAATGGAGTTGTGTTCAGTGTTTGGATCAGAAACACAACACAGTTTACCTTTCCTAAATGGGAGCTATGTTCAGTGATATTCTGTCTTTTTATATATATATATATATATAAGAACTTATTGGTATTCTGTTCAAAGTCCTTTGTTGTCTCATCATGCAAATTTTGCTACCAGATGGGTTTTAGTTTAAATTTCTCAAGCGATCTTCAGCAGAGAAATCAGTTTATGTTATTCTAGAAATCAGTTCAATTACGTTAAATTCTCACTCAAGGTGAGTGATTGTATTTTTCCAAGTCATTACAGAGGGAAAAAAAGAGCAGTAAGCTAGCAGCTAAAATATATAGTAACCTTTTAGTTTTGTAGTTACAAATTAAACCAAAATTGGTAGTAACTCCTTCCTGCATTTTCTCTTTCAACTCTTCAAGGGAATTATTACCTGGAGTTACCCTCACTATTAGTCATTGGGCTTCCAATCCCGCCGCTTCGCATCGTCCCTATAAGAATTGTCACATTATCTTAGGTAGCATAGCTGTCTTTCGGTTCTTTTCTCTTGTACCATGGTTATGGTTCTGAGAGCTCGACCATCCTCAATGGATTAGTCAAAACTAAAAGACACTCTTGATGAATGTGAGATGAATTTGATTTTTGACTATTTCATTTACATAAGTCTCCATATTGGAAAATATAATTTTTTCATTATATAACAATAAAATAATACTAAAAACTGAAAATACTACGAAAGGAAAGGAAAAAAATAATAATAATGTAGCAAGTTAAAAGAGAGAACGAAGTTACGGCCTATACAAACTACTGAAATACTCAATTGTATCGATTCTTCCGTTATCTCCCTGGTAACGGCGCCAAAATTTGATTGCACCCAAAGAATAATATGGTAGTTGTAGCACAGTTTTAAATGATTAATGGAAAATAAAGATTAATTTTAAATGCAAATTAAAGTGAAGCAAAGCGACTAACAAAAATAGTACTCAAGTTTGACGAGCAGTAACGCATCAGAAATCCCTTGCCCAAATCTGGTATTTTAATTATTCTTAATTTATTGAATAACTCAATTTCCAAAATTCTCAATCAGAAGGTATAGATTTATAAACCAAAATTAAAACAAATGTAACCCTTTGAAAAATCATTCACCACTTTTAAAATACATAAATTATTATCCCTTTTGAGAAAATCAATGACAACAATATACTCAGTGAGCGATATTGCAGCAAATAATTAAATCAATATAGATAAATAATTGATCCAAACATAATCAAAGAACTAATCACTTCAATAGAAAAAGCATGACTGAATCCATAAACAAAATAAATTCTATGATTATTCAAAGAAGAAAACATTAACAATGAATTAAGAATGATAAAACAAGAGTTTAAGTAATTAAAAATCAAATACATAAATTAAAAATATCATCTAATGTACAAGTTCATCCCTAGCCCTACTTGAGAATTTAGTTACCCATAAATATAATGGACAACAAAAATCTCAAGAGAAAAATAAAGCAAACGGCGGCCATGGAAATTAATTTCGTCTCTTCATTCTTCACTCTGTCCTCCCCTAAAAAAAACCTCAATTTCGTGCTATTGATATGCTTATATAGGGTAGGAAAGAAATCCCTAATGTCTGCATAAAAAATCGCCTAAATTTTAGAACTCATCTTGGCAGCCACGTACACGCTTGAGGAGTTCGAATTTATAAATCCTTATTCCAGACAAATTTGTATCCATTTAAGATAGATTTCCAACACATCAAGAATCGCATTAATCGGATATGTGAGTGGAAAGTTACGATCAAAATACTAAAGTATGTCCAAGCTTTCTCCTAAAGCGTTTTGGACTCTGACTTTTTCTCTTGATCCAAATTACTCTCAATTCCCATCATTATCCTTATTTGAAGAGTCCTACACTCGTTAAAAGTTCTTAGGGTTGTTCCAACGTTTTGCCCACTTGAAAGTCCTTTGAATTTGACTAGGTTTTGACTTGCTCTTTTATAGACCCTGAAATTAAACATAAAAATCTGCTTATGAGTATTCCAAAGTAAATAGAAACTCAATCCAATAATACACATTAATATCTCATTATTTCTATTCACATTTTAGCATTTTAATCCAATAATATGGTATTTAAAATGCACTTTCGCACACTCATCACATCCCTTAACTTACTCATTGCTAGTTCCTAGCAATTTTCATGCCAAAACAATGAAAGAGACCAAAACAAGTCACACACAAAGGCCACCAAGTCACACTTTTCACATTCACATATCAAAACAATCTTAGGAATTCAATAACCATATCACAAGAAATCCCCCTATAGCAATCCACGGAGTGTGTGTGTGTGTGTGTGTTCCAAACTATATCCATCTAACCATAAGCCCTGACACATGCAATATCAAGAACATCTCAAGCGAAAGATTCAACTTCATAACTCACAGGTATGAAAATGTTTCGTGTGAGGATTCTATCTATGGAGTTGACAATGGGTGTACACACACTCACAAGGAGAATTAGGAAATTATGTACAAGCAACAAGCAAACATTGATATTATGATAGGAACACTAACAAATGACTTCCACCACACTTTCCAAAACCTTACTTAGGATTAGAACAGTCAACGCAAAAGGTTGTACCGTGGCTTGGGTTCGGGGTTATATGAAAAAAAAATGATTCAAACACTTCCAAGTATATTCAAAGTTAATCTTATTAAATATCTCAGTAAACCACACTTCTCACTTGATGTACTCTCCAACTTTTCAGATTATCGAATAATAATATTTTTCCTTCTTCTTCCTCTTCTCTCTTTTTCTTTTCTTTTTTTTTTTTTTATTCAACAATTTGATGAACAAACACACCACTTTGGTATTCTCACCATTTCTACCCAACCTTGACTCTTTTTTTTATTTTATTTTATATTCGAGAACCCAACACAAAGCAAAGAAAATGCAAATTCCATACCTAGTATACACTTGGAAGTAAAAGAGTAAAAAAATCAGTGTATAGGCTATACACCAATGTGGAGAGGCATGAACGATGTGGGCATTTGAAAAGAAAAGGCTACATTTGTTTATTGGCTCAAAGTTGGCTACTAGGGGTCTAACATGGAAATGGTTAGTTTGAAAGACTCAAACGTTGATCCTAAATTGACCTTCATCATATCTCAAGTATATCCACCATCTTACCACAAACCATGTAATGATATTCTCAAAAGAAGTGCCCAATTCTACAGACAGTGAACGCTTATCACAATTTACTACATTTGTAGGCTCTCAATCCTCCCCAAAACTCACATGAATACTTAAGCAAAATATTCTTTAGCTACATGTATCAAATCACCAGCATACCACAAAGCTTGGATGAGTGCATTAGGGATTCTGTGAATGCTTCAGCAAAACATGATTATGGTGGGTTTGGTGAATTCACTAAGATGGCTATGAATGAGAATGAGTATACATGTGAAAAAGATGCACGTGTGATGCAAATTTAAAAAAAGAATTGACACATGAAAATATGCCACAGAATTCCAACAAGCATTTTAAATACTGAATTTGCACTACCACCTCCCAACTTAAATGAAATATTGTCATCAATGTTTAAGACTCAAAATTGAATTGGGAGTAGCTAAAAATGGTAGAATACACTTGATGAGTGATGTGGGTAGCTCACTAATCATCAAAGATGGTAACCTGAAATGACAAAATGAAACTAACCTGCAAACAAAAACAAAGAAAACAACATCAAACAAAAAAGAAAAGAAAGAAAATATGAGAAAACAAAAATAAAGCAAAATAAATAAAGAAAAAACATACTTGCATGGTGTGGTCGAGGTTGATAGACCGGATCTACAAGTGGAATGTCTTCCACTTCCGGAACTTGCCTATCAATTAATACTTTAAGGCGTTGACCATTTACTTTAAAGATCCAATCATCCTTAGGATCCTCTATTTTTACTACTCCATTTGCAAAAACATTCTTCACTAGAAAAGGGTCGGTCCACCTAGACCGAAGTTTTCCTAGATGCTTATGGAGTCTAGAATTATATAAGAACACTCGATCATTAAGCTTAAATGTTCTTTTCAAAATATTTTTATCATGAAATGCTTTCATTTTAGCCTTATAGATTTTAGAGTTTTCACAAACATCATTTCTCAACTCCTGTAACTCGGTCAAATGAAATTTTCTAAGCTTACCTGCTTCTCCCATGTCAAAATTGAAATGCTTAATGGCACAATAAACTCGATGCTCGAGTTCCACAGGTAAGTGGCAAAGCTTTCCAAAACCAAGCCTATAAGGTGACATGCCTAAGGGAGTTTTGAAAGTTTTACGATAGGTCCAAAACGCAACAACTAGTCTTAAAGACCAATTTTTGCAATCCGGGTTGACCGTTTTTTCTAAAATTTGTTTAATTTCTCTATTTGCAAGTTCTACCTGTCCACTTGTCTAGGGGTGGTAGGCAGTAGAGATCTTATATACTACCCTATATTTTTTCATCAAAGCTTCAAAAGAACGGTTGCAAAATTGCATACCCCAGTCACTAATGATAGTACGTGGTGTACCAAATTGAGATAACACATTCTTTTTGAGAAATTTAATTACCGTCCTATTATCATTGCTCATGTAAGCTGATGTCTCTACCCATTTTGACACATAATCTACTGCCACAATAATATATTGATATCTAAAAGGAGGAGGAAATGGTCCCATAAAATCAATGTCCCAACAATCAAAAATTCCAACACTAAAATTGGGTTTAAGGGCATCATATTACGACGGGACTTACCTGTGTAGGACTTACCCATTTACTATCAGCAATAGGATATATGATTCATGCATCTAATAATTTCAACACTTCATTCTTCACCACTTCTTTCATAGTGAGATTAAACCTACGCTGGGGGTCTTTACAAGGGCTAATTCCTTCCTCCAAATTAATTTTATGAAAACAGACTTGGGGACTAACACTTTTTATATCAGCAATGCTCTAACCTAAGGCTGACTTATGCTCACTTAAGGTACGAATTAACTTCTCACCTTGAGACTCAGACAATTTAGATGAGATAATAACAGAAAGAGTATCACTTGGATCAAGGAAAGCACGCTTTAAACCCTTATGCAGAGGCTTCAATTCAACTTTTGCTTCCACACTGAAGGAATTTGTTTTTCACCTTTCTCAGGCAACTCCTCAAACTTCAGTTGCCATGCCCGAGTGCCATAATCCTGAGTTCTATAAAAAATAGCACAAATATCAACTACATCAAATGGATCACTAATAGAATCAAACTCAGAATTAATAAGAAAATACTAAGGGGATCAAATTCATGAGCTGTAGAAACTCCCATATCCATGAGTGAGTCAATTATGTATATCTAGTGGCTCTCTCGTCATCATCTTCTGGCTGTTTTGCAATATGGAAGATATTCACCTCAAAAGTCATGTTTCCAAAAGATAGTTTCATGAGCTCATTCCTACAATTAATAAGAGTATTAACAGTGGCAAGGAAATGCCTACCTAAAATCAAAAGAATTTTAGAAGTAGTATCAACAACAGAGCTAGTGTTAAGGATTAGGAAATCAACAGGATAATAAAATTTGTCAATTTAAATTAGAACATCCTCAACAAGACCCCGGGGTACTTTGACTGAACGGTCAGCGAATTGCAATACCACAGTGGTTGGTTTGATTTCTCCCAACCCCAACTGCAAATAAATAGAACATGACATTAGATTCACGCTAGCTCCTAAATATAGTAAAACTTGCCCAAACTCATGATTTTCAATGCTGCATGCAATGGCTGGACAACTAGAATCCTTGTACTTGGGAGGAATCCGCTGCTCAATTAGAGCACTAACTTGCTCTATCAGGAACGTTGTCTTCTTCACATGGTGCTTCCTCTTAACTGTACACAAATCCTTAAAAACTTTTGCATAAGTAGAAACTTGTTTAATCACATGCAAAAGAGGAAGATTGATTTTTATCTGCCTTAGATTTTCTAGGATTTCATTGTTAGAATCCAGAGTTCACTTACTTGATTTTAAAGTTTGAGGAAATGGTACCTTAACAGGACTCTTTGTCACCTCAGGTTCCTTGGGTAGCTCGACATCACGACAATCTTGATTCTTTTCCACATCCTCTGATTTGTTCGTTGTTGGGATGTGTAATGACTTACCACTTCGTGTCACAATGACATTCACATCCATCAAATTCTCTTGCACCATGTGTTGACCATGGGGTGCGGACTAAGCTTGAGAAGGGAATTTACATCGCTCATTTACACTCAAGGAGCTCATCAATTTGGACACTTGGCTCTTTATCTCCTTGTTTTCTTCAACAACCTGTGTAATCAAAGATTCAAACTTTTGGTTAGTCATACCATGTGCCTCAATAAATGCATGCAAAATGTCTTCTAAAGGACTCCTAGAAGATGAAGGTGCATGATATGGTGCAGGCGGCTAGTTTTCAGACTTCCAACTAAAATTGGGGTGATTGCGCCACCTCAGATTATAGGTATCAAAGAAAAGTGTAAAAGGCTTCTTGTACATACCTAAGGTATTACATTGTTCCTCATACATCCCTCTCATCTCAGCAAATGTGGGACACTCTTGGGCTAGGTGATCTACCGCGCCGCACACAAAACATGGTCCAAAAGACTTTGCATGATTAGCCACATGTGTTGGCTTTAAGTCCTTAATTTTTAACACATCTAGCTCCTTAGTGAGCATCTCAACCTTAGCCTTTAGGTTATCCTTTTCCCTGAGAAGGTAAATTCCACCACCATTTGGGTTTCCTACAGGTCGTGACCTATTTGTGCTCTCAATAGCACTAGGTCTAGTCCAAGTGTGAGTTTTTTCAGCAAACTCATTGAGATATTCTATGGCCTCATCCATATGTTTTTCAAGAAAATTCAATTTTTTCCTCTTGCACTGTAGATTGCTTATTTATCCATCTATGAAGGCGTAAATAAAATGAATGTAAGGCAGGTGTTTGAAGAAATACATTTTGTTTGTTTAATACTAGTTAGTGGGTGGGAGCAGCCTATAGATAGCAATCTTTCTTCCATGGAAAAAAAACTAATTTCTGGAAATTTTTTCTAATGATCTTAATTTAATGGGAAAAAATCTTTAATTTTCATAGATTATAACTTGTGACAAATAAAATGGTCCAATATAATTATTTGCAATGAGAATTTTCTGACCACGCGAATTTGGTGACAAAACGTAATTATTTTCTACCAAATAGTATTCACGGGAACTATAAATTTTTTGTCACCAACCAATTTCGTCACTAGCGAATACATATATTTCACTGCAAAAAAAATATTATCTGTAAACTTTTTCTGATGATCTTAAATTTGTGGGAAAAGCTACTTTAATTTTCACATATTGTAACTCGTGACAAATAAAATGGTCTAATATAATTATTTGCGACTTGAATTTTCTGACCACGTTAATTTGTGGCAAAACGTAATTATTTACTACCAAATAGTTTTCACTGGAACTGTAAATTTATTGTCACCAACCAATTCCGTCACTAATGAATACATATATCACCGCAAAAAAAAAAATATTATTGGCAAACTTTTTCAGATGATCTTAAATTTGTGGGAAAAGCTACTTTAATTTTCACAGATTATAACTCGTGACAGATAAAATGGTCCAATATAATTATTTGCAGCGAGAATTTTTTGACCACGAGAATTTGGTGGCAAAACGTAATTATTTGCTACCAAATAGTATTCACGGGATCTATAAATTTTTTGTCACCAACCAATTTCGTCACTAACAAATGCATATATCACCGCAAAAAAATATTATCTGCAAACCTTTTCTGATGATCTTAATTTTGTGAGAAAAAAGTCTTTAATTTTCACAGATTGTAACTCGTGACAAATAAAATGGTCTAATATAATTATTTGAGGCAAGAATTTTCTGACCACGTGAATTTGGTGGCAAAACGTAATTATTTGCTATCAAATAATATTCGCGGGAAAAATTTCTATCCCAAAAATCACTATTTGTTGTAGTGATGCAAGTAAGTAGTTGATGAAGTTATTTGGACAAGACTAGTTTAAGTGAAATGAAGTTAAGTAAAGAATCAATTGAAGGTTTAGAAGAGAATGAACTAAGAGTTAGACTATTTTTAATATGTCAATTCTATGTTTAATGTTCTATCATAAATAGAGAAAGAAATGACGGAAAGTTATGTATGTATGTAGGTTGTCATCTGACACGCATATGAATGGACTGCATGAATGTAAATAGCATGGAGTCTAGGTAAGTATGACGTTCATACTTTTATAGAGTTTTATAGTTCATACTTTTATAGAGTTTTCTTATTTATAAAAAGGAAATAGAATGTTTTTATGAGAAAAATGTTCTTTTGTGAAATGAAGGGAAATGAAATGTTTTCTTAGAATGAAATTACTTTATGAATTTATGCTATGGTATTAATGTTTAAGTATATGTATGCAATGGCCTTCTTTGGTAGCCCCTTTTTACGCACCTCAAGAATAGTTTATGCATATGAAGGGATGTTATATATAGTATTTATTGTATTTATGTTCCATGAAATGAAATGATATTTTATGAAATGAAATGGACTGATGAATGAAAATGAAAGGAATGAATGAAAGAAAAGGAAATGACTGACAAAAAAAATGAATGTTTTGATGTATAAAATTACATAACGACCATGACCGAATGAATGAATGATGGTACCAATAGACTAGGAGGTGAGTGTGTTGGTGGAGTTTTTTAATCTGCTCCATAACATTCCTCCGGCTGTTGCAGATGAAGATAAGTTGGTTTGGAGACCTTCTAAGAAAGGGAAATTCTTGGTAGGTTCTTTTTATAAGATGCTTACAGTCCAACATTCGCCCAACTTTCCATGGAAGAGCATATGGAGGAGTAAAGCACCTTCTAAGGCTACGTTCTTTGTTTGGACAATGGCCCTGAGGAAGATTCTAACCATTGATAACTTAAGAAGACGTGATCTTGTAATTATGGATTGGTGTTGTATGTGCAAAAATAGTGGGGAATCAATGGACCATTTACTCCTACATTGTGAGTTTGCCCGGGATATATGGAATCATTTTTTTAGCAGGGTGGGGTTAGCATGGATAATACCGAAAAAGGGATGTTGAAGTACTTGCAAGTTGGAGAGGGATCTTAGGGACAACACAGATCACAGCTTTGTGGAAGATGGTTCCCATTTGTATTTTTTGGTGTATCTGGAGTGAAAGACATGATAGACATTTTGAGGATCATGAACGCTCAATTGAAGAGTTTAGGAGTGTTTTATGGAAGACTTTATTTATGTGAGCCATTGCTTTAGATTTTAATGGTCTCAACTTCCATGATTTCCTTGTAACGGTTTCTAGTTCATAAAGCGGTGTTTTTCATGTATACTTCCAGTGTACTTGCTTATGCCTATTTTTACATTACTAAAACTTTTTATTACTTATCAAAATATATATATATGTTAGCGGCATGCTTACTTCTCTTTTTTTCCCTATGTAATGACTTGGAAAAATACAATCACTCACCTTGAGTGAGAATTTAACGTAATTGAGCTAGAATAACATCAACTGATTTCTCTGCTGAAGATCGCTTGAGAAATTTAAACTAAAACCCATTTTGTAAGACCTTAACTCTTAAAACCTGATAATCAGCTCTAACAAGGCTAGAGTACTTCCAAATTCAAGAATATATCCATTTTCCAAACCTCAAATCGAACGTAAATACTTCAATTAAATAAATCAAATAAACTCATTTATCCAATATTCAATCCAACAACCCAAATAAAATCAACTTTTCTTCATGTCTCAAATAACAACTAGAAATAATAAAACATTAACATAGTCTCCATAAACCGTCTAAATCCATTGAAGCAAACTTAAGAAAGATAATTAACCTCCAACACCAACGCTAATATCATGAGATACCCAACAATAAATCAATGCAAATCTTCTCCATAGATTCTAATACTGATCTTCAGCTGAGCCATCGATGTCATCTGAAATATTATGAAGATTAACGGGGTGAGTTATCAACAACTCAGCAAGCAGAGAGCATATACTAGCATGTAAACATGAGCATTTATAACATCTGATAAGCCGAACAAAATATTTACTTTCAGAATGTAGAAACAAAACTTGTACAAAAACATTAGAGCAAAATTTTCAGAAAAATATACTTAATCCAAAAAGAGAATCCGTTGGCATTTCTAAACTGAAACATTATAATCTTATCATCGTTTAATATCACATCGGGACAATACCATGTTTAACCCCCGTGGTAGGGTTATAAACCACCATTATACCCTTGGCTGGGTCATTTTCCATGTTTCATCCCCGTGGTAGGGTTATAAACCATCATTATACCCGTGGTTGGGCCATATACCATGTTTCACCCCCGTGGTAGGGTTATAAACCACCATTATACCCGTGGCTGAGCCTTAACAGAAACAGAACGGATTTCATCAAAAATCCGATTACAATCATATACAGAATCAGAACTTCATGCCAAGGTTTTCAGATGACACATCACATCAAAACAAAACACTGAAAAGCTTCAGATCATTTCACATGTTCGAGATAAACATAAACAAAATATTCTCATTTGCTCATAACAAAACCTTTAGAATTCCTTATTCGCTCTTTTACATAGTTCAAAATAAAGTGCACAAAACTAGCTCATGTCTACACCAGTCATAACAAAAAAAAACACTTTCTCTTATGTAGAATTTATGCATATGCAGAATAAACATCTGAGGTTGTTTTCAGATCATCTCTTTTCAAAAATAAACACATTTATTTTCAAAGTCAACCTCATTTTATTTGTTTTATGTAAAACTAGTATATGAACCCCGCTTACCTGACTTCTTTGTATTATCAACACCTTGAGCCGGAACTCTAATTGTAACACCACCTAAACAAAAAAAACATATATCCAACATTTAATAACCAATCTAATAGGCTGCTATTTACTGAGTAATAAATCAAAACCGTCCCTTCACAGCTCAATAACTATCCTAACAATTAAACCCGAACAACTCTCTCTTCAAACCATTCGCATTTAAAACCCAAAACAGCCATCACCTTCTATTAACACCAAACCAACTATAATTATTTCGAAAACCAACAACAGCAACTCCAATAATTAAAACATAACCCAAACCAAACTTCACTTCCAACCTTCTAATAAAATAATTTCAGTGCAAGCATCAATATTCTAGTCATTGAACAATTGAAGACTTGCACAAAAAAAACCAATACAACTAGCTCCAAAACACCCATCAATTTACACTAAATAGTCTCAAATAATAGTCCAAAACAGTCTCACAAATCCATCCAAAAATCATGCTCCTCAACATAAAAAATTCCATTACACTCAACCACCATTAAAACAGTAACTCTATTACAATTCACAGTCCAAACCTATCATTCAAAAGCTACCAAAAGCTTCGGGGAACTTACCCCAAGAGAAAAACAAATCCCAAAACTCCAAACCGCTTCGAATGGGTCACTGCAAATTCACGTCCAAAAATATTCACAGAAATCTCTAGTGAAAGAGAAAGTGACCTACACAAGGAAAGTTTGAGAATCTGAGTGTGTGCGTGTGATCAAAACAGGGCAGAAACCGAAAATAGTAAGGAGACCCGTATGAGTAAAACCGGAAGAAGAAGGAAGGAGAAGAAGTAAAATAAAATAAAACAAAAGAGAGGAGTTACCAATCTCTGTTCAAGAAGTCGAACAAATCTGCAGTGGAAAAAAAAAAACAATTTGTAGTTTCAAAACCTTGAGTTGAGCGCACGGTGAAGAGATGAAGAAGAAGAAAAACAATGAGAGAACCCGATTGAGAAATCTGTAAAAGTGAGTGAAACCGAACCTTGAGTGTGAAAGGAGATGAAAATCAACTGCTGGAGTCGTGGGTTGGTGCGCACGGGTGAGTGAGATACGAAAATGAAATGCAGAGGCTGTAACCGCGAAGACGAAGAATAGTGCGGCGTGAAAAGGGAAAATAACCTTCACCCAAACGATGCCGCTCGGGTCTCACATCATGCGCTTGTGGGTTGGACTCCAAGCATCCGGGCTGACTCCAAACGGGCTGGGCCTAGAGCCCGGGTGTTACACATTTGGTAGCAAAATTTGCATGATGAGACAACAAACGACTTTGAACAGAATACCAGTAAGTTCTTATAACCAAAAAAAAAACCGAATATCAATAAGTATCAGCACCAGCCTATTTATCTAATCACGAACCATCAAATATCACTTCGCAACATCATTCCATCCAGTAAGAAACAAGTGAGGAATTATGTATACCTTGGGTTCTCATATTCCCATTTATGAAAGGTAAACTGTGCTGTGTTTCTGATCCACCACTGAACACAGCTCCGTCGAACTAAGGCTGGAAATATATTTCTCTCAAGTTTGTAAAGTAGGAACTGCGAGATCATCACTGCAAGTAATTAGACGCTTTTTGACCATCTCATTTTGCAATTCAATGGCTTCATCCACTTTTCCCAGCTCATAATACTTCCTCAATAGACATATACACAGAATAGCATCAGGATGGAGACCCCTCTGAATCATCTCATCAAACAGCTCTTTTGCTCATTGCACCTCGCCACACCGAGAAAAACCCCAAATCAAGGAATTATATGCCGGCAGATCAAACTCCATACCCAAATCAATCATTATGCCTGGTAAATTGAGAGCCTCTGCAGTTTTTCCTGCCTTGAAATAAGCATCCATAAGGGTTGTGTACATAAAATGGTTAGGAATTACTCCAACTTTCAGCATTGCCTGAAAGATTTCTTCTGCTGCCTTTATCCTCCCACCTTTACATAGACCATCCACTAGAGTTGTGTAGGTGACAATGTTCAAGTCAACTCCTGCCTGCATCATCTCATTAGCCAGCTCCAAAGCATCATTTAGATTGCCTAATTTACAACTTCCATCAATCAAAGAACTATAAGTAAATTCATTGGGTAGAAGACCAACACGTCTCATGTAAACAAAAAATTTAGTTGCCTCTTGCATCATCCCTTCCTTACAAAATGCATCGATTAATGTGTTATAAGTTACAACATCCAGTACAACCCCATTGATCTTCATCTCATGGAGAAACTCAAAAGCTGAGGCATTCTTTCAAATTTACAGAAAGAATTAATTAAAGCATTATATGTCATTACATCAGGTTCGAAACCTACACCCTTCATTTCTTCAAATATAGTAACCGATTCATCCAAGAATCCAAACTTTCCATATCCATCAATAAGCAAATTATATGTGACAACATTGGGCATAAGGCCAGTTTGTTTCATTTTTTCGAACAATCTTCTAGCGGTTCCCAAATCCCCTCCTTTGCACATACTGTACATCATTATATTATATGTGAAAACTGAAGGACTAATTCCAGCCCCAACCATATCCTTAAAAAACTTCCTCGACAATTCCCTCTTGCCTGCCTTTTCCCATCCATCAATAAGAGAATTATATGTCAAAACATTGGGCATAAGGCCAGTTTGTTTCATTTTTTTGAACAAGCTTCTAGCGGCTTCCAAATCTCCTCCTTTGCACATATTGTCTATCATTATATTATATGTGAAAACCGAAGGACTAATTCCAGCACCAACCATATCTTTGAAAAACTTCCTCGACAATTCCCTCTTCCCTGAGTTTGAAAGCCTATGCAAAAGTTCACTACAAGACCGAGATTTTGGCAAACCCTGTACTTCTCCATCCTCAAAAAGCACTCGATCACTTCCTCCAGCATTCCTAGCCCAGTCAAAACACTAAACAAAGCATCAAACACACCAAACCCTATAACACAAACACCCCTTGTCGACCACAATACGTCAAACACATGGCAACCTGGCAAAACCCACCTCAACAAAACTAACTCTCTAATAATCCTATTGGCGTCGAAGTACATTCTCGCGTAAAACAATATATGGATCAAGATACAATATGACTGTGGTTTGGCAAAACCCGATTCGGGTTCCCGCCCATTTGAAGAACCCCAAAGCTAACCTTGGATCCGCTTTCAATTCCACCAAAGCCCTAGACATCCATATGGGCGCCAGCGCCGAGTCAAACACTATTGTCATCCCACTGCTCTTGTTGAATAATTTGAATAATATTACAAATTGATTCTTTACTAATATCATCAAAAATACGGTTAAGGCTTCATTTGCTGGCAAAAGGGCATCTGATTATGAAAAGAAAGTTGGTCAACCATATCAAAGGGAAATCAAGGAAACAACCATGCGATGACGAAACATTGATAGTATTGAAAAATGGGTTAATGGGGTTCAGGGTGTTCAGAGAGAGAGGGCTTACACGGTGAGAGACTCTACGACCAACGCGTAAGAGACCGCGTAGGTGAAGTCGCATTGTTGTTACGAAAATGAAGCGAATGCTAATAACACCCTTATATGGGTGTCGTGCTATATATAACCCGACGAATTTTTCGAAATTGTCATTCGGCCTTTTTTTCGTTTTTTCATTTCATTTTTTTTTTTATATTTTTTAATTTTTTGAATCGGATCATTTATGACATATTTCAAAGTTAATAAAAAAATATTAAAACATCATAGAATGAGATGAATCTAAATAATTTTATTAAGAATGCAAATTCATGTCTTTCATAAAAATATTATTGTCTATAGAAAAGATAAATAACTTGTTAGAAGGTTATAGCAATGGTAGTATTTTGTGGAGATCATTCCAAAGTTTAACACAGAATACTTATTGTTTTTAGACTTTTTATATTCAAATAAATAAAATAAAGAATTCCATGTTACATTTTTCATATTTTATTCATTAAGAATGTGGAAGGAAATATATGTTTTTTTAATTAAAATTTAAAAATAAATAAGGTTTTAAATAATAAGTAATGTTACATGTAGTCATAGAGTGTGCAAGCGTCATGCATTCGTTTTAAAAATAGTATGGTTTACTATTAAAAAATTAATTATTTTTCAAGTGGATGCCATATTTTTTTTTCTAAAGAGATTATACGGCATTTGCGCACTCCACGATTACAAATATAACTTCTTTTAAATAAATTAGAGTCTATTTAAATTAGTCTAGAATTAATTAGATGAGCTATTGAATCGATCACGAGAGCGTTTAAAATATTTGATTTTTTTTCGACTCAAAATAAATTGAATTTATCTAATCGAATTGCTTTTCAAAGGTAACTTTCCACCAAGAAAGATGACCCAAAAACCTCTAAAATAATAAGAAAAACTTGAAGCAAAAAGAGAGAAAAAAAAATATAGATACATAACCAGTTTAAAAATTCTAAATTATTAAACTCTAAATTACTAGCATCCTAACATTTTTACTAATTATAACTATGCCCATAAAAAAATACATAGCCAATTTAAAAATTCTCTTAACATAAATATAAAAAAATCGATTAAAACAGGAAAACAAATTTTGTTTAATAGAAAAGTAGACTTAAATAGTTTCACTTTAAAGAGTTCAAAAATAAAATTTTGCACTTACTGTTCACTTCAAAAATTTATATTTTAAAAATATTTTATTACTAAATAATATAATTCAAATCTTCATTTATTTTCTTTATAAGTTATATATTTAAAAATAAAACTCTCACAAAATAAAAACAAGACTTAATATAAAACTCACATAAAGGCAAGGTGTTTTAGGAAATAAACATAAGGTGTATGGGTTATTTGGTAAAAACATCAAAACAAAGGACACTATGCTTGTGAAAACCTCCAAACCAACCATGCGACAGAGGATTCCATACTCATAGAGAGAGGAGTCGTGGCACGAAGAGCAAGGAGGTGGGCGACAGTCTAAGGTGTTCGGTGCCACAACACAACACTGAGAGGGAGAGGGAGAGAAAACTATCACTTGATCACGGTGGAAAGAGAGGGAACGTAGTGAGAGAAAGAGAGGGAGAGAGGGTGTTCTGTGTATCGAGAGAGAGATAGAGAGATTTTTACCAAGGGAACATCCTGGAGGGGTCGAATACTGTGTGATGGCGGCTCACTGCAACACAAGGTTGGGCATGGTTGTTCGGGATTATGCAAAGGTGTTGGCAGAAAGTTCTATTTCGGGGCAGTAAAACATAGTGCTACTTGCAGTGATTTACGAGGGCTGGGCGACGGTGGTGTAGGACAAAGGCTTGAGTGCACGTTGAGGTGGCCTTCGTTCGGGGTGGTTATGCTGTTTGCCATGGCTGTGGGAGGTGGTTTTCCGTGGTTGCTGCGTCTGAGATGGTGCAAAACATGACTGTTTAGGCACATGCGTGGGTGGTCAAACCTGGGGCTGAGCATTCGGTGGGTGGTTTGTGCCTCTGCCGTAAGCTATGATAGTCGGGAAAAGACGTGGTTTTTTGGGTTCGACGATGGTGATGGTGGGTGCAACAGCAGTTGGCTTGGCTTAAAACAGAAGGTTGTGGCTGGAGGTGTTGCAAGGTAGAGCTCGGAGGCCTTGGCAGCATGAGGTGGTGTCTTGCATGATCACAACAGATTTCTCCATAGATTGGCCGTGCGTGGGTTGGGAGGTGCGAGGCAACTTGCCGTTTATGGGACTTGGTGGCTGTGAAAGAAAAAATAAAATATCAAAGGGTGGGAAAATTGGGTTGCGTTCTCACTTTGATGCTGCCTGCACGTGGAGGCGTGGGGGAGCTAATGTGCGGCAGACCTAGCTTGGGAAAATTTCTACGTACGTGAGGGTATGCATGTATTTATATAGGTGATGGGAAAATCCTAGAGAAGGAAACGTGCATGGTGTGGGGTCTAGTTCTTGGTTCTCACGGGCTTGGGCTTGATAAAAAATAAACTGGGCCATAATCCTCATGTCCAAAATAAATCCCTTGTCCAACAATATCTTCAAGCATATAGAAAAATTTTATTGGGCCAAGTTCTAAATATTTCGGCCCCTTGGTCTGTGAATTATTATTTGGGCCTTTGTCCAAACATTGGGCCCAAATAAATCCATACTATTTTGGGCCCGTAACCTACTCTTAAATTACTCGTTAAAACTCAAATGGAATTTTCATATATATAACTTCAGAAAAAAAAGTAGAAAGTGTCTTGGTGCTGGACCCTGGTGTTACAATATCAAATATCGTATACAAACTCAAGTAATTATTCTTGACATACTTATAAAATGTCTTGCCACTTTATCATAGAAGTTTAGGACAGTATCCCCTGCAGTGAAAGTCCCTAAACCAATACTCCCTAAAATGCAAAGAAATAGAGCTTCCATTTTGCAGCATCGGTTACATAGGAGTCCAATCTGGGCCCATAGTGCAAGAACGGTAAACTGCTCGTTTGCTACTAGACACTAAGAGATTTGGTTGGTTGGCAAAAATTTGGAACAGGACTGAAACTGGGAATTCATTCTGGTAACAAATACATGCCATATAATTCAACAAGCACAACATTCTCCGATATGTTCTTTTTTCTTTCACTAAAATCTCTCAACAATCGAAGGAAGCACCTGAAGAGACCAAACAAAAATATTCGAGCTTGATAATTTGATAGAAAAAGTTCGAGCTCATCCAATGTACTGATTTATTTTCCAGCACTTTCTCCATAGTAAAAAAAAAGCACACTAGGATCAACAACAAAAGAAAAAATCCAAATCCAAAAGCTTACATTGCTGAGAAGCTTGTTGACCATTTGTTGGAGCTGTTGGTGCCCAGCATTTTGGGGAAGGTACATGGCAGCTCCCAGAGGTGTTCCATCTGGATATGTCAAAAGGCACATCACTTTGTTGGTACTCATTTCTCTTTGCTCTTCTTCCACCCCATCGTTGCGCCTCAATCCAAAGTATATGGAATTGATGGTCTGAAGTTTAGAAGATAGGGGTTTAGGGTTTTGGGGTTGGGGGTTCATTATTGTGAGGGTGGTGGTCCATGTGTCACTAAGTACGTGGCATCTACTAAACTATTCTTCCACCCCCATCACTGCGCCTCAATCCATATATGTTTGCCACAAAATAAAATATTTGTATCAATTTCCTTTCACAAACTTACCAAAAGATGTAATAACATCGAAAATAATCGTCTTAGTTGAATGATTGTTTCTTTATTGACTTTTTAGGCCTGATTTGGATATACGAAGTATTTCGTCTGATCTCATCTCATCATTACAACTTTTTTAAATTCTTATACAAAATATATTAAACAATTCAATTTTTCAAATCCTAAAACAACAATAATATTTTAACAAAAATTTATTCAACTTTCATCTCATCTCAACTCACAATCCAAACGGCACCTTAAGTTGACCTTAGGTCCTCAAGGGGGCTCGTTTCTCGCTTTGCTCACCACGGGATTCGGGCCAAGTTTTGTGCTACCCGACATTAGGGTGATCTTTGCTTGCCCTTAGGCAATTAATGAGGGAAAGTAAAGTGCTAGCCCAGAGGCGCACTACGAAAGACAAAGTACCCATGCCCCGGACAACCATGACGAGATGCTAAGGGTCGTTCTCTTGTCGAGCGCAACAAAAAGCAAAGTTCCACTACCAAGCAAGTAAAGTTGAAAGCAAAGTGCTCACAAAATAATAGTAGGGTCAATTTCATAAGATAGACATAGAAAGCGGACTAACATTTGATTTTGCCCATTAGTCTTACAACAACAACAACAACAAAAAAAAAAAAAACAAGCTACGATCAACAACAAAAGAAAAAAACAAAAATCCAAAAGCTTACATTGCTGAGAAACTTGTTGACCATTTGTTGGAGCTATTGGTGCCCAACATTTTGGGGAAGGTACATGGCAGCTCCCAGAGGCGTTCCATCAAGATCTATCAAAAGGCACATCACTTTGTTGGTAGTCGTTTCTCTCTACTCTTCTTCCACTTCCATCAATGAGCCTCAATCCAAAATATGCGGAATTGATGGTTTGGAGTTTAGACGATAGGGGTTTAGAGTTTTAGGGTTGGGGTTCAATTTTTGTGAGGGTGGTGGTCCACATGTCACTAGGTACATGGCATCTACTACACTATTTAAAAAACAGAGACTTTGGGCAGCAAGGATTTTTGCCGTCAAAATAGCCAGGGTCGCCGCAATTTAAAATATTTGTATCAATTTCCTTTCACGAACTTACCAAAAGATGTATTAACATTGAAAATAATCGTCTTAGTTGAATGATTGTCTCCCTATTGACTTATAGGCCCAGTTTGGATATAAGATGTGTTTTAGCTCATCTCATCATTACAACTTTTCTAAATTCTCACACAAAATATAATAAACAATTCAATTTTTCTAAATCTTAAAACAAGAATAATATTTATTTTATTCAACTTTCATCTTTACTCATCTCATCTTAACTCACTATCCAAACGGCATCTTAAGTTGACCTCAGGTCCTCATGGGGGCTCATTTCTCACTTTGCTCGCCCTAGGATTCTGTCCAAGTTTTGTGCAACCCGACATTTGGACGATCTTTGCTCGCCCTTAGGCAAGTAATGAGGAAAAGTAAAGTGCTAGCCTAGAGGCGTACTAAGAAAGACAAAGTACCCATACCCCAGACAAGGATGACGAGATGCAAAGGGTCGCTCTCCGCAGTTTCTACCACATAGTAGGTGTTTACTTCAATGATATGTTATGGATTAATATTCAATTGTCTTGACTATTTATGTTAACACCCGGGCCCAATACCAACCTTAGGCTAAGCTGACATTCTATAAATATATGTATTTAGGTTAATATTATGGGAGGCCCATTTGAGATTTAAAGAATAATTTTTGAATAGAACCCGGGACAAATATTTCTTACGGTGGATTAAGAACTTGAATTGGATTTGATAATTAAGTTAAAGACCATTTATTATTATGGACCCAATCCCATAAGTTGATCTTCCTCACCATAATCTAGGGTTTCCAGCTATATATATATATATATATATATATATATACACACATATAATAGACCTGTGTGTCTATCTCCTTCATCCATCACAAACTTCTTCAAACCCTACAGATGTCATTCGTTTCCTCAAATCAAGCTGCAGCTTCTCAATAAATTTCCATCAAGCAAGACGTGGCCACCACAACCCTCTGCATGAACATTCCTCCCGACGTCCCGACGTCCTCACGTCCAGGAAGCAAACACGACAACATATCAGTGACTCCCTCATGGTCACGACAACATACCCAGTGGTTCCCTCATGGTCACAGCAAGCTCATTTTTCCTAAGGGTTGTTGCAGCCGTGAATTCTTTTGGGGAAGCTCTTCCACGTTGTTGCCTCCTTCCCTCAGCCTTCTCGCACGGAATTGCAGTTCCCCAAGGAGTCCAAGCCGTCATACTCTCCCCCACGCCAACCCAAGACCACAAGTCAACCATCGAGAGCCTTCCCACACCAACAACCTATTCTCCACTGTAGCCAACCTTTGACCACCACCCTGCAACATCCCAGCTACTCAGCCAGTATTGTCGTAAGGGATCAAAGCTCTAGCCCTTCTTGACGCATGAACAACATGCACTCAAGCTGAGACCTTTCACACCAACAGCCTCTCCTCCACCGTGAACCACCATGGAAACCGCAAACGGAAAGCACAGCACACGCGCCCCAACCCATGCACAGAAGCCTCTATCTCACCACAAAAAAAAAAAAGCATCCCAAAGCTCACGGTGCCGTTGCACCACCCCAAACAACCATGCCCAACCTTGTGCCGCCATGAGCCACCATCACACGATATCTCCACCCCTCTTGGTTGTTCCCTTGGTAAAGCTCTCTCTCTCTACATGGAACACCCTTTCTCCCTCTCTTTCTCTCACTACGTTCTCTCTCTCTCTATCCACCGAGAGTGACAGTTCCCTCTCCCTCTCCTAGTGCTCTATTACCACGCCCAGCCACCAGCCCTCACAAAGTTTATCAATAAACTAGCAGCATGAAGCTGCTATCCAAGGTTTGCAGCATGGAGCTGCTGTCCAAAACTCACTACATAAAGCAGTTGTCCAAGGGATAACTGAGGCATTAAACAATGCACATCATGGTAGTGCACCTATTATGATAAGAACAGATAAAACAAAGGATGATAGTGGGAGCATGACACAACAGCCATTTGATAAAGTTGGCTAGGAGTAAAGAAGACTAAAAGCATTCTTTTATGTACAATGGACATAATTGGTCCCTTTTGTTCTTTTTCTATTTTTGGCAATTATGCTTTTTATACATGTTCTATGCATAATAGTTTGTATATGGCAGAAATAACTTAATGAGAATAGCTTCTTCTCTTCTCTTCATTAGTACACGTCCTCAAGCATTTCTCTCAATTCATCTATCTATTTTTTCACCTTCAGCACACTCATCACATTCATCAACTTGTTTTTCATTTCTTCAACATGGTATCAGAGCAGGGTCATTAGTGATTCCTGCTACTGACTTTCTCTATTTCTATTAATCTAATCTTCTTCTAGTTTCATCTCATTGAATGTGTTGTTGTCACAATAGCTGATGAAGCTTCTTCTATTAACACCTCTCGCAACTCATCTCCATCTGAAAATCCCAACAGTCCATTTTTCCTGCACCATAATGATAATGCCAATACTGTGGTGATCACTCCACACTTGATAGAACCTAACTATCTCTCATGGAACAAATCATTCACACCAGCCATCTCCATCAAGAACAAACTTGGGTTCCTTGATGGAACCATCGAGACAGCTGCCCTCACAAATCCTCTCTACATACCCTGGTTAAGGTGTAACAACCTCATCCTATCATGGATTTTAAACTCCATCTCTAAAGAGATTGCATCTAATGTTTTATACATTAGCTTTGACAAAATAGTGTGGGATAAGCTCAAGACTCGATTTGCACAACCAAATAGTGTAAGGATTTACCAGCTCCAACAACACCTTGCCTCCATCACACAAGGATCTCAAACTATAAGTGACTACTTTACCCAACTCAGTGTTGCTTGGGAAGAAATGCACAACTACAGACCCCTTCCTCATTGTTATTGTAGCCTATGCACTTATAACATTATAAAAACTCTTGCTGAGGATCAACAGACAGATTGTATTTTTAAATTTCTAATGGGATTGAATGACAGCTTTGTGGCATCAGGGGCAGATTATCTTGATGACTCTTATGCCATCTTTGGATAGGAGTTTTTCATTAGTTTTGCAGGAAGAAAGGCAGAGGGAAACTTGTGCCCTCTTGTTGCCTAACCATGAGACCTCAGCCTCTACTACATTCCAATCTTAGGGAAAGAAGAGAGAAGGCTGAGGTAACTTGCTACCACTGTGGTAAAAGTTGACACACTAAGGACAAGTGCTATCGACTGATTGGTTTCCCTCCAAACTTCAAATTCACCAAATCAAAGGGAGGATTCTTAGCTGGACACTCTGCAAACCAAGTCACATCACAAAGCCATGAAAGAGCACCTATGGAAGGACCACACCTGCCCATTACTGAAGCTCAAATTCAAAAGCTCCTTGCACTTGTCAATGCTAAAACATCTCAGCTCAATGTTAGTAACCCTCCATCACCTGACCAAGATAATCCTACTGAAACCATAACTAGTGTTCATCATTCCTCCAACATGGCAGGTACAGATTTATATCCATCTACTGCTCATTCCTTGCCAAATTCATCCATTTTTTCTGCAACTTATCATGAATACTTTTCATCTCTTTTGAACCATCACCCAACCAACTCACAAACTGCACCTTGGATACTTGCCACTACAGCTACAAGCCATATGGTCTGCTCTACATCACTGCTTACTTCCATCAGTTGTGAGACCCATTCCTTTGTTCAATTACCTAACAAAACTCAAGCCAAGGTAACTCACATTAGAACTGTGAAACTGTCTGATTCATTAACCCTCAACAATGTACTCTGTGTTCCATCATTCACCTTCAACTTGATCTCTGTTAGCAAGCTCACTCACAACACTGCCCTATGTCTTATTTTTCTGAACAAACTTTGCTTCATACAGGCCCTATCTTCATGGATGATGATTGGACTTGCTAGAGAACACAATGGCCTTTACTTTCAAACTTTCAATTCACCTAGCTGCAACACAGTCAATGGTTCACACCCTTCCAGTCACACTGTCAATCAACTACCTCGGGCAAACCAAATAGCTCAAGCAAACAAGTATCAGAAATTTGATCTTTTGCACTTTAGATTAGGACACACTTCTCAACAGAGAATGAATATAATTGAGTCTTGTGTTCCAAATGTAAAAAGTAACAAAGATATGCAATGTATTGTTTGTCATTTGGCTAAACAGAAAATAAAATCATTCAATCTAAGTACCTCTTGCACTTTAGCTCCTTTTGAACTGGTTCATTGTGACATTTGGGGGCCTTATTCACAAGCATCAATCTAGGGTCATCACTATTTCTTAACTGTAGTTGATGATCACTCTCGGGTCACTTGGGTTTATTTGATGAAATTAAAATCTAAAACAAGGACCCTTTTACAGAATTTTGTTCACATGGTTAACACTCAATTTAATGCCAAAATAAAACAAATCAGGTTTGACAATGGACTGGAATTTGACATGCCCATCTTCTACAATTCCAATGGGGTGGTTGAGAGAAAGCATCAACACCTCCTATGTGTGGCTAGAGCCATCATCTTTCAAGCTTCTCTGCCTCTTCATTTTTGTGGGGATGCCGTCATGACAGCCACCCACCTCATTAACAGAATACCCACTCCCACGTTAAACAATAAGTCCCCCTTTGAGGTCCTCTTCTCAGCAGTGCCATCATACATGCATCTAAGGGTATTTGGATGACTTTGTTTTGCATCTACCTTCAAGCATAACAGAACCAAACTAAATCCTAGAGCCAAGAGATGCATCTTTCTTGGCTACCTAGCACGTGTCAAGGGATATAAACTCTATGAATTAGAGAATCGTTCCTATTTTATTTCCAGGGATATCATTTTCTATGAGTCCACCTTCCCTTTTCAAGATCCTGGCTTCAACACCATCCATTCCAGTTCCCCACCTAGTTTAGTCCTCCCCTCACCATTATCAGACTCCACTTTTTCATATCCTGAAACTGTCCTACACTCAGACACTCATACATATCCTTCCTCACCAGATTCACTTGACAACAACACCCCATCACTTGAATAGTCCCCAACTATTCAACCTCATGCACCCTCATCTCAAACCTCTCATTCATCACCTTCTTCTAATGACTTAGTACATGGCATTCCTCCCAGAAGGTCAGATCGAGTTAGACAACAACCCACCTACCTACAAGATTACCACTGTCAACTTGCCACCACCACTGATCCTTTCCCAACTTATCCTTCCTCAACTGCTCTCCCCCTTCATCAACACTTAACCTACACAAAATTGTCACATACTCATAGGTCCTATGCCATTTCCTTATCTCTTTTGCATGAGCCAAAAAGTTACCAAGAAGCTATGAAGTTTCCACATTGGCAAAAGGCAAAGAACTCAGAATTAGCAGCTTTTGAAAATTATGGAACCTAGACTATCACTACCCTCCCTCTTGGTAAGTCCACTGTTAGTGGCTAAGGGTTACACATAAAAGAAGGATTTGATTATCAAGAAACCTTTAGCCCAATAGCAAAATTCACAACAGTTCAATTCTTTTTAGCATTGATAGCTATATACAAGTGGCACTTGTATCAATTGGATGTGCACAATGCATTCCTCCATGGAGATTTGGATGAAGAAATCTACATAGACTTGCCTCTAGGGTATCAAATTCAGGGGGAGTCATCACCCTCTAAAGATAGAAGATTGGTTTGTAAGTTGTATAAGTCCCTTATGGACTTAAACAAGCCTCTCGCCAATGGTACTCAAAGTTCTCATCTTCCTTGATTTCAATTGGTTTCCAACAGTCCCAAGCAGATTATTCATTGTTTACAAGGGATGACAAATTAGGTTTTGTGGCCTTGTTAGTATATGTTAATGACATAATTATTGGAAGTTCTAACATGGTTGTTATTGACAGTATCAAGGCATATATCCACTCTCAATTCAAGATTAAAGACCTTGGTAATCTAAAATACTTCTTAGGTCTGGAAATTGCAAGATCAACTTCAGGAATTCATTTGTGTCAAAGGAAATACAGCTTGGAAATGCTTGAAGATGCTGGTTTACTTGGATGCAAACCAGCCAACACTCCAATAGAAATGAATCACAAGCTGTCACACTCATCTTCAGACTCCTTGACTGATGCAATAGGTTATAGGAGGTTAATTGGAAGGTTAATCTATTTAACTATAACTCGACCAGATATCACATATGTTGTTAGCATCCTCAACCAGTTCGTGAACAAGCCCTCTCAGATTCACATAGTTGCAGCTTATAGAATTCTGGCATATGTGAAAGGCTCCATAGGACAAGGTCTCCTCTTCTCATCACAATCAACTGTGTACTTAAAAGCCTTTAGTGACTCTGACTGAGCAGCTTGCTCAGAGACCAGAAGGTCCATAACGGGTTTTTGCATCTTCATTGGAGATTCCGTAATCAATTGGAAGTCCAAGAAACAAGCCACCATTTCCAAATCCTCGACAAAGGCAAAGTATAGAGCTTTAGCTCATACCAGTTGTGAGGTTGTGTGGTTGATCTCTTTGCTCAAAGATTTTAGCATAAACCATCCCAAGACAGTCGATCAGCAATTCACTTGACCAAGAACCCAATGTTCCATAAGAGAACCAAACACATAAAATTGGATTGTCATTTTGTTAGGGAAAAGGTATTATCTAAAGTTCTTATGCATGTGCACATAGCTTCCAAGTTTCAATTAGCAAACATATTCACCAAGGCTCTCCCTACTACTGCTTTCTTCTTTCTACTGTCCAAGATGGGCAACTTAAACATCCATGTTCAAGAGATCAATCAGCAGCATGAAGCTGTTGTCCAAGGTTTGCAGCATGGAGCTGTTGTCCAAAACTCGCAGCATAAAGCTGTTGTCCAAGGGATAAGTGAGTCATCAAACAATGCACATCATGGTAGTGCACCTACTGTAATCAAAACAAATAAAACAACGGATGATAGTGGGAGCATGACACAGTAGCCATTTGATAAAGTTGGCTAGGAGTAAAGCAGACAAAAAGCATTCTTTTATGTACAAAGGATAGAATTGGTCCCTTTTGTTTTTTTTCTATTTTTGGCAATTATTCTTTATGTACATGTTCTATATATAATAGTTTGTATACAACATAAATAACTTAATGAGAATAGCTTCTTTTCTTCTCTTCATCAGTGCACGTCTCAAGCATTTCTCTCAATTCATCTATATGTTTTTTCACCTTCAGAACACTCATCACATTCATCAACTTGTTTTTCATTTCTTCAACAGAGCCCGCCGCTTGTTGCTTCTCTCACAGTGAGTCCAATGCACGACCATGAGGTCTCGAGTGTTATCTTGCTTCTCTTCATTTTATTTTCAGCCTTTCCACTGCTGACTTTCATAAGTTATATTATTTTCAGTCAATTTGTTTATGCTAGTGGGTTGTTCGGTTTAATTTGGGCCAAAGTGAAAAGTTGAATTCGTGTTTGAGTTGGGATTATGTTAAATGAATATTAAGTGGAAATGTATTTTTGGTGGGCTTAGTTTTTATTTGAGTAAATTTTGTGGGATATGCACTTTATTTTACGGAAATAATTTAGAGTTGAGGTATTAGTCAAAACATCTGAATACAAACACAGAGAAAGGGTGTTTTATAAGAAGTCAGTGTGAAGAGGGACAGAATGAGTGGTGGAGCAGAGAAGGTAGTTTGCATAACAGGAGCGTCCGGATAAATTGCATCGTGGCTAGTGAAACTCTTGCTCCAATGCAGATACACTGTCAATGCCTCTGTTCGTGACCCAAGTAAGTATTCAAAAGTATTATCACATATTATCTAATTCTCTCATCAGATTACATAAGGGTTTCTTCTATAATTGATGTTTTCTTTAATTTTGACCTCCTTCAGTTGGGAGTGTATAGGATTTTCCTTTCCCATAAGAGAGGGATACAGCTAATACTACATATATTTTTTGTTTTTTTTCAAAGCTCCTTGAGTTTCTTGGAACCAACTCTTGTAGTCTAAAGTAGTTGAACAGCTTCGATCAATCATCGGTTCACTTTGCTCCAAACTTCCTTATAATCACTAAGAAAAGATTATTTTTCGCTTTCGAAATTATATGCTTTAATATTTAGAACAGGGGTGACAGATGTAAAAGAATCAATAGAGGAGGCCATATGGTCTGTAGCCCTCGTATCAAGTATCCAACTAGATTATAAGAACTAAATGAAGTATGTGTACTAGAATTAAAAACAAAATGTTTACATGAAACAATACCAGATAAAGAATGAGAGGAAGAGACTACAACATTGACCATATGCCTGGAATCATCAGACTTATGTTGAGAATTGAGAGTGAGCATAGACAACAATTACTGACATTGGGCCTCAGTCAAGGAGAATGGAGATTCTACTGAAGAGTTATCATTGAGGATAACTTGCTTTGCCATGGACTGCTGCCGTGGCTTTTGCTTGTACCCCGGAGGAAAGCCATAGAGTTTGTAGCATTTCTCAACAACATGACCAGTTATTCCACAATACTTACAAACTTTTCGATCTTTCTTAGAAAAAGATTTTACAAATCTCGAAGTATCAGAGTTAGCAACAAAAGCATGAGCACCAGCAAGAGGAGGGAGGAGTAACAGAGATTTCTCTCTGTTGCTCTTCTTGAAGAACAAGAGAAAAAACCTTGTTAAGCGGCAGTAAGGGCTCCATCAACAAAATCTGAGTCTTAGCCCAAAAAAAAAGATTCATTAAGTCCCATAAGGAATTGTAAAATACATTACTGTTGAACATAAGAATTCAACATATTCACAACACCACAAGAACATACAGGAATTGGCTTGTAATTAACCAATTCATCCCAAAGAACCTTCAATCGATCAAGTGAAATAAGCACAAACAGAAAGTTGTCCCTAAGACAAGGACGAAATTGATTTCTAGATTTGAAAAATCCTAGGGCCATTCTTTTTAGAGAAATGTTCCTTTAAATCGGTCTAAATCTCAAAAGCAGTGGTAACATACAGTACACTAACAACAATTTCAGGAGAAACAAAGTTAAGTAACCAAGAAATCACCATGTTATTACAACGCAACCATGAAGAGAAAAGTGAATCGTTGGAGTCTGGTTTGAGGATCGTAACATCCATGAACCCTAACTTGTTTTCCGCAAAGAGAGCCATAGCCATTGAACGAGACCAAGTGTGATAGTTGTCCCCAAGCAAGAGTTGTGTGACCAGAACAACACTGGGGTTATCGCTGGGATGAAGGAAGAAGGGGCTCGTAGCATCTTGATAGGAAGAAAAGGGACTCTGAACAGTCAGTGCCATAAGATGAGATGATGAATTTCAAGAGACATCTGATACCATATCAAGAATGAAAACCCTAGAAGGTTCTTGAATTCAAGAATACCAAAACTGTCCAAAATGTCAAGGTGTGTAAAATAAAACAATTACAAGTATTTATACTGAGAACTAAAATAAATCAGCCTAAAGAATACAAACAAACGTAAAATTCAAAATAAAATACAAGTACACGTGTAAAATGACTATTTTACAACTTAATATTATCTCAATGCCAACGATCCTTAGGTACGTTCTGTTTCATGCTAATTGAACCAAAGCAAATGTCATGTATTATGCCAATGGGTCGTATAATGCTTAGTTGTTTACCAAAAGTGGATGAATTTCATGTCTCCTTATAATTTGAAGTAGTCCATGATGTGACTTTATTCTTTCAGGGGTTTATTCAGATGAAATTACCCTCTTGGGCTTTCACATATGCTTGTTGATATTCATTGGATACATCTTTTATCTACAATTAATACTTCCAATAGATCTTCTCCAATGTTCACATGCAAGTCTTTGTTAGCATCTCTTTGAACTCATTCAAATTTAAGATGGAAAAATGCCATAGTCTGTCCAAATACTTTGCAAGAGTTTACATTTAAATGCACTGGTGCATTATCAACTTACCCAATTCAAATGCCTTTGTTTATAATTCCTTTTAGGCCGAATTAATTAAAGTACCAGCTGTGAAGGGAACACTTAACGTTCTTAGATCATGTGCTAAAGTTTCATCTGTTAAAAAGGGTGGTTATAACATCCTCAATGGCTGATGTATTAGTTGATGAGACTTGGTTTTCAGATCCAGCTTTTTGTGAGGAATCGAAGGTTCACATATATATATATATATATATGCTAATTTCTTATTACATATTATCTTTTTCTCAAGTTCTTTGCTAATGATTTTGTGACTGCTAATTCTCACTTAAACCATAATGGCATGTATATGAGGGCAAGCTAGGGACAAGTTATCTTGTGCAGACAATATGTTAGTCTATTATTTCCTTCCTTTGTTTCCTTTTTCCCCCTTGATTGTTTGTCTCCCATCTTTTGTGAGTGTAGCCCTGTAAACTATATGGTATATGCTCCTCATGCGAGTAACTGGTGGAAAGTGTTTGCTAATATGGGTCTAACCTATTAAAGTATGACTCTATGGCAACCTATTTTGAGGTGTATGCAATTATTTGGAATGACTTCATATGATACGTTAGATCTATTTTTAAAATATGAGACGAATAATATGGCGAAACTTTTAGCCCTCTATTATGGTCTGCAGCACTATCTGGAGTTGGGATTACAACAAATAGAAGTGGAGCTTGATTCTCTCTTAATTGTTAATTGGCTGGAGAAGAGGCGTTGTGGTATTTGGTACCTGGAAGATTTTTGGGAGGTAATAATACAGATGCTTTCAAGCTTGAGGCATAAGGTCAGGCATGTATATCGTGAGTGTAACGTAGGGGCAGATTTTTTAGCGAGGTTTGCCTCCGAGCATGATTATGGGACGTGGGTGGCTTTTAGCGCTATTCCTCATCGACTAAAAGGGATTTTAAAGGTTGACAGGTTGGGGCTTCCTGCTTTGCGTCGTTAGTGCATTGGACTTAGTTGGTGGTTCTTGTGTTAGTCAAAGTTGGTGTTTGGAGTTATGATTTTATTGCATGGTTTTTATTGGTTTGGTTTGGTTTTGGCTCTATTTAGCGTATTGATGTAACCACGGTTTTTCTCCGCCATAAATGAGGTATTTTAATAAACTTGGGACAGGGCCACTACGTATGTGGCGACTTTGTTAGGCCCTCACGTCGAGTTGCCTCTAGAAATGCCGCACATGCCCTAGTCATGGTGGGGACAAACACATTGGCTAGCCCACAACCATGCCTTGGCTCGTGGGGTGACGAGCACGGGATGCCCAGCATGCATGCATGCCTTGGCCCGCGCGCTAGCACACACGGGGCACCCAGCATGCAGGCTAGCGAGGCTAGTGAGGGCCTGCTTGCGGGCGTAGCCATGCGTCGCGCACCCATGCACGCGGCAACACGCACAACCATGCGCCGCATGCCCACGCGCTCAGCAAGGCGCACAGGCATGCGCCGCACACTCATGCGCACAGCCATGCGCACAACTCTGGACTGTGCGCGCATGCTCGTGGCAATGCAAGCCGCTGCGCACTGCGAGCGCCTGCGAGTCATTGTGCGCAGGCCCATGTGCTCCTTGATGGGCCTCGTGGCCCTTGCATCTCAAGGGCTTGCGCGGCACTGCCAGTCCACCCAGTGCGCATGCGCGCACACCTGCCCAACCCTGCCGCACTCCAGCGAGGTTAGTGGCATGCCTTAAGGCATGCCATCCAACGCACAGCTCCAGCCCGTGCCTTGTAGAGCAGGCCAGTGGCATGCCCACCAAGCATGCCATCCAGCGCATGGCTCCAGCCCATGCCCTGCAGACTCAATGCCTAGGCCACCAGCCTGGGCCATGCCGTGCACCACCATCGCTCACCATCAGCAAGCCATGCCGCACCACCTGACCATAGACCAAACCGAAGACCACCATGCACCAACTTAGCCCACCATGGGCCATGCATGCCACAGCTAGCCTTGGTCCATGACCACTATCATGTTATTTATTTTATTTAATTCATTTGATTTAATTATTTATTTTCAAGGGACCTATTGGGGGTTTCCAAGTTGTATTGCTTATAAATAGGACATCTTTCATTTGCTTTAGGATCTTTTGGCAAACTCCTAGAGGGAAGACTATTGTTTGAGAGATCACAAACCGGTGCCATTGCACTTGGGCTTTTTGGGTGAAATTCGTGAATCCCAAAGAGAGAATCACACTTTGCAATTCTTTGAATAAGTGTGATTCATCTATCTTGTTATTTGCAACTTGGTGCAATTCGTGAATCCAAGTTGAGTTTATCAATATATGAGGTTTATTTAATTCTTGTGCAATTCGTGAATCAAGTCTTGAATTATTATTGTTTATGCTTTTGTTCATTCAAGTTCATAAGTATTTGCTTGTATTTTTTAGTGTTCTTCATTTTGTTCTTGGTGTTCTTCATAAGTTGCTCTTCCAATCCATTCAATCCATAAAAGTCGACCAACACATTGTTTGTCAACTTTCCATATTTGATTTGCCTCATCAAACCCTAGCCTAGCCGAAACACACTTTCCCCCTTGGTGCAAAGCCCTATTTGGCTACTACTTACCTTATTGGGACTTGACCTAGCTGCCCACTCCACTTACCAAACTAGTGTTCCTATAATTTAGGAACCCTAGTTGACCCAAACACTTCACCATAATCAGCCAACCACTTTCCAAATTGAATTCCTAGATTTTAGGAACCACTTCCTAAAATCTCTCCCTAGCCTTGTTCGGCCAACCCTAGCCGACCGCATACCATTCCTAACTTCCAATTCTACACCCAAACCCTAGCCGTCCATCACACACCTTCCAAACCCTAAACCTCATCTTCCAAGTGGCGCCAACCCTAGCCCACTCTAGTGCCGTGCACCCCATTCATTGTACCTCATTCCATTCCTTGACCATTCCCCCACTCCATACACTCATCCTAGCCTAAACACATAACCTCACCATAACCAAGTAGTCATCTTGACCATCATTGCTCGAAAACCAAGCAAGAGAGGAACAAGTATTCAGTCATCACAAGACCACCATTGGCGTGGAGAACTTAGTGTTTAGGGACTTGACCTCGGTCCCTAATAGACTGGCTCTTGATGAGGAAAAAAAAAAGATCTACTTTAAAAACAAAAGTAAATTTATAATCTAACTGATCACATCAAGTCACGTAATTTTGTAGATTTACTTTATGAGATTTCTTTGTGGTTAAAACATTTCTCAATTGGAATTGTGTGGGTAAATATTTAATTTTTGAGTTACTTTCTATTCTTCTTCCATGTTGCTTACTCTCATTTCGTGAACTCCTGTTGTTTTCCTGAATCCCGAGTACTACAATGTAGCATCCTCATCATGCTATCATCCCTTCATCCATCTTTGTTTTTCCCAAGTGATTTAAATTTGTCATTAGAAGTAATATATTGAATCTTATTATGTACAAATCCCTGAGTTATTTGTACTATAACAATTACATGGGAATTATAACATCACTGCTCATTCTTACGGTGTTTCATGTGAAAGGTCAAGATGGCAAGACCTAACTTATCCTCACCCACAGCTTTGCCAGAAAGGCAAAAAATATGGGAGTAGCTTCTACTACAGGTATCACATGCAGCAAAAAGAAAAAATGAAAAGTCGATCACCAGATGGTTTATCTCTCTGCATAACATCCCAGTTATATCAACTTTATGCTAAATAAATTTTACATTGTTTTTTTTATTGGCACCGGGTGTCCAAGAACAGAGTCTCGACTAATCCCAGGGGTGCACAGACCCTTGACAAGAAGTTTTCCGCAAGTACACATCGAGTAATTCAAGGGAAAATCTCCCAATCCAATGACCTAATGGGATTTGAACCTTAAACCTAGGGGGAGCATACCCCTAAGCCCAAGGCCTTTACCACTAGAGCCAACACTTAGGGGTTAAATAAATCTTACATATTTCATCTTGAACGATTTTTAGTACTTATACACATCTATTGGAATTACTTGTCATCTTCATTATGATGAAACTCTTGCAATGACTATGTTCTTGCATTTCCTTTGAAGGTAATTTTGGAAACTATACAGCTCATAATCTTTAAAAACGTCTTAGTTTCTCCCAGAAAGTGGTTTATGCCTGATTCCCTCTTCTAAAAGACGCAATCTTTTGTGATGCAAGCAGTTGACATTCTCTTATGCAAGGGCTGAAAGTATTCCATTTATGTCTCCCAGATGGGTTGATATTAGAGATGTTGCTAATGCACATATACTAGCCTTCGAGAATCCATCAGCGTGCGGAAGATATTGTTTAGTTGGAAAAGTTCTCCAATTTTCTAAATTTGTGAAACTTATGCGTGAACTCTTCCCTGATATAAATCTTCCTAAAAAGTAAGCGATGTATCCATATACTAGGGGTGGGCAGCAGGGCGCCGCCCACCACCCCCACATAGGCTAGGGCCCCCACCCCACATGGAACACCCCATACTAGGGGCGGGGCAGGGTGAGATTTCAACCCCCCCCCCCCCCCCCTCTCGATAGCGGGGCAGGGGGTGGGGTATGAAACCCCCCCACCCGCATGGTGCGGGGCAGGGGGCAAGGAGGGGGTGCCCCCGCCCCACACCATGCAGGTAGCACCCCTACCATATACCCAATACTAGCATCAACTTGTCAATTTTTTATTCACACAGGTTACACATTGAAGATTGAATAATAATAGAAAACTAACCTATTACTACCCATCTGCTACTTTTTTTTGTATTTGATTTTTTTTTTTAACTTAATGCTTAAGGAAGTGAGTATTAGTATAGTTATATATCTTTTTAAATTTTTTTCTTAGTGATTAAGGATGTTAAAAAAATACTGAAAAGAAAATGATAAAAAAAAATATAAAAACTTGAAATGCACTTGGGTAGTAAATAGATAGTAATAGAATAGTAACCCTATCACTACACTTGAAGATTTACTGTGTCATACATGCTTACAGTACAAAAAGATAAATATAATTCTTTACCGAACTATCGTTTCCCTCAAACCGACTGTTCAGAAGTTTTTGTACTTGGTTTATGCAACATGTTAATTAGATGAGTAATGTTACATACAGTAATGGAGTGCACAATCGTCGTCCAGACACTTTGAAAAAGAGTGAAATCTACTATTAAAAAATTAATTTCTTTTTTCATGTAGATTCCATATTTATTCACTTTTTTCAAAATGCTTGCACGATGCTTGCGCACTCACAATTGCAACTATCAATTCTCATTCAATGAGAGCAGCAGAAAGTTTAGGCCTTAACTTCACAATTTATTTTGGAATTATCTATCCATGTTAGAACTTAAGTCTAAATGTGTCGTTTTCGAGGAGATGGTTAGTGCATGAAACACAATACAATTTTTGGCCTTTGTGGGATTAGAGTGAGTGATGTCTTCCAGAATAGTAGTGCATCTCTTAGCCTGTTGGAAAAACATTGTTTTAAGAGCCATCATTAATGTGCATCATTGCAGAAGCTCACATCGACTTGTTTATCGTGCATTTAGAGAGTGGGAGAGAGGGAGGTTATACCATTACCCTCTCAAGTTATTAATAAAATATTATCTTACTCAACATCACTTCAAGTAGTGCAGAACACACAATATATGGTATCTGATAGCTAACGCAATAGTTACACACCTATCAAAATTTCAATCATGTATTGGGGGGGCTCGGTCAATTTTAACCCATCCATAACTTCAATACTCTATCTTTACCACCTGAAGCTACCTTTTCACCATCTGGACTCCAATCAACAGCATAAACCTTTCAAAAAGCAGTTACCAACATGTCAATTTAAAATTCAAAATAAGATATGAAAGACTCTTGTTTTTGGACATAGAACATACCTCATCCGCATGACCTGGAAGGTCTTGTTTCAACTTGTGTGTCCGGATATCCCAAACCTAGACAATTTTAATAAATTTCAATCAAAGGTCATGAATATGCTCATCCTTGGCAAAAAAATTAGCACCACATCAACTGAGGTCCAAATCTACATATACATGCTTTTTAGTAGTGTTTACACAAATCCAAACCTAGTCAAATTCGAATATTTATTCATACATAATAGACTACAATTTGTTCATTGTTTAAACTCAGTCAGAGGCTATAAAATGAATCTTATAGCAGTGCATAGCATTCTGCGATATCTTCAAATTTTAAAGAAATGACATTATATACATTTATAGGACACCATTTTTTGACAATGCATAATCCCTATACATCTATTCTTCTCTCTGTAATGCCCAACGTTAGAACTGTTTTTCCAACACCTTGTGGAGCCAAAGGCTCTTAGTCAATTCGGGACTTGCAACTACCAGAAGAAAGAGTAATAGTTTTAGAATACCTTGAGTGTGGAATCCTTGCTACCACTCAAAAGAAGCCTACTATCTGCAGACCAGCTGTATGACAAAATGCAACATCAAGATTAGCTGCGAGGTCAGTGAACGTAGATGCATAAATGATGGAAATCGTTCAAACCTGATCTGATAAACAGGCCCAACATGGCCTCGAAAAGCAGCGACGAATTTCCCTGTAGTACCATTCCATAACTTGACAGACTTGTCAAATGAGGCACTTGCAACCCATTGTCCATCAGGTGAAAAATATACATGATTGACAAGCTGTTTGAAAGCAACAAGAACAAACTTTAGTTTTTCACTAAAAGGACGAGATTCGTGCAATTTATATGTTAAAATATATATACATCAGAACAATTTATTGTTTCAAAATAAATTGAAACAATCTGGAGGCAGAGGCAGAAGGGGAAACACAAAATGTGAATAATTTGGGATTGCAATTGAGAACAGATACTCAAATTACAAAATATTTGTACCTGTTGATGACCTGTCATGCGAGTTTTGGGATGCTTGCTGACAGAAGGTTCCCAAAGAAACATGGTAAAATCATCCGATCCAGAAACCAATCTTTCAGGGCCATTGCCTTTCATTTTGTTATACCTTTCCAAAGCAACCTGTAATTAGTAGCACAATGGGAAATAATTCGTTCCACCTGAAGGAAAGATGGAGAAAAGTAGAAAAACATTCGTGCATGAAGCGGAAGTCTAACATGACAAAAACATTACGGCTGCAACAGCACATGGCAATAATTGAGGCGGACAGGAAAAGAATAGTGGGTAAAAGTTTTCACCTAACGATTTGAATACTAAAAGGCCAAAAAACTAAGCGTCTTCCCATTAAAATGAGCTAAAACTGAAGCCTTAAACTTGAGCATCTAGTCCTCCCCAAATTCATTTATATAAATAATTAAAAAGTAAGGCTACGTCACAAATTATTAAGGGTAAGAGATGCTTGTGATGACCCCAATCCAGTAAACTACTTCAAAACAAACAAAATTTCTTTTTTCAGCTTTACTATTCTCTCTACCAATGGAACAAAAAGGCCCTATAACTGTTTAAAATTTGGCTCCATAACCATTATCTCATTTAATACATCCAGCAACCGAACTCCACCTCTAACTCAAAGAAAAAGAAGCAAAAATCTATCATATATACTACTCAATGACAGTTACCTTTTTCATTTCCTCCGGTGATGAATAGTGCTTGCCAGTATGGTCAAAAGCCCCAGTGCGAAGAACATATTCAGTGCTCAATGCAAGAGAGTTGACCCAATGTCCATGACCCTAAAACAAATATAAAAAGAGGAAGTTGGTAAAAAAATAAAAATAAAAGGGAAAGAATTATTAGCAACACAAAGGACAACAACAGTAGATGAGAAACCATAACAGTGGGGGACAATAACTAAAGATATAAGGTGACATTGCAGTGGCCTATTTACGTTCAGAAACCCAAAAAGCCAACATCATGCATTTGGTCAAATTTAACCAATTTATTTCTCCCTTCTTTCGATAGAAGAATGAGTATATCGTTTGACTCAGCCAAAAGGGTGAACATCCTTGAATCATGTTATTTATCAGGTATAAGATAAATAACTATTAACACATACTAAAACGAGAAGTGCATGTTCTTGAGTAGCAGTATTAAGAAACAAAAAACAAATAGGTGTTTCCAAGTATTACAATCTCAGACTGAGGAGATTAATAAAATCATAAACGAACAAAGGTTGTAGATCATGCCTATACAAATCACCCCCCCCCCCCCCCCCCCAAAAAAAAAAAAAAAAAAAAAAAAAAGGGATTTGAAAAGGATCTAGAGAGAGTAACAGAAATATTTTATTAACTTTTTTTTATAAGTAGAAATCTTTCATTAACTATGGTAAAACTTTTTGACAAGTTAAACTATGGTCACTACAAGATGATAATAAAAAATTGGCAGGTTTACAACACAGTAAACTGGCCTATAGAGGATTGGAAGGTGCTCAATGATATAATAATAAGCATACACATAAGCAATTACAAATCCTATATAGCCAAGCAAAGATTTATCTAGTTACCTTCAATTCTTTAATTAGCTTCCCTTGGGTAGTTTCCCAAACTTTGATAGTACAATCCTGGGAGCTGCAATGGTTGAGATGAAGGTATAGTTGTAATTTGTAGGTAGAACAAATAAAGGCTATCCTTAGAAATCTAATCTCTTTGACTTAATTCTTCTTTCATAAGAAGAAAAGCAAAACATATAAGAACACAAACAAATGCATGTGTATACATTCACATATTTAAGCATTTATTCAGAATGTATATTTCCAAAAAGAGGTAAACATGGAGATCGCATAACTATCAGATTAGTGATTCACAATTCAGCAAATAACACTTGCTTCAACATGGAAGGCCACAATTGTAAGTTTCCTTACCATAAAAAAATAAAAAATAAATAAAAGAAGAAGAAGAAAGAAAGAAAGAAAGAAAAACCAATAAGAACCATCATATAGCTGTTCATATATATTGTAATCTTGATCATGTACTGACAAACCAACTAAGGATTAACAAACCAACTAAGGATTAACAAAACAAATAAAGAAGTGACAAGAGGCCAACCAAAGTAAATATTTATTCACTCACTCAACATTCAAAGCAGAGTCGTTCCCCAGCAACCAAAAAACAAAAGGGGAATGATCAACATTGAAAAGTCAATTAAGCACTTATGTGTCCTTGTAAGACTAAGTTCAATGATCAACCGAGTCGGCCTGTCAAAAGAGGGAAAATAAGTTGTCTAGCTATATTTTAAAATAAATTATGGTTTTCTTGTCCTTCAGGGTCATCCAAAAAGGATGTCTTCAATTATTGCAAGTCTTAAGATAGAGAGCTACACTAATAAGCATTGCATCAAACTGTAGGAAATTAAGAAAAAGTTTTAACTTATAAAAAAAGTATACCCTGTATAAATTACTCCATCTCCACCCCATTTCACACAAGTTACCGCTAGTGTGTGACCACTAAGACAAATAATGCATTTCCTTAATGAAACGTCCCAAATGCGTGCATCACCATCTTTACTGGCGCTTACAAACCGTCGACATGGAGCATTCAGATGGGCTGGTTCCCAAGAGATACCAGTAATCCATTTTTTATGGCCCTGTGGCATTGCAGATTCCAAACATTAGAGTCAATAGAGAACGTATTGGTAAGTCCACTTACTTACCAAACCAAGCAAAAGAAAAATATTTTTTTTATCAGTAAATAAGAATTTTATTAAAATAGGTGAAGCCAAGTACAAGGGACATATACAAGAGTAACACCCATGCATGAGTGTCTAAAGATACAAACAAAAATTTAAATAGTGAACCAACATGAGTCAAAGAAAATTTGTTAAACAATGAAGCAAATACATCCAATGATCAATAGATCAAAACTTAACAGTAAGTGGATTGCCAGATGGCTTCCCAGTTTGAGGGTCCCAGCATTGAAGTTCTCCGGCTTTGCTCCCACTTACAAGATGCTTGCCGTCTGGTGACCATGCAATACAAAGAACCCAATTCTTGTGCCCTGGTTATGAGAGGAAGGCTTACTGTTAACACAATAAAAAGGATGATTGGCCATCCATTATGCATAAACTGATATCCCAACTCTATGATATATGGACAAGAAAGAGAGCTAAGAGAAGTCTTATTCTTAAATAATAGGCAGCATTCAACAGTGAGAACAAAAATCTGATAAAAGAGAAATGTTTTAGTTTGGAGATATACAGTGATACCTTTAAAATATCAATTGTATATACTTCCAGACAGTACATTAATCCCTTCAAAATACTCTCACTATAAAATAAACAATCACATTTAAAGCTTATGCAAGTCTTATAGGTTAAGTTATCCGTATTCCCTTTTCATTTTCCAATTATTTTCCTTTCAGGTGTTTGGACATCGGTTTTATGTTTAACAGTCCCAGAGTCTGATTAGAGCCTTGACTTCAAACCTGTACATGTAAACAGCGGTGTCTGGGTGTTGAGGTCCCAAAGTCTGACAGTGGTATCGCCCGAACCACTTGCCAAATGTTTCCCATCAGGACTGAAGGCAACTGAAAGTACGGCTTCTGTGTGACCTGCACCAGCAATATTACAAAACCCCCAGACATGTTAAACTAATTTAACATAACGACCACAACGAGTCTCAAGACCGTTGAAATCCAGCTGCATTCAAATCATACAATGTAACATCTAAAAGCAACCAATATAATAAAGAAACGTCATTAGTAGCACATACCAGAAATTGTGGACGAGCAACGATTAACTGGGCGAATTCTGAATATAGCTTGTGGTTGATAAACTATTGAGAGCACCTTCTCCACAGAAACTGCAAATTGCCACCCAAAAATATTCTCAAATAAAAAAACCTAGTAAATCCTCCAAAAGCCCATAAATGCCTACTACAATGGAATGTAAAATATAAAAATAAAAATCCAATTAAAAACTCTAAAATGTAAACTTCAACTACATGTTTCATCTGACTAACCTTTATGCTTCTCCAAATAAGTGCCAAGCGGCACAAGAAGCTCCTGATTTGATATATAGAAAGCATAAGGCAACTTCTCCTCCTGAGAAAAAAAAAAATATATAGACTTTCATGGCTGTTATATTCATAGAAGCAGAAACACAACCATGTCAGATATCATATACAGACTTGGGCAATTATTCCTGACACTTATAAAATGTCTTGCCACTTTATAATAGAAGTCCAGGACAGTATCCCCTACAGTGCAAGTCCCCGAACCCAGTACTTCCTAAAATGAAAATAACCAGAGCTTCCATTTTGCACAAGCCCGCATCGGTTACATAGGAGTCCAATCTGGGCCCATAGTGCAAGAACGGTAAACTGCTCGTCTGCTACTAGACACTAAGAGATTTGGTTGGTTGGCAAAAATTTGGAACAAGATTGAAACTGGGAATTCATTCTTGTAACAAATATGTGCCATATAATTCAACAAGCACAACATTTTCTAATCAACTTGAAGTTTCAAGATAAAAATAACTAAAAATGAACAAACCGAGAAAATATTCAAGGAAAAGCATGTGGCAGTATTTTTTTTCTCTGTGATTCTCCCCTTGAAGTTTAACTAATTCAGCAAAAAACTCTTCACAAATAAATTTCAAAAGCAAGTGAACTTCAGATATGTTATTTTTTCTATCTACAATCTCTCAACAACCGAAGGAAGCACCCGAAGAGACCAAACGGAAAGATTCAAGCTTGATAATTTGATAGAAAAAGTTTGAGCTCGTCCAATGTACTGATTTATTTCCCAGCACTTTCTCCACAGGCAAAAAAAAAAAAAAAAAAAAAAACACTAGGATCAACAACAAAAGAAAAAAGCCAAAATCCAAAAGGTTACATTGCTGAGAAGCTTGTTGACCATTTGCTGGAGCTGTTGGTGCCCAGCATTTTGGGGAAGGTACATGGCAGCTCCCAGAGGTGTTCCATCTGGATCTGTCAAAAGGCACATCACTTTGTTGGTAGTCGTTTCTCTCTGCTCTTCTTCCACCGCCATCGCTGCGCCTCAATCCAAAGTATGCGGAATTGATAGATTGGAGTTGAGCCGTGCTACAAGGAATTTAATGCATGCAGAACAGGTTGGTGGTGAGCGTTACAGATTCTCTAAGGTAAGTAAGTTCAAGAAACTGACATTGGAAGATACTTAGAAAACTGTAAAACAGAAAAGTTTTTGGAAGAACTCGAAGGCAGACTGTTTTGGGACTTTTGTAAAGACTTTGAAACCCTCAAAGGGAATGGCTAATCTCTCATACTCCTAGGGTTTCAAGAGCCCTTGCGCATGGAATTCTCATGAGTCTAATAGTGAATTTTGATCTACCCTGTAAAGATCTCCATGCAAACCTTCAACTTGTTTTCAATGGTTGACAAAAATAATGAAAATTGCATGAGTCCTTGACATGACGACGGAACGCCTATTGCCACCATAATGTTTTTAAAGTTTTCCCAAGTGATTCAGAGAAAATTCAGAAAATGATAAAAGAAAAACAAAGAAAAAAGCTTCAATCTATATCTTCATACATTGGCATTTTTTGGTAGTGAAGAAGACCAAGACCTGACAACTAATTGTGGATAGGGCTGAGCACCAACCAAGTCGGAGTCGGAGGGCCCAATCTCCGACTCCGACTTGGACTTGTCGGAGCGGAGTCGGATTTTGGGCTGTTTTTTGTCGTTTTTAACTTCATATTTGGCCCACTTTTAAAAAAAAATGTGTGGGCTTTCAAATTTCAATTTTTTCAAAAATTACAATCTAAACTAAATAATTCACTTTTGATTATAACAAAAAATACAACTAACTAAAAACAAGTAACATACTAACATGCTTTCAAAAATTCAAAATAAAAAATAAAAAGAAAGTCCTATTGTTACATATACTCCCATCATCCATTATCCACATCCAACTAATCACTACAAGAAACATCCACACCCTAATTCCTGTTAACACTAGTAATACAATTGCATGGGGGTGCTAAAAGATATGAGAAATGGATCAGTAGAGGTTTCTTCCCATTGTGTTACTAGAGGCTAAGAAACCCAAAACTCAGAGAATCCTCCCAGAAATAGCCAACGGTGCATTGGGATATGGGGGTAAACATACAAGTAAATCACCAGTACAAATACAAGTGTTGATGTCTGTTCTAATAGTTTTTTACAGGATACCATCAAGTACCTTAAAATCTATTCAGTGGCGTAGCTCACATCCAGGATATGTGCATAGTCCAAAGTATGTGTCAACACCATGATCAGGATCCTGTGCACATTTTGCATAAAGAAGTTAATGGATCATATCACTGCAAGTCTGAAACATAAAAAGATATATGCATGACTTGGACAGTATATAAAATGACAAGCTATTTCGTTATCCCATTTATCATAGACTTTATAACTCAAGATATACTTGTCTGACTGACCTCTTGATATATAAAAGCCGACAAGTGACTGGAACTACTTAAAATAGAATCAGAAAAGTGTTGGAGGATAAATTATTCTAAAAACTTAAACTTAAAAGCACAACTCCAATAATACATATCAAGCTAACACAAATTGGCACACCTTGCCTTTATATGTGCAGCCAGAATCTGCACATGGAGCCCAGAAACAGAAACAAAAGCAAACAAGTTTCCTAGGACTCAAAATAGATGTTTCATAGACAAGCTATTTCGTTATCCCATTTATCATAGACTTTATAACTCAAAATAAATCTGCTGGAAAACAAAAAAGAAATCGGTAGATATACAGGCAGACTGTCAAACTCAATGTAGATATACAGGGAGTAGGCACAATAAAAGTGGTCAGGTAAGATCAATATCAAACTCAAAAAGGTTTTGAATTCCATGGATTCTTTACACTGTGAAAAGTCATAAAAATAAATAAATAAAAGAAAGAATGAAAATATTATCTTCAATCAGGCAGCTGTTAGTGGCATGGAAGCAACCGACATGAATCTAGAAAAGTCTCTTTCTTCCATTAACGTTCTGTTCCATTTTTAGGCTTATTAGTTGACGCAAAAAAACAAAGTCAGCCTCGCAAACATGCACTGATACCCCACCGAGATATCATTTACATGAGAGATGTTTGAGCAGTTGAAATAATTCTTAGCTGATCACTTTTATGGCCCAAAAGCAAATAGAAGTTATATTTTTGGTCATGTTTCAAATTCAAGGAGGCCGCAGGAGACATAGAGCCGTCTCCCTTTTTCTGTTACACCGAACAGAGGTTTTGATTTGAAAAGAAAAAAGAAAGAAAATCCAAATATGAGCGATTATCAGACAAGGTTGAGAGATCCCTAAACCCCATCAGAAAACCTAAACCTTACATTTCAATCAGCTGTAGAGAAAGAACGGAAGTGCACATCTTATTTATCTCTGGTGGAAAGAAATAAGAGAGGCAAATACAACGAAGGGAGAAGAGATAGATAGGGCTTACCAGAAGAGAGAGAGAGGCCGTGAAGTGGGACTCTGAGAGAGAGGCCGTGCGGGGGGAGGGGAAGCCGCTCGGCTTACCTAGAGTTAGAAATTTTTTTCTTTTTTGTAGTTGCTACTAGGGGTGTAACCGGTCCGGTCCAGTCCGCTCCGGTCTGGTTTTGGACAAAACTTAGGACCGAACCGGTATGTACCGGTTTTGCATTTCCAAAAACCGATTATGCACCATTTATCCCCCTAAACCAGTACATCCGGTTTTACCCATTCCGGTCCGGTTCGGTCCGGTTTTCCAGTTTTAATTTATTGAATGCATGAGATTTGTGACAGAGAGAAGCATTGAAAGTAACTAGCAATCTAGAACTTGGAACAAATATATGTGTGAGAGAGAGACCAATAGCTGAAGACAAATGCATGGAATCTGAAACTGCATCAAAAGGATACCTAGCTAGAATATTATTACAGATCAGATTCATCACTATATATGAAAGCAGGTGCTCTTAGGGAACAGTACTGTTTATGGATGAGAGCCCAATACAATGCTTGGGAATGTATCCTATCTTAAGAGGTAAAAGGCTGCTCTCTGCCCTCACATTTGCATAAACCTTTTGGAAAAATGATATGTTTAGTAAATTTATAAAAAATGATTTAAGAAAGGAATAACAATGGTAAATTTAAGAAACACAAAAATTTACAAAAATTTATAATACAAATTCCTAGAAAGAATATAATATGTTTAGTAAGTTTATAAAAAATAATGATCTTCACTATTGAGGTTAGACAAATAAAAATCCTCAAGAAGATGATTTTAACTGTTTTTTTTTTTTTTTTTTTTTTTACTTTTAATATCTTGACTCCATCTATGTATGAGAGCAAATAAATCTTTCTAAAGGGCATCCAACTGGTAGGTAGGTTTTTTTTACATTTCAGTAGATGTTTTATTTTTCATTTTTGACTTAGTAGAAATGGGAGATTTCATCTTTGGAAGTCATACAAGAGATATGGGACTCAAGGCAATTGAGCAAAGCCACACCTGAAAGCTTTCATTCAACTCAAATGCTTAATCAAACAAAACAAACAGAGCTTTTAGGTTAACGTGGTCCTTAGAAAAAAAAAAAAAAAAAACCTAGGAAGTCCGCAACCCAACCATATCATTGCAGACGTAAGAGTCTCACTCAACTTGGAAGTATTAGACTTTCTTTGTTGTGTTTGAAATCGACAACCCAAAGTAAAATAGTTTCTCTGTTCTGCTTTCTTTTAACAACTGGGAGCATATGTCTAAACAATCCTGACCTCAAAGAAAGATGCACAAAATTGTATAGGAATTAAGTCCAAGCAACACCTAGACGAAAATTCTCAAAGATGTCTAAAGTTCCCATTTAACCAATAAACCTTTGAAAAAAAAAAGTTCCCATAACAATTAAACCAACGGAGATTAAAAATGATATTAAAAATGATATACACATCCGAGATTGTTCCAAGAAAAATTACCGTCGAAGACAGAGAGACGAGAGAGAGGGGCTGCAGGCTGCGTGAGAGATGGGAGGGCTGCGTGAGACGGTGAGAATGAGACGGTGAGAGACAGAGAGGGCAGCGCAGCGTTGAGAGAGGGGCCGAGGGGCTGTGTGTGCGACGGGAACGGCTCGACAGGTGAGGCCGTGAGGGGAGGTGCAACGGCGAGAGAGTGGGTCTGTGTTTCTGAGGGGGCAACGGTAAGAGGGAGGGGACTCAGGCTGAGGGGGCGACGGCGAGATGTGCACAGTGCAACCGCGTGGGCCGTGGCCGCGTGAGAGGGCAGAGATGCAGAGGCTGCGAGGCAGAGGGAGAGACTGAGGAAGAGGGGCGGGTCTCACCGTCTTTAGACTCAGGGTTTTGGAGACTGGAGATGCAACGGCGCCGTTTAGTAATAATATCAAAATTATTATTAATAGTCTAATTAGACTAAACTCTTATACTTGTATAACTATATTAGTAATTTAGTATAAGTATAACTATAGTCTATATTAGACTATTAGTATTAGAATAAATATAAGTTTTAGTTTTTTTTTTTTTTATTTTGAATAGTCAATCTTGTTCCTCTTTACTATAGTAAATGTTGGATACACGGAGGGACTCCTTCTAAAGAAATACTTTCCTCAGAGAGTTTTACAACATCTTTTGCTAAACTATAGGCAATACAATTAGATATTCTAGAGACATATTGAAACGACCAAGTTGGAAAGTTTCTAATTTCTGCTTTGATGTCTTGGAGAATCAAGCCTGTAGTGCTCCAATCCCTTGTCTCTGTGTAATGTCTTGGAACACACCGAGTGCATCCCCTTCAAGAATAAGGCTTTGTAGATGTAGTTGTTTACAGAAGATTACAGCCTCCAGAGCAGCCATTGCCTCAACCAGCTTTGCATCAGGGAATAGATTCCTTTGAGATCTCAGAGTGGCAATCACCTTACCTTCCTAGTTCCTCACCACCACCCCTACTTCAATTTTGCACCTTACTCTATCTACAGCAGCATCGCAATTGGCCTTAAAGCCATTCATAGGTGGAGGAGTCCAGTCTGCAACTTAAGGCCTCTCTAGTTGTTTGGAAGAACAGCATTCAGTGGCTGCCTTGAAGTCTCTAAGCATCTGGTGGCTGTTGTGAACTAGCTTGGAAGGGTCCTCAAATTTCTCTTCAAACACAAGCTCATTCCTTCTCTTCCACACTAGATATATGGTGATAGCAAAAAACACTTTTAAAGTCTTCCTCATTTATTACTGAAAGGAGGTGGCTCACTAAATCTTTGAATGTTTGAAAATTGACTTGCAATTTCTGTAGACTCCTAGAACTAATTCCCCATACATCCTGCACTGACTCACAAGCCCATAATGCGTGTATTATACACTCAGACTCCAAATTACACACAGGGCAAAGAGAAGATTCCCTAATTCTTCTTTTACTAAGATTAAGATTTGTTGGCAATGAATCGTGGCAAGCTCTCCATAAGAGCATTTTAACTGCATTTGGGACCTTAATTTTCCAAATAGAGGACCAGATCTCCTTGTGATTCACTCTCTTAGATGATTGTCTTATAGAATGTTGTTCCATGTCCCCGAGAAGGTGATAGGCACTCTTCATTGTAAACAGTCCATCTTTAGTACACATCCACACTAGTTGGTCTGAGATACCCCTCCAGCTGATAGGGATCCTAGAAATGTTGTTGATATCCTCTTCACAGAAAAAACTCTTCAAAAGAGGCATGTTCCATCCTTTTATCTGCTCATCTATAAGGTCAGCAACTGTCCAATGGGCCAATCCCTCAACCGGAGGAGTCTGGACCTTATATGAAGTAGGTTGCTGGATCCATTTGTCCCTCCAAATGTTGACCTCATTTCCATTCCCAATGCGCCATATCAAACCCTCTTCCAATACTGGTCTGGCTTCCAATAAACTCCTCCAAACATAAGAGGCATTGCTACCAATTCTTGCATGCAGGAAGTCAGATCTATGAAAATGCTTGGCTTTTAATACTTTAGCCACTAGAGAATTAGTTTGTTGAATCAGTCTCCAGCCTTGTTTGGCTAGGAGAGCTCGATTGAAAAGATCAAAGTCCCTATATTCAAGCCCACCATATGTTTTGTTCTTTCCAAGCAAATTCCAAGGCAGCCATTGAGTTTTTGTCCTATCCCCTCTACTACCCCACCATAATTACTGCATTAGCTTGTTAATAGCCTTGATTATATCCTTAGAGAGTTTAAAGATGCTCATGCAATACGTGGGGATAGCTTGCACTATTGACTTCAAAAGCACTTCTTTGCCTGCATTAGAGATGAATTTCACCCTCCAATTTTGAACTCAATTTCTAATCGAGTCTAGGATAGGCCTAAAGGAAGCAAGTTTGTTCTTCCCCACATAGGATGGTAGTCCTAGATACTTCTCAAGGTGATTTGCTTCCTTCATCCTATCTGTTGAGAGAATGACCTGTTTTGCAACTGCATGAGTGTTTTTGCTAAAAAAAATGGCTGACTTCTCCAAATTTAATCTCTGTCCATAAGCAACTTCATAAGAGTTTAGAAGTCTAAACAATCTACTCCACTCTTAAGGCATTTGCTTTACAAAAAAGCAAGCTGTCATCTACAAAGAAAAGGTGGTTAACCAGTAAAGAACCCCTAGCAAATGGGAAACCCGAGATAAAACCCTTTGTCTCAGCTGAGTCCAACATATTCCCAAGCACCTCAATACATAAAATAAAGAGATAAGGGGAGAGAGGGCCCCCTTGTCTAAGGCCTCTCGATGGTTGGAAAAATTGCTGGGGAACACCATTTATCAACAAGGAGTATTTGATAGAAGATACACACTGCAATATTAAGGCAACCCATTCCTTCTCAAAGCCTATCTTAAGTAGGACAGCTTCCAAGAAAGATCACTCTATACGGTCATAAGCCCATCTCAAAGCTTCATTGCCATGCAACTCTCTTTTCTGTTCTTCATTCTGTGCTGCATGGAGTGCATGACTTCATAGGCAACTATTATGTTATCAGAGATCAAACGCTCAAGGACAAAAGCACTCTAAGAAGGGGAGATCAGTGTTGACAGGAAAGGCTTCATTCTGTAGGCCCATACTTTTGAGACCACTTTTTAAACCCACATTGCAAAGGCTAATGGGACGGTATTCAGCCACTATTGTTGGATTTCTTTGCTTCGGGATCAAAACAATGAAGGTCTCATTAAGATCATGCACCCTCCTATTTGCACTGAGGACCTCTTTGACTGCAGAGAACACCCCCTCACATACAGTTTCCCAGTGGTCTTGGAAAAAACTAGCTGAGAATCCGTCAGGGCCTGGAGAACTCAGAGGGTCCATCTCAAACAAAGCATGTTTTACCTCTTCTTGTGTGCATGGTTTGATGAGTTGACTATTCATCTCAAGTGTCACCACTAGGTTCAAATCCCTTAGCACTTCAGAGATGTCCCTCGGGTTGAATGTCATAAATGAGTTCTTATAATACATTTGGAAGGTTTCACAAATGTCAGCTGGATCATTTACATAGACTCCCCCTTCATTAATGAGCCTTGATATAATTTGAGTTTTCCTTCTTTCAAAGGCACAATTGTGGAAGAAATTTGTATTCTTATCACCTTCCTTCAGCCACTGCTGTTTTGATCTTTGCCTCCATTTGAGCTCCTCATCTGCTAGTAGCATGTTAACTTCATTTTGAAGGTCTTTAATGGATTCATTAAAATCGCCTTGATTAATTCTCGGCATCTCCTGGATCCTAACACTCTTTTGTCTAATTCAATACCTTTGATTCCCAACTGAGACTTTAGCCCAAACCTTCAAGTTCCTTTTGCCAGGCCATTCTTGAGGTTTTTCACTGAGTGCTCCCCTCTAAGGCTAACTTGTTAGGACTTCCTAATTATGTCCTTACAACCGTGTTTCAAAGACCAATAGGCCTCATACCTGAATATCCTTTCTTTTCTGCTCATTGCAACTTCCTCATTATCACAAAGAACTAAAAGTGGAGAATGGTCAGAGTTCAACACAGGTAATACATGAACTTCATTGTTGCAATATTGCATAGGCCATTGACCATTAGCTAGAACTCTATCCAGCCTTTTTTTTTATGAAGCCTCTCCCTTCTCTATTATTGCTCCATGTATACTTTGAACCAATGAAACCCAAGTCATTTAAGTCAGAATCATCAAGAGCCAGTCTAAAAGCTTCCATCTAAGAGAAAGGTCTAGTAGCTGCCCCCAGTTTCTCCTCATTGCATAAAATTTCGTTGAAGTCCCCCATACATAGCCAGGCCATTTGGTTCTCTAGTTTCAGCAATCTCAAGAGTCTCTAGCTCTCTTTCCTCCTTTCTGTAGCAGGATTTCCATAGAAACCTGATAACAATCATGTTTGGCCTCCCATCTCAGGTGTAACAGTCACTAAGATATATTATAGCTATATAATATATTAGACTATATAATAGTATTAATATTAGACTATTCTTTGGTTTCTCACTAAGAGAATCATGGATCGAATCTCTCCTCCCATGTATTAAAAAAATATATATTAGACTATTAGTATAGTTATATATAAGTATTAGTTGTAGTGATTTAGTATAACTATATTAGTATAATTATAACTATAGTCTATATTAGATTATTAGTATTAATATATATATTAGTATTAGTTATAGCCATATAATATATTAGACTATATAATAGTATTAATATTAGACTATTAATATAGCTATATATTAGTATTAGTTATAGTGATTTAGTATAAGTTTAACTATAGTCTAATTTGTATATAAACTTAAAGTATATTACTAATAGTCATATAGTATTAGACTATTAGTATTAGGCAATAAAATGTAAATTAGAGTTATTCCTAAAAATATTATTGATAAAACAATATACACTGTTAATCATCCCGGTATAGTATTCACCTCTCATAATCTCGAACAAGTAAAAGAATATTCTTCTCCAACATATTTACAAGTAGTCGAATACGATACCCAAATATATACCCTGAGTAAATAAGAATTTAAAATTAATAAGGAATATCTCAAACAAGATTATATGAAAGAAGAAAATAATCAGAAAAGATTAGTATTTTTCTTAACTTTTACAAAAATAGAGAGAGATTATATTCAAGAAAAATATTATGAGTAGTTAGAATGAATACAAATTAATATACATTTCTTTACATGGTTTGAAATCTATAAATCAAACCAATTATCAATCATACATAGGACTACTAATCAATGGATTAAGGAAGATAATAATCAAATCGTTTATAAAAAATACCCCATTTTGAAGCCATTAAGTATAACCAAAGAAGTACTCAAATATTAGCTTCACCAATAAAAAAAATATAATACTACAATAGAAAGTAAAAATATAGATAATATAATCCAACAAAATAATTATACAAATTTATATCTAAAACTCATGAGTAAACAATTAGAAATAATTGAAACCCAACTATCTCTTATTAATCCTACTATTGAAAAAGTAAAAGAAACCCCTTTATTTTTCCCCATAAAATCTCATCTTATCTAAAAACTATTTTATCTAAAAACAAAAATGATTTATTAGAACAAATCTGTAATAAATTAGAAAAATTAAACATTACTAAATCGCATTTACTTCAAAACAACCTCATATTAATATATTAAGTAAGACAGACGAGTCTGTCTTATTCGATTATAAAATTAGTAATATTGAAAACCAATTTAAAAATTTAAATTTACAAATAAATAAGATTATAGGAGATCATGTTAATAGTTTTTCGGCTAGGGATTCTAAACATCATGTTTCTATTACACGTAATTGGTATCCGAGACCTGCTCACCGCATATGCAATTCGAAAAAATAAAACATATAGTAAAATCTACTTTTACACCAGATATATTATATGAATGAAATATAGATAGATTATCTGAAATATGATTATGGTTATATGGTTGCTAATGTTTATAAAAGTAATAGGAAAATTGATCATCAAGTAGTTCATATTATTGTTACAGGTTTTGTTGGCAAATTAAACTGCTTGTGGGATCATTATCTTTCACATGAACAAAGAAGAAAAATATTAACCCAATATAAACATGATTAAAATATGCAAATCATTAAAACAGAAAATGGTCAACCATTAGAAGATGTTGTTAATACTTTAATATTTGTATTAGCCAAGCATTTTGTTGGTGATCCTATTCAATTTAAAGAAAGAACTAGTGATTTGTTAATTAATTTAAGATGTCCTCAATTATCTGATTTTCATTAGTATAAAGATGTATTTCTAAATAAAGTTATGATTAGAAATAATTGTCAACAATCATACTGAAGGAAAAGTTCATAATCAGACCTCCATATTACTTCGCCCAAAATGTGCGAGGATCATTAGTAAAATCAGATGGTATTATTGATTTTCTTAATTTCACATATGGTGATATAATAATTACTATTAATATAACTTGCTTAATTATGTACAATGATCTAAGATTAAAAAAGTAAATAGATAAAGAAAAGAAATTTGCTAAGAAAGAATTAGGTACATTTTATGAACAGTTTGGTTATACTACATTATTGACTCATTCAAGAAGATACAAAAAGGGAAAATGAATTTATAAGAATTATTCTCATAAAAAAGAAAATATAAAGATCTTATAAAAAGATAAAAGATAAAAAATATATAATAAACCAATAAAAAATACTAAAAAGTATACTAAAAACAAAAAACAGATTGTTTGTTATAAATGTGAACAAATTGGATATTACAAGTCAAATTGTAAGTTCAAACAATAGATGAATGAATTAGATATACCTGAAATATTAAAATAAAAATTATTAAATATTTTTATAATGCATTCAAATGAAGAAGAAGAAGAAATCTATCAATTAAAATAATCAACATTTTCATAGCAATCTTCTGATAGTGAATCAGAAGAAGATGAGGTATAAGTTTGCAATTGCTTAGATAAGAATAATTGTATTTATAATAAAAATATTAATGTACTCTCAAAATATGAAGATATTATATTATAATGAGTTGATAAAGTTAATGATCCACACGAAAGAAAAAATTATTTGGTAAAACTAAAAGATATTTTTACTAATCAAAGTTTCAAACCACTTCAGTAACCACTTCAACACTCTATAAATTTTTACAAATAGTAAGTAGATTTAAAACAGAAAAAAAAAATGTATTACAAGATTTACAACAAGAAATTAATGCAATAAAACAAGAGGTTAGAAATTTGAAAGCATCTAATCTTAGATTAGAGGTTTCAAATGAACAATTACTACAAGAAATTATATTATTAAAAATAGATAAAAACATAAATACTCATCATAATAAAGAAGAAGGAGAATGTCCAACAATAGTTATTAAAGACGAAACAAATAATTTTATTAATATCCTTGATAGGATAAATTTTCAGAAATGGTATACTGAAGTAACAGTCTCTATTAACTAAGAATTTTCTTTTACTACAATTACCTTATTAGACACAAGAGCATATTTAAATTATATATAAGAGGGATTAATACCTTCCAAATATTTTGAAAAAATAAAAATGACATTATCCTAAACTAATGGAACAAAATTAAATAGAAATTTTAAATTATCTAATGCATATATCTGTAATAATGAAATTTGCTTTAAAATAACATTTAGTTTAGTAAAAAAATATTAACACTAAAGTAACATTGAGAAATCTATTTATTGCCTTACTTTACCATTTTTCTGTAATAAAAAAAGGAATTTATACTAAAATACTTGGACAAGAATTTCAATTTAAATTTTTATTTCCTCTTATATCAAAAGAAATTAACTCTCTAAAAGAAGTTTTATTAACCAAATAAATTATTTTTTTAACAAATAAGATTAAAAGAAAATAAAAACAGATTAATTTCTTAAAATAAGAATTAAAATATAAAAGAATTGAAGAACAATTAAAAGATTCATTATTAATACAAAAAATCAATAATTTTAAAATTATAATTGAAAAAGAAGTATGCTCTAACTTACCTAATACTTTTTGAAATAGAAAACAACATATATTTGAATTATCTTATGAAAAAGAATTTTCTAAAAAGAATATTCCTACTAAAGCTAGACCAATACAAATGTACAATGAATTATTAGAATTATGTAAAAAGGAAATTAATGATTTATTAACAAAATGATTAATTAGGAAAAGCAAGTCACTATGGAGTTTTGCTGTCTTTTACGTTAAAAAAAGACAGAATTAGAAAGAGGAGTTCTTCAGTTAGTTATCAACTATAAACCATTAAATAAAATATTACAATAGATTATATATATTCAATTCCTAATAAGAAATATTTATTATCTCGTCTTTATAATACTACAGTATTTTCAAAATTTGACATGAAGAATGGATTTTGGCAACTCCAAATTTCTAAAAAAGACTAGTATAAAATATCATTCACAGTCCTATTTGGACATTATGAATGAAATGTTATGCTATGCGGATTAAAAAATGCTCCTAATGAATTCCAAAATATTATGAATGAAATAATTACTCATTTCACGCACTTTTCAATAGTTTATATAGATGACGTATTAATATTTTTTTCATCAATTGAACAATACATAAAACATTTAAATACTTTTGTTCAAGGCATTAAACAAAATGGATTAGTTGTTTTATCACCAAAAATAAAATTAGGTTCCTCGGACATGATATCTATCAAGAAACTATTACATCAATTAGTAGAACAATAGAATTTGTTAATAAATTTCCTGATGAAATAAAAGTTAAGCAATAATTACAAAAAATTTTAGGAAGTTTTAATTATGTTGCAGATTTTTATCAATCTCTTAAGCCATTATGTAAACTATTATTCAAAAGATTAAAAAAGAATCCACCTCATGGATAGAAACACATATAAATATTATAAAATAAATTAAGTCTCACGTTAAGAAATCACTATGCTTAGGACTCTCATTACCTCATACTTTTAAAATTGTTGAAACAGATGCCTCTGATCTTGGTTAGGGAGGAATTATGAAACAAAAATTATTAACTGATTTAGAACAAATTATTAGATTCCATTTAGAATGTTGGAATCCTGCCCAAAAGATGATTTGTTGATCAAAAATTTTTACTTAGAATAGCTTGTTAATCAGCCAAGGAAATTTTGATTAAAGGTCAAGAATAAAGTCCAAATCTTCTTATGCTCAGCCACCATCTCTTCCTTATCATTCACATTGTCCTTCTGCAACTCTAAAACTATACATGGTATTGAGAACATTCCCACAAAATATTAGGCTATCTTACAATCAATTCTCACCATTAACTTCTCCAAAACTACTAACATACTCTAAAGTTGTTTCTCCTTCTTCCTCTACTCTTTCTCAAATTATTAATCCCCCACTATTATCTCAATCTTCTACATTCTATATTATCATTAAAACTCACTAACATCCAATTTTTCCCATTGAGTCTGAAATCCTACACATGTCTAATCCCCAAAAATTACTTGATGAATTTCTTTTGCCAGACTAGCATTATATCCCATAAAATGTTAAGAAAACCCAGCATTTTTATGAATTCATATTAGTAGACACAGATTCAATTATTCTTTCTGAGATCCTTTGTTCTCTTCAAACTCAATATTCTCCACCTACATCTACAATTATTGTCTTTCATAAAGTCACTATTAAACAACTCATCACCTTGGAATAATGGGAAAACAATTCCTATTTAACAATGAAGTTTTCTCATCCATATGATCTGTCATATTATGATTATTACGATTATCAACAGGTATGAACAAAAATGTTTTTAAAACAAAACAAAAATTTGCACAAATCCTAGTTCCTCCACTTCGACAAATTACAAGAGATCGGGGCATTTTCGCGACGATTTTTACTATGGTGAGATTATTATGGATCTGAACCTCTCCTCCTTCATCTTCCTTTCTAAGAAAGTCTTCAGATTTCTTTTTCACAAAATGATTATCCACTCTCATTAAAGCATTGTTCACAACTTCTTTTTTTTTTTTTTTTCTTAAAACAAAATTAAATTGGATTATGAAGTGGGAATACGTCATCAAACCCTCATCCATCTCTCAAAAACATTATGTTTTTAGCCCACCAAGTCTCTATCAAATGGTAGAAAAAATATAATTACAATCATATTTTAATTTTTTTTTTAAATTACCAAAGCCCTTGAAGTTCTAGTTCAACGAAGTATATTTCAGGCTCAATTAATATCCATTACCAACAAAAATGACTTGAAAAAATTAGTTGAGACAATGTTACAAGTCTCAAACAACGATGATGAAGAAGACGCACAGTAGCAAGTCAAATTATCACCATTACAACAACACATATTATCATCAGCTCAACAGACCTCTCATTCCCAACATGCCTCTCCTTTTCAACAGGCATCTCTTTCTTAGGGCAACTCATCCAACCATCTAGTATATGATGGATTCTCAAGATCCATTTGATCTGAAATTCACAAAATATGACTCTCAGATCATGTGATTTCAGAAGATTATTTCTTTCTCAATTATTCAACATGACAGATGAAAACTGTCAGAAGTATTATCTCTTTAGAAAAATAAACACAAACAACTTCATTTATTATCAGATTATTGTGTACTGTTCAAAACCAAGACAAAAGTTACTATTTCAAGGTCAAGATTATTGTCTACTAAAAGACAAACTACTTTGTATATCTATTTTTTTTTTTTTAGAATAAAACCTCTATTAATAAAAATTATATCAACGTTTGGATACAATGAGGGATAACATCTATTGAGATAAGATAATGCTATCACAAGTACTAAGAGCATCTCGGCTCAAAACATGGGCTACAGTATTACATGCTCTTAAAGTTGGCTTAACAGTCCATGAAGTAAAGGAATTCAGTGTTTCCTTGGTGTCTCTTAGCAGTGTTCCCACATAGGAGTCAGAGTCAGTGTGAGCTTTTAGGCAGTGAACTACTTGCAGAGAATCACCTTCCTTGACTATATTTGTTCTCTTAGGGACTTACAGAAAATTGAGGCTTGAAGACTGCATAAGCTTCAACTAGTAGGGGGTCAGAGAACAAATCACGTTTCATTCTCATGGTTGCTTTAACTTGGCCTTCCCAATCTCAGATCACCACCCCTACACCTACCTTACAATTTATTTTGTCTAAAGCAGCATCCCAATTGAGTTTAAATATACCACGAGGGGGTGCTTCCCAATGAGAATGTGCATTCTGGATCTTTGGAGGCTTATTGGCAGATTATTGGATCAGTTTAAGTATATCACGAGGGGGTGCTTCCCAAACTACTTTGTATATCTATTGAACTATACTTATTGTTAGTTGATGTAGGAAGATAAAATGTCAGGCATGTATTATTAAGAGTTACTATTTTAGTGTCTATAAAAAGAGTCTGTAAAGAAAAGGGAGACATTCAAAAACTTTTTTCTGAAGCCAATACTTCTCTTCTCTTGTCATTCTCACTTCCTAAAACCTATATTTTGTAAACCTTCTTTCATGTCTTTTGCTTCCAATTCTTCTAAAAATTAATCTCATTGTAAATATCATGTTTTTAATGAAATCAATATTATCATATATCTTTTTTATCTTTAATATTTATTCATGCATATAGTCAGTTATACCACCTGTACTACTTGCTCTCATGTATATAGCTGGTTATACCGCCTATTGTTATTATCGTTAAGCTATTATTAATATTTACTATCTTTTATATATATAATATATATATATTACCTGGGATACGTCTTTGGTATTAGAACTATTGGCTATTATATTGGTGTATCAATAATATCTTTATGAATAACTCTCTGGATCTGAGTGTCTAGATTTTGAGATCTTGTGTCAAAATTTTGAGATTTATTCTGATAAATTGAACTAATAACATATGTGGGTGTATGATAACTAGAAGGTATTGGAGAAAAATAACGTGAGTGTGATAAAGTTCTTCTATAAGGTTGAAAAACAATTTGAACGGTTCCATCCATTTTTTTTATTTATATATTTTAGATCATCATTAGAATTATTTTCTATTTTAGGTAATTGAGTGATATTTTCTAATTGTCATTCATTAAAGAGAGTAGTTTGATTCCAATTAATTTGTTTAGAAATTTGTAAACTAGAATTTTGTGTACTAGATTGTAGTAATAATGTATATTATTTTGGACTGGTAATAAGAGCTTGTGGCTCTAATGTTATTTTCATCAGTTTATAATGGATCTTATATACTACTGTTAAAGGATGTGATCCTTTCATCATATGATAACCATTTGTTTTAATATTTAATATTAAAATATGTAAGATATTAGTATCAAATGATGAAAGAGAATAATTAGGATAACAATTAAAATAAACTGGGCCTTGGAATAGGTTTGATTCTACCATGTCAAGTAATGAATCATGAATATTATAGTGTCTCTCATCTCTTAGACGGAGTAATATTGAGGTATTTAATTTGCTTCTTGTGAGTGGTTTTATAACCACTTGTGCTAATCCAATATGGATGAAAAAACATTTATGTTCTTTATGATGTTTAATAACTTCTTTTGTTAATAATTTTAATGATTCACAATCATTATTTAAACTAATGGTTTTTTCTACTGTTTTAATAGTATAATTAGTAAGAAATGATAATTTAGAGGAAAAAGTGGATTGTTTGTATATTTGATTTTTTAGAATATTAGGAATTGTCCAATCTTGTAAATTTCTTTCTATATTTATTATACTATAATTTTCTTGGTTGATATTATCAGGTTCTATGGGAATACTAGTGCTAGATTCATCAGATTTGAATAAAGAATTAATTGAGACAGGTTTTTAAGGCAAATATTTCCTATATTCAAAGAGAAATAAGTAGATTAAGATCTTAAGAGAACACCACTAGGACTACCCTTAAAACTCTCCAGCATGAATGGGCTGACCAACGGGTTTTCATAGCTTACCAATACAAACTTCTCAATATACTTGATTTTTTTTCTATAGGTTATCTTTGTTAAAAATCTATATCAGTTATTTTTTTATTTTTTTATTTTTTTTATAAAGCAAGAATACTCAGATGGTATCTTATACTTTATTTTCTTTTCTTAAGAATACTCAAATAGTATCTTATACTCAGATGATATCTTATACAAAGAATACGCCTTTGGTATCAAAGCCATTCCTCTATTACCGCTTGTATTCTTTGAAATACATTATATTTACTATCACACACTATACATTAGTATAGTGATTTATATACTAATTTATATATAAACTTAAAATATATTACTAATAGTAATATAGTATTAGACTATTAGTATTAAGCCATAAAATGTAAATTATAATTAATATACATTATATAATAATTTATATTAATATTACTAATTTACTAATGTATTATGTACTTATCAAAAAGAATATATTGAGAATTTATTAGATCATAAAAATTTGGTAATAATATTTGAGTGATTTTATTTCTTTTTTCGTAAATAATATTTTAGTGATCTTATTTACAACTTTAGTCTATAAATTCAAATCTCTTGATATTTAGGATTTTTTTTCAATTTTAAACTGATTTTAAGTGATTAAACAAATATTGATGTGATTTGTCAATTTCAGTTTATTTTTAAATTAATTTATATTATTATATATTATATATAATAATTTATATAATAAAATATATATTATATGGAACTGGTCCAGTCCTAAAAAGCCTAAAGTCAGAACTAGACCAGTTTGGCCATTACAGAAATCGGTTCCATACCGGTTTGACTGGTTCAGGCCGATCTGGTCTAATTTTTCGATTTTTTTTACACCGCTAGTTGCTACTTGCTAGCATTAGAATTGAAGAGTGAAGGAGATATGAAACTTTCGGGGAAGGGGGAGGGAAACCAAAAGCTTAGAGCTTTGTTACACGTAACACGGCGTCGTTTTGCAATATAATAATAAAAAAAAAAGAAAACGCCATTTTAAATGGAGTGTGGGCTGGGCTGTTGGGTTTTTTTTCTCTAAAATCTAAATCTAAATCAATTTTAATCTATGCTTTAACTCTAAGTTTTTTATTTATAGCTTTTATAATTATTTTATCACTTAATTTTAATTGTTAGTATTTATTATTAACAATTATTATTTAATTAATGTCAAATTACAATGTTATTATACTATAGTATTACATGTTATTAACTCAATATAATATTTTATACTCATTTCTAACTTATAAGTTATTCCTATAGTATTTAATAGGCGATTAGTATTATAAACTTATACTATAGTATTTAAATTATAAGTTGTATAAATATGAAACGTTATTATATATTAGTATTAAATGTTATTATACATTACTATTATATATTATTATACTTGAGTTTAACTAACTATATAACTTTATAAGATATGGTTATATAAAATTTATATCTTCAACACTTTAGTTATTATATATTAGTATTACATGTTATTATAAATTTATATATTAGTGTTTATCCATTAATGTTTCATGTTATTATTTATTAGTATTACAATGTTACATGTTATTATGCATTTTAGTGTTTATACATTAGTATTAAATGTTATTATATTTATATGATTAATATATAGAAAAACACATATTTTTATAAAAATATGTACAATATTGGAGTGGAGTCGGAGTCGGCTCTGACTTCGACTTCTCAGGAGAAAAAATTCTGACTCTGAATCCGACTTGTCGAAGTCGGAATCGAAGGTTTTTATTTTTATTTTTTACTTGGAGTCAAAGTCAGAGGTGTCGCTGACCGACTCCGACTTCGATCCGATCCGACTCTAACTTTGCCTTTCAAATCCCACTCCGACTTTGAATCCGACTCCGATATTATACATATGTTATAAAAATATGCATTTATTTATATATTTATCATATATACTAGTATATTTATTTATATGACTATAACTTATATAGTTAAATTCTTTTTTTTTTAAAGAAAATCATATTTTTATTTATCAACAGTAGGGGAGAATACAAATAAGAATCTCATGAAGATCAATTTTAACATCTAGAAACCCAAAGCATCTTTGCTTAAAGTATGAGCTGCCTTATTACAATCCATCCCAACATGGTTCACTAACCAATGTTCAAAACCTGCCAAAATATCAAGAATTTCTGCTATAAACATTCCACAACAAGTATCATCAACTTGTTGCTTTTGAATCTTATCAAACAACTAGTAGAGAATCTACTTCCAATATGACATTTTTGAAGCCTTGCTCTTCACAAAATTTTACAACATAAAATGCAGCAATGGTCTCGGCTAGCATAGGATCAGGGTATAAATCATAATTCCTTCTCATTGTCCCTTTCACAGATCCTTCCTAGTCACGAATAATGGCTCCAAAACAAGCCTTGCAAAGAAAACTCTGACAGACATAAGAAGGTCTGCTTCCCAATTTTGCTTGAAGAAAGTTGGCATGTGGAAAATATTTTGCTTTAAGAACCTAAGCTGCCAATGAATGTGGATTTTTAAGAACCCTCCAACATTATTTTGCCAACAAGGCTATATTAAAATCTTCAAAGTCCCTAAAGCCAAGACCCCCCCCATCTTCTTAGACTTCCTCATATGATACCACTTGATCCAATGAATCTTGCTCTCATTAGCCTGTTGACCCCACCAAAAGCTCCTAACAGCTTTGTTCAGTTGATTGATAAGCTGTTTTGGTAATTTAAAAAGCCCCATACAATTAGTAGGTATAGCATGAATAATGGATTTAATCAACACCTCTTTACCAGCTTTAGACAGAAACTGAGTTTTCCAATTGCTCAACCTAACCTTAACTTTGTTAATAATATTCCTGAATGAGTTGGCTATAGATCTGCACACAGTGACAGGCAATCCCAGGTACTTTTCGTAAGAAGTAATAGCTTGAACTCTTGTAGCTCGAATGATCAAATCCTTTGGCTCTTGTCTTGTGTTACTGCTGAAAAATAGTGAAGTCTTATCCTTGTTGAGCCTCTGACTCGAAGTTTTTTCATATAAATCCAATATCCTGGCCAACCTACTCCACTCAATGAGTTAGCTTTATAGAACAAGAGATTGTCATCTACAAAAAAACAAATGATTGGTTGAAACATGGTGTCTAACTAGTTTAAACCCAGTAAGAATACCATTCCTTTAAGCTTTGCTTAATAAGCAACTGAGTGCCTCAGAACATATGATAAAGAGGTAGGGTGATAAGGGATCACCCTGCCTAATGCCTCTTGTAGGTTTGAAACTTTGCTGATGTGCCATTTAAAAGGATAGAATAAGAAACTATTGAGACATATTTGCATAATCAGGTCAATCCAACTTCTTGCAAATCCCATTTTCTTCATGACTGCCTCCAAAAATTCCATTCAATCCTATTATAGGCTTCGCTCATATGTAATTTGAGTGCCATATAACCTTCTCTTCCCTTCATTCTGCACTTCATAGTATGTAAGGCTTCAAAAGCAATAATAACATTGTCTGAAATGAGCCTATCTAGAACAAATGCACTCTGAGTTTGTGAGATCAGATTTGGAAGAACTTTTTTCAATCTATTTGCCAACACCTTTACTATAATTTTATAAAGAACATAGTAGAGACTTATCGGTCTAACTCAGAAACAAAGGAATGCCTTCTTTTTTGCTATTAGAGCAATAAAAGTCTATTGAGACCATGTGTCCAGCTTCCACGATTAAGAACTTCCAAGACTACTTCACAGATACTAGGCCCCACTATGTCACAATGTTGTTGATAAAATCCAACTGGTCCAGGAGATCCAAGAGAATTCATTGAAAAGATTACCTCCTTAACTTCCAGTTCATAATAGTTTAATATATCTAAACATCATATTATTACTATCATACATGATCAAGTATAGAAATAAGTTAGGTACTAATATTGAAATAAGCCTAGTATAATAAGTTAATAATACAAAATACTAATTTACTAAAGTATAATAACATATAATTAGATATTAGAAAGTCTAGTCTATGATTAAGTTAGACATTAGTATAATAACATGTAATTAGATACTATAGTATAAGTCATGTATATAAATAAATTAGATACTAGTATAGAAATAACTAATAAGTCTAGTATAATAAGTTAATAACACATAATACTAATCTACTAAAGCATAATAACATGTAATTAGACACTAGAAGTAAGTCTAGTGTAGAAATGAGTTATAAATAAGTTAGACACTAGTATAGAAATAAGTCTAAATATAATAAGTTAATAACACATAATACTATAGTATAATAATCTGTAATTAGACACTAGAAATAATATTTAATACTATAGTATGATAAAATGTAATCAAACACTTAGTCTAATATAAAAATACGTTAGATAATATTAGTATAGAAGTAAATTAACAATGAATGATTTAGTTTTAGTTTTTAATTTTTGAAAAAACTAAAATTTGAAAGCCTACAAAAAATTCTTTTTTAAAAGTGGGCTAAATATGAAACTAAAAAGAAAATCCAAAACAAAGCCTAAATCTGACTCTGCTTCGAAAAATCAGAGTCGAAGTTGGATCGTAGCTACACAAGTTGAAGTTTAAATCTGAACTCCGATAGAATCTGATTCCAACTATGTCAGTGCTTACTCCTAACTAAATTTATTGTTTAACTATTGCAAATGAGAGTCCATAGTAACATTAAATATATTCACTCTTGTAACGAAATTCTATTAACACTTCTTGTTGATCACGGTCAGTAGTAAAATGGGGATCCATATTAGGAATTTCTATGCCATCTTTTATAAAATGATATTACGCTTTTAAATAATTATGCTAATTGAGAATAAACCTAACTCGACATCGGGCTTGCGCAAACAAAAACATAGGATAGAGCTGAGAGAGAAGATTTAGGCCCCGTTTGAATAAGTAGTTGGTCTCATCTCATCTCATATTATCTCAATATCTAAACACTACTTAAACACAAACACTTTTTAACTTTTCTTTCATATTTTTTCACCTAATCATTACAAGTTTTCTAAACTTTCATATAAAACACAAAAAATAATTGAACTTTTTCAAACCTCAAAATAAAAATAATACTAAAAATATTATATTTTAATTTTATGATATTTTTATTTAATTTTTTTCTCTCAAATCACAAAACGTAATAAAAATCTTAATTCAAACTATTTCGTACTATTCACAAAGCATCGCACTGCTATCCAAACGAGAGGCCTTAGAAAATTTTTTAAATTACCTTAAAACTTTCTTAAAATAAAAGTAATGATGAAAATAGTATAATTAAGACCAATAGAATTAATGATTTTTTTTTTTAATGAAGTAACTGCCGTGTCAGTAGCTGGTAGGCTCCATCAAAAGCATAGTGTGAGTCCGCCCATCATAGATATGAATAGGCCAGTTGTATTTTTTATTTCATTTTCACGCATGCATCATGGTATATGTATGTGTATATATATATATATATATATATGTATGTATAGACATTGAACCGATGGAAAGACCTAAAATTCCTACTTCTAGCTTCAATTATAGTCGAAGAAAATTATGAAGCTTTGACGATTTAATTCCATTAATTCTAGATCAAAATTTAGCACTATTTGGATCTTCAGGAACACGCGGCTTAGCCAATTAATCCATGCATATCTGCAATGTTTTTTAATATTCTTGGATCTTTAATTTCTTTCCTGAGTTTTCTTAAATATATTAGCTCAGACTTAAGGTATATGCAGTGCATCTATGTCTCAAGGTTTGATTTTTTGCATGCATGCTTAACAACTACCAGACCTAGATCACAAAGTTCATCACAATTTCTCCAAAAAGTACAGACTAGTTTTGGCGTTCTCATTGACAAAAGTTTACTGCAAGTTTATTATTGACCTCAACAAATTTTATTTGTCTATTCCTAGTTGAAAAACTCATTTGGACACTAAAAAAAATATACTTTTGAATCTACTCAACATCATCTAATGATTCTAATGGATTAGTCTTGCTAAAAGGAACTGAGTTCTTAGTTGAAATTCTACAACCTCATATGTTAAAAGAACAGGATAAATAGATTACAGGCTGTTACAAGATCAGAGAAGAAATCACATGAGGAAGAGAGGAAGCTGAACACACCCATGCGTATGAATTTTAGTAGATTCCATCTTCTGTTCACCATTTCATCATACATTCTATTACTCATCTATTTCCAAATACACATATATCCATAATCCATCACAGTACTCTAACACAGGCAAACTTGAAAAGAGCCAAATATTTTAAATCTTTTGCGATATCTATTTCCAAGTTGATACGAATATGCAGATAAATCTTTTTTTTTTTTTCCATCTGATCAACGTTTTCCCATCTTTTTTTCTTTTTTTAGGGCAACCAAACAATAAGTAAAGGTAGAGTAGAAATCTCGGCTAGATTGACTTACAATGGGCGATGGACGGTGAAGAGAATTGGATGGGCGACATACTCAGAGTTTGCGTGGGCGACGAGCGAGTTGAAGAGTCTGTGACTCTGCGTGGGCGACGGGTGGCGTGAGGGTTGAAGAGGCCAAGAGAGGCGTGAGGGTTTAAAGGTACAAGGGTTTAGAGTTGGGGGTTTTTTGAGTTTTAGGGTTAAGGGTATAAAGGTAATTTTTATTTTCTTAACAGGTCGACTCATTAGTGATCCGTTAAACAATCGTGTCTTAACATGTCAATCCGTTTTGATCCGAACCCGTTAAAACTAAATTCTAACTCGCTTTTATTGTGTTTTGATCGCGTTGAATTAACGAATCGTGTCACATATTGCCACCTCTATTCTCAAGCCTTAGCTGAAACCTCCTTTGTCTAAATTCTTTATTCACTTTCTCACACTTTCCCTCAAACCAAACACACCATTCAAGCCTACACTTCAAAATCCTCTAGACCTACATTAATTAGTTAAACTTAGTAGTAATATACTTAATAACTTGAAACTATTTAAACCTTTTAAATGGTAATCTCATTCAATGCGTACCTTAAAGGACAACCTCAAATTTCTTGAAAAACACATCCAAGACAGTAATTGCCCAAATAAGCCGAATCCCATATGGCAAGGCCCAGTAACTTATAAGTCAAGCCCATCTCCAATAACATAGTCCATGGCCCAAGAACTTTTCTTTTGGTAGAGAACCTAATCTAAGTGCCATTATTATAAGCCTACATAATTTTTTTTACCTTTTCACCGTGAAGAACTAGAATGTTAGCCCGTCTAGGTGTTGAGATAGTTCAACCAATCATTTTATCATATCTTATATCTGTATTTAAATACTATTAAAATATAAATATTTTTATTTTATTTTTTTATCTAATCATTATTTAATTTTTATAATTTTTTTAAATTTTTAAAGTAAATACAAAAAATAATTTAATTTTTTCAAATTTCAAAAGAAAAATAATATTAAAAAATCTTATTCTAACAATATTTTAACTTTATAATAATAGTAAAAATGAAACATGCATTGAATTTTTTTTTTAAAAAGGAGTTTACAGTGAAAATTATTAAAAATTAAATTACAAGGTCTTTTTACTAAACATGAGTTCATACGTTACAAAAAATACATGTTTAGATTTGTTGTTTTTCATTTATTCATGTTCGTCTTTATTTCATTCTTGAGTGGGCACACATAAAAAATATTCTCTCTCGCAATATGACATTTCTCTCTTTTAAAACAAAAATCTCTTTCATGTTGTACATTTCTTTTATATAAGGAAAATGCTAGTTTGCCTCTTTACTTTACTCCCTCACTTTGATCGATTTTGTATTTAATTTTTTTAACTTAATAATTAAGAAAATAATTTTTAATGTATTAATGTATTTTTTTTTATTTTTTAAAAATATTTAAATATATTAAAAAAAACTCAAATTTGTGCTGTGCTATGTAGCACACCTAACGATTATTGCTGGATGCACCTTTATACAATTACATAACATTCAATTAATTTTCATCATCTTTTATCGACCGGTACATACTAGTACCATATGTGTGTTGGGATTAGTGGTCTATTCTATCTATGACTAGGAATTCTAAATCACATAATCTGAAGGCAGCACTAAATACACTATCAATACAACCTATCCATTACAGCAAACGCCTTTTAAGTGGCAAAAAGAGGCTTGAAAAGGAATCCAAATAAGAGGGGCAAAACCAAAAATCCGCACGGACATGAGCGTTGGAGCCTTTTTCCCACCATCCCTGTTGGCAAGCTCTCCTTGTTTACCATTATGTTACTCTTGCATTGTCGAGGAAGCGAGAGAAGGTCAAGTTGGAGTTTGTATTCCCTCTTTCCACCAAACAAACCAAAATGAGTAATGGGTGGGTTTTTGGTTTGAATGCGCTTGCTGCTAAAATGAAAGGGAAAAAAAAAAAAATCTTTTAAAAGATGACAAAAAGAAAGAAAATGTATATTTTTTCTTTAAAAAAAATTAATATTTATTATTAAAAAAATATTTTTTTTACTGATTTACAAATACATTCCTTTGTCGTTATATCATTTAGTAAAATTCAAGATAGAAGTTATCATTTAGTAAAATTCTAGATAGAAGTTAGAAGTCCACATTTCTGCATATTATTTAAAAATATAACATATTTTTTAAAAATAAAAAAATAAAATTATATATTTTTAAGTATTATACAAGAGTGAAACTTATGTCTAAAATTTTTCTTTCTTTTTGTAAAGAAAAAATCTATTTATCATCTCAATTTTTATCATTTTATGATGTGGTAATTAAATAATAGATTTACAAATAAAATATAAAAAATAATTTTTAATCACTTAATAATACATCATAAAATAATAATAAAATAATAAAAGTTGAAAGAAGATTACTCTTTTATAAAATTCAAATGGTAATACCTAACACAATGCCAGGCCACCAGACCGGTAGGCCGTAGGCTCTCAACTCTCAACTCATAAATTTGCATTTCCCAACAACCACCACCAATAGTCTATAGAAGCCATAAACCCCAAAGCCCCGCCCTTTCACCGACTAAACGAGACCACAATTTCTCGATCCTGCAAAACTCCATAGCCATGAGCTTCACTTTAGCCACATTATCGTCGTCGTCGTCGTCGTCAATCAATTCCCTCTCATCCTCCATCTCCACTACAAAACCATCATCTTCTTCTTCGTATCTCCGTTTTAGCACTCCAAATCTCCAGTATCCCCACTCTCGCCTCAAAGTCTTTGCTTGCGCGACTCACACCCCAAATGTCACCACCGAAAGGAACCCCCATCCCATTGTTCGAACACTTGGTCGCTACACAAAAGCCGCACTTTTCGTCTGTGCCACGGCCGCAATGATAGCAAAGCTCTCGGTGTTGCCAGCCAGAGCGGAATCTCCTACCGCACTTTCCCAGCAAACCCCGATTCTTGAAGAAGAGCAGGACCAAGCTCAAGCCGAAGCCGAAGCTGCAGCCCAAGACCGAGACCTGTCCTCCCCATTGTCCGAGTTACTCGAATCGAATTCCGAAGCCGTCGAGACCTTGAAGTCGCTATTGCAAGAAAATCTCGAGAATGGAGAGGACGAGCAGGCTCTCAAGGTCCTCAGACGCCTGATTGCTGCACAGCCCTCTTCAACCGAGTGGAAGTTCCTGATGGGGAGGTTGTTAAACGAAATGGGCGACGCCGAGAACGCGCGCAGAGTGTTTGAAGAAATTCTAGCTCTTGACCCGTTGTCGTTTGAAGCATTGTTTGAGAACGCTTTGATTATGGACCGGTGTGGGGAAGGCGAGGCCGTGATTAAGCGGTTGGAAGACGCGTTGAATATTGCGTTGGAGGAGAACAAGGCGAAGGAGGCACGGGACGTGCGGTTCATAATGGCACAGATACAGTTTTTGCAGAAGAATGTTGATGAGGCTTTGAGGACTTACCAGGATTTGGCGAAGGAGGATCCCAAAGATTTTAGGCCCTATTTTTGTATGGGGATGATTTATAGCTTGCAGGACAGGAATGCTGAGGCGAGAGATCAGTTTGCCAAGTACCGGGAGCTTTCTCCAAAGAAGTATGAGGTAGAGGGGTACTTGAGAACCCCATTGTCCAGGATGAAGCTATTTGGTTCGAATGAGAATTAATTTTGGGTTGTTTAGCACTGGGAATATGCAGCAATAATATGGCATTCGGGCAATCCTATGCCTATGTTCAATTTTGATGGCACTTTTTGACTTGGTCCGTTGTTGGTGATGGGAATCATCGTTGGGATAGCTACTTCACTCTTTGACTTGTTTTGTTGCACGTGATGTGGATCATCATGGTTATTACTTTTCTTGTGGATCCTGTGAAGGTTTCTCTCAATACTGATACTAAATAATCTGTTTCACCCGAACTTGGTTCTTCCCTGGTTTTCTGGTGCTTTGTCATTGCTATGCTCTGTGATTTTAGGCAATTTTCCTATTTTATAGATTAGATTCCTGTTATGTTTAGAATAGGTGGAATGGATGATCTAAGGGCCAAGGCTACTGCAATGAAGAAACATGATGCCTGAGCACTTGGAAGTGCAAGAGTTATGTCAATTATGTCTGAAGGTGACGTTGGAGGAATAGGCCAAGACAAAGGTCTTGATTTCAATGTGCAATGCAATCACAGTTTGCTAAAACTCAAATCTTTTGAGTACTTCTTTTGGTAAATATAGGTTCAAATGTTGATTTTTGGCCAATTCAAGCTTAACGGGCAGATTAGTGTTATGGTTGTTAGTAGTTGATTGTCAGTGGAGTATTTAGTATTATGGTTGTTAGTAGTTGTTTTTCAGTGAAGCAATGATGTTGCTGGGTGATGTTATTAATTGTTCTTATTGGGTTGCTTGTACGGTGAATAAAGTTTTGTATTGAACTTGGGAGTCTTTAAGATTAGTTAATTTTTTCTCCTCTAATTGTTTACAATCAAGATAGGTAAATCATAGGAGAAAGCCACTGCTTTCCGCTCAGCTATGGATGAACTACCGTATCTTGTTGTTTGGAAGTGGAAGTCGGCAAGGCTGTTGAGCAAAACATAAGAGATGTAAAACAATGGACGATCTCGGTTTTTTTGTAGAAGAGAAGGCATCAGTCATTTGCCTTTAAAGTTTAAAGTAAAGGGTGCCCCCAGGGAGATCAGTTTTCTGGTTGCTTGCTGAGTAATGATTTTTTACTTGTTAGGTTAGTAGTGGAGGTCTATAATGCTCCGAGATAAACTTTGGTAGTCTAGACCAATAGATAAATTCTTGTTAAAAGCATTTGTTGAGGCTCATCTATATTATTAGTTGAATGTGATGATTCTTAGGAGTTAAGCGTAGGGGGCAGTGTCGATTGATGCTAATCGATATTAGTTTCGAAAAGGTGGTCGCATGTCTTTTATAAATTCTAAAACGATAATACTTTTATAAATTATTTTATAAAATTACCCTTAATTTATAAGGTCTTGCTACCGGTACCAATAGCTGGACCGATAAAGCTAAAAAAAATTTCTTTTTCCTTTTTCGTTTTTCTTTACATATTTTTTAAACATTTTTAAATATATTTTTTTAAAACAAATACAAATTTACTAATAAACAGTTCCTTAATTATTAAGTATTTTTTTATTTTAAAAAAAAAAAAACAAGTATCGGTCATTTTTTTTTTTTTTTGGGGGGGGGGGGGGGGGGGTGGTCCACTTCATTGGTATTTTCCTGATTTAAAATATGGTTGTGTAAATAAATGGTTGTAAAAATGGTTGAATGTGTATCATTTTCCTTTAGTAAATAGCTAATTATGTTCAATGCCCCTAAGAAATACACCGAAATGAAACACCCTTACTCCTACACAAATCTGTCAATTATTTTCAATAAGTTTTGAGTATTATTGCACGAGTGATGATATATATACATTTCACCATACAGACTATCAGGTTGTGGCTTACAATGAAATGCCACCAAAACAATACATGAAGTGCATGAATTAATTAGTCCAAAACCATAATTAGCCGCCCTTGATGTGTTGTTGGAATAATTTTTTGTTCAAGTAATTGAATGAGTAAAGAATGAAGTCTATTATTAAAAAATTAATTTTTTTTCATGTGAGTCTTATGTTTTATTCATTTTTTTGCAATTGCACAATTAAGAATTGCAAATATATTTTCTCTAATTGAATTTCTTTAAGAATGTAGGAAGAAACATTTCTATCATAATGGGAGAAATGAATGGTTAAGTAAGACCATAGTATCTTGAAACCGAAATGCACCCACTAAATGGGCGAATTGATGGGTTTTCTCCAAATTTAAATGTTTAAAAGGGTAAGAAATAAAATGAATGATAACAGATACATAATGAAGGGCTTCTTGGCAATTAGAGGAAGAAGTAATCAAATGCTTGCAATTAAAAGAAATAATGCTTTCAAGACAAAGTTATTTTATTGTGAAATCAAAGAAGATGCTTTGAAAATTGAGAAATGATATAGGTAATAGATAGCTGAAAATGAAAGAGATTTAATATTTTATTTATTTTGTGCTGAGAGAGCACACTCTCTTCAGCTCAAAGTGCATGAGCAGAACTAAAAACTTGAATAACAGTGCTTAGCAAGGACAAGTTCTCGTCTTCATTGATTTTCTTGTCTAATTTGCCATATTAGTTATTGCTCACTTTGTTATTTTATCAATTTTCATAGCACGTATTCGAAACTATTTTTTCCAACAATTTTTCCCCAAAATTTCCAATTCCTGTCCCCTCAACCCATTAAACAAGTTTGAACCTTAGCCATGGTCATAAGAAGCACTTATCTAGGTTCAATTTTCCTAAAGAATGTTCACCATTCTACTTGATGGAAAAGTACTTGCATAAATTTCTTCACAAGCTTAGCAAAACCACGTCTTAGTTTTTACACCAGGATTGCATGATATTAAAAAAAAAAAGCTGTTGTATAGGAAGCACAGGCTTTTTTACACGAAACAAGAGACATGAACAAATTAAAAAATTACACCAAATACATAGGCAAGCAACAGAAGACCTCCATTGCGTAAAGTATTTCAAATTCTAGGAGCACCAACCACAACATGAAAACGAGTAAGCGATGCGACCAGTTTGGCGTATATACTCTGTTTGTTGCTCAGTTTTTGAAGCTTGCTGGTTTCTCTTGGTTTCGGCCACTGCTCGCTTTTCTTCAGCCTTGTGCCTTGCAGCTGCTAATTTATTCATAAGCTTATCATGTGCTTGCCCCCTCATTCTTTCAACCTCTACCTGAAAACCACACACAGTCAAAAATACAGTGTAAACTGATGGATTTTTGTGATATCATCTGTGTGAAGTTAGAGATTACTATAATACTTGAACTTAACAAGCTCTTGACAATTGAGATTTCAGAAGGAAGTGAATACTCATTTAACAAGCAATCTGCAATAGGTATAGTTAACATTCCAAAATGGTAATTTAGGCTTCATGAGAATCAAACTAACCCTTTCTTGGCTCAGCCACAACTAGAGATCACTCCTCTTGAATCATAATTGATAGAGAGAAAGTCATTTTAGTTTTCTATTCTATATTAGGCCTGATGTATGGAGGCTGACCCATGATGATAATGCCCACACTATGATTGCAATGCAAAGAGTCATAAACTGCTCATCAAAGCCCTCTCATAATAATTGCACAAAATGTTGAATTTCTTTCATTTTTTTTTTTCCTACTGGAAGACTTCATACCAGAACACGTCATGCTATCATTCAGAGGCAAGAGCACAAGAATTTAGGATCCACCACTGAGACCACATTTCCAGTAGCACTTGGCTTCCCATGCTTGAGCAGCAAGCATATTTTCAACGGTTTGCAATTTTTTGATAAGTAAATGGTTTGCAATTAATAGATTCCTCGTGGATCCATCTCCCAACCTGAAAACACAATCCAACACCACTGCCTGAACCATCCCCCACTCCTATTTGAATTCTTTCCCTTTCCTAATCACAAATTTCCATTCTGAGCCCTGAGACAAATCCACATCAGCCACTAACTTTTATTTAGGTGTCAATTACAACAGCCTCCTACAGCTCACCCACATCCAGGGCTTCATTAGTGACCAACAACCTCCTACAGCTCATCCAGAGCTTCATTAGTGACCAACAAAACAAATTACATAGTTGAATCAAAATATACCCAGAAGACAATGACCAAAAAAGACAACAATTGTAGATATTGACTTCTATACTAAAATAAGAAATACAAAGAATCCTAGAGTATATAATTACCGTCATCGTCAACCATCGAATGATCATCATTGTCATAAAAAAAATTTGTAACACACAAGTGCACCTCCTGTAATTCAAGGGGAAGTTCCTCTGGTCTGATGGCCCCTAGAAATTGTTCGCACCCAAGAGGATTCAAACCTTAGACCTGAAGGGAGCATACCACCAAGACCAAGGCCTTTACCACTTGAGCCAACCCCTAGGGGTTATATCCATGTTATTTTTAATAAAACATTTAGAAATAACAGAAGGAGTTTACATCTTGCTCAAGTTCGGTTTAGAAAGATTATGGCGTAGACGCCGTAGAGAAATGATGGACAAGTTGATGTAGGGTCTACCATCCAAAAAGAAGAAAAGGCTCATATTTGATTGCAGCTAAATGTTTGGTTTTGAGAAATCTTTTGCAGATTTTTCAAGGCAGAAACAATCTCTAGGATCTAGGATGTTAGGCTGAAGGATCAATGTAGAAAGAAGATGGGTTATCCCATTATGCAAAGTAATGTTTTAAGTTCAAAAGATTATAAGGGCTGTTTTTACTTGTTGGGGTTGGTGGTATAATTAGGTACAACAGCATCTCACTCAAATATGCAAAAGAAGAATATTAACCAAATCCAACTGTGGACAACACGTCACCTCAAACTTATTCCTAACTTTATAGGTTTCTTTGGTCTTTAAGAAACCACCGATTTTGCCTTAGATTTAAGAATCAGCTCTGGATATATGAAAAACTTTCATAATGAATTTGAGGCAGGCATGCTTTTACAGCAGCTTCACAGTATATTGTAAAACTGATCAATCCCTTTTTTTTATTTTTTATTTTTATTTTTATCATTCCCTTCTTTACTGTAATAACGTCCAGAAACATGATACTTGCACATCAAAACTTCTATACTCATAGACAGGCTTCTATCGCAACATCCCAGTTACACTTGAGTTTCTTTTACAAGAAATGTCATCTCATCACCTTCCTTGGGAGATGATTCGGCATATCTGACAAGATTCTTTCTTATATCTATATAATTTTGTTTTTGATTGGCACCGGGTGTCTGGAACAGCATCCCGACTAATCCCAGGAGTACACAGGCCCTTAGCAAGGAGTTTCACACAAGCGCACATCGGGTAATTCAAGGGGAAAATCCCCCAGTCCTATAGCCCCTAGAGATTGTTTGCACCCAAGAGGATTTGAACCTTAGACCTAGGGGGAGCATACCCCTAAACCCAAGGCCTTTACCACTTGAGGCAACCGTTAGGGGTTTCTTATATCTATATAATCAGACTCGATTCAATCTTTATGTTTACAGAGAACATCAAAACCAAATGGGAGGAAGTATTAAGATGTAATATCTGCTTTGCTATCGCAACCACCAGATCCTCAGGTCCCTAGACATTAGGTGCTGAAGTACAAGATTCTGCATTGTTCTTGGCATGAAATGAGATATCTTATTGAAAAGGCCAAGCAAGAGGTCATAGTGAAGCAGAAAAGCCCAATTACAAGGCTGATTGTCTAGAATATATATTTTCAACAAGAGGAAGGCTACATGTAAAAATAAATGAGATGATAATAGCTACAACAATAAAGGAATTGGCAAGAAAAGTATAGAGTACCTCAACTTTCCTCATCTCAGCTTCTGTTTTGGCTATTTGATGATTCTCCCATGCCTGAATTTTCATCTCTTCACGTTTGAACCTGGACAATTTAAGTCAAGACGTGCCATTTCATACCACATACAGTGAAGTAATTATAAATAACAACTCAAGCATAAATGTTTTTCAGATTTGCCCTGGGTGTCTGGGACAAAGTACAACTCAAGCATAAATAATGCAGGTATTTCTTTATATGGTTCAGATGCTCCTGCTAATAAGTATCCTGTTCCACCAACCTGGTAGATTATAGAAGAAGAATTTTAGGCATAGTCTCATCTCTTATTTCCTCCCTTAGCAGATGTGGTAATGTCTCCATACTTACCAAGCAAAAGACGATGCACAATATGTGAGCTTCAAAAGTACTACACACTTGGTCCGCTGTCCCTAAGTTTTCAAAATGATCCCTACAATATTCTGCTCAATAAGGTGACTATGTACAAACAATAAGCTCAACTATTATTGTAACTGAACTAGCACGCTCAGGCAACGATCTTGTATATGTCCCGTATGCCTGGGCTTTTGCCTATTCTTATGATCAATAAAATTTTGTTTACCAATAAAAAAAAAAAAAATTATTGTAACATTCATATCTATCACACTTATCCTCCATTCTGGAATTTGTCGGACCAGATCTTATATTATTTGATTAAAAAAAGTTTTTTCTGACAAGTGACATGCCATAACTAGTCACTAGTTGACATTTGAAATATATAGGGTGAAGGTGCAGGACAATACATTAGCCATCCATATGGAGATTCCATAATGTTAACACTAAAAAAAGGGGGAAAATCTATGGCTTTGTGATTTCACCTGGCCAAATATTTGGCTTTCTCCGCCTCCTCCCAAGCTGCTGCACGTGTCTCTGTGACACTCTTAGCTGCCTTTTCTGAAGCTAAAGTTTTCAGTGAAGTGGACGCATCCTTATCCTCCTCTTTGCTAGCCCAAGCAGCAATATTCATTTTCCCCAGCTGTGTCCCAAGAACCATAATCTCTCTCCTAGTTTTCATCTGTAGCTCCTTTTCAGATAATTCATTCTTGTTAAGTTCCAGATGATCATTACATGGATCAGATGGTGATGAAGCAGGGGCAGCTCTGCCTGGAGTAGTTGGCCTAGAAGAAATTGGGCTGCGCATTGGTGTTGTTGCCCTCACAGGAGTTCCAGTCCTGGAAGGTTCTTGGCTAGCAATAGGAGTCATTTCAGTGCCCATATCTCTCATTGATACAGACCGAGCTGTTGAGGGAGGTGGTATAAATGTAGTTGCACTCTGGATGGCTACAGATGAATCATGTTGGCTGAGATTAACTGCCAAAGAAACAAAAACATAAAGCGTTTAACCAATAATATCCAAGCAATTATTTTTAGTGTTTTTTCTAAATATATATTTTTTTAGGACAATACTAGGGTGACTACCAAATGTACCCAACAAATATGCACACTAGTACAAATGAGATTTTTTATTTTTCTTTTATTTTTCTTTAAGCATTTTTTAAGCATCCTTAACCATTAAGAAAAAAATAAAAATAAATAAAAAATAAAAATATATGAGTGGACATATTTGGTAGCCATACTATCATTTTCCATTTTTTTTATATAAGTAATAAGAAGTTTTATTAAAGCAAGTAAATAGGCATAGCTTTTTCTAAATACATTATGCATGGAAGTTACTTTATCTTCATAGACAATACTCCACACTACTTAAATCTGGAATCTTGTTGTTACAATACTCTCTCTGAAAGGAATTGGACACTTTACTATAAGTTTCTTAATAATGGGACAACATTTCCTTGTTTTCTTCATATTTTGGAAAAGCAATAAAATGAAAATCTCATTTATCAGTTCGTCTTCTTATCATATTTCAGCAAACTGTCCTAAAAATAAAAAATAAAAATAAAAATATCAGCAAACTGTAATTCATTTTCCTCCAGAAAGAGTACATTGTTAGAATTTTTCATCGCCAGCGCAGCCACTTTTTACAACCTTATGTCACACTTGAATAAGAGAACCTGTAACTAAATTTGGCGGATGATTATGAAAAGGAAAATTTTATACACCATAGTACCATCTCACTTTCATCCTACTAAGTAAGATGAGACACATTTATCACTATTAAATTATCATTTATTGCATGTTTCTTTATCATCTAATGGTGATAAACGTGCCACATACATACTACGTAGTATAATCAAAATAAGATGAGAGTGTGGTGAATATTACTCTTATGAAAATATTAAAAAGTCCAAGAGTAATGTAAGATCACATTAAATTTTAAAAATTCCACCAAAATGGGGTCCATGCTCTCCACCATAACCAGGGACAAAGCCAAGATTTTACGGCTCATTTGGACACTTCGAATATCTCAAAATTATGTGAAATGTGAATAGTAGTGAAACGGTTTGAGTAAGATGTTTTAATGAGTTTTGGGAAATAAGAGAGAAAAAGTTGAATAAGAATATTTTTAAGTTAAAAATTTGTTTGAATATAAATTTTTAATATTATTTTTGTTTCGAAATTTGAAAATTTTGTATTGTTTTTTGTGTTTTATTTGGAAGTTTGCGAAAGTTGTGTTGGGTTAATGGTGATAAGAGAACCTGTAACTAAATTTGGCGGATGATTATGAAAAGGAAAATTTTATATACCATACTATCATCTCACTTTCATCATACTAAGTAAGATGTGACACATTTATCACCATTAAATGATCATTTATTGCATGTTTCTTTATCATCTAATGGTGATAAACGTGCCACATACATACTACGTAGTATAATCAAAATAGAATGAGTGTGGTGTATAGCATTACTCTTATGAAAATATTAAAAAGTCCACGAGTAATGTAAGATCACATTAAATTTTAAAAATTCCACCAAAATGGGGTCCGTGCTCTCCACCATAACCAAGGACGAAGCCAAGATTTTACGGCTCATTTGGACACTTTGAATATCTCAAAATTCTATGGAATGTGAATAGTAGTGAAAGAGTTTGAATAAGATGTTTTAATGGGTTTTGGGAAAGGAGAGAGAAAAAGTTAAATAAGAATACTTTTAAGTTAAACATTTGTTGGGATATAAATTTTTAATATTATTTTTGTTTTGAAATTTGAAAAATGTGTAATGTTTTTTGTGTTTTATTTGGAAGTTTGGGAAAGTTGTGTTGGGTTTTGTGTTTGGATAATGATTAGGTAATAATTAGATGAAAAAGTTGAAGATTTGAAATTGAAAAATGTTCTGTGTTTGAGTGATGTTTGGGAAGGAAATTATGATAAGTTTTAAGAATATCTAAGTGTCCAAACAATGCACAATCAATGAGAGAAAATGACATCAATTATGCTAATTGAACTTGACATTCTTTTAACGAACAAAAGTCATCAACTATCACATCCATACTAAATCTACCTAAAATTTTCTTTTCTTTTCAAAAACTTTGAAGCTTACATGAATCGTCTAAAACACACACACACACACACACACACACACACACACACAAGCATATACATATGAGATTGGAAAAAATTTAAATCAAGTGCTCCTCTACAACAAAGATCTCTCAAATCCTTTATGCAATATGTTAGAAGGGTAAGCTCAATGTGAAAGAGAGAAAATTATTTTCAATCCTTCTATTAAAAAAATCTTAAAAGTACAAGAAAAAGAACCATAGCCTTCAGTGCTACTCTCTTGCCAGTTCATTCCATTAGATTTCTCACAGAAAAATAGGAAACTAGGAAAAAAAAAAAAAGAAAAAAAGACAAATGTTGCCAAACAAGTAGCAGAGAGAAGACAAAAGCAGACAATCCGATCTACAATGCAACATAATGTTGCCAGTCTCAAACAAAAAAGGAAAAAAAAAACTGGTTGCAGAGCAGTTCTGTACAGCCAGAATCTCACTCTGCTGGTAATGATGCAGGGTACTTCAACAGCTTAAACTCTCAAGTAAAATAACTAGAAAGGTAGGGATTTGCAGGAATTAATTAGTAACATAACCAAGTCAAAAGAGATATGGGAATGCCAAAAAGTAAATCATCTTTTTTACAAGTGACACAAAGAAAATGATAAAGTAGTCACTCTCTCTTTTTTGACAAAGACAACACAGATTTCAGGTCATTTTCTTTTAAGCAAATGTAATGTAATGACTCTTAATGTTTAAGAAAACATATAAAAATAATAGCATAGCATAGTTACAATGTACTACATGAACACAAGTGCCACAACATTAGGTGATCAATCCTAGAAAACACAATAGATATATTAATCCAATGTGATTACATTGTTGGAATTGTCCTGCAAAGAATGAACTTTCCACAAAAGATAAGTGAGACTATGAACCAATCTTTACACTAAATGTAATCCTTACTCACTGACTCTCCAACAGAGTTCTCAATCATGAGGACAGGCTTGCCATATGAATCTGCAATTGGATAGGGGTGGTCTACTTCCCAACTGACAAACTTCAACCCCGCACATTCCATCTTAGCTTGATTTGTATCAATCCGCTTCGTATCTGGTTCTTCGAAGGAAGCAACTCTTTGTTCTGGAACTTCAACAACAACCTTAGCAGACAGCTGATAACCAACATTAGCCGCCTTTCGTGATCCAACTCCTTGCCCACCATGCACTTGAGCCTGCCCCATCTTTGGCCGGTTTGAAGTAGGGCTTGCAATCCACTTTTGGGCATCATCCCATTTGGATGGTGCCGGCTTTGAGAATGGCCCAAGAGGCACTCTCTGGTGGGCCCGCTCAGCCTTCTGAAACTCAAAGAGGGCTGAGGACACAGTCATGCCGTCGTGCCCACTATCACAATCCAATGTAGAATCTTCTTGAGTTTTATGCCTTGAATTGATTAATGTGTTCAATCTGCGGTCAGTTACCATGTCCGAGCCTAATGAGTAGACTGCAGTTGAAGTGGAGCACTCAGGAAGAACAGTCACAACATCTACAACTTTGCAATTATCAGAACCGCTATCACCTGAAAAAGGTTTCCCACAAGCAATTAATGGATTTCAAAATCATCTCTTTGCTCTTTTACTCGGTAATGTTTCCTGTTCTGTCATATAAATAAAGCATCCAAACATAGAAACTCAAGACTCATGCACAAAATTTAGACCAAAACGTGGCAATGGTTTACATGGGAAATATTTCCCTGGATAAATTCGTATATAAAGGCATATAATAGCAGGCGCAAACAAGATGTCTGCAAACCAAACAGTACCTATTCCTCCGTTAGGCTCTCGAGACGTCCCAGAAAATGAAAAGGAAGAAATGATAACTTTGACTCTTAGGCCTGATTTGTTTTCACAAATTATTTCATCTCATATAATCATTATAATTTTCCAAACTCCCAAACAAAAAACAAATAATAATTAAATTTTTTCAAATTTAAACACAAAAATAATATTAAAAAAAAAGAAATACTTTAGCCACAAAGAGATCTTACAAAAGTCAATCCGCAAACTGATGTAATTTGATATAATACGTTAGATTGTAAAGTTAATTTTATTGTAAAGTAGATCTAACGTATCATATGAAGCCATGTCAACTTGTGAGTTTATTTTTGTCGAATCTCTTTGTGTTTGTAGCACCTTCTCTTAAAAAAATTATATTCTAATAATATTTTATTCAAATCTAATGTATCCGAAGCCTTAGTTGTTAAGTCATATGGAATTTCCAACAAAAATATAAATCGACGCATAAAGTACACTAGAAATATTTTTTCTTTTTTTAGTAAGTGAAATAGTAGTGCAATAAAAGAACAGTGGAGTAAAAAACAATGTGACTCCTACTACGTTCAAAAAATTCAAAATTTTAATAAAGTATTTCCGGTGGAGTAGAAAAGAAAGAACTCAATTTTAATAATCAGAAAAACAAGGTAAACGCGCAGAAAAGTAAATACCAGCGTCATGAATCTGAGGAGAAGAAGAAGAAGACGAATGAGATCTGGAGGTGAAATTAGAGCGAAGCCCTTCCTCTTGGATTGATTTCCTTTTTGCTCCAAGTAGCATGGTCCTCAACTTCCCAGGCGACAATCCCCCACCCTGGCCACCCCGAGAATCCACATTTACATATAAAACATATGCATTTTCTATCAATTAATTAACAAAATCCCAGCAGATCAGATGCTATTTCCGGGATGATAAATACATTGGGAAAGGGAAAACATAAAGATCATCTGCAAATAAGATGTAGATACTACACTCCCAGCCAGATTCCATGGAAATGGAGTACATTTTAAAAAAAGAAAAACAAAGAAAAGAAGAACCTGAGGCTGTTGGATCCTTTCGTACTCCATGGTTGTGCCCTGCTCAGAAAGCTAAACTCATTGTAAAGCTGCGTTTTCTTGTTTAGTTTTGTTGATGCTGGGAAGCGGTCCCATGCCACTAACAGTCGAGAGACACAGAGAGAGTCTTTGAGTGTACGTAAAGTTGTGAACACCGAACTGAGCAGTCAAATCGCTTTCTTTCGATAGTTCTGACTTGCAGTCGCATTTTACTTTTGCTTTCCTCGCCCATTAAATACAAACGAGAAAAAAAATTGTTTTCCTCTTTTCCTTTTTCTCGACAATTTTTTTATTTTTAAGCTACAATTGTACCGGCGGTGGCAGCTCACAACTAGTCCTTTGGCGGATCTGGACTTACTTCGGAATTTACTTCTTTTATTTTGAAATTTATTATTTTTAATTAATGTTTTGTCTTTTAGATAAATTATTTTTTAAAATAAAATTAATTAAAAAGGTATGATGTCAAATAACCTAATTAAAAATGACAGATATAAAAGGAGAGTTGTTAAAAAGAAGAAATATAAACACAAAAAGTAAAATTATAATTTATTTATTAAGTATTTAACATTATCTCAAATATTCACATCGAAAATAATAAATATTATAAATATATACTTGACTAATATTTCGAGAGAATAATGATACTATTTTGGATGCGTTTCACTGCCAATTGAGTTCAATTGCTAATCTGCAACAAAGAAAGAGAGTAGTCCAGTATGCTTGGTGCACCTATGATCTCTAAGTCAGACATATGCGTGTATTGCCTTACAATGAGGGGTTTGTTTGTTACCTTAGGCTGCTAACGTTGGTCCTTTATATAGAGTTGGATTATTGCTGATAAGGATAGTTAAACCCTTCCCCAAATCTCAATATCTTGATCGTCAAATTTCCGAGATATGATTTTAGAATGAATAGATTAACATATCGAGGATAAACAACTCAAATATCTCACCGTTTTTTTAGGACTAAATATTTTTTATCCATGACAATTACCATATTAATCTCATTGGGCAGTATGAACTCATGATAGCGAGTGTATGGTACACCTACAGTTTTCTAGCTCATTGGGCCCATTATATGGGCCTCTTACTCAGTACTGTTGGGCCCATCTAGAGGAGATAAAGAGCCTCTTCAGTTATCCCGCAAATTTTTGTCATGCTAGCATGGCTGGAATTTAAAGATTATGAAAGGTTCTTGCTCTTCATGTTATTAAGTTTGGTTCGTTGTTCGTGCTTTCATGCCAAGGGAGGTTGTAACAACTCTGCATTTGCACCTAGTCACATCATTAGATCATGGCATTTGCACACAGTGATTATGCTATTAGACCGCTCGTATTCTACCTGGGGTATTACAATCGTCACGTTTCTTGTTATAAGTAGCCCTCTCCTCCTTCTTGTTACCTCTTTCACTCTTGCTTACTCATCTTCTTCACTGTTCGTGCTTTTTGTCGAAACCCAACTTCTTTTCTCTAGAATCCCTTATTTATCCCAATGGCTCGTCAGAATGCTTCTCGCCTTTCTTTTCGTGGATCTCCTCCCTCCAATGGGGTCTTCGTCGGCACCAGAGTCCTCTTCCCACAATGTACCCTATTACGAAGGTTATTGTTGATGTTGTGCTTTGCAGCTCGAGCACTTCAGCGATAACCAAGCTCACGTTACCTGAAAACAAGGAGAAAGGGCTCCGGTGATGTTTGGGATCACTACGATGCCAAAATCAGTGAACGATTCTCTAGGAAATACTCTGATGAATAGCTAGGACAATCAAAAGTTAAGAGAGAGCTCCCATAGAAGGGATGTCCGTTATTTATACTTTATAAGGGTCCTGCTGCCGATGGAGGTCGTGGCTTATCAGGTGTCAGACTTGCTACCACTCATTTCCTGTTGCCACAGTGTGTCAACCCGCAGCTCTGGCGGTTGAAGGAGATCGTGGCATGTCAGCCGTGCTAGGCCTGTCCCACTGCTGAGAAGTTATGGAGTGTAAGGTGTCTGTCGCTAGGCCTATCCTGCTGCGTCTTGCCAGAGTTGGGTGTCAGGTCGTGGGCGAGCCATCCTTCGTACGTGGGGTGCACTCGCGCCGTTGCGTGTCGGGTTTCCTGACACATGCATTTGAGTGCGGTGTCCCCTAAGTCTAATGGGTTTCTGACTGAGCTCATTTAGCCATTCGCGTGCAGCTGGGCATCTTGCCCGGCATTCTTTGGTAGGTCCTGGTAGGCTGTCGAGCCCCAAGACGATCTCATTGGCACATCCAAGCTCGGCACTAAAAGGCCTTCTCAAATAGGTTTACAACCACGAGCTTAGCAGGTGATTCTCCGGCCCAGACCCTTAACTTACGGAAGGGTTTTGCCCTTGGGCCTTGAGTTCCTGGGCTTGGCCTCTTCGGGCCTGGACCCTTATAAGATGGGCCTTGGGCCTTTCCCTCACAGTTATGATTGGTCATCTATTCTTACCAAGATCGATCTTAGGAAGCTAACAGATTCATATGGAATCTTTGATTCAGTGATTCTTGAGGTTCCTCCCCAAGGGGTTGTCGACACTAAGGTCTTTGTTGAGAAGGTGGCCCTCACAATATGTTCCCTTTCTCATGGGTTACAGCTTCCTTTCTATTGATCAGTGCACGACGTTCTCGACTACTTGAAGCTGGCACTGGCTTAACTTCACTCTAACGCCTGGAGAATCCATAATGTTGCTCCTTTGCATGGAGAATGGTTTTGAAACTCTCTAAAGATGGGTATCTCGACTTGACCACCCATGAGTTCCTCACTACCCATGCGGTCAAGGCGTTGGAAGGTAACATTTATAACTTTCGCTCTCGCCCTTGATATCTCCTCGCTCAATTCGAGGGTCACCATTTGAATGCCAAACAACAGCAGAAAAATCCTTATTCTTGGCCAGGGATGGGAGTTCCTTAGTAAGGAGGCCGATAAAGCTGAGTTCCCAATTTGTGCCATTTGGGGAAAAGTCCCAGACGATAAAGCAATAACTATTACTCTCTCTAATCGAGAGCAAGCCCATGTTTAGAGAGTTTACTCCTGGGTTGAGTACAACTAGGAGTTTGTTTGGACAAAGGCCTTGTTGATGAGAGCCCACATTGACAGGTTATTGGTAATGCTCGACCATTCTCGCATGAGCGGTAGTCGCCTACCAAAGGAGCTCAAGGCTTCCCACGACAAGCAAAGGCTCATCGAGGCCTTGCTAGAGAAGGAAGGAAAATGGTCTCACCATAAGGCCAAGGGGGCGTCTCAGCCTCGGCCTCATGAGGTGCCGATGTCTTCAGGAGCAAATCGTAACGAATTGGCTCAGCTTCTCATAGGTGGGCAGTCTCCTTTTGAGAAGGTTCCCTAGACTCAGATGGTCTAGGATATTTGATGGGGAAAGCCCTCTCAAATCTGGCCACAACCCTCAACTTCGAGTTCCTTCCTAGGAACTTGAATCTGCCCAATCGTCCAAGTTTGCTCTCTCGTCGACCTCGCCAATAGACCTAGAGTTGGTTGATGAGGAGGATGCAGACTGGGAGAGTCAATATCAGAGTCTTGACTGATGAGCCTCAGGTCGAGCTTGGCTCTCAGAGGGCGATAAGGGAAGGGGAAGCCTACTTTGGGCTCCTTTCCCTCGACCATTTTTTGTGGTGAAACCCCAGTGCTCCCCTATGACTTGGAGTTGAGTGGGGCAAGGTTTCAATCCCCTCCTCACCCTTTAGTGCCTCTTTGGGGGGCGAGGAGGGACCTTTTTCACCCACTGTTACTGCGGAGGGGGTGTCTTCCTTCCCTATAAGGGAGGATGAGCTCGTGGCGGACTCCCCCTGTGCCGAGGGACAAGGTGAGGATCGGTCATTGCTTGTCGACCCCATGATAGTAGTTTCAATTTTGCCTACTGTTGAGATAGGGGTGGGAACCCATGAGGGTGCTCCTAGCCTTTGTCTCTTGGGGTCTTTCCATGGCCCAAGGCCCCTCCCTCGAGGCGAAGGAGCCCATTGGTCCATCTCGACCCTTGAATGTGGCGAGGTCCAAGGTGAGAGGCGACTCTGTTCACACCATGGCGAACTAGATGAGAGACTTCTTTTCCTTGGTAAATCATTTGTCTGGTTTGGCATTTGGATTTCTTTTAGGCTTGGATCCTTACACGTGTGTGTTTTTGGCAGGGCATGCACCAGATGGCTGCCTGGATCGTTGATGAATGAGCTGACGTGGAGGATGAAGTCAAGGCCAGGCGCATGTTCACCTTCTGGGCGCGGAAATAGGTCGCCTGTCTAGAGACCGAGAAGGCTAAACTGTAGGTGATCCTTGACCAAGTTGACAAATACATCCAATTGCTGGAGGTTGACCTGGCTAGTCTACGCAAATACGCGATCGTCCTTGGCGAGGAGCTTGACCAGGCAAGGAAGGAAGTTGCTCGCAACCATTTTGAGCTAAGGGTGCTCTAAGAGGAAAGGGCTTATAAGTAGGAACAGTTGTCCCGCCTTGGGGGGAAGTTGGAGGAGGCGAGGAAGCACTGCTGTGAACTAGCTGAGGTCATGGTGAATTAGTTAAGGCCCATCGTTTCCTTGTGCTTGACCCAGAGGTGAAAAGTGGGGAATTGGAGGAGTTGCCTAGTCGGCAGAGCAAATTGACAGATTCCATGCTTTGCCTTGACAGGAGGGTTAAAGCTCGTGATAAGTGTATCAAGGAGGTGGAGCAACGAGGAGGTTATTCTTATTTCCCTTTAACTCCTGGCAGCCAAGTCTGTTCGCAATTGGGCCTTTAGCTACTGCTAAGGTGTCGGCTTGGAGAGGTTGAGGGCCTTCTTGCTGCTGAACCCTCAGATCGACTTGAGGACACATAACCTTGAGTATTTCAAGCCTGACCCTGCCTCTCACCTATATGTTGATTCCTTTAGGAGGGATACGATGCCTTATGCGTTCCCAACCCTGATTCCTCCAGCTCCTCTAGCTCCCTCAACTCCTCTTGCCTGAACAAGGCACCTCTCTCTTGGCCGTACTAGTAATCATTTTTGTTTTGAGTAAATAAACATTTTTTCTCTCTTGGCTATACTAGCCATTTGTGTTAGACTAATATTTTGAGTAAATGTACATTTTCTCTTGTGTTAATTGATCATAATCATTGCCTCTCGGTCTTTTGTTTGTACATTTTGCGCAGTCTGAGGACTTGCAGCACCCTATTCCTCATTGTGAGTTAAGGATTAAACATTGGTGGGCAATGGTCGCACAGTGTGAGAACTTGTGAGCCCTATTCCTCATTGCGAGTCTAAGGACTCAACATTAGCGAGCAAGAGTCGTGCAGTTTGAGGACTTGAGCACCCTATTTCTGACTGCGAGTCTAAGGACCCGACATTGGCGGGTGAGGGTCCTGTAGTTTGAGGACCTGCACCTCCTATTCCTCACCGTGAGTCTAAGGACTCAACATTGTTGGGCAAGGGTCGCGCACTCTAAAGACTTGCATGTCCTATTCTTCACCGCGAGTATAAAGACTCGACATTGACAGTGCACCTTACACTTGCTACCATGAGACCATTCTGCCCAATAGGATTAATATGGTACTTGTCTTAAATCAAAGATATTTATCCCTAAGAAAATAACAAGATATTTGATATGTTTATTCTCAAAATGTTATTACTTTCCTTCTGAAATCATATCTCGTAAATTAGACAATCAGGACCCCAAGATTTGGGGAAGGGTTGAACTATATTTATCAACAGCATCCACCTCTAAATAAAGGACCAACGTTAGCAGCCCAAGATAATAGATTTAGACCCCTCATTGTAAGGCAATACACGCATATTTCTGATTTAGGCATTGGAGTTGCACCAGGCACATCGGTCTACCCTCTTTCTTTGTTGCAGGTTAGCAGTCGAGATCAGTTGACGGTGACACACATCCAACATAGATAGATAGAAGCTCAAAATGTACAAGTCTTGCATAACATTTTTACAAAAAAAAAGTGGGTCCCACCATGAAAAATGTGAAATATTTACTTTTTCTTTATAGGGCCCACTTTTTTACAAAAAGATTGTGCAAGGCTTGTATATTTTTAAAAAAGTTTAAATACATGAGCAGTCAAAAATATTTAATGATTTAAATACACTAAAAGCCCTCTCATTTTGACCGCTTATGTATTTAATTTTTTAAAATTTTTTTCTTTACTTAATGATTAAGGAAGTGACTTTTAGTGTTTTTGTGTATTTTTTTTATTTTTTAAAAATATTTAAATATGTTACAAAAATGTAAAAAATAAAAGAAGAAAAAAAAATAAAAAAGGAAAATGTGTACTAGTGGGCATGCTCAACGGTTAAAGCTAGGTGACACACTAGCACCACCCTTGGAACTTATCCCTAGCATTACTTAAAAAACTAAGTGACATCGAATTGTATTTTACGGTTAAAATAGTATTGTTATATAGTTTTTACCATAAATTATTGAAAATCGCTAATTTGAAGAGCAAGCAAATTTAAGATATAAATTGATAATAATTAAATATTAATAAATTAAAAATATGACTTGGTATTTTTTTATGTTCAAGTAACTTTTAATAAATTTGTTGTATTTTTGTCTTGGTCAAGATGGAATCAGTTATACTATGTTTATTAAAGTAATTATTTTGGAAAGGATGATTAAATTAAGGTTACTTTTTTTTAAAATAAGATACGAATAAAAGAAGGGTTTTGTTATGTACAAGCAAGTTTACGTATCAATTTGCATATTAATATTGTTGCCTTCATATTCTAAATTTAAATTAGCATAATTTTTAATAAAATTTATTTTCTGATCAATTATTTTAAATATGTACACGTATTAATGTGTAAAATCGCTTACAATTAAATTTTTCCATAAAAAAAGTATTGTGGGTGATACTCAAAAAGCAATCATACTCTATAATTTCCTATGCCCCTCTTCATAAAGGCAATGATACTCAATCCAAGGACCAAATATGCTTAATTTACATTTTGAGTTCTCACATTTTCCAAAATAACCCAAATCTGACATTATCAAACTCTCATTTTCAAAGGAAACAGATTTAAAAGTCCAACTTTGAAATGATCAGGCCCTTTCCAGACCATTGAAGAACTCATCTTCCATTACTACTCAAACATTAAACTTTAAAAAAATCTTATTAATTTCATTTTCAAACAGTGCTTAAACATAAAAATTAGTACAATTTTTCCAAATTTCAAAAAAAAAAAAATTACATTCAAATAAGTTTTTAAATTTATATATTCAATTTCACAAACTCCAATACAATATTTATTTTAAAAAGTAGTTTTATTCAAATTTTTATCTCTCATTTTCTAAAATTTAAGATCAACTAAATTCTCACAATTCTCAAATATTTCCAAACATTCTTAATATCCAATTATGTCTTCACTATAGAATCGGAAAAGTGAATAATAATAATAATAATTCATTTGGTCCCACCCCAAATATTTCAGCGATTTATTATGGAAAATTGCCTGTTGTTCTTGAATAGAATTAAAATTTCTATGTAAATGGTTCCTTTTTTATGTCTGCCAACCATCATCAAGAAGAGTCAAGAAATTAAATAAATGATATTTACAATTCTAGAACGTCTCACATACTTCCTATGAAAAATATGGATAAACTTGAGATATATAGAAAAAATTATTTTCTTAATAATAGACTCAACTTTTTTTTAAAAGGAGTGCGCAGAATTAACACACCCTAAAATTGTATCTAACATTACTCAAGAAATTAACTCCCATCTTCTTAGCACATCTCTCCGGAGGCTTTGTAAAACTTTTGGATCTTTGATTCATTCCAATCGAAGTCAAACAATTTCAAAGCTCACTGTTGAATTCAAAACCTCGGTTAGAATATCATTAGGCCTTGTTTGGATATTAATATGAGATGAAACGAAATGAAAAGTTTGTGAATAATCGTAAAAATAGTTTATGAATAGTAATGAAATGGTTTGAATTAACTCTTTTATGAGATTTTGAAAAATGAGAGAGAAAAAGTTAAATAAAAATATTATAAAATTAAAAATATTGTCAGAATATAATTTTTTGTTTTTGGATTTGAAAATTTTGAATTATTTTTTATGTTTTGCTTAGAAGATTGAAAAATGTGTAAATATTAGATAATGATTAGATGAAAAAGTTAAAAATTTAAAATTAAAAAGTATTTATATATAGTGTTTAGATAATAAGATTAGATAAAATAAGAAGAGACGAGACTATCTTGTAATCCAAGCATAAAGTCTAAAGCTTAACTAGAGTCCATTACTCTTAACCTTTGACTCTTACAATAAAAATAAATAAAGTAATTTAGTATGGACTAAATAGCCAAACTTAAGTTCATATAGCAAGTACCGTTCAAGTCTCATGAGTGCTCATTTTCTTCCTTTTCTTGGTCATTTCCCCCAAACCAATAACCATACCTATTCAAGCTTCTATAAATTCATCACATGCACACCTCTCAACCCTAATTTATTTTCATTTGAATATAGTTTTTTAATATTTTTTTACAGTTTGTAAAAATTTTATTCATTTTTCGTATTTGAATAATAATTAGGTAATGATTAGATAAAAAAGTTAAAAATTTAAAATTGAAAAATATTTTATATTTGAATGATGTTTGAGAATAAAATTACGATAATTTTTTATAATTCTAAGAAATTTCGTAATGTCCAAACATGCATTTATTCTTTTTCTTCTCTCGTCTCGTTTGTTTATCTTTCCTCTCTTTTTTGAAAAGTGACGCAATGAAGAAACAAGGCAATTGAAAGAGACGACGAGAATGCGATGAGGCTGATTTAAAATGATCTTTGTTGTAGATGGTTTGTAGTCTGATTGGTGATATTTTGTTATTGGAAATGTATTTGCGGAAAAATATGAGAATCCAACCCTGATATTGTATTTTCTTAGGCATTTTGTTATTCCACTCTTGTTCTTTGTTTGGGTTCTAAGAAAGTGCAAAAAAGTGTAAAAAAAAAAAAAGTCAAACTCCAAACTGAAATTTCAACTCTATTTCGATACCAATAATACGGAACGGGACCAAATGTAATCCCAACTTGAAGTCAGAGTCCAAACTCTAGTCAGAGTCAGAACTCAGAGCTATAGTTTCCAACTCGGACGGAGTTGAAGTTGGTGCCCACCCTTGCCCTTTTCCAGCTTTGTACCACCCAAATCCTCACTCTTTTCCCTCATTTTTATCATGAAGAACCAACAAGAAACTCATATATGTCAGTCATTCGAAGAGGTAAAAACTCAAATAAAAACCAAAACTTAGTAACGAGGGGATGTGAGCATTGAGATGTTTATGTTTGTCTTTTAAATATGTTTTCGACTGAATTTAAGCACGAAAATCTTGTGGACTATGACTTAACATATGATGTTTTATTCTAATGTAAAATTTCATAATTCTTGGAGTTTATATAAGATTTTGAATATTGATACCAACATTACAAGAGTTAACTAGAATTAACTTAGGAGTTTTATAAGCATGGAATTAAGAGGGTTCAATAAAATTTTAAAATGTAGATAGAAAATCTGGAATTTCCAATTTTACCATAGAAAACGTGGGATTTTGATTGTAACTTAGGTTGATCGAGTCTAATGGGTTCTTATGAGATGTAAGTTAATTAATATATATATATATATATATATATATATATATATATATATATATATATAACCATAACCTTTCTTAACTTAAGAAGATATTCTTCTTTAAGCTCAGGATTTGTTATTTGAGAAATCAAGGTTAGCAATAAATTTTCTTGTTCTTCAGATTTGGTCAAGGTATGAATTGTCTTTCCCTTAATCTGGTAACAAGTATCATTACAATTGCAACCTAGCTTAGGACCAGTAGAATCTGGAGATTCAATTTCTGAGTGATATTCTGAATCACTAGGACTGAATTCAAGGATATCAGATGATGAAGACGAAGCTATTTCTAAGAGTCGAAATAGCTCTTCTTTATCATTGCTATCAATATTCAACTGATTAAGCTTCTTTTTTTATTTTTTATCTTTTTTGGCTTTCTGGGGGCATTTATCAGCGAAATGTCCTGGATTGCCACAAATAAAATATTTTCCTTGAGAAAAATCCTTAAATTTCTTTTTCTTAGAAAATGGCTTAGAAAATGATTTTTTGTAAGTTTTCTTATAAATTTCATCACGGGGTTTTCTCCTGATACCGCCATGAGGTTTAGAAAACTTGTGCTTCCTTTTTGAGGGAGCTATAGCAAGAAGTCCAAATTGTTCACAAAATGTTCTCATTTCGTATTTGGCTTTCTTGCTATTTCTCATCTGCTCTCGAAGCATTCTTTGGTCATTACACATACTAATACCAAGTTTCTTGATTACTACACAAATATCACCATAGGTGTATGCGTTGTAATTAAGAGACCCAGCAATAGTAAGTTCATCTTTCACTTTGTAGGTAAACAAGCGAGGTAAACCATCAATAAATTTCTCCTTCCAGTAAGGCTTCTGGCTATCATCTCGAAGCATTACTTTAGAAATAAAAACATCTTGGTACCATCTATAATCAGACATCTGATGACATTTAAGATTATTTTACTGGTCACTGATGAAGCTAGTTATATCAGATGGTGTTCCAATAAAATGCTTTAAAATTGTGTAAATCAAAGTATTAACTCCATCAGACTGAGCTGTTCCAATGGATTCATCAAAGATAGGTAACCCTTTATTATTACACTTGACAGCATTCTGAATGGTTTCCTTAGCATCTCTGGTTACCCACCAGTTTCTTAAAAACCGGAAAATCTTTGTGTTAAAATCTTAACAATATCAGGTTGTCTGATATTGTTATTTACATAAGCATTTGCTACAAGGGACATTTTACTCATGGTATTCATGATTTCTTGTTCAGAGAAACCATCAATATTCCATTCGTAAACCTTGTCAGCAGAGTAAGAAGATTGGTTTTGAAAAACTTTTTCTTCAAACTGTAAATCAGGAGGAGTAGGCCTGGAATACCAGTTCTTCGTCAGACTCATTGGTTTGGGTCCTTTTGAAGAGAATCTGGCAATTTCAGGTTTTAAAACAACATCTTGAAAATTCTTTTCAAGTAAATCAAGATCATTTTCTTTAGAGGAGTGATCGTTAGAAGACTCATCTGTCGTTTCAATCAAAATTTCTTCTTCTATTTCTTTGTTAGACAAAGCACTAGTAGAAGGCTGTTCTTTTTTCAGATCATTAAGTATTTGATCAATCTTATCTAAAGTCTTTGCCTGGGGATTTTTAAAATCAATTTTGGCTCGTCTTTCAGGTAAGATAATCAAAGGTTTTTCAATCATTTTCTTTGGTTGATCTGTATTCAAAACCAAAGGAATAGGATCAGGTTTTTCAACCTTTTCTTCAATCCGATCTAACTGTTGTCCGATCGTATGAAGAGCAAGATTCACAAAGTTATTTTAAGAAATAAGCTTTTTTGTTTCTTTGAGACTCTTGTCCTTCTCAGGATCTCTGGAAACAGTTTCCGAGATTTTGAAAGGTGAAGTAGATATCTCAACTCCTTTGTGGGTGATGAGAACAGTCTCCAAAGGCGGATGGCTAGACTGGACTACCATTTTACCTTCTTCCTTGACAAAATTAGTTTTAACGACATTCAAAGTGTTGTTAGAAACGTAAATATCTTCAACAAAATCGAAGAAAAGAATATGCTTTTGCTGCTTATTCATTTCTTCTTTCCATTTCCGTTTAACACATTGTTTTTCTTTCTCAGAATACTTTGTGTGATAAGCTTTACGCTTAGCACTGTTTTTTGAAAGTTTGTATTCTTCAAAAAGATAAACAAGATCAAACGCAAATGGTTTATTCAACACAGTTAAATTGTGATGAACCTGTAGTGCGACAGGAGCTACCATATCTGAAGCTGTAGGGGATATAGGAGAATCATCATCTTTATCAGCTTCATTATGAGTAGGCTAGTCTTTAGAGGACCCAGCATCCTGTGCAGAGTAAAAAGCAGAAGTAATTTGAGAGGACGTAGAAAGTCCTTTCAATTTTAAAACAGGATTAATAGGTTGGGCTGTTTTAACAGAATCTTCCAGAAATTGCTTGAGATTTTGGTCTCTTCTTACTGGAATTTCCGACCCTTCAAAAGAAGAACTAGATCCAGCATAAGAATTTCTTCTTAGCTCTGGAGATCTAGTCTGATCAAAGCTAATTTTAATGGTTCCATCCAAGTACTGTTGAATGTTACTTGGGTAACTTTCAACAGGGTTTCTGGGAATTGGAAGAGCCTCTTCTTCCAAAATCCATTCTTTGGGAAGAATTATGTCTTTCCAAAAAATCATTTTTGGAGTTGAAACATCCGCATCTGGGGTTGAACTCTGGATCAGAAGAGTTTTTCCCTGGATGGGTTTTGCAATAGCCTTAGGATTTAAACTCATTTTTAAAAGACGATAATAAATCCTGTAAATCAGAGTAAGGGGTTTGCTACCCTTAAGCATATCATAACCAGAAGTTAAAATGTTTAAGGTCAAACATTTTAAAATATGTTTATCATCAAGAGCAAGTGTTAAATCAGGATAACAATTAAAATGGACTGGTCCATCCGTAAGCGAGGATTGGATCATTCCGAGAATACTTGTTTCAAAATTATTGAATCCGGCATCTCTTAAGCAAAATAGTACGGATGCATTGATGCCTCTCCCTGTTAAAGGTTTAGCAGCAATTTGGACAGATCCAATATGAATATATCTAAAACCTTGCTCCAAGAATTTGGTTATCTGTTTTTCTTGAAAAAGATAACATTTTTCTTGGGTTTTGGAAATAGCATAAGTTTGTTCAACAGTACGCACGCAAAACTGTGTGTGCATAGATCTTTCAAACCAATTGGTTCGATAGATCGTGCTAACATCAAGTTTTGGAATCTTCCATGATCCCAGCACAGACGACTCTGATGCTTCAAAAGTACAGTCTTCCTCATTAACTATGTCAGGCGGCATAGCCGACCTGGAACTAATTGTTGAATTGGATCTATTCATCCAACTCATTTTGTCCTAGGATAACACCGACCGTCGTATCTCAGGGGTCTGCGAACTTACCACTCTCGGCCCTCGGGTTTGAACCTATAGTTGCCCTACTCTCGCCTCTCTGGCTTTAAAACGGGACTTACATCTCCGGGTTCCTGACCTACTTGTCGAAAGATGATCCTGAACCAACCAAAGTAGAAACTCCGAGTGGGGGTTGTCAGAAAACAAAATAAGTTCAACAAAGAAGAAACAATTCACAACAACTAGATACCAGATTGGCTCTGATACCAACACAGCAGAGAACAAGGAAAAACCAAAACTGACTGAAGAAGAAGAGAAGGAATAGAATGGAAGAAACAAGATATATTGCACAAAGAAACAAGATATATTGCACAATAATTAAATTATGCAAGCACAGAATAAACAGGCGGTTAAACCGGCCATATGCATGTATGAATATGCAAAATTAATTGTAATAAGAAATCAGGGTAAATAAGGAGACTCAAGAACAATGTAGAGAGGATAAGAAGTTTTCTCTCGAGTGAGTTCTGGTTTGAGTTCTGCCTTAGCTCAGAACAAGGTTCTCCTTTTATAGCATAAGGAGTTCCTGTTTACAATTATTAAAGTAAAATAGTAAATCAATCCGTGATTGAACAGTGAGAACTGTTTAGTCACGGGGCTCATGGTATCATCATTGTGTCTCTCCAGCTGTCCTCGTGGGCGGCTGCTTTGGGCGCAAGATGACAAATTAGTATTCGGTCGTCTCTGTATCTTCCAGCTGTCTCTGTGGGCGGTTACTTTAGGCACAAAGTGACAATTATCTCAAAAAGGACTATGGTCGGTCTTCTTTGAACTCAAGTAGTAGTCAATCATCTTCCAGCTTTGGAATGCCTTCTGAATCATGACCAAAAATATTACTGTACGAAGACTCTGAGGATGCTTCTGAATTCTCATCGTTTTCAGAATTATCACTCGTAGACTTAGACAGTTGTTGCTCCAACAATTTTATTAAATCTTTTTTACCAAGTCTGTTGAGGATATTATCTTTAGCAGACTTAGAAGATTTCTTTGAGGATGAGCTGGTGGCTTTTCCTCTTGATGAAGCAGTTGGTGAATTAGGGGCCCGAACTATCAGGGAATATTCGGGGATTGGTGAACTAGATTTGATTGCTGGGAATTCCTTCTTGTCTTGTAGATCAGGAGCAACTTGAGGAAAATCTTTAATCATCTGGTTGATTACTTTTTCAGTATATCCAAACCTATCCTACCATTTTGTGAAATAAGCTCAGTCAATTATATCAGCATTTTTCTCATAAGTCCATTTAAAGATCCACGATAGTTTGTAGTTCTTGCAAAAATGGAGCTCATAAGGAAACATCTGTGAATGCCGGTTCAGTTTTGTACCAGCAACTTGTTGATAAAATGTAAAAGCTCTGGCGAACTGCTCAGGAAGATTCTGCCGAATTAGCCAGAAATTGGTCCCACCATTGGAGAAACCAATAAGAGAAAGTTCCTTTGAATCTCGTATCAAAATTGATGAATCATGAATGGTTCATATCTGGTACCTGAAAGAACATGAAACGTTTCCAAGCAGTTATGTAATCAAAATAATTATAACTCAGTGCAGAGTCTGAGAGTCTTTTGGGAGTCCATGGGTTAGTTCCCCATTCGGTCTCAGTCATGACTCAAAGGATATAAGCACTGTGATAGATTAATTTGGTGGAATAATTCTTATCATAAATGGGTTTTATGACAAGAGAGTTGGTGAGAATCAGGATACTGGAATAGTACTGGAGATTTTTGGAGGAATCTTCAGGTATCCAGTGGAAATTAGGGGGGAAATAGGAAGACACTATTTTGAACGGATCTGTTAAATTAGAACGGTTAGGTTCTATATGAAACAGATGAGTAATAAATGGCTTTTTCAAATATTCAGATTTTCATTTTGGGAGGAAAAATTGAGGAGTAATCAAACTAGGACCTTTCGATGCAATTGCTTTGGCATATGGATCGAAAGGTGTAGAAACCGTAGACGCGAAGGTCGCGGGTTGCACAATTTTACCAAGAGGTGTGAACCTATTGGCAATATCCAGTGCTGTTGAGGGGACACTGGGCACAATGGAAGATCCAGACTCATTCTTGATGAGTTTTATACTGGGTATTGGAGGTGGGGGGTTCACTCTCTGTTTCTCTTTTCCCTTCTTCTTACTTACGCTCATGATTGGGTGTCTGCAAGAACTCTCTGGTAAGAAAATCAGGGATAGAATTATCAGTGCCTTTGATGTATTCAATATCAAAATCAAAAACACTTAAAATACCTTGCCATCTTGCAAAAATATGTTTTGATGCAATGTTTTGAACATCTTGATCTAAAACAAATTTGGCACTCATGCAATCAATACAAAGTAGAAATTTCTTGTTTAACAAATCAGATTGAAATTTAGAGATACATAGTACTATAGATAAAATTTCTTGTTTAATAGTACTATATTTTTCCTGTGCAGGATTCCAGGTTCCAGAATGGAAACGAACAATTTGTTCAGAAGAACCTGGTGAAACAGATTGTTTCAGAATGCCACCATAACCAATGTTTGAGGCATCTGTTTCAACGATTTTAAACGAATCAGAAGTGGGGATACCAAGGCACGGAAGAGTCTTGACATGTGTTTTGATTTTTCTCACTATTTTAGTATGGATTTCTGTCCAAGGTGGAGGATTTGAAAGAAGTCGTTTGAACAAGGGACGACATTGTTTCCTCATATCCTTGTAGAAATCAGCAACATAATTAAGAGACTCTAAAAATCTCTGTAATTGATTTTTGTCAAGAATGACATCAGGGAATTTGTCGGCAAAATCAATGGCTCTTTGAATAGGCCTGATTTTCCCTTCAGAAATATCATAACCAAGGAATCTGATCTTGGTTTGGAATAGTTTGATCTTCTTCGCAGAAACGACAAGACCATTGAGTCTAATGATGTCTAGAAACGAATTCAAATGTTTCCAGTGTTCATCAATAGATTTAGAAAAAATAAGGACATCATCTATATAGACGATAGTAAAAGCAGAGAACGAGTTGAAGACATCGTTCATGATATGTTGGAACTCACTAGGGGCATTTTTGAGACCGAATGGCATCACATTCCATTCGAAATGACCAAAGGGGGTTACAAAGACTGTCTTGTACCGGTCTGACTCAGCTATCTGGATTTGCCAAAACCCAGATTTGAGGTCAAATTTGGAAAAAACTACAGCATCACTTAACCTATGAATTAAGTTATTTTTGTTGGGAATAGGGTACCTAATCCACTGTAAGACTTTGTTCAAAGGTTTGTAATTAATGACTAGACGAGGGGTGCCTCTCTCTAGTTCAGCATTTTTTCGGACATAAAAAGCTGGACAAGACCAAGGGGACTTGCTTCCTCTAATTATGCATTTTTTCAAAAGATCTACAATTTCCTTTTTGCAGAATTCTAAAGTCTGACTATTCATCTGAATTGGTCTGGCTTTAGTGGGGTTGTGTTTTCATTAAAAGTTTTGATATAGGGAAGAGAAACGATGTGTTTCTTCCTATGCTAAAAAGCATTTGGTAAATCAGAACAAACATCGAAAACAGGACGTTTGTGAAAATTATCAATTTTTGAAAATAAAATTGGCGAAGATAATTGTTCAGAAATCTTTTTGTATCTTATTTCCTGTAGGAGGAAATTCAGATACTTTTGTTTTGCAGAAAGTAAAGATTTCAAACCTTTATCTTGATCAATCTCTTGTAGAGATGCAAATTTGAATTTGACCTTTTGACCAAAAGGGTCGGTAGTAATACCATATTTTTCAGTCAATAAAGGATATAAAGCAGAAATAAATGGAATGCCTAAAATCACTTTGTCAGACATATTTTTGACTAAAACAAAAGGGATTTTAAAGCAAACATTGTTTTGACAAACATGAGCATTGTTAAGCTCATATGTAATTTTCATTTGAGATCCATTTGCAGAAAATAAGCTCTCAGAAGATTTTTCAAAGTATTTACTAGGAATGAGTCCTTCCTGAATGCAATTCAGGTCTGATCCGGAGTCAATCATAGCAACGACAGAAAATTGAAAATCATGGGCGACCACAATGATAACCCTTGAAAACCATTTTGGAGGAATGGTATGATAGATTAAGCAAATCTGGTTATCAGCAGCTAACTCATGTCGGCTTGAACCAGAATCATTTGTTTGCTCATTGTCAGAAGGAATATCCTGATCAAGTTGTTTATCGATTTTAAACACCAAAAATTCTTGTTTTAAAATCTCATTTTCAGACTTAAGGTTGTTAACCTCAGATCTGAGTTCAACGATTTCTTTTTTAACAAGATTTATTTCGTGTTGTAAATCATTTGTAGAAATTTCCTTGGGTTTTTTCTTTTGAAATCTCTCCAAGGTTTCTTGAAAACTAATCCTTTACTTAGAGGGTTCTGGTTCTTATATATATATATATATATATATATATTTATATGAGTCAAGGACACAACAAATTGGTTTGAGGTCATTTGAAGTTAAAATGAATTAGATATGATATTTAAAAGCATTAAAGGTCAAGTTGTAATTTTCTGCAAAATTATCAAACTTGGACTACGTTTCACACATGCTCTTAGATGAATCAAATGAGATCAAAATGCTTAGTGGTGAAATGATTTGTATTAATATATTTTATGGGGTTTTGAGAAATGAGAGATAAACCCTCATAAAACATATTAATATGTATTTATGTTTGTAATGTTTGGATATTAAGATGAGATGAGACAAAATTGAATGAGTCGGGAGAACTTTGCTATTCAAACTAGGCCTTAAAGGTTTGAACAGTCTAACTCGTATATGTGAAATCTACGAGTATATTTTATTGAAATCTAGCTAGTATAAAGTGACTAAGGGCCCATTTGGATGCTTAAAATATCTAAAATATATGTGAATAATAATAAAATAATTTGAGTTAAAATGTTTTATTGGATTTTAAGAAATAAGAGAGAAAAAAGTATAATAAAAACATTATAAAACTAAAAAATTAATATTATTTTTGTATTGAAATTTAAAAAAGTTATATTGTTTTTGATATTTTCTTTAAAATTTTGAAAAAGTTGTAATGATTAAATAATTATTAGATGAAAAAGTTGACAAGACTAAAAAGTCTTATTTCTTCTAACTTTGAGAGTAGAAAGAGAAGTGGAGTCTCGTTCTCTTTCTTCTGAGAACGTAGTGTGAGAAGTTCCACCCACGCCTTGGGTGTAGAAACAAGATGGAAGAGCTTGAGAAAGTTTGGGATAATCTCAAACTATCTAGGGGTGCTATCGACACCGGGACCCCTTCCAGTATCCCTCCCCTGTGTAGGCAGGGGTTTGGCGCCTTGGTATCCAACCCCACACACTAGGGGCGGGGCCCCTCGTCTAGATCAAATGGGCCCACGGTCCATTGGGCATATACATGTTTCTGGGCCCAAAAAGCTAGGAACACAATTTTGGGCCATGTTGGGCCCAGATGCCATTGTAAGTTAGAAATTTTAAGTTTTCTAATTTTTTTTTAAAGAAAATTAATCTAAGATATTACAATAATACAATAATAAAAATTAAAAATTTAATAACTTCTAAGTTGTAACTAATAATACTAAACTATTACAATTGTACAAATTAATCTAAAATGATTACAAATTAATCTAAAAATGTTACAAATTGTCACATAATTTGAATGAATAATAATAACACAATTAAATAACAAATTGTAGCAATATTACAATTGACTTATGATTTCATTTTGCATTGACTTTGATATTGAAATTTGGGGTGATCAGAGTGGTGGGAAAGTGAGTGAGTTGTGATGTGAGACTGTGTGATTATAAAACTTGAGACATTAATAGGAAAACAAATTATAATTACAAATAAAAACAAAAATCATAAATACAAATATTATATAGATATGTAAAAATTACAAATATTAAAAGTACTAACCAAGATGAAATTGAGATCCATATGAGATCATTGAGATTAGAATTTGGCATATAACAGTGAGACTATAAAAGCTAAAAAATACAAGAAAAATAATTAGAATTACAAACATTATATAAATACAAAAAATAATTAAGAGACAAATTATACAAACCAATGGCAATGATGGGTCTAATGCATACGAAGTCATATTGCAGCTAATGTAGACGTAGCCTCATGTATCGCAGTTGACCCTACAATAATTATATTTGAAATTAATACCGGTTAAATGAATATAAATAAATTAAAATAATAACAAAAACAAATCAATGAACTAAGAATGATTACCAGATCCAGGCTATCACCACCTTCCTCCTCGTTGGCCTCTTCAAAGTCCCCCACATCTGGAATATGAATTGAGATCCCTTTGATCCAATTCTGAGTGCGAATAAATGCCTCCACAATGGTAGGACACAATGAACTCTGAAATGGATCCCACATGCGCCCTCTGGTGCTAAAGGCCAACTCTAAGGTTACGGTACTAGTAGAAATGGCCAAAATACTGCGGGTTATATCTCAAAGGATGGGATATTTGATGGCATTGGTTTTCCACTAAGATAAGGTATCAAACCCTCATGTAAATGGGTGCAAATCCGATACCAAGTATCTATCCAACTCCGACTGGGCCTTTGTAGGATGACGGGTCAGGGGCTCCAACCTCTCACCCCACTCCAACTTATGCCAATTCCCCATCTCAACTTCAGGAGGAGGCAATACGGTAGGTATAGGTGTTGGAATATTACTGCCCCTGAACGCGGCAAACTCATCAAACAATCTATCAAATATTTTCCTAACCCTTGCCGCAATATGATCTGCCCATGCCTTCTTGTGTGCCAATCCCAAGCCATACATCATGCCATCAATTTTGTATTGGGGGTCAAGAATAATAGCCACATATAGGAAAATGTTCATCCTACTCAAATCTCTCCAATATTTATTATACTTAACTCTCATGCTCAATGCCATTTCCCTCAGCCTAGTTTGTTTATTCTCGACATGTCATCCAATTCTTCTTTCACCTTATATACTTGCTGATAAAAACAATTGGATGTCGGGTACAAAGAATCGGGAAGCTTGTTTGTGACCTCGTAGAAAAGTCTAAAAAAGTCTACAAAATTCCGAACTACCTCACAATCATCATTAATAGGCTTGCCTAATCCCCTGTCATCCTCAAAATGTTTGACATATTGAAGGTCTTCGTCACCCATTAACGTGAAGGTTTTTTTATACTCTTGGGTCGTCTCCAACATCAAGAATGTTGAGTTCCATCTTCTAGGAACATCAAGACAAAGGCCTTTCTTGCATTCAATACCTCCAGCCCTCACAACAACCTTAAACTTCTCAAATCTAGCAGTTGAAGATTTCACAAACCTCACCGCATTTCTAACCCTTAACCAAATCATCAAGATCTTTCAAATTATTAGTTACAATATGATTTAGAATATGTGTGGCACATCTCATATGTAAATACTCTCATCATGATTGATTTATTGACCTCTCTAAGATAGGTCTTAAGATGCTCCAAAGCGACATCGTTAGAAGAGATATAGTCAACCGTTATTGTCACAACTTGCTCCAACCCTACTCCTTTATTGCGGCCTCCAAGGCCCTTCCAATGATCTCACCCTTGTAATCGAAAATTTGACAAAACTTTATAATTTTTTTTGTTTAAGTCCCAATCACAATCTATAAAATGTGTTGTCAAAGACATATAGTTAAAATTTTAGACATATGTCCATGTATCGGTAGTGATGCAAACTCTTTGACTCTACAATTGATTTTTCAACAAATCTTTTTCTACACCGTAATGTTTCCTAGTATCCTTCACCACCATGTGGCGAGAAGGAAGGTTAAACCTAAGTTCCAAGTACTTAGAATATACTTGGAACCATTTGCCCTTAACAAACCAAAATGGTAGCTCGTCTATTATGACCATACGAGCTAGGTGTCTCCTACACTCTTCCGGATCATACTTTGTAAATCCGTTCAACATCCCCCTCCCCCACTACTCCCATCTGCCATTTTTTAAATCTAATCTCTAATCTAAATTGACTCTTTTTTTGTAAAAATCTTAATATTGGGCTCTTTTTGCATTGTTTTTCTAAATGGATCTTCAATTGAGATGTATCATGTCTCCTATAGTGACATCTATACATTTTGCTACAATGGTTACACTTAATTTGTGGGTTTATTGGCGTCATCACCCTCTATTTTGGTAAATTGAGACCAAACAATTGAAACAGTTTTCTTGCTTGGTGGGGGCATGGGTAGGTGTAAGGTTAGTGGTAGGGGTAGGGGTAGGGTTAGGGGTAGGGGTAGGGTTAGGGGTAGGGGTAGGGGTTTGGGTAGAGGTAAGAGAGCTAGTACTAAAATTTGACTGATTATCCATTCTCGTTGGCTCACAAAAATATAAAATGATGAAAAATAACACAACAAATAAAATCATACAATTATGAACATCACAAAAATTTGTGTCTTCAATATCAAAGCGCCAAGCAAAATGAGATTTCGGATTGAATCTCTAAATTAACATGGCGTTTCAATCCAAAACCTTAAGGGGATGCTTGGGAAATGAGATATGATGAGAATTTTGTGAATAGTAAGTAGTAAGATGGTTTGTAAATAGTAGTGATATAATTTGAGTTAAGTATTTATTGAGTTTTAAAAAATGAGAGAGAAAAAGTTGAATAAAAAAAAAAATATAAAGTGAAAATATTGTTAGAATATAATTTTTTAATATAATTTTTGTTTTGAAATTTAAAAAAGTAGAATTCTTTTTTGTTTTTTTGTTTAGAAGTTGGGAAAGTTGTAATAATTAGTTTGAAAAAATGTTAATGATTAATTTGAAAGTGTTTATGTTTAAATTATGTTTGGGAATGAAATAAGATGTGATGAGATGAGATGAGATGGAATGGAATGAAAATTATTTCCAAACATCCCCATAGGGGTGTGCATCCGAATCGGATTTTTGAACCTGAAAATCTGGGTGAATCAGATTACAGATTTGGATATTTAACCGGTTATCCGTATCGAGGTTTTTTTTTTCTAAATAGAATTTTTGTTTCAAAACGACGAGTACAAAAACAAGAGTTAAAAAAAGTGGAGTTAAAACCGGATATTGGTTACAAACTGAGTTTTCGATTTTAAAACTGAATTCTTGCCCTCATTGTAACCGATTTTACTTGAGCGGGTGTCTGTATGGTTTTAAAAATCCGGGGGATCGGGATATTCCTGGATATCCGTATCCAGATGCACAACCCTACATCCCTTAAATTAATTTAAAGAAACCCTAAATTAATTTAAGAGTTTCAATATTGAAACCCCAAAATAGATTGGGGTTTCAATATTGAAATCCTTAACATAATTAAGGGCTTCAGATTGAAACCAATCCGAAACCCTAAATTTACATACACAAGTTTTCCATGCAAAATTCACACAACAAACAACCCATTCTCCACAACACACAATTCACAATTTCATCCTCCAAGTCCTCAAATCAATCTCATCCTACGTAACTCAAACAAAACTCAAAATAAAAAAAATAGTGAAGACTTGGGATACTTACGGCAACGGTGACGAAGCTAACTTCATGTGGCAACAACAATGAAACATGGCAAAGTCACCATTGTCTCTTCCTCCCTCCTAATCACAACCATTGTCATCTTTCCATTGCACCATGATCGATTTTGTGTCAGAAATTTTAGAAAGCAACACTACAAAGTAAGTAGTTTGATCATAAATTAACATTAACATACGTTAGCTAGTTTATATATATATTATTACTAAAGGCAGTTATTTAGAAGTCAGTGTTTATGCACCACGCATGTCATGATATTTGCAAGCACATCATTTATCATAATTTCTAATCATGTTTCATTCCGTACATTATAGTTATGTATTTATTATGCATCTCATGTTGTATAAGATACGTAAGATTTTATAAGATCAAGTGTAAGATAAATATCAGATTAATTAGATGACCATTCAGATGCATTGTACCATTTCAGACAGGGTGGATGTGCAAGCCACAGACTCAAGTGTGGTCCACCATAGTATTTTATCAGATCAGATCAGTGGTTCCCCTTGTGGCTACAAGATGTGGGATCGGTGCATAACCTTGCACACAAGGTTAAGTGTGGTGGTCTGTTGGACAAGTCAGTTAATATAGATAAGTCAGATTAGCAATATACCATAAACATTTTAACGTCATACATGTCATCAGCATATTATGAACAATCATGATTTTAATTCTCAACATGAAATATTTTATGAAAACCTTATATTAAATATGTTTACATTATGATGGGTTTCTTACTAAGTCATCAACTAATTTTAGTTGTTTTTAAACCACAACATGTCAGAATATTTATGAAATTAGAGCTACAGAACGAGACTTGGTCCAAGAAGACATGACAGAGGCCTCCCCTATGGACCATCCGCACGTCCTGGCTTCGTAGCGGTGCTCAGTTCCGCGCCCGGCGCGTACATGGCCAAGCACCCACACTACGCAACGAGCGATGCCCAGTTCCGCGCCCAGCGCGTACGTGGCCAGACATCCTCTAGTCCCCGCCAGCAGAAGGACCACGGAGTCGGCACGAGACCATCTCGTCCGATCCCATTGTCGCCCGGCGACAATCCAGGGGACGTTACTCAGTATATTCCGCTCCCGAATAACCAGAGGAGCTCCACCGAGTTAATACCCCATCTCGGCTTGGGGTCGTGATACACACGCACCCAAAATCCATTCTCACATGAAAACCCAGTTTTCTTTACAAACATGATCATGCATGAAATAATGATATGAACATGCACCAACACTGATCCAACATCCATCCAGAACCAATCCCAACAAATCCAATCAAAACAACTCATCAACAACCAAACCAAATAAACCAAACCAACCAAACAACTCCAATCACAAATCCATCCGACCCCCGAACTTCTCGGACTCAGTCCGGCATGCCAAAAATACAGTGAAATGGGTTAGCGCAAAAATACATTTAAATTTCGAAAGTTCTTTGGAGAAATACTTACAATGCTATATAATAATTTTCCGAGGATCACAGGTGTGCTCGAAGTGGAAAAATGGCTGTCGAACAGTGTAAAATACACTGTGGCCGTGGGTCACAGATACCCACTTTTCAACGTTGACAAACGAAGACTCAAATTTGATAGAGTAGGGCCTAGGGAGGTCGGTGAAGCTAGTGGTAGTGGTGGTTTGCCGTGGGTGGCGGCGCAATGGGCGGTAGAAGACCAAAATACCCAAATCGGAAATGTAGATGGTGGAGCTTCACCGGTGGCGGATCGGAGCTGGGGTTGGGTCCAATGGGTTGCTAAGAGGTCGAGGATGAAATGGTAGGAAGATGGTGGCCAATGGTGGTGCGACGGCGGCGCAGCGGCGGAAAGAGTGCCGCGGCTTCCAGCCGTGCGTAGAGGCTCACGGCGGCCCAAGGGAGGCTGGAATTGATGGGGGGTGGTCGCCGGCCGGTGGGGGAGCTGCTGGGCTGGGCGGTGCAGGCCACAGCGGCACGACGACAGTGGGTTGAGGATGAACGACGGACGCACGGGAGAGAGAGGCAGGGGCTGGGCTTTGCGCGGGAGAGAAGGAGAAATAAGGAAGAAAAAGAAAAGAAAATGAGAGGAAAGAAAAATAGAGGGAAAAGAAATGAGGTCCAATCCTCATAACTTGGGTCACAAAAATGATCCAATGGAGATGATTTTAAAACCACAAGTTAAATAAAATAATTTAAACGTAATGGTAAAGTCAAATTGAAATAATTAAATCCCACAGTAATTAATTAAATATGAAAAATAATTTAAATGCACAACAATAAATAAATATTAAGAGAGCACATAAAAATTAATTTTCACCAATTAAAAAAATCCTAAAAATAATCCAATTAAAATCCAATAATTTTAAAATAAGAGAATAATTTTTGAATAAAATAAAAATAATACTTCAATAAAAATACACTAAAATACGGGGTGTTACATCCTCCCCCCTTAAAAAAAATTTCGTCCTCGAAATTGGCAAGGTCAACATTAAGACTAAGACAGGAATAAGATTCAACTAAGAGCAGACTAAGAACATACCGCCAAAATAGTCCGGTAAGACCACTCTATAAGCAACCAGCCAAACCTTTCCTACGATCTGAAAAAAGGCCAACATATCTTGGGCTAAGTTGTCCTTTCTTATCAAAGCGCTTAACTCCTTCCATAGGAGAGACTTTAAGATATACCCAATCACTTACTTCAAAGGATAAGTCTCTTCTTCTTGTATCTGCGTAACTTTTCTGGCGACTTTGCGCTTCAGCCATCTTCTTCCTGATAAACTGAACTTGATCCTTCATTTCTTGAATTATCTCAGGCCCAAACAATTTGTTCTTGCCAATTTCATCCCAACATAAAGACGATCTACACTTCCTTCCATACAAAGCTTCATACAGAGCCATCTGAATGGAGGAATGAAAACTGTTATTATAAGAGAACTCAATAAGCGGTAAGTGATTCTCCCAACTTCCTTGGAATTCCATGATACAAGACCGCAACATATCCTCCAGAGTCTGAATAGTACGCTTTGATTGGCCGTCCGTTTGGGGGTGATACGCCGAACTAAACTTCAATTTAGTGCCTAATGCTGCCTGCAAACTCTTCCAGAAATGGGACATGAATCGCGAGTCCCGATCTGACACGCGAGTCCCGATCTGACACGATACTCTTCGGTATTCTATGCAAACGCACTATCTCTTTGACATATAATCGAGTCAACTTACCCAAAGAGTCAGTATTATTAATGGGCAAGAAATGAGCACTCTTGATCAACCAATCAACAATCGCCCAAATTGAGTTCTTCCCACTAGGAGTCCTCAGGAAAACCACAACAAAATTCATAGAAATATCATCCCACTTCCACTCTGGAATAGGGAGAGGTTGAAGTCTACCTTGATGCTCAGCCTTAACTTGACGGCACGTGGCACATTTCTCAATAAACATGACGATATCCAACATACTCATTTTAGTCCCCCAATGACACATCACGCCCCGTAATCCCAGGGTGACTATGCTATCCAGAATCTCATTTCCTCGAGAACCTTAATACAACATCCAATAAATTTCAATGATCAATAGATCCATACAATGATATGTGCCAACCTCAATCAACTCCTATGCTCCAACTTCTAAATCTTCATTGAATTCTACTTTTGGTAACCTAATAGCCACTTCCAATGTTAACCATCAGTAACAGATTTTGCACAACCAGATGATTAATCTCCAATTACAAGTATCTTCTCAAAATTCAAGTCACCATTAATTCTTCAAATTAGCACAATTTGAACTCCTGACTACAACAAAAATACCACGCTTTTGCTGCGCATTCTGATATTCGCCACATGCATAAAACTTACGTCCTCATGAAACGAACACCATCGAGTACAAGGTGGCTCCATTCCTACTAACCAAAACTCTTATCACAATTTGGTAGAAAAATACTCTCTCTCCCAAAACCACGAGTTATAACTCAAATTCCTCAATTAATTTCTGCTGCCTTGATCAAAATCAAATTCTATAAAATACATTCATGATCAAAGACAGAAACCCAATATCAAACAATCTCAGTATCCCAAATTGAAAATAAGCAACCTCAACCCAAAATACACTCATCTCCTCTAAGATAAGAAACATACTTTAAAAAACGCAATTCCAACCTAGCGAATCAAAAAGAGTGCCTAGAGACTTCTACCTAACAACCTAAACCCGAAAGCTCATCATCTACATTCTAAACAACATCTAATCTAACGGTGACTAAACTCACAACGAACCACCATTGACTTCACCAAAACATTAACAAAACCTCTTTGGTAACTCGCCCAGCTACTTCTACTCCTATAAGCTAGTATTAACACGACTAGCTCATTCAATAACACATCACTATTAAACCTCAAGGCAAGCCCTACTGCACCAATCATCAATCCACCAAAAGCCAATGCAAATCACCCAAGGATTCTAATACTTGATTAACTCACATACTTGATCAAATTATTCATCGCTAATGTCTAAACTTCAACTTCCAAGATCTTATCATACACCAAATATGACGACCCATCAATCTCTCTTCAAGTTAAATAACAATGTCCTTCATTCAACCAACTGGATGTTCAATCTCCAAAGAAAGTATAGCCTCAAAAATTTAAATTCCTAGGTAACCTCAAGTCACAATTAATTCCTGAAGATAATCACAATAACTATTCCCAACCATGATTCATTGAGTAACCCACTTCAATTGCACACTTCGATCAACTCACCAAAAACTCCAAGCCAAGGTCTCTTGAATTACTACTATTGTGTCGACTCCTCTTCCACGCCAACCAAAATCACTTCTTCCAAACCAAATGAGACTAGGACCTATACTCTCCGAAATCCATAACCACTCACCACTACTATACATCAATCTTACGCACCCTTAGCCAAAACCAATAATCCTCCAAACGTGCAGGTGATCATCATAACCATATCCATCACTAGACCTACATCCTCGAAATCAATAAGAATCATTTCCTATATCCGCACCATCTATTATCCTTAAAATTGATATGGATTAAATCATTAACCTGTCACTGTAACACCAAGCTAAAAATAATTATTAACCGAACTAGATCAACATCTTCCATCTCCAAAGAAATTCTCCCCTAAAAAATTCTCATATCAGTAACTTAACTCAGATCAATCCTATTTTAATTCAGCCATTCAACTCTGCAATTCTAAAACCTTAACCCAGATATAAATCATTTCCTGAAATCCTCAAGATCGATGAACTCAAATCTAAAACATTCGCCTTATAAAACTTGTAAATTCTAAAACCCCAAATGTTATCAAATTGCTTATCGAGGTCGGCAAGATCAAAAACTTTTAATCTAAGTAATCCCTTAATTGCTTGTTGAACCTACCAGCTTAAATCCCATTAACTTATTTCCTAAAAACTATGGGGCCACAAACCTTAGATGAACTTCTCATAAATCTAACATTGACATTCGTTGAACATACAACCTCCTACCCATAGACTCACTACATAAATTCTACAGAACCTAAAACCTCAATTATTCTAAGCAATTAAAAACTATTCCCCTCCTTAGCAGCAACTTGAGTACCTAATCCAAAGAGTTCACCCTGACCATGATGTTCGAGCCTCGATATTAAAACAAACCAATTACCAAGAGTTCAGGCCTACTACACCAAGTATTCAAGCCTAACAATAGCCTTCTCAGTCATACTATCTTACTGTCAAAGCACAACCCTTAACCTGCCTTTCAATTTCGAACAAAACAAAATAAAATAAAATTCCATAAATAAAATAACATACGACAAAATGCATAAAACCAATGAAGTAGTTCACAATAAAATAAATAAAACAATAAAATAATCCGCCATAAAATAAAACAATTAAATTAAAATGACATACAATAAAATAAATAAACAACAAAATTATTATACAATAAAATAAATAAACAACAGAATTGTTATACAATAAAATAAATAAAGCCAATAAAACCATACTCAACCAAAGGTAAACACTAATTAAAACAATAAAATAAAATAAATCAAATAACATCAATTAACATAAAATAAAATAGCAATAAACTCATAATATAAAATAAATAACTTAACTTACACCACTTTAAACAAAAATTTTATTATTTTAAAATAATAATAAAAATAATTTTCTGGTACTATCCTAAGGAACATGTGGTTTTACCCAGAGCCGAACTGCTCTGATACCACCTGTGGCGCCCCAAATCCCCCTTACATAAATACACAGGGATCGAGACGCCAGGATGGTGACAACACGGTCACACATCCCAACGAAGTGCCAGTGTGTGTACATGCAACAGTGTACAAATAAAATAACGCAGCGGATAGTCAACTAAGTAACATAATTTATTTACAATAAAACATCAGTAAAAATTTGAATAGCAGTTATACAGTCATCCATAAAAATATATTACAATAGTTTTCAAATAAACAAACGAGTGATCCCAGATCACTCCTCGGGCGGAGCCGTCTCCTCAGGCTCGCCCTCCTCCTCCTCATCTGCATCAAAATCTGCGTTACCACAAAATGGTATTGCAGGTAAGTATGACCCCAAATAACAACGTAATATAAAATGCATTAAATGCAACTAACATGCATGCACATGATGAAATATGCATTTTTCCACAAGACATCATTTTTTCCGAAAATGATAATTTTTCAACACACGCCAAAATCCCATTTTGGCTCAAAATATCCGTAAAACATTTTTCCAGAAAATGATTTACCCAAAAATCCAACTCGCACTATTTTCCCAGAAAATAGTGCATTAATTCCATATGCACCATGGTCTCCCCTATGGACCATCCGCACGTCCTGGCTTCGTAGCGGTACTCAGTTCCGCGCCTGGCGTGTACATGGCCAAGCACCCACACTAAGCAATGAGCGATGCCCAGTTCCGCACCCAGCGCGTACGTGGCCAGACATCCTCTAGTCCCCGCCAGCAGAAGGACCACGGAGTCGGCACGAGACCATCTCGTCCGATCCCATTGTCGCCCGGCGACAATCTAGAGGACGTTACTCAGTATATTCCGCTCCCGAGTAACCAGAGGAGCTTCACCGAGTTAATACCCCATCTCGGCTTGGGGTCGTGATACACACGCACCCAAAACCCATTCTCACATGAAAACCCAGTTTTCTTTACAAACATGATCATGCATGAAATAATGATATGAACATGCACCAACACTGATCCAACATCCATCCAGAACCAATCCCAACAAATCCAATCAAAACAACTCATCAACAACCAAACCAAATAAACCAAACCAACCAAACAACTCCAATCACAAATCCATCCGACCCCCGAACTCCTCGGACGCAGTCCGGCATGTCAAAAATACAGTGAAATGGGTTAGTGTAAAAATACATTTAAATTACGAAAGTTCTTTGGAGAAATACTTACAATGCTATATAATAATTTTCTGAGGATCACAGGTGCCCTCGAAGTGGAAAAATAGCTGTCGAACAGTGTAAAATACACTGTGGCCGTGGGTCACAGATACCCACTTTTCAACGGTGACAAACGAAGACTCAAATTTGATAGAGTAGGGCCTAGGGAGGTCGGTGAAGCTAGTGGTGGTGGTGGTTTGCCGTGGGTGGCGGCGCAATGGGCGGTAGAAGACCAAAATACCCAAATCGAAAATGTAGATGGTGGAGCTTCACCAGTGGCGGATCGGAGCTGGGGTTGGGTCCAATGGGTTGCTAAGAGGTTGAGGATGAAGTGGTAGGAAGATGGTGGCCAATGGTGGTGCGACGACGGTGCAGCGGCGGAAAGAGTGCCGTGGCTTCCAGCCGTGCGTAGAGGCTCACGGCGGCCCAAGGGAGGCTGGAATTGATGGGGGGTGGTCGCCGGCCGGTGGGGGAGCTGCTGGGCTGGGCGGTGCAGGCCACTGAGGCACGACGGCGGTGGGTTGAGGGTGAACGACGGACGCACGGGAGAGAGAGGGAGGGGCTGGGCTTCGCACGGGAGAGAAGGGGAAATAAGGAAGAAAAAGAAAAGAAAGAAAAGAAAAGGAGAGGAAAGAAAAATAGAGGGAAAAAAAATGAGGTCCAATCCTCATAACTTGGGTCACAAAAATGATCCAACGGAGATGATTTTAAAACCACAAGTTAAATAAAATAATTTAAACGTAATGGTAAAGTCAAATTGAAATAATTAAATCCCACAATAATTAATTAAATATGAAAAACAATTTAAATGCACAACAATAAATAAATATTAAGAAAGCACATAAAAATTAATTTTCACCAATTAAAAAAATCCTAAAAATAATCCAATTAAAATCCAATAATTTTAAAACAAGAGAATAATTTTTGAATAAAATAAAAATAATACTTCAATAAAAATACACTAAAATATGGGGTGTTACATTATATATTCAATATCTCTATGCAAGTGATCGACACTTTTAACTGAAAAAATACCATCCTTTGTGTAATGCCACACAAGTCTATCCTCCTTTCTTCCAATCAGAGTGGAATGCTTCGAATTAGATTAGCCTCTTGGGGTGAGAAAAAGAAGATTCATCTTACTCAGATTCTAAGCATTCATTTTATTATCAATAAGCTCAACTACCCTTGCATCTTCATTGGCACTCATCATAGGAGAATGAATCCTCAAAGAGTGAGGTTTTGGAATCCATTGATCTTTCCAAATTCTGACATGCCTTCCATCTCCAATCCTCCATATTAGACCCTTCTACAATAAATTTTTCCCTGCTATGATACTCCTCCAAACATATGATGGCTTGTTACCTAAAGTAGCCTCCAATAGATCCCACTTTATCCATGGGTCTGTATGTTTAAAAATTTTGAACTTACAGACCAATCTGATCTCACTTTATCCATTGAATCTTTGTATGTTCCTCATTCTATACCCATCAGAATTTCCTCGGCATTTTGTTCAATCTCTGAATGATAGAGGAAGGTAGCAGAAAAATACCCATGGTGTAAGTGGGGATGGCTTGAAGAACTGCTTTCATTAGAATCTCTTTACCTACAACAGATAAAAATTTGGTTCTCCAATTGGATAAACGAGCCCAAGTTCTGTCCAAGAGAGAGTTAAAAGCTGAAACCTTAGATCTACCCACAACAGTTGGAAATCCCAAATATTTTTCATAAGTACCAGTCGATCTTATACCTGCCACTTACACAATAATACTTTTAACTTTTGGTGGGGTGTTCTTGCTGAAAAATATAGAAGTCTTATCTTTATTAAGCATCTGCCCAGATGCCTTTTCATATTGTTCCAAGATGCCTAAGACTCTACTCCACTCTAGAGGGTTTGCCTTACAGAATAACAGATTGTCATCAACAAAGAAAAGGTGATTAATAGTGAGCGAAGATCTTCCAATAGACACACCTGAAACGCTACCAACTCTCTCAGCTTGATTCAATAAGGAAGTAAGAGCCTTAACACAAAAACAGATATGAAGAAAAGGGGGTCTCCCTGTCTTAGATCACTTGAAGGAGAAAATGAGATATGAGGTTCACCATTAATTAATATAGAATAGGAAACTGAAGATATGCATTCCATGAAGAGCCATGTAATTCTCATTAACTTTCCTACTAGTATTCAAAATATGAAGAGTCACATATGCCACAAGAATATTATCAGTTATAAGCCTCTTTGGAATGAATGCACTTTGATTTGGAGAGATGACCTTTGGCAACACCTGTTTCAATCTGTTAGCAAGAACTTTGGCCACTATTTTATAAAGAACATTATACAAATTGATAGGTCTGTATTTAGTGACTCTCTTGGGCTCCTTTAATTTGGGAATAAGAGTAATAAAAGTGTTATTTAACACTTCTAAGAGTATCTCCCTTCGTAAGATAATTCAACACAAACTTGCAAACATCCTTGCCAACACCATCCCAGTAAGTTTGATAAAATTGAGTATGAAAACTATCGGGGCCTGGGGAGCTTAGAGGGGCCATTTGAAAAATAGCTTCTTTCACTTCTAATTCAGAAAACTCTGATAAAAGCATGCTATTCATAGCAGGAGTAACTATAGGCTCCATATGAACTAAGCAATTGTCTATCTCTGCAAGATTAGAAGAATGAAACAAATTATTAAAGTAAGAATTGAAAATGTCACTTACAATTGATTGGTCTGAATGTAAAACTCCTTCATTGTCAGTGATTTGCTTGATAAAGTTTGCATTTTTCCTTTGGTTAGCATACATGTGATAGAATTTAGTACTTTTATCCACTTTTGCTAACCACTGCTGCTTTGCTCTTTACTTCCATTTGAGCTCTTCTTCTTCTTCTAAAAGACTATCCACTTCCTTTTGCAGTTGCATGATGGTGCTAGTTTGATCTTCATCTACTAAGCCTTGCAAAAATGAGATTCTCTCCATTCTTTCTCTAACATCACCAATGGTCCTCATGTTAGAGGATTGGTTCCATTGTTTCAAAGCATCTTGACATGTTTGAATCTTTGTACAAATGCCTGGCCCTTCTATAGAGCCCCAATAAGCTTTCTACCAAGCATTCTTGACAACTTTTGAGCAATCCTCCTTCAGATTCCATGGGGCTTCATGCTTGAACAAAAAAGTCTTTCTCCTTAACCTTCTCGCTTTTTCATCAAGCACTATCCAGAGGGGACTATGGATTTGACCACATGCAATACATTACAGTGAGAGTCTAGAAAATGTTGGTTCCACTCTAGATTTGCAACAGCTCTATCCAGTTTCTCCTTGGTAAATCCTCTATCTCTTCTATTATTAGTCCATGTGAATTTATGACCCTTTGTAAGAAGCTCACTGAGAGAACAGAAATCCAAAACTTCACGAAATCTTTCCATTTGTTTGTAGGGTCTTAAGGCAGCACCCACTTTCTCAGATTGACAAGTGATTTCATTAAAATCTCCAGCACATATCCATGCGGTGTTATTAACAGGCTTAATGTGCTTAATAAGCTCCCAACTAGATTTCTTTTTTGGAAGTGTTAGGGTGGCCATAAAAACCAGTAAACATCCATTGGTTATTAGAGTCTGCTTCCTTGACTGCAATGCTTATATGTCATGCTGAAAAATTAATGAGTGAAACATCAAAATCCTTTTTCCTCTACTTTCTACTGCCAAACAACAATAAAAATTTAACCTGGCTCTGACTTTCTCAATTCTACCTCTATTACTCTTCGTTTCTATAAGAAAAACCAAGTTTGGAAACTTTTCCTTAGTTAACAAATTAAGAATTCGATCTGTCTAAGCATTCCTAAACCCTCGACATTTCCATCATAAGAGACTCATTGATGCTGGCAGGGCTGGGATCCAGCCATTACCATTGAATTTTCAATATCCACACCATTAATGTCAGTCTTTCTTCCTTTTTTTACTGTTAGGACTTTCATGGACCTTATCACTAATATTTTCATTGAGAAAACCAGCCTGCCTTCTTTTACTTCCTTTTTCCCCATTAAAAACATCTATTATGTCCATATGTTTCTTATTTTTGGCCCTTCTTTTCCACTTGGTAGGCTGACTCACTGATGTGTTCAATATTGCTGCTGTAGGATCTTCAAGATTTTGAGTTGTCTCGATAGCTTGAACATTGCTGATGGCATTCATTTCAGTTTCCATATAAGCATCAATCACCTCATTCTCCTTTTCCATCACTGATTCTGTTATCTCCTTAATTCGCTCTTGCAGATCATTGCTGGTTTCCTTATTGAGCTGCTGACCCTTTAGTTGCTCTCCTCCCTCATAATGGAGATCAGATTCCTAAAAAACAACTAATGTTATGGGAGTTTCCTGATTGGAAGCCTTATTTTTTGCTGAATCGAGATTCCTTCCAAATGAAGACTGGGGCTTGTCCACGTCATCATCTTCAACCTGCTGTACTGCTTGCTGTGAATGTGGGCTTGATCTACAATCTCTCTTCTTCTGTTTATCAATCACACTAGGTTTTACAGCATAAGTTCTCAACCATACCCCATATTGCACATTATCTTCTGAATGTAAATATTTATCATTGGCCTCTCTTAAACAACCATCACTCCCATGTTTGATCATACCACATCTAAAACAAAAAATGGGAAGTCTCTCATACTTAAATGAAATCCACACTTTGTTTTCTTGAAAATTGAGATGTATTCCTCTCATTAAAGGTTTGGTAATGTCAATACCAACCTTAACTCTAAGGTAAGGCCCCCATCCAATCCCTTCATCATCAGCATCTACTTCCATCACTTCACCAATGACTTTCCCAATCTGTTCTCCAATAATTCATGTCATCCCACCAAAAGGAATATTGTGCAATTGAATCCACAAGTATTCCTTATTAAAAGTAATATCATTTGGAGAAAAACAGCCATCAAAATTCTTAATACAGAAAAGAAATCGACCAAATAACCATGGCCTACCTTGTTCCATCTTGTTTAAATCTTGTTGTTTCTGGAACTCAACAATGAAAAGATTGGTTCTCACATCTTTGAATATCACACGACTTGAGGCTTCCAGATACTTAACAAAGTAGTCTTGAAAGCTTGAAAACTGAAGTGGCCTATTAGACACTGCTTCCCTTGTTTATGTATGACATCATCTGCAGACAAAGCTAGTTCCACTTCAGTTTGTTCTGCATCTGTAAACTTGAGATTGCCACATTTTTCAATTATCTCCTCTGTCATGAGTTTTGGTGATTCACTATAACTGGATTGCAAAAAAAAAAAAAAAAAAATCAAAAGACTGAAAAGTGACAACTAAAACATTCTCAGTATAAACTAGAAGACAAACTTACCCAAGGCAAAAAAACTCCTAATGAGCAAGAGATAGGAGACCCTACTTCACCTCCCCAGCTAATTCACCGCTTAATTACATGCCAGTCTATGCATAGAGTTAATGGTACGAGCGTAGAAATGAGTAAAATAAGAAGTAAAAAATTATGAATCTTAGAGCATTATTAAATAGTAAAAAAAATTGATCTATAAAAAAATTTTATAAAAGAAAATTTATAAACTGACATGCCGTTATGCAATAAATTAGATCATCAATTTATTTTTATTATAAAATAAATATATGTTTAAGATTAAGTTCTATTTGATTGATTGTTATAGAAAATTTTAAAGCTGCAACTATAAAAGATTGAAAAAAAAAAAAGAAAAAAACTCTATGAGCCACATGGTTTCTAACCTGTTATAAAAGGAATCAAATAATATTGGTTCTTTCTCTCGTCAATTCTTCCTCTCTCGTGTGTTATTCCTAACCATGATTTTCTGCATTCCTTTGGCCTTTTTAAAATTTTAAAATTTAATACTTTTATGTCTTTAATATCTTATATATTTTATATTTTAAGCTATAATAGTTTTGAGATTCTTTATTTTTCGTTTTCTTTTATTCTCAGTTTTTTAATTTTTATATTTGTTGTAGGAAAAATTATAGTTTAGGACTTAAGGTTGCACATTTTACAAATTATTATCTGAGATTTAAAAAGTTTCAAATTAGCTTATGAGGTAAGGATTTGATTTTAAATGGTCTCTCCCATGGGAATTTGTTAGGGATAGGTTGGACACTTGGAGTATCCCAGAATTTTGTGAATAATATTAAAATTGTTTGTAAATTATAGTAAAATGATTTGAGTTAAGATATTTTATTAGGTTTTGAGAAATAAGAGATAAAAAATTGAATAAGAATATGATAAAGTTTAAATTATTTGAATATAATCTTTTAATATAATTTTTGTTTTGAAATTTGAAAAAGTATTATTATTTTTTGTATTTTGCTTGAAAATTGGTGAAAGTTTTAATAATTATGTAATGATTAGAAAAAGTAGAAGATTTGAAATTAAAAGTATTTTATATTTGAATGATGTTTAGAAATGAAATATCTGAAAATGTTTGAGAACAATTGTGTTGCCCAACGGGCCTTTTAGTCCTGGTGTAGAGAAAGCTGTGGTAGCATTTATGTCTCACGTCATGACAAATTGTAAGAGTATTGTGTGCGTGCGAGCACACACACATACATATAGGTTACAATTTGATCCCATTTTGGAATTATTGTTGTTTATAAGATTGATTGGCATGGTCAGAAATTCTCGTTTGTCTCCACTTTTGCAAAACATATAAGGTTCATTATGTGACGCCTCCAAATTCCGCTTGGGATCAGACGGACATTTGAAGTATCAAGACATGCAATACAAAGTTAGCTGCTCCTGTTCGTAACATATACGATGCAATGTTCCTAACATGTATATAGCGTAATTCAATATTCACAGTAGATAATTTTTTATCTTTTGCAATACTATGCACCAAACTGAAAATATCTCAGATGCTTAAAACATATTTCATACATAGTGACATACTAAACAACTGAGATCACAATGCTAGTCCAAAATGGTTATGATAAAAAAGGTACTCGAGATTCAACTCCATAAGTACAAGTAGTGATTTAAGTTAACTACTATACTATCATCGACGTCGCATTGTCACTTAGTCGACCGTTTCCAGTTGGTCAATTCATGGCTCTCCTTCAGATCCTGTAACAAGATCTACCATTCGGGAGAGAATGATAGTTGAGTTTATCACAGTAAGATTTGATTACAAATCTTAGCAAATTAACAGAAAACCTCAACACAAATTAATGATGCATGCATGACAGTAAAAATATAAATGCATAATCACAGTCATTAGTAAGCATAACATAACTTGATATAAAACATAACATAACTTCACATATGACATAGCATAACTTCACATATGACATATCATAACTTCAATATGACATAACATAACTGACATAACTTAAACCGAAACGTGAACTTGACTTGACTTGCTTGACATGAACTTGATCTGAGACTTGACTTAACATAAACTTGATCTGAGACTTGACTTAATATGAATTGATCTTAAACTTGACTTAACATGAACTTGATTTGGAACTTCACTTAATATGAACTTGATCTGAAACTTATTCTTATCTCATGAAATTATCATGATGTTCTTATCTTGTAGGATTATCACGATAGCGTAGTCTTATCTCATGGAGTTACCATGATATTGTATTCTTATCTCATGAGGTTACCATGATAGCGTATTCTTATCTCATGGAGTCACCATGATATCTTATTCTTATCTTATGGGGTCACCATGATGGTGTAATCTTATTTCATGAGGTTGCCATGATGGTGTATTCTTATATCATGGGGTTACCATGATTGCGTATTATGTATTCTTATCTCATGGAGTTATCATGATTGTGTATTCTTATATCATTAGGTTATCATGATAGCGTATTCTTATCTCATAGGGTCACCTGATGTCGTAATCTTCTCTCATAGGGTTACCATGATGTCGTAATCTTATCTCATGGGATCAGCATGATTGTGTATTCATATCTCATGGGATTACCATGATTGCGTATTCTTATCTCATGGGATTATCATGATAGTGTATTCTTATCTCATGGAGTCACTATGATAGCATATTCTTAATAAATTGAACAATAACTTAGCTGCACGAGGACGTATATGAGACATAAACATTTTGTAACTTGACATGGCAAGTAACAGACAAAACTTTGTAACATGGCATACTTGCAATAGTGAACATTCCGTGACATGGTATACTTGCAATGTATAGCAATACGTGACATAATATCTTGGGTAATAGATGAATAGTTTATGACCGAATGAATTCTATGTAACAGATAAATATGTAAAGACTTGGCATAACACATATGATAACATATGTATATACACTATAGTTCATTTACTCATCACCCATATACAATAAACTGATAGTAAGTTAAAAGCTAATTTACCTTGGTCTTCGCATTTCTAAGCAAAGTTAAGCGCGATCACGATGAACTGAAAGTAGTGATTTCTAAAAGTTAGACCTTAATCACTAACAATTAGAAATGTGAAAAAAATACTAACTTAGAACAAAATTACCATTTTTCTCTCTACATGTAGGAAAATGATTCTTTTACCCATAAATTAAGGATTTTGCATTCTAACTCTAAAAGTTACCAAAATTGACATACCTCATGTAAATTTTGTCCTAAACTCTAATATATATATATATATATATATATATATATATATAAATTGAAACTAAACACAACTATGAAATCTCTATAAGGGCCGAAACATGTATAGGTTTTTTCCCATGATTTTTGTTGCAATTCTTCCAATTTCAAAACTCATGATCAAACCAAATTTTTGCCACAAAGATTTTCCTATCTTAAGTTTAAAAACATACTTAAAACATCCACTAAAAATATGCTATTTATCAATACCAAACTTTTTAGAAAAAGGATCCAAACTTTTTAACTAAAAAGGCAAACCCTTGAATCATATGGTTTGATCTATTTCAAAGCATTTCCAAGAACTTTAAAAAAATCCAAATTTTACTTCTAACATATTCATAACAAATTCCTACGAATAATCATGTTTTGAATCATGAACAAAAGTCATCAAAATCACTAAAACCATACTTGAACTTTTCGGTTATTTCTAAGTTTAAAAATAGATTTTTGTTTCTAACTTGTTTTCATCAACCTCTTGATCCATGACTTATAAAGATGTGATCTTCAAACCAAAATATCATATGGTTTAAAAATGTGTCCTAAAACATATCCAAGCTTCAAACACACAATCACTTGGTTAAAAATAAACCAAAACATGAATTTAGCCAAGAACATCAACACTTTGGCCTACCCGAATATTTCTTTGTATAAAAATTTATATATTTGAAACTAACATCAAATATTTTCAAACTAACATTATAAAATGTATATAAGAGGATTAGGGTTCTCCAATAAAATTATCAAAGCCATTGGAATAGGTTTAAACCACAAAAGATCTAAACTTTCTCAAATTAGAAACTATTTTTCCTTTTCCAGTTTCTAAGTTTCTAGATCTAAAAAAATCTTTCATCAAAAACTTTACTCATACAACAAATACTCAACCAATAATCATATACATATGTTAAAAATACTCATGGAAATTTCGAACCAAGATCTATTTATTAGCTTGGTCAAAAACTCCAAAATATAACATACTCTCCAGTTTATCTCCCAAAATGACCTTGCTGGAGTTTAAACAATATTTTACTGATTCAAAAATATTCAAATAGAACAAATAAAGTATCCATGTAAACTAGACGCAAAAAGAAACAACTTTCATGAAGGTAACTTTGTGATAAAATATCTAAAAAAGCTTCGAATCAGGCGTGTAATAGAGCTTAGAAAAGCTACTTGAGAGTTTCTTTTGTGTTCTTTCAAAGGAAAGTGTAAATGAGAGGTGATTTTCGTGAAAAGGGGGCTGGCGAGCTTCTTGCAGAAGTTATGGAAGAGGATAAGGCTGAAATAAAACTTGAGTGTTGGTCTTTCCTATCTAATACAATACACAAAATTAGTTAAAGATATTTCCTCATGGTGGAGTGTAGAATTGAAAGAGTGAGGTGACCCTTTAGCTTTTTATTTCAAGTACCCTCTAGGCCCTCTTGAGCGAATCTGGTCAGCCATGTGGGGGATGAAATGGTTTAGTTATGAAGCAATGTTAAGGTGATCAAATTCGTGGGTCTTAACGGGCCTAAACCAAATGGGTATCAATTTCGGGTTTTAAGAGGGTTTGGGTTGCTATCAAGCTCAAATCCAATTTCTCTTTGCCTAATCAAATATCTAAAGTTAAAAAGGTTGGATAATGATGTTCTAATATAAATTTTAAGACTTAATAGCATGTAGAAGTAATTTAATTAAGTGATTAAACACAATACTAGAAATCGATTCAATTAGGTATTGGAGGTCAACTTTATGGTTTGGATAAAACCGTTTAGGATTTCGGTTTTAACCATACTTTTGGGTTCTCAGTTGGATTCCAACCATAAAGGGTTTTACTAGGGTGTAAACCCGCTTTGGTTTGGAACAATTTGATTGGTCGGATGAAATATAGTTTTTGCTTAGGTGATTTGATCTCGCACCTTGATTCCTTCAAATCCATCAAATGTTCCTCATGGTGCCAAGTGTCTAATACTATTTACTATGTGTGGCTAGATCTTGTCAAGTGTCCAAATAAAATTTCTTTAACCTAATTTGGACATTCCACATTGTGATTTTGAAAGCATTGCACTTGGTGCGCTTATCGATGTTACTATTCACTCCGAAAAAGTGCATAATAAACTTAGTACTGAAAAATCCTAAATATTCATATTAATCTACAGTGAATATCGTTCATCGAAATTGAACTTTGAAGTGTCCCTAAAAATAAGAACGCAGTTTTGAACAGGCGTTTCGTTCGAAAATATGAAAAGGGATTAAACGCCATAAAATCCTAAATAATCAATTGAGTCTAATGTCGTAGATCATAATGTATTCTGAGACTTCTAACTACTTCAAATAATTAAAATTGCACTTCTGAAATCATAGTGAGTGATAACACTCGCTATGTTGACAAACTAAAATCTATGCAATTTGGTTGATTCGTGAAAACTTATGGAGTTTTCACGAGATTTCTAAAGCCTATATAAATTCCACCATTGAATTTCTAGTAGGCTGTTACATATTGGATCCTGAAGTGATATTATATTAAAAAAGATGATATTCTTGCTCGCAACTAGTAAGTCAAATGGTGTGACTGATTTTTCCACACTTAAGATGTTATTAAAAATACTACTGGGATTTCCTTCTGACTTCTCCAAATATAGAAAGCATTGAAGAATTCCCTTTTGCTAAGAATATGATTCAAACGCTTGTATATCATATTGTCTAGGCATTAACCTGTTGAATAATGCTAAATATTGTCATGGGTTATTCTCAAAGACTTAAGTAGGCATTAACCTACTTCCTTTGATAAATCCATTAATAAATATGTTAAGTCGAAAAAGAAGTATGTTCTCAAGGATTTAAGAAAAAAATTTAATTTACTTATTAAAACAATCACTCCAAGACAATGATGATAATTCTAACAATGAGTCCAAGGCATCTTTTGAAGCCATTGTTGATCATAGTAATTCCTATAAAGATGATCTATTCGGACATGATCCATGACTAACCCAAGGTTATCTAGAGATTGATCCTTGCACTCCGTGATTCCTTTTGTTTTTTCTTGCTTTCGGTGAATTATTATTGCTGAAAACCATGATTGCTGCACTCCGAGATTCCTGCTGCTTTTTTCCTACTTTCGGTGATTGTTGTTGAAGACTATTATTGTCGCACTCCAAAATTATTTTATATATATTTTAAACATGTTTTCTCATGTTTTTAATTCTTTCTTTTTATATGTTTTCATTAATTGGATCATGCTATTTCATGATTCATCTATACCTAAATTAACTATGAATTTTAGTTCAATTGCATCTAACATTCTGCGCGGGGAAGGAATGGTCCACCCAAATAATAAATAAATAAATAAAAATGCAATCCGAGCCATACCCGCGTATTGTTAGTACAGTGAAAACTCCGATCCACCGCACCTAATCATATCATAAGTTGCTTACAATAGCAGTCATTGACCATATCAGCACCTCGCCTTCGCAGCTCAGATTCGGCTCCTCTCTCTATCTCGCCTCCTTCGCAGCTCAGATTTAGGTTTCTAGCTTCCGATGGAACGCGAATCGACGAAAATGTGGGAAATGGGCTTTGTTCCTTCTAGCGATGGTAATCCTTTATTTTCCCGAAATTTCTTATTTAGGTTATATTGATGGTTTTTTCCATTTTCTCTGCTGTTTTCGTTTCTGGTGTTTTCTTTTTCCGAATTGGTTGAAAACAGTTGTTTTGGTTCCTGATCTGTCTTACCCGTTTACTTGAAACCCTAAGTCACATAATCGAAATTTTAATTGTTGTTTGAATTGTGTTACACGGCTGCTGCTTGAATATTTTTTGCCGATTTGTTTCACTACATATAAATGCTGATTTGTTGAAGAGCCAAGGGAATTGCCGAAACAAAATTTCAGACTCTAGAAACTCTGCTGTGCGTCTCAAAGAGCCAAGGGTCTTCCTTATTTGAAAAAAGTTCCTGGACACGGCTAGTTTACATGCCAGTAAACCCTTATAAATCCCTAAGTTTGCCGACCGTTACTGATTATTCGACACTATTTTTTATGTTTTAAGATGTGGACGAGACTGTAGGCCCAGTGAAGTATAGAATAAGTGTTTATCACATAGACTAATTAGGATTTTATTTAAGTTCAAATAATATGATTGCTGCTTTTTGAAGTTTATATTGTTAATGTGGTATGCTTCCTCCAGATCTAAGGTTCGAATCCTCTCGGGTGCAGACAATTTCTAGGGGTCATCGAATTGGGGAAACTTCCCCTTGAATTACCCTAGGTGCACTTGTAGGAAACTCCTTGTCTAGGACCTATTCACCCTCGGGATTAGTTGGGACTTTGTTCTCGGACACCCGGTGCCAATAAAAAATAAAAAGTTTATATTGTTCATGGAACTCATTTTTTCATTTTTTAAGGGCGTTACACAGGAACCATTGTTTTTATTGTGATCGAACAACACCTTATCGACATCCAATGTTGACCTCAAAATAACTTTTTACAGACTACACATTTGTAACTAAATAATTCATCAATAAAAACTGAAAAATCCCTTACTTAGAAACAGCACTGTGCTCAGTAAAGGTTTGTGAAACAGTTCTGCAGTATTACTGGCCCCAAGTATATTAAAACTTGGTTTAGTTCTTACATGGGACATCGCATTATTTCCATAAAATTGGAAACTCAGGCCAACCTTATATGATTGAGGTCAATTGGCTATGTTTGTTATAGTAACATACCTCCCATAGTGTTAGTGAGATTGTTGCCAACTGGCTGATTGAAAGAACATGGGTGGAAGTTGTGATATAGTGCTTATAAGACCACGAACCAATGAAGAAATAATCTTAAAGGGTGTAGATCTGCTGAAAATCTTATACAACTATCTGTAGAAGAAATTAATATGTTTGCAATGACAGTGTCCTCGTTACTTCCTTTCAACATTCTTCCCATTACTTGCATGCCTGTTGAAGTGATAATGCAGTGTGTAGGAGGTGTTAAAATAATTATAGCCCAAGCTATAAAGTTTTGACTACCTTGTCAATCTTGCACCTGCGATCGTAGTAGTGGCTAATGGTTTTTCTCAACTGGTGCAGATACATTTTCCAAACCTGCCTCTGGTTCTGATGAACCCCAGCAGAGTGGTTGGTTTCGGAGATTTACGATTGCTGCTTACAAACCATACTTTGATGTCGACACTTCAGATGTTTTGGACAGGATTAAAGAATCACTCTTTCCATTTAGGGGAGATTTTAATGAAAAAACTGCTACCAATCCAGATTTGTAAGTATAGTTCTGTAACTGATCTGATACTTGTGACTTATCTGTGAAAAAGAAATAGTTTGGGTTGAAATTCGAATGCTAAGTTTCTTGGTGAAGGTTTGGGGGATTGTTAAGAAAACTGTAATATTATTATTAATTTGACAAGAGAATGAAAATATAGTGATTTTGCTGTTCTGTAATTTTTCAAAGTTATAAATTTAAGTTGTATATGATTTTTAGGGGATTCTATAGGCGTTGATGGGTGTATGATGCTGTAAGCTTGTGTATAGAATTTGCAAATATATTGAGTCATGCATATATTTTCCTTTCTGAACGTAATTTTTTAAGTAGTACATACTTCTGTTGCTTAAATCATTAAGTTTAATTTTCGGAGTTATGATCTATTCCATAGCAGTTAACCTCATGAATGAAGTATGGTTTGTTGCATGAGATGTATTTCATTAGGACGGATAGACCAGAAGTTAATTACACAAGCATACTGCCTCCTGTTTGAGAATCAGTAGTGGTTTCAAGCAAGATTATTGAACTCCATGTATGCGCCTAAAACAATTCTGACCTTAATTCTTCATCTTTGAAATGTATTAATGAAGGGCCTCTTTGACTAATAGAATAATTTTAAATTTGGGATTTGCTCCTCTCTCACTTTCTCTCTCTATCACTGAACTTGCATTTATGCTATATGATTAGTATTCTGAAAACTAACACTAGATATTCTAGTTGTAAGGATACCTAGTTATTGACTTCTGTTGGAAAAAGATCTTACATTAGTTGATTATCTCTTTCCTTCAGTCCGGAGGTTCAGACAAATTCTCTTATATACAAAATTAGAGCAGACCTCTCTTTATTTCTCAATTATATAATTTTTGAAAAGTAGAGGATTTTTTCTTGCTTAAGTTATCCTTATACAGATCCATTTAATTCCCTTTTATATTTTTTTTAAAATTCAACTTTTATGGCAATCTTCTTTACACTTGATGGCATCGCTGCCTTGGTAGTAGTGAGGTGTGTTTCATTCACTAGGTGTGTTGGAAGGTGAATGTTGTTAGAAGTATTGGATGTTTACTTGAAGAATTAAGAGTTCCTTTTAAGAGTCAGATTAAATTAAAATTTAGTTTCATTCCACTCGTTTGTGTTCACCCTCCATATGATTAAGGCACCTCTTGTATAATTTTGATATCAAATGCCATGCAGGTATGGACCATTTTGGATATGCACTACACTGATATTTGTAGCAGCTTCCATTGGCACCTTCGTGACCTACATAGCACACAAGCTGAAGAAAAAAGAATGGAACTATGACATAAATTTGGTAACTTGGTCAGCAGGAATGTTCTATGGCTACGTCACAATTGTACCTCTTGTATTGTACATAATCCTCAAATACTTCTCAGCTCCATCTGGCCTTGTTCAGTTGTTTTGTCTCTATGGCTACTCCCTATTTGTCTTCATTCCTGCACTGGTAAGTCTCTTGTTCTCGTATATTTTCCTTTTCACCATAAGCTACTAGCATGAATTATCATGTTTTACAAGAAAAACCTCATGTTTATAAAGAAGCCCTTTCCTCGGTCAATGAAAGAGATTTTAAGCTTATCTGAAGATTTGCAGTGAAATTAATAAGCCTTCAATGGCAAAAGGGGGAAGACAAAAGCCTAAATATTTCTAGAGAGCTTTTTTCCGAAGCTGTACTTGTAAGGAAAAAAATGTGACCCACCCCTGTCCTGTAGATTACCTTTTATTATTATTATTATTATTATTGGCACTGGGGGTGTGAAAGAAATTTCCAACTAATCCCAGGGTTGCACAATCCCTCGGCAAGGAGTTTCGTGCTGCCATCCTATAGAATACTGTTAAAATGACTTCTCCTATTTGTCAATTATTGTGTAAGGTTATTAATCCTGACACGAAGAAGTTAGTATGCTGTAATCATATCACTTTGGTTCTCCACAACGAATTGGCTTTGTGCAACGGTTTTAAATAAAAGTAGTTATCTTTGGACTTCTGTGCTATTTGGTGCTACGCTTTAAAGAGGATATAGGGAATCCTGGAACTTTTTCATTACATCTTTCGCCAGTTAAATTGACTTACCATATTAATGGTGTCGTTGGGTAGATACTTTGTGACCAACTAAAATGGTTTGTGGTTGCAGTGCCTCTCTGTTGTGCCGTTGGAAATCTTTAGATGGGTTGTTGCAGGTGTAGCCGGGTTCATGTCAGCAACTTTTGTGGCATTAAACCTTCGAGCCCACATCAAGTCAGCTGGTGAAAGGTGGTTCTTCATTGTGGCTGGCATCTTTTTGTTGCAGCTGGCTCTGGCTGTCGTACTAAAGCTCTACCTGTTCACTGTGACAGTGTAAGATTAATATTTGGCTGGTGGCATTGAGTGGAATTGTAGATCACGTAGAAACAGTTTTTTTGTCTTTTTTTTGGTCGTCCCTTATGGCTTCTATTGCCAAAATTCTTAGCTGCAGCCTGAAATATTTTCCTCCGATCAAAACCTCATCTTATTCATTCATTTATGGCTTTCTGTTTTACAATTATTAGCTGAAGTATTATGACCCCATTGAAGGCCCTATGTTTTGTTCATTTGTGGCAATAAAAATTCAAATGAGATTTACAATTATGTTCTCTTGGGCATCAGTGTTCCGCACCAAACCCATAGGGGTGCTAGCCAGACCCCTTCCTCGTCTGGACGGGATGGCAATTTTCCACCCTGCCGTCGACCCACACAACCATGCATCTAACCACCAGCCCAAGTTGGTGGGAGGGGGGGTTTTTTACCCTCACAATATGGCCTCTGCACTCCAAACCCGAAAGTAAAGATCCAAACTCTTTGAATACAAATCCAAAACATATACTCAGATCTAGAACTAAAAAACATATATACAAAGGTATGTGTTGGAGACCTAAAGCTACAGTTGGCCATGGGTCTGTGCAAAAGCCCTTGCCCAGTACTTAGACCAACGGTCATGTCATATGTTTGCATCCCAGTGAAGAGGAGGGAGGAGAAGAACGAGAGGAGGCGGAAGAGAAGAAAGGGGGAAGAAGAAGTGAAGAGAGAGGTATGCGGGCCAGAAAGAAAGGAGGGAAAGTGAATATATGGCTCGTTTGTTTTCGGAGATGAGATGAGATTAAAGTTAAAAAGTTGAATAAAATATTGTTAGAATATATTTTTTAATATTATTTTTATTTTAGGATTTGAAAAATGTATTGGAAGTTGGGAAAGTTGTAATGATTAGATTAGATTAGATTAGATGAAATGAGATGTTTTCTGAAAACAAACGAGGTTTTTTTTTCCTACTTTATATATGTATGTGGCCGCCCACCCGCTCACCCACCCCACATTATTTACAATTTGTCTTAAAGTCCGCCCACCCCTACCCCGAGGCGGGTGGGTTGCCTGCTCATTTCCTATTAGGACGAGCAGATTGCCAGGGTGGGGCGAGTCTAAGTGATCCACACCCCACCTTTGGTACGTTTGGAATTTAAACTGCTCTCAATTCATCATTACAACTTTTTTAAATTCCAACACAAAATATAATAAACAATTCAACTTTTCCAAATTCTAAAATAATAATAATATTAAAAAATAATATTTTAACAATATTTTATCATCTCAACTCAATTCAACTCAATTCAGTTCAATATTCAAACACAACCTTAATCTTTTACAAATGAAGAAAGAGAGTTTCAACAACAGAAATACTAAGATATGTAATTATTTTACAAAAGTACTAAAACAAAGAGCATCATGAAAGATAATTTGACTATCAACATATAACCAGACCACATCTGTAACATAGCAAATGTCATTACAAAATTTGAGGCATTAATTCCTAACCACAATCAAATTCATTGAAGGGTTCGTTCAATCTCTGCACATTTTGCAAGTGTCAAAGCACAATCTCCATCAGGCCCAAGATAGAATGAAGAAGTATGTGGTTTTAAAGATGATAGAAAGAGAATTTGTTGTGGGGGATTGGGTCTACTTGTGATTCCAACCCTACAAGCAAGTTTTAGTGGCACACCGGAGGGATATAAAATTGGCACCAAGGTACTATGGGCCCTTCCTAGTGCTACAACGAGTAGGGGCAATGGCCTACCACCTGGATCGACTAATATCCATGCCACTTTTCACGTATCCCAATTAAAGAAGAAATTGGGGGCAAAGGTCACGCCTTTAACTTCATCACTGCCAATGGATACGAATGAAGCCTTCAAACCGAAGCCTGGGGAAACCCTAGCTCACCGCATGGTCAAACAATAGGCTAGTGGTGGAATTGCTAATCCGATGGCAGGGACAAAGACTGAAAGATGCCACCTGGGAACCTTATACAACCCTGAGGAGCTCTTATGCTCACCCTTTGGACATGGTGTTCTAACGAGGGGAGCATTGTTACAAGTTAAAACATGAAGTAAGGGAAGCATGAGGTGGGAGGAAGAAGCTCGGGAGTGAAAGATGAAAAGAATAAAGGAGTCTGTCTGGGATAGTGAAGGATGAACTGCATAAGTCAGAGAAGGGTCTTAGTCTTAGTTCTCGGCCGTTAGATCAGTCAGATAAGGAGTAACAGGAAAAACACATGACTAGAGGAGTCTATTACTTTTATCTAGATTTCTATTACTTTCAATTTTATTCTTACTAATGTCACTTTCTATTTCTTTATATTTTCGTTGAGCTGTAAAATGCCCATTGGCTGGGACCATTATGAAGGCATTTGGTTACTTGTTGCCACTCAGGTGAACAATATAAGGGAAGAAAGCAACATTAGTGTCAGGGGGATTTTCCCCTTATGTCCTAGGCCCAAGAGGGCCAGCCCAGACCAAACGTTCAGTGGATCCCCCACCCCCCAGTGGGGCCCGAAAAGCCAGGTCCAAGCCCACAGATTCCCTTAACGACCCGATCGAGACCCGCAACCCATGAAAAACGGGCGTGCGGGTCTGGGTCAGGATGGGACATTACGTAGAAATCTTGGAAGGCCAAACCAGCCAAAAGGGAGGGAAGCACACCAGAGGAAGGGGATGGAACTGCAGAGCAACACCAAGAGATCACACCACTTTAAATGAACTCACCAGGAAATCACGCCGCATTGATTGCTACGTCCAAAGGATCACACTGCATTAAAAGCAGTATGGCAGAGGGGACTCCGAGAGGAAATCCCTCCTCCACCCAGGCCGCAGGGTATGGTTGTCTGACCCTGGGGGTTGAGTATAAAAGGAGCCCCGGCCATCAAGTAAAGGGATCGAATTCTCAAGTAAATAAGTTCACTTGTTAAATTCCCGCTTTCTCACATTACTAGAGGGTTGTTGCTGACTTAGGCATTGGAGGTTCCCTGGGCCACCCTAGGGCCGCCCTTTGCCAGCCCACACACACACACACACACACACACTCTCTCTCTCTAATTGCAGGACCACCAGACCGAAGACCCGGACCGGTGAGAGCCTGGACCTTAGGCATATGAAACACGTCATCAACAGTGGCACCGTCTATGGGATCTTGAGAAAATTTAACGTGTCCTTCGTATGCCTGTAAGGATTCGTTCTCAGTTGGTACGAGACCAAGAAGAAGCAGTATCGACAACCATGGAGACTAGAATAGCTGCCTTGGAACAACTCATGGAAAGGCTAACTAACGAAATGAATGTTCTCTATGAGGAAAACCAGGCATTCAAGGGCGACATTCAAGATTCGGCACACCACGGAGATCCTGGCCCCACCAAACATCAGGAATCCAGATGGGAATAAAGAGATGACAACGAACAGGAAGAGTGGAAAAACATGCAGGACGAGCTTTGCGAACTCAAAGGAAAGTATGAAGAGACGATGAGGAAGATGGGTAGCTCGTCGTCGGTAGTTCAGCTGCTCGTTTGCACAGGTCTGCCATATAGCACGAAGGTAATGGCAGTCCCATTACCGCCAAAATTTTGGGTTCACCCCATGGAAGTATATGACGGGACCCGAGACCCAGTGGAGCATTTTGAAACTTTCAAGGCCCACATGACCCTTTATGGGTTTCTTGGGGAGTTGGCTTGCAGGGCCTTCTCGTTAACTTTAAGGGGACCCGCGAGAATGTGGCTCGGCTCCCTAATGCCGGGCTCCATAGAAAACTTCAACGAGTTGGCCTGCTTGTTCCTCACCCACTTCATGGCCAGCAGAAGGAGAAGGTGCCCTACGACATTCCTCCTCACCATCAAGCAAAAGGAAGATGAGAGCTTGAAAACTTACTTGGCCCGATTCAATAAAAAACCGATGACAGCGGAGGACTAAGATGAGAAGATTACCCTGGTAGCACTTGTGGGGGGAGTATAGCCCCAGTCCGCGTTCATGGCAGAGCTAGCAAAGAAAACTCCCACAACTCTCCGGCAATTCATGGGCCAGGCTGACAACTTTGTCAATTCCGAGGACACCTTCTGCGCCCTGGCCGAACCAAGGAGGAAAGATTTGGAGCTAATGGATCGAAAGGGGAAAGCTTATGCTAAAAGCCATGTTCGCGAAAGAGCTAAACGGAAGCCGCAAGAGGCAAGGAAGGAAGAGCCTACCTCGAGGAATATGGCGTACCGGCATGATTGATCGGCGTTCACCATCCAAAGGGTGGAAAGATGACCAACCCAGGAAGAACATTGCTATTGCACCTTCCACCAATCCACCACCCACAACACCGGTGATTGTCGATCACACAGGGTGGACCGAACAGCACCAAGATACCCCTTACCTTGACGAGAAGAATGGCCATGGAGGGGATGCTCCTGGGAAAGGAGCCCCAAAAAGGGATAACGACAGAGGAGAGCCGAAAGTTCGACAAGAAGGGAGATTAAGCGAGAACCTTTGCGCGCTCCCTCGCAACAGCCACAGGTACCCCCATGGGAGAAATTCAAACTATAGCGGGTGGCTTTGCTAGCGGAGGGGGAAATTCGTCCAAAAGGAAAGCACATGACGAGGAAGGAGTCCTTTACCCACACGATGATGCATTGATGGTGACCATGCAGATGCCAACTTCACCACAAGGAGGATTCTCATTGACAACGGCAGTTCAATGGACATCTTGTTTTTGGAAGGTTTACCCTCATGGGATAGACGCGGCCCGGCTCCTCCTAGCCCCAATGCTGCTCAAAGGCTTCTTCAGGGAGACAGTTCAGCTAGCTGGGACGATCACCATGTCGGTCCTAGTGGGTAGTGCTCCTCGCACTGCCCCCATCATGGTTGACTTCTTGGTGGTAAGAGCCCCTTCCTCGTACAATGCCATCATCGGACGGCCGACTCTCAACAAATTGAAGGTGATCACCTCCACATACCACTTGAAGGTAAAGTTTCAAACGACCCAAGGGATTGAAGAAGTTCGAGGGAGCAACCTCGGCATGTGAATGTTACATGTAGGAGCTAAAGCCAAAGACCAATGGAACGACAAATAGCGTGAATACGTGCCTCTCGTGAAGTTGCGACAAGCTCTTGACAGAAACGCAAACTGTCTTGGCTGAAAGGGAGGGAGAGGGGCACATATAAGGAAAAACGAAAAACAACCCAGATTCGGGGCATATAAGGAAAAACGGAAAACAACCCATATCCTCCTGTAATTTTGTGAATTTTATCTCCTACTATATAAACTCTATTTTAATGAAAAGCGTTAGTCTTTTTCAGGAATTCAGTGAACATATCTCCGTCGATAAAAACCTTCTTCAAGGGAATTAAAGGAGATGGGTGTAATGCCAAAGGGATGCTCAATCTCTCCCTCGGTAGAGTGCGGGCCTGTCTTCAACAGCCCGACAAAACTTACCTTCCTCGTCGGCATTGACCAATGGGAGTGGGTTCAGTAAAACAAACTGCCTGAACAGATTACCTTCCCGCGGGAACCAAAGGGATGGGTGTAATGCCAAAGGGCTGCTCAAATCCCTCCCATGGCAGAGTGTGGGTCTGTCTTCAACTACCCGACACACCTTACCTTCCTCATGGGTGTCGACTGACGAGAGTGGGTTTAGTAAAAAATACTACCTGAATAGATTACCTCCTCTCGGGATACCAAAGGGCGAGATGAGCTAGAGGCCATCTCGACCCCCTGCAGGGGAGAGCGGGTCCAACCTTGAGGTTGCCTGAACATTACCCCATTCTGCCACGACAAAGAGTGGGCATGGCACCATCCCAACCCTCACCTACCTTCCCTACGGTATCAACGAATGGGAGCGGGTCCAATTAGACATACTTCCCGAACAGACTATCTTCATGTGAGGGTCAACAGGCGGGGGCTAGCCCGACCTCCCCCTTTGGAGGAGAGTGGGACTAGCCCTGAGGCTACTAGAATAGATTACCACATCCCGCCATGGTGAAGAGAAATCTGGCTCTAAGGCCGTTGACTAATTACCTCTCCCGAGGGAATGAATAGGGAGAGAGTGGTTTGAGGCACCTCTACCTCTCTCTCGGCAGAGTACGGGCCTATCCTCAACAGCCTGACACACCTTACCTTCCTTGTGGGCATCGATCGATGGGAGCTGGTTCATTCAGACATACTGCTCGAGAGCAGATTACCTCCCCTCAGGATACCAAAGGGCGAGATGAGCCAGAGGCCATCCTGACCCTCTCGTGGGGGAGAGCGAGTCCAGCCTTGAGGTTGCCCAAACATTACCCTGTTCCGCCACGACGAAGAGTGGGCATGGCACCAGCTCAGACCTCACCTACCTTCCCTGTGGTATCAACGAATGGGAGCAGGTCCAGTCAGACATACTGCCCTAACAGACTACCTCCACGTGAGGGTCAACAGGCAGGACTAGCCCTAGGCTAGCTTGACCTCCCCCGCAGAGGAGAGTGGGACCAGCCCTAAGGCTGCCCAAACAGACTACTCCATCTCGTCGTGACGAAGAGTAATCCGGCTATAAGGACGTCGACTAATTACCTCCCATGGGGGATGAAGAGGGAGAGAGTGATTTGAGGCACCTCTACCCCTCCCCCAGTGGAGTGCGGGATAGTCTCAAGACTACCTGACACAACTTTGAAAAGGACTTCCTCCTCCAAGTGAAACAGTGACTCAGAGCTTCCTCACACTAGCCTGAAAAAACATGTTAGTGGACGTCAGACAAATAGTCTATATCATGGCTTGACCTCTACAAGGTACATAAGAAAGCGGCCCCCTCTCGCCAAGCGTGAGAGTCAACGAGGCGAGCCTGGTCATACATACCACTAGACCTCTGTCAGAGTATTCGGGGGAGCTAGTCATACATACCTCTCTCACCAAGTGAGGGGGTCAACGAGGTGTGCTGGCTTACACGCCGCACGACCTCCGCAAAGGATCTCCGTGAAGGATTTAGGCGAGTTCGGCTTAAATGTCGCTAAGCCTCTTTCGCCAAGCACGAGAGTCAACGAGGCGCGCCTGGCTTACACGCCGCTCGACCTCCGCAAAGGATTTCCATGAAGGATGTATAGGCAAGCCAGTCATACATATCGCTCGACCCTCTCTTGCCAAGCTTGGGGGTCAACGAGGCATGCCTGACTTACCCGCTGCACGACCTCTGCAAAGGATTTCCGTGAAGGATTTGGGCGAGTTCGGCTTTACATGCCTTTAGGCCTCTCTCACCAAGCGCGGGGGTTAACAAGGCGTGCCTGGCTTACGCCCCGCACGACCTCCGCAAAGAATTTCCATGAAGGATTTCTAGGCGAGCCTAGCTTACGTGCTGCTCGGCCTCTCTGGCCAAGTGCGAGGGCCAATGAGGCGTGCCCGACTTACACGCCGCATTACCTTTGCAAAGGATTTCCTCGAAGGATGTATAGGCGAGCTGTCATACATACCGCTTGGCCTCTCTCTCAGAGCGTGAGGGTCAACGAGGCATGCCTGGCTTACCTGCCACACGACCTCCACAAGGATTTCCATGAAGGATGTATAGGCGAGCCGGTCATACATACAGCTAGGTCTCTCTCGCCGAGCGTGAGGGTCAATGAGGCATGCTCGGCTTACTCACTGCACGACCTCCACAAAGGATTTCCATGAAGGATCTATAGGCGAGCCGGTCATACATATCGCTTGGCCTCTCTCGCCAAGCGCGAGGGTCAACAAGGTGAGTTCAGCCTATGACTGCTCGACTCCCACAAAGAGTTTTTGTGAAGGATTCTTGGGCGAGTTTCGCCTATGTGCAACTCGACCCCCACAAGGAATTTCTGTGAGGTTCTCAAGAGGAATTTAGCCTATGCGACCTAAGTAATGATCAACCCTTGCAAACGTTAACGGCCGAGCGAGCCATTCAGATCGGCGGGATACTCTCAAACACATGGAAGTGCCCTCACAATAACAGAAACTTATTTGCTCCACAAATAAAAATAGTGTCAAGCCTTAGTGAACAATCGGCATATTGCCACCCGTAAAGGGCGCACGCAGAATATGGGCAAGTGAAGCAAAAAAGAACTGCAATAGTAAAGGCATAAACAAAGAGCATTTTATTCATCAACTGTTGAAATCCTTACAAAGGGAAAAGTTACAACATATTCGAAAGAAACCATATAAAGAGAAAGAAGTCAAGAACGATCCGCAAGTAGGGTCGAACTTGGCTGGGTACACTACAGTACCATCGACAAAAAAATACGACATCGGCGGGGTCGCCAGAGAGGCACCATCCCAGAAGTATAGAGGAGGTGAAGACAGGAGGGCGAGAGCAGGAGGTAAAGACAGAAGTGTGAGACCAACCCAAGCGCCCGAGGCCCACAATCATCAAGGACAACCAACGAGGAAACTAGCCTCAGTCAAAACCGCCCTTGCATGGGCTAGGGCACCATGTGGAAGTAGCAAATAGAGGCTTCAACCCCATGGTTGCTGCCCTAGTCAAAGGTGGTAGGGCCCCTAGGAGCTTGAATTGAAAAAAGCCCCCGCGAAGGCAAAGGCCCTCTCTCTCTCTCCCTCCCTGGCTGGAGAGGAAGTGCCCTTCGCCCGCCAGGCCTGAGTGAGCAGCCCTGCTCTATCCCGATCACTAGAACAAATTGAGATGTAATGACGGAACATGGACTGCACAAGGAGTCCTGAGATAGGGAAAACCATCGAATGACATGGCCACAAAGCTTGACACGTACCGCCTTCACAACACATCTCGCATTAACAAAGGGGAACACGACCTCCGATAAAGTTTCCTCAGAGAACCATGAAGGACTGCCAAGTGCCCGCATCAACATACGTTTATAATGGACTGCCATGTAAAAAGCTTGACTTGAAGCTGTAAGGGTCATCGAATCAGGATTGGCCAGAAAGAGCCCAACACAAAGAGAAAGGAAGGGTTTAAATAGGCAAATGGCAAGACAGGCAAGGTTTAAATAGACAAGGAGTAATGGTTTGACCCTCGAGATTCGTGGAACATATGTATCCCGCTGCCCTACCAAGCCCAGCGTGAATCTCACAAATGGCTCAACACAAATCCTGCGACGCACGCCATGAACGCCCTTTGATGCCATCAATGCTAGGGAAATATAATGGGTGGGAATTGATAGCCAATTTCCTGAGCACCTCGGAGGTTCACGAACGACACCTCGAGTGACAGGCTACTTTCGTTGGGAAGTTGCAAACGAAGTACGAAGCGTACAACTCTTCCCTAGAGGTTAGCAAAATGAAGCGTCACAGCCCTTTCCCCGAGTCAAATAACCTCGGCCAAACATGCGGCAGGATGAAAAGAAATATGAAGGGACAACCACGACACAAAATAAGCATACAATTATGTGGCAAAAGAACAAAATGTACATGCAAAATACTAAGCTCCATGGGTATACAGACTAAGGATTGAAGGCAAGGAATATACATCACGAAGTACAGGAAGAAACTAATAAATCAATTGAGGGGGACATCAGGGCCCATCTTGGAGCTGACAGGGCCGACCTTGGGGGCATATGCATTCGGCATATGCCTTGTAGGATCAAGCTCGATCCCCCTGAAGCTGCCTCACTCTAAGTCAGCACCTGCAATGTCCCCACAAAGACAGTCGGGAGGATTGTCATCCTTCGGTAGGAACTTATCCGGAATCATTGCCTACCCAATCTAGCCCGCATGATTAAGGGCAGCCGGATCAGGCTCAAGGTCTTTAAGGTTGACGGCCCGTAAGTGCACCTCCAACGCCCCCGAACTTTCTTGTGAGTTCAGGATGACGTAGTTGCACATCCTCTCGAGGCCTTTGAGATACCCATGGCACCAAGCATCTTCCCGAACGTAGAGGGCCCTCCCCAGCTGTTCACTCGAGTGGGTGGCAACCTCTTGCACTTGCAACAGGTTGCTCCGCAGATCTTGGATAACAACGTCCTAAGCGGTTATCCTCTTCTGGGCTACTCCCAATTTAGCCAACACCTCTTCCTCCTTGATCCTAGCCAAGGACAACAGAGCTCCTCGGTCCTCTGCAGTGGCCGACAAGGCTGAGCGCTCCTCCTTCACCATCTCGAGCAGCTGAGCGTCAAAATCCTTGAGGCCCTTTAGCCTTTCGTTCTCTGCCTACGATGAATCCAGTGACTCCTGGGCCTTCACAGCCCACTCTCTGGCCATGGCCAGCTCTGCCTCCAGGCAGTTTCTCTCCTCCCTTTCCCCACTGGCATAATGGAGAGTCGTCATCACCATGGACCGAAGCTCTTGATTCTCCCTCTCAACTGCCTCGCGACCATTCTTGATGTGCTCGACCAGCCATTCAACCCCCTACAGACTCCGCAATTAGAAGCAAAAAGGTAAGAATCAAAGAGGAAGGGAGGAAGCAGAGTTAAAGAAAGGATAGGGAACGAGAAAAGACCTTAGAGAGAAACTTCCGTAATGACTTAGAAGCTCGCTCTAGGGCCTTTGCTCCCCAGGTCCTGCCCTTGAGGCGGGGAGAGACAAGAGTGACCTCCTTTAGATCCACCTCATCCGGCCCACGACTAGAAGAAGCAAGAGCTCCCTCGATCACCAACGGGGGAGCAGCCACTAAGGAGGGCGACCCTCACTCACCACTAGGACAATGCCTGCTCCTCTCCTTGGAACTCCTAGCAACCGCCGCGGTCTCCACCAAACTCGGCGAGATGGGAATAGCAGGCTCAACCGCCGTGGTCTCCCTAAGACTCGGTGGGGGTGGGAACATCAGGCTCAACCGTCATGGTCTCCCTAAGACTCGACGGGGTGGGAACAACAGGCATAACCATCGTGGTCTCCTCGAGACTTGGCGGGGTAGGAATGGCAGGCTCGACTGCGGACTGGTCACCTTCGACAGGGCCAAAGGTTGCATAGACTTCTCCCCAACGGGACCTTCAGACTGAAATGTCCTCCTCGGAGAATTCCACCTCCACTGCTTCCCCAAACTCAAGGGCCCCGGCCAAAGATCGAGCGGTGGATGCTGATGAAGGAGACATCTCCAGAAGCGGTTCCACCATGCGGGATTGGCCAAGTGCCTTTCCAGGAGAGCTTCCCAGAAGTGCATTTGAACTAGATTCCCTATTTGGGATGCGTCTTGCAACCCCACCCGCGCACCAAGGATCACGACGGGCTTGACAACTAGAACTACGGGAAAAAAACGCATAGCAGACGTACTAAGATTGGGGAATGCACTCCCCTCGAGACCTTGGGCTGACTTTACATGAAGCGTGAATGAAATAGGAGGTCGTGTAGGCACTGCTGAACCAGGATGCTCGACACCAGCTACCCTCGAAGCCGAAGTCAGCAGGAACATAAGGTCGTTCTCGTCCCCATCAGTCTCTAAGCGAGTTTTCTTCCTTTTACCCTCAAGGGGAAGGCTCGGACCTCTTTTCCTACACAAGTCAGAAGATGGGCAGATGGAGGTGCCGCGAGCGGAAGCAACAACATGACCTATAGGAGGGAGGAACATTGCAAGATTGTCCTCCCCAAGAAGAACCTTTGAGTGGACGAGAAGAGGATGCTGAGTCTCCCAATCCCGAGCGATCGCAATATGTCGCAACTCGTTAGGTGTGGCGATTAGGCGCACAACCCTATCACTAGGGACAACTCCCCATGAAGCCCTAATCGGGAACTCGGCACGACCAGTCTGACCAACATGACCTACAGGTACCGCGGCTCTAGCACCACGAGATTGCACATTCCCCTAAAACTATAGATGTCCTTGACACCCCTCTTCACGTTATGAGTCATGAGGAACTCACAACAAGTCAAGTTAGCATGTTCAGGGTCAGACTTCAATAGTGCCCGTCGCCACAGGATGCAACAACAAATTAGAGTTTGCTAGGTGTTCGGATGGAGTTGGGCAGGGGCCAACCTAAGGTGGTGCAAGACGTCATGGACTGGGCGAGGGGAGGGCAGTCTCAGCTAGCAGGAGAGCATGCTAGGGAAGAAAGCGACACGCGATGCCAAGCCATCAGTGTCGACAACCCCCTCTAGAGGCGCCGGGGCCTCCAAGGCCACAATGTGGGGAATGCGATAGGTCAAAACCAGCGATTGAAGGGATTTAGGGGATGCCTTTGAATGCCAAAGATGGCCAGCGTAACCCGGCTCCAAAACTCACGGGTTGGTAGATCTCCAGGCGGCCATCTGGAGGGAAGGAGTGCGGCAAAAAGTGGAGAGCAAGGAGAGGCAAGGGAAGAACATGCTAAATAGGAAGAGAGAGACAAGAGTATAACAGAAGTTATGTGAGTGACGATCAATATTCAGCTAGCACAAATTCCAGGAGGAAAGAACTATTTAAAGCCCTGCAAACGCAACATAACCACGGAAGAAAGAAAACGTCTGACAAGCTATTATTGTGGAACATCATTGGGTACCAAGATAAAATCCCTAGAAATCTCATCGAGAACGATGAAGGGAGGACCGAGGTCTAACACGTGGAATAATCAGACGACAAGTATTTTTGCTCAACCAGCCGGATAGAAACGTCAAGTGGCAACATAAGCAGAAACAGGGAAATTCCCATTGGCCTAGTCTGGTGAGAATTGACAGGGTAACTATTAGGAAAATTTTCCCCTATGTCCCAGACCCAAGAGGACTAGCCCAGACTAGACGTCGGGGGATCCCCCACCCCCTAGTGGTGCCCGAAAAGCCAGGTCTAAGCCCAGGCCCACAGATTCCCTCAGTGACCAGAGCGAGACCCGCATCCCATGAAAAATGGGCGTGCGGGTTCCGGTTAGGATGGGACATTACATTGAAATCTCGGAAGGTGAAACCAGCAAAAATGGAGGGAAGCATGCCAGAGGGAGGGGACGAAACCGTAGAGCAAAACCAAGAGATGACGCCGTTAAAGGTAATATGGTGGAGGGGACTCCGAGAGGACATCCCTCCACCCAAGCTACAGGGTATGGTCGTTTGACCCTGGGGCTGAGTATAAAAGGACCCTCGGCCATCAGGTAAAGGGATCGAATTCTCAAGTAAATAAGTTCACTTGTTAAATTCCTGCTTTCTCACATTACTAGAGGGTTATCGCTGACTTAGGCATTGGAGGTTCCTTGGGCCACGATAGGGCTACCCTTTGTCAACCCACTCTCTCTCTCTCTTTGATCGCAGGCCCACCAGACCGAAGACCCGGACCGCTGAGAGCCTGACCCTTAGGCGTACGAAACCTGTCGTCAACAATTAGTGTTTTTTATGCAAAAAATTAATATCAATAGTTATTTCCTCTCTTTCCACCTTCTCATTCTCTCGCAATTTCTAGAGGCTCTCACCCTCTAATTAGTGGGAAATTATTCTTACAATTCCAACTAGGTTATCAGGATTGTTACCATATTTAACATTTAAGAGGTTGTTAATTAGTACCTTGATCTCCATATTTTCTAACAACTTGAAAGTAGAGCCTTTTTCTCATTTGTTTATGTGGTTTTTTATGAAAAACCTCAAGTTTTGTTTCAGTGGAGAGAGGTATACCAAAATAAGCCAACATAAAAAAAATCATAACTTAAAGGTTTTTCACCCTCCTAAAAGATTTAGTAACCTTTATAAATCCGTTCGTTCCAAAACTGAAAAGGCATGAGTTGAGAATCTTTTCAGGATCTAATTGTGTTTCTACTTGTGGTTTCTCGATTAAACTTAGACAAACATGATTGAGAGTACTCACACTATTTCAATTTAGTTGTGCGTTCATGTTCTGATATTTTATAAAATGAAATTATAAAAATCTTTTTCAAATATCGTTTTGTTTATTAAATGAATCAATGGGGATTTTCACGGAACTCTTTTTTTGCCATTTTTTGTTGCATACAACTATTTTATTTGTTTATTTAGTGTTTTTTTTTTAAAGAAGTGGTACACTGGTTATGCTTATTTCAAGCAAACGAAATGCAACAAAATGAGCATTGTGCAGAAAGCTTACTACTCATTATGGCACAAACATGGTGTGAGGGAGGGCCCATCCCAGAAGGGCCCAGGCCCAGGGAGGTCAAGCTATGGAATCCCAAGCCCAAGGGGGAAGCCAGAGAGCCCAGGCCAGAGGACTAGGTATCGAGCGCCAACCAACCCGGGAAGGCCTTTTGACACCAAGCTCAGAGGTGCCAAGGAGAACGTCACGGGACTCGGCAACTTACCGAGCCCTACCGTGTGGCCTCAAGCAGGACGCCCTACTGAAAGTGGACAGATGAACGTGCCCAATCGTGGTCTCGTCAGACGCGAGGCACGTCGCATTTGATGCGCATGTCAGAAGGCCCGGCACACAACGACGTGCCTCTAGAGCATGCAGGATGACTCAACCACGACCTAACACCCAACCTTGGCAGAAAGGCGATAGTAGGTCTGACCTAGCATGACCTGACATGCCACGGTTTCCCTCGACCGCCTAAGCCGTGGACTGACACGTTGTCGTAGCGGGAAGTAAGTGGAGCAGGATTGACTCAGGTACGACCTGACACACCATGATTTCCCTCGACAGCGGAGCCTGGATCAGGTATAAATAGCAGCCACCCCTTCCACGGGAGGGGACTTTTTGAAAACCCTTACTATTCTTTCTAATCTTCTGAGCATTCTCAACTCTAGAGAATTATACATTGACTTTGGCATCGGAGTGATCCCAGACGTCACCAAAGCCTCTTCATTCTCTTAGTTGCAAGTGGCGTGGAGCTTGGTTATCGCAGTATTGCTCGGGCTGTGAAACACGACATCAACACATGGAATAGAGTTTGTCAACAATGCGTTGCAAGTGTCTAGTTCATGAGCCCTTTGAATGTGTGACAAGTTCTCATTTAAATTTTAGTTGGCCAAAGCCTCTATATAATATAAATATGATTGGAATATTTCGTACAAAAATGTCATACACATCCAATTTTATTCTTTTTGCATTCGACACGTGAACATAGCAAATTGAGCCAACACCATGAAGTGCTTTACGCTAGGATTTTCTCCAAGCATCAACTCATACAATGATATCATGTTAATTAGGCTAAGGGAAACTCGATTAATCACATATATATGTAGCACATGCCATACCTTCTACCCATAAAACTTTGGTAAGTTCTTTGCATGAAGCTAGTTCTTGCAAGTCTCCAACAAGTGCTGAAATTTCTTTCCGCCCCATGATTTTGTTGTGGCATGTAGGAACATGAAAGCTCGTTTTGGATGCCATGATCTCAACAAAAAATGTGAAAATTATTCTCTCCTATTGTCGGTTTGAAATCTTTATCTTTTTGCTGAGCACACTTTCCACGGTTACCTTGAGCTTTTTGAATTTAGAGAAGACTTCAGATTTCTCTTTTACAAAGTACATCCACGTAAATTGTGTATAATCGTCAACAAAAACAAGCATATAAAGAGAACCCAAATATGATGGTGTAGAAGGAGGCCCCATCAAGTCACCGTGAACAGGCTCTTAAGATGATTTGCATCGTAAAAAAGGCTTGTCAAAAGGAAGACGATGTGCCTTCCCATATTGACAACCCTTACAAACTTCCTCTATCAAAGGTAGTCAATTACATGGACAACCTATTAACTAAAATTTTGAAAACCCTAAGATAGCCCAATCTAGCATGCCAAATTGAAGTTACATCATTTGTACTCATTTTATTAATGTATGAGATATTAGAGGATAATGTGCCGTTTGGATAGTAAGTATAGATGAGATGGGTTGAGATGAAAGTTGAATAAAATATTGTTATAATATTATTTTTTAATATTATTATTGTTTTGGGATTTGAAAAAGTTGAATTGCATGTTTATTATATTTTTCGTGTGAGAATTTAGAAAAGTTGTAATGATGAAATGAAATGAGATGAGATGAAACATTTTCACTATCGAAATGGAGTCTTAGGCCCCGTTTAGATGTTGAGCTGAGTTGAATTCTTTATGAATAGTAGTGAGTTGAGATGATGAAGTAAGTTTTGTGAGGCCCACCTAAGATGAGTTTAGATGTGTTTGGATGTTAAGATGAGTTTATATGTATTTATGGAAAGTTGAAAAAGGTTGTGGGTCCCCCGTGTAAAAAGGTGTTAAGTTGAAATGAGTTTAGTGATTTGAGAGTTGGATGTTTGAATGTTACTCATCTTAAAATTAGATTGAATTGAGTTGATCTCAGTTCAGTCTAAGTTCCAAACAGGGCCTTCGTGGCGGCATTAAGTGCACCGAGGGATACTGTCAAGTCATCTTTCCTTGCTAAATGTTATGCTATGAACAGAGCATTGAGTTTGTGTGAAGAGTTGGGGCTAAGGTAAGTTGTTTTTGAGGGGGATGCAAAGGCAATGTTAGATGCTGTGAAGTCTGAGATTGAAGATACTTCCTGGATGGGTCAAGTGATTGAAGACATGAAGAAAATCTTATCTACTCCATCTTCAAGGTTCACTTCATTCACTTACAGAGAAGGAAATGTTGTTGCTTATGCTCTTGCCAAACTGGCTATTAAGGTAGAAAGAGAGTTTGTTTAGATAGAGGAAGGACCCTCGAGTCTATCACCTCATTTTGAAAGATAAGTCTTGTAATGATTGAGGTTATCGAATAAAGATGATCTTATTTTATTTCAAAATAATAGTAATAATAATAAAAAAATAAAAAAAGGCCCCAGCTATTGCCATTGATCACTGAGGAAGACATTTAAAAGCTATCTTCTCTTAGTTCTCTTCTATACTCATTCGCTAACATCATTGCTTCAACACCAAGCCATTACCATAATGATGTACTCAATAGAAGCAATTTTCTTGCAAGTTTCATTTTGGGGCAGCATCATCGTCCTACCAGGTTTGTCTGCTCAATTTTTCTGCATTCCTGTATGATTTTTTGAATCACAATGGAGTTTTGCTTCTAGTTTTTTTACAAGAAAGCATGTAATTATTGTTAGAAAAAGAATAACAAACAGAGATTGAAATTGCAAAACAGTGAGGTGATTGTTAATCTGTCCCTTAGACAAATATTGCCTTCCACTCACGAATTGAGTTCTGCAAAAGAGAATCTGACAATTATGTCCTCAATATACAACATTGTCTATATAGTGTGCAGATTGCAAATTCTGAACACTAATCTTAGAACGAATAGATGCAATAGCAGCAGATGCAACATTTTATTTTAATTTAAAATAAAACGGTTTCTATCAGAAAAGGTATGAAAATAACTATCATTGACGGTTATTAATAACTGTAAAAAAATTGAAGAAACACATCACTTTGTTTGAAACAAAATATTCCGTCACTTGTGATGGTGCGTAAGTGCTAAGTGCGTTGCGTGCAATGCACGTGCTACGTGTGTGGTTAGTGCTTCACACTGGGTGACACTACTATTGTGTGCTACTCTTATATTCCATTTTATATATTGTGAAACACATTCACTTATAAACCACTAAAGGTTTGTTTATCTTCTCAAAGTGGAAAGTCAAATTGGAGGAAATATTTGAAATAATCCAACAATTATTGTGTGTATATGTGTGTTATTTTGAATTACAATTAAAGTACGAAGGTGCAGCAAAAGAATGTGGAAGAGGACCATCTATGTGGGACACGTTCCCCCATAGATATCTAGGTCTTACTCTCTCCCTCTCCCTGTCTCTCTCTCACTGCCCAAATATTATGAAGTTTTGATTTACAATCGAATACATGTTAATGGTATTGAGTTAAATGTCGATTCTCAAAAGAAGAAAAAAGAAAAGGGAAACAAAATCCCTCTTTTAGGAATTGTGACGGGAGTGAATAGCACTGAAGAACTCAAAATTGGTTGAATCATGAATGAAGTTTATTTGAATCATGAATGAAGTTTATTTGATCAACCATACCTATATAGCACTGCTTCCAAAAGCTCAGAATCCTTTCTCAGTGTCGCTTTGTTTTTTTAAAAAAAAGGTTGCAGAGAATGTTTTATGGCTATCACCATTGATATGGAAAATGGTGTACGAAAAATTAGAATTGGCCTTCATCATCGATTTGTTGGAACTAAGAGCACTCCCAATGGATGCTCTATAATATATTTTTCTTTATAAAAAAATGTTTTTAAAAGTGTCCTCCATTGAATCTTCTATTTTAAACACACATTTATATTCTATTACTGGAAACCGCTAGATGTGGAGAACTTTGTTAATCATTGTAAATATTTTTAATTAATTTCTCTTTCTTCCTCGTGCTGAGTTTCCTATTTCTTCAACTCTCTTTATTCTCATTCAGACCCTCGCTCACTTGTTCCCACGCCTTCTCTTTACTTGGCGCTAAAGACAGAACCAGAGCCTTCCATTTTCTGGGTTCTATTGAGTTTCTATTCGGCTTCCAGAAAAGTTCTCGGAATCTGGAGTTTGTTTCTGTGTCGGTGGGTAGGTTTTTATAGAACTGGTAAAAGGGTCTTAAAAGTTTTGGGTGTTTGAAAGCCTGTGACAGAGTTTTGCGGTAGCTTCCTTCGCTTTATTTCTTTTTATTTGTTTTATGAAATGCTTTTTACGGCTTGTTTGTGCGCCCGAATGAACTCAGAAAGTATCTTTTGAACAGTATAATGACATGGGTTGATTTGGTCATCTATGAATTTCTTAGTTTGTTGTGGGCTGATTATGTTGGATACAAGTTACAACGGCTTGAGTTCCGTTGGGTGCCTTATTGGGCATTGTCGCCCTCACAAGAGATGCTTGTTAAAATGTTGAACTGACCAACAGACCAAGCATGGAATGATATTAACTATAAATCAAACCTCACAATAGCAACTGAATAAATGAAGAGTACGATGAATTTTGACTCTGTATTCACAACAAAGCTTTATAACTAGATATTTGTCTATACTCTGTTTTAATTCAAGGTACGAGTGCCCAATGTTGATCACGAATATATTTCTAAGAAATATTTTTCTCTCTAATTATCTTCTCACACAAACTGGTATGTTGATGCAATTTCCAGCTATGTCTGTAACACTCTCAGCCAACATACAACCAAAGAAAGAGCCTTGGAGAACCCTGTGGGGATGCCTCCGTTGAGTTAGAGAGATGTTAGCTTCTCTCAATCCAAAAAATGCTGTATGAATCCTAGTCTTGGGTGGATTTGATCAACTGAGATTCTTTGTGTACGACGTATCTCGTGGTCTTTTATCTCTTTTATTAAAAAACATTCATATCACCTTCGACTTGATAGTTGAGATCTGCACATTTCAAAGATAAAATGGAGAGGACGTTATTCCATTCACATTAGTTCTTTATGAATAAAAAGATCCTTTAGTTCTCTCAACATTCTCTCTCTCTCTCCTGTGCCCCAAGTCCACCTCCATTCAGGTATATCCACTGCACCCACTTCCTTCTTCCCAGATTATGTTGAATTCACATGCTATATCTGCTGCATCCACTTCCAAAGATCGAATATACCAGCATTTCCTTTTTTGTAGTTTTCTCAACATCCAAATATTTTGGTTTAGCTTATAAATTTGAATTAATTTAAAATAGAACATAATTATATTACATTGTATATGGAGAGATATTACAAATATAAAAAAATATAAAGATATCATTAATAGTTAGAGAAAATATTTGAAATGAATAAAAAAGATTCAAAAGTATAATATTTAAATGATATGAAAAAAAAAATAGATAAACTGATGTATGATATATTGTAAAAATTAGTATGTAAAATAGAAAAAGTGGATTTGAGCATTCCTAATAGCTTCTTTATCCTATCCTTTAAAATACATCATCAAAACCTATTTTTTTCTATTTTACATACTGACTTTTACAATACGTTACATCAGCTTATCTATTTTTTCTTTATATCATTTAAATATTATACCTTTTAGTCTTTCTTATTTATTTCAAATATTATATTCTCTACACATCATATATTTCAAATATTTCTCTATACATTATATATTTTGATATTTGCAATATTTCTTTATGTATAATGTAATATTTTAAATTACTTGAAAAAAAGAGTAAAATGATAAAAATATACTTGTCTTTATTATTAACAATATCAAAACTTCTGCATGCATAAAAGTTGAAGGGACTATAAATGGAGTGCTAGAGAGTAGATGAGAGATAAGAGAGTGGGACTTGTGCAAAAGTGATAAAAAGGTTAAAATGAAAATAAGATAAAAAAGGAAAGAGGATGAAATGAGCGAGAAATAATAAAAAATTGTTTAGAGGAATGAACACTAATCTCTACATGCAGAAGATTTACTGTAGCTGAATGTAAAATAAAAATAGAATAGATGATCCAATGGAAGTGACTTTTGGCCATCTTTCTTTATATTTTAAAGAAAATTATATTTTACAAGAGCCATTGAGAGTGCTCTTAGTGATGTATTTATTTTAAAAGATAGGATGCAAAATCTATTGAGAGTGCTCTTATCAGGCTTTTAAACAGGGAGGAAGCATTGGACCAATCCATTAATTTAAGCAAATTCTCTATTTAGTTGAGCTGGAACATTTCAATTTGCTCATCATCTTTCAACTCCATAATGTTTCCTCCACCCTTCCAAAAGCTAAAAATTTAGTCGTTTATGCAATTTGGATAGTGAGATGAGATGACATAGTTTTAAATGAAAGTTAAAAGTTAAATAATATATTGTTAGAATATTATTTATTATTATTATTATTGTTTTGGTATTAGAAAGAGTAGAATTGTTTATTATATTTTGTGTGAAAATTTAAAAAAATTGTAATAATAAAATGAGATAAAACACTTTCACTATCCAAATGGTCAAAAAGTGTGATTTCCCAAAATTAATATTTCAATTGAGAAAAGCTTGGGGCCGGATGGGTTTAAAAGAACTTTTCGCACCAGCCAATGATAATGTGCCACATAGGCACTCCTGGAAAACACCAGCTGAACCCGCATCCACCCAATCCCTTTCTTTTCCTCCAAATCTCTCTCCCTCCCCCATCATCTGCAGGCAAGCTTCTCTCAAAGAAAAAACCCTCTTTCTCTCAAAGATAATCCATTGGCGACAAGGTCACAAGGAGGAATGTCATCCTGCCAATATCAATCAACAGATGAATGATGTGGGAAGCAAGGTGACAGATCAAGACGGCCATGACATCAATTGTGACAGTTTTGAGACTGAAGGCAGGTGTCGCCCAAACCCAATAGAAACATTTCCTGGGGAACCTGTTTTTTCTAAGCCTGGAGGCTCTCCTGAATCTCCACATGAGAAGGTTGATGATACAAAATTTGAGTTTCTACATAGTATGTCATTTTCTGGATTTTCTGCTTCAACTACCAATGGCGAATCTGATGATATTTCTGTGGGTGAGAGCACAGATTCAAATGAGTCTGGGGGATTAGATGCACATCTCTCTGTTGATAATCCCATTGACAGGCCTGATACGTCTTTTATTACTAAAAACAAGAATCAAAGCCAGCCATTGTCTCCTAAGTTTGCTAGTTTAGTTTATTCTGTTGATCGTCTTACCAAAGTAAGTAACTTAAATCAGACTAAATCCGATTGTAGTGATGGAGAAAATGAGTGCACATCAACCAGTTCTTTAGGTTTGGGAAGTATTCGCTTGTGTGAGGATTCAAATGCCGAGCATGGTAAAGTGTCTTCTGGTTTCTGGGGGACAACTCTCGACTCTATTGGGTCCACAATTGAGTCCAGAGTGAGTTGTGGTGGTAGCAGGATCGGGCGGGAGATGGAGAGAAATATGTTATTTCTTTGAGAAAAGCTTGCATGCAGATGATGGGGAGGGAGAGAGATTCGGAGGAAAAGAAGGGATTGGGTGCAAGCGGGTTCAGTTGGTGTTTTCTTGAAGTGCCTATGTGGTACATTACCATTGGCTAGTGCGAAAAGTTCTTTTAAACCCATCCTGCCCCAAGCTTTTCTCATTTCAATTCTCTCTCTCTCTCTCTCTCTCTCTCTCTCTCTCTCTCTCTCTCTCTTTTCAGTTTGAAATCCAAAACTTGCCTCTCCTCTCCTCACGCTAACTACCTGCCTCTGCGCTGTCGTCTCCAAGGTGAGTCTCTCTCTTTCTAGTTCTCAGTTTGTCTCTCTGTCTCTCACGAAATCTCTCTCTCTCTGTCTCTCTCTCTCTAACTTATCTCACTTAGTCCCTCTCTCTTCCACTGTGGCGCCACCGCAACCCAAGGTATGTTGCCATCTCCTCCGTTTGGTCTGCATCTCAGTAAGCTCTCTCCTTGTCTCTTTTTCCTCTATCTATCCATTTCTCTCATAAATGTTTCTCTTTCGAAGGAACAACATCGCTCTACAGCTCAAGGATTTGCATAAAGATCCACCTACCTCTTGTACTCTGTGGAATTTCCAGTGTCCCGTAACCCTAGCTCTTGGAACTAAGGTGAATTGTGTTTGTGTGTGTTTTAGCACTATTTTAAAATAATGTAATAATTGTTTGAGATTGACTATTATTTTGGAACTGAGGTTGGGGATTAGGAGAACTATCTGTTTCCTTTTGTATTAAATTGAGTTTTAATAGAATCGTCTTTCTTTTTAGTTACATGAAATTTTACTTCGATTATCCAAAAGACTGCATTATGGAGAACTCCGAGACATAACTATAATCCTTTGTACTTGTTGGTATAAACCGGATATCAAAGATTGATTTGAAGTATTGCAACAGAAATAAACAAAAGAAAATAATGACAATCAAACCAAGATTTAAGTGGTTTGGCTCAATGTGCTCCCTACGTCTACTGGCGGGGTTGGTATCACAGATTTCACTATAAACAAAGATGGAGTACAGGAGATTTAATACAAAAATTCTTCTCAAAGAATTTCAGTCAAGAATCTCTCTCTCTCTCTCTCTCACACTTTTCTCTCTGCAGCCGCCTCTCACCTTCACAAAATGACTGAATGTTGAAAAAAGTAAAATGCCGTTTCATATTTATACTGAAACGGTGCTACCCTAGTTCTTGAACATTCGCTTGAGAGAGTGTCAAGCGGTGCTCAAGCTAACGTTAAGGTTTGGCACCCCGCTCGAGTTGACTGTCGAGCAGGAGTTGAGCGAACTATCTGGATGCACTCTGCTCGAGCTAAAGAACCATCGCTTGAGCGGACACACTGTAGAGGTGCTATTCGGTTCTTCAGCTCAAGTGGAGTGCATCCAGAAAGTTCACTCGGCTCCTGCTCGACAATTGGCTCGAGTGGGATGCAAGTCAGAGAGTTCCCTTAAGCTTGGCTTGAACGCTACCAAGCCTAACACAAAAAACCTCTGACCACAGAACCGACCCCCTCCACCCAATCCATTATGGGAATCACAAACTCCAAACACCAATCAAGTCCAAACAATCTTCAATTGGCTTAGTCATTATATCTGTTGGATTCTCAGAAGTAACGATCTTCAGAATCTCTATAACACCCTCTGTAACAATCTCTTGGAGAAAATGATACCTGACATCAATGTGCTTCGTTCTCTCATGATACACTTGATTTTTGGTCAAATGTATTGCACTCTGATTGTCACAGAATACTGAAATCCCATCCTGCTGTAGTCCCTAGTCAATAATCAAGCCTTTCAACCAAATGACCTCCTTAACAGCCTCAGCTGCTGCCATGTATTCTGCCTCTATAGTTGATAAAGCAACATTGGATTGCATTGTTGCTTTCCAACTAATGGCAGACCCACACAAAGTGAAAACATAACCTGCCAATGATCTTGTTTTATCTAGAATCAACATAACCAGTAACTCTGGAACTGAAATCAACATCTCTGTCAAATATTAAGCCAAAGTCCAAAGTCCCTCTCAAATACCTGAGTAGCCATTTCACAGTATGCCAATGAGTCTTACCTAGATTAGCCATGTACCTGCTGACAACAGTCACTGGCTGTGAAATGTCTGGACAAGTACAAACTATTGCATACATTATACTGCCAACTGCACTGGAATAAGGAACACTAGCCATGAACTGTTCCTCCTCGTCTGTCTGAGGAAATAGGGAAGCTGAAAGTTTAAAGTGTGTAGCAAGTGGTGTACTTACTGGTTTGGAATTAGACATTCCAAATCTCTGAAGAACTTTCTTAATGTACTTTCCCTAGGATAAGTACAACTTTCCAGTTTTCCTATCTCTGTGGATCTCTATCCCCAAAATCTTCTTTGCAGAACCTAAGTCTTTCATTTCAAACTCATTTCTGAGTTGGGTTTTTAACAAGCCAATGTCAGATATGCCTTTAGCAGCAATAAACATATCATCAAAATAAAGTAGTAAATAAATGAAAGAACCATCTGATAACTCCCTGTGATAGACAGAACTATCAAAGTTACTCCTCAAATAACTATGATCAATCATAAAGGAATCAAAACATTTGTACCATTGCCTTGGAGACTGCTTCAAACCATACAATAATTTCTTCAATTTGCACACATGATCTTCTTTGCCTTCAACAATGAACCCCTATAGTTGATGCATGTAAATGGTCTCATCAACCTCACCATGTAGGAATGTTGTTTTAACATCAAGTTATTGTAGCTCTAAGTTATATAATGCTACAATAGCAAGTAATACTCTGATTGAACTGTGTTTCACAACTAGAGAGAAAACTTCATTGAAATCGATGCCTTCTCTCTGATTGTAGCTCTTAGAAACTAATCGTGCCTTGTATCACCCTGGATTCCCTCTTTTCTTTTGAAGACATATTTGCAGCCAACAGTTTTCATCTTTTTGGCAACATAACCAAATCCTATGTTTGGTTTTTGTGAACAGACTCAATCTCTTCAATCATCGCTGCGCACCACTGTGCAGATTTCTTACTCTTGACAGCTTCTGAATAATTGGAAGGCTCCTGACCAACAATGTCCTTTGCCATAGTAAGAACATACATCATCAAATCTGCATGAGCATATCTTTGAGGTGGTCAATTCGCCTCCTCTGTCTACCAGGAGCTATACTGTAGTCTTGCTCACCCTGTGCGCCGTTATTAGAATCAGAATCATGCTCATCAATAGCATGATCTTGGGCGCCAGCTAGCAGCCCCTGTGGTGTTCCCACCTGAAACTCCACTTTCTTGCAAATATCTTGTTCTTTACCTGTAGACACAGTAAACTCCTTTCTCGGATTAAGCATAGTTTTTTATCAAATACAACATCCCTCCTGATTACAAACCTAGGTGATTTGGGATCAGTACACCACAACCTAAATCCCTTCACCCCACTAGCATATCCAATGAATATGCCCTTCTTTTCCATTGGCTCAAGTTTCCATCATCAACATGAAAATATGCAGGACAACAAAAAATTTTCAAATTTGAATAATCAACAGGAGTATCAGTCCATACCTCATTTGGAGTTTTCAAACCAATAGTTGTGACTAGAGAACGATTAACCAGGAAGCAAGCTGTGTTGATTACTTCAGCCCAAAAATCCTTAGACAAGCTTGCATTAGAAATCATACTGCGGGCTCTCTCCAAGAGTCCTGTTCATCCGTTCAGCTACCCCATTTTGTTGTGTAGTATGTCTAACTGTGCGGTGCCTGGCAATACCTTCATTTTTGTAGAATTCATCAAACTCACCTCCGCAAAACTCCATACCATTGTCAGTTCGAAGTCGTTTTACTTTCTTGCTTGTTTGATTTTCAATCAAAGCCTTCCACTGTTTAAAGTTAACAAGTACATCGCTTTTCTGCTTCAGAAAATAACCCAAACGTTTCGTGAGAAGTCACCAATAAATATAAGCAAATACTGAATTCTACCTTTTGATGGAACAAGAGATGAACCCTAAGATAAGAATGAATATAGTCCACAATACGTTTAGTTCTTTGAACCCCTGTAGAAAACTGAACCCTGCAATGTTTTCCACACACACTATGTTCACAAAAATCAAGTTTTCATATCTTCTAGTCACATAACAAACTTTGCTTACTCAGAATAGACATCCCCTTTTCACTCATATGACCCAAACGCATGTGCCACAAACGGGTGACATTTGAGTCTGGATCATCTGAAATAGACACTGTAGTTGCACCTGTAACTGTACTGCCTTGAAGGAAATAAAGACCATCTGTCTTATCTTCTCTCATCACAACCATGGAGCTCTTACTGACTCTATTAGCTCCACCTTCACCAGTGTACTTAAAACACAAAGAATCAAGAGTGTCCAAAGAAATAAGATTCTTCTTCAAATCTAGGATGTGTCGGATGTTAGACAATGTCCTGACAATCCTGTCAAACATCTTTATCCTGACTGAACCAATCCTAGAAATTTTATAAGCCATATCATTTCCTAATAGAACGGAACCACCGTTGACTGGTTCAAAATTAGTGAACCAGTCCCTCTTGGGACATATGTGAAACGTACAAGCTTAGTCCATGACCCACTTGTCATTGAAGCGACTACTGGAATCGCTAATTGCTAAGACAATATCTAAGCCGTTAGACTTTTCATCAACAACGCTAACGACATTAGAGAAACTAGTGCCTTCCTTTCTGTTTTCAATTTAGGACACTCATTTTTGTAATGAACAAACTTATGACAATAATGACATTTAACATTTTTCTTGTTAAATTTCGACTGTGAACTGCTCCTGGATTTACCCGTCTTCTTCTCTGAACCCCTGTCACTGGATCTACCCCTGCTAGAGGAACCTTAACAAACAAACCACTGGCTTGTTCATCAGTGCCATTCACACTCAATTTATTCCTCAATTCCTTAGAATTCAAAGCAGATTTCACATCTGCCAAGAAAATTGTATCTCTACCATACAACATGGAATTTACAAAATTTTCAAATGACATGGGCAATGAACACAAAACAATTAATGCTTGATCCTCTTCTTCAAGCTTAATGCCAATATTCCTCAGATCCATAATAATTTTATTAAATTCATCTAAGTGTTCAGAGACAGGAGTACCTTCCTTCATTTTGAGCGTGTATAGTCGTTGCTTCAAATACAAATGGTTGGTGAGAGATTCCTTCATATACAGACTCTCAAGTGCAGACCAAAGACTGGTAGCAATCTCCTTATCAGCAACCACCCTTAAAACTCCATCTGATAATGACAAAAGAATAGTACTATGTACCTTTTCTTCTTCTTCTTCTTTTGAAGGTGCCGGAGAATCATCAGACACCTTCTCTTCTAATACTTTTGACAAACCCTGTTGTCGCAGTAAAGCCTTCATCTTGATGTGCCATAAATTGAAATTGTTCTGACCATCAAATTTCTTCACTTCAAACTTAGCCATAGCCATCCTTCCAGATCTGATACCAGTTTGTTGGGATAAATCAGATATCAAAGACTGATTTGAAGTATCGTAGCGGAAATAAACAGAAGAAAATAATAACAATCACACACAGAATACCAAGATTTAAGTGGTTCGGCTCAATGTGAGCCTACGTCCACCAGCGGGGTCGATATCAAAGATTTCACTATAAACAAAGATAGAGTATACAAGATTTAATACAAAAATTCTTCTCAAAGAATTTCACTCAAGAATCTCTCTCTCTCACTTTTCTCTTGGCAATTGCCTTTTACTTTCACAAAATGACTGAATATTAAAAAAAGTAAAATGTTGTTTCATATTTATACTAAAACGGCGCTACCCTAGTTCTTGAACATTCGCTTGAGTGTACGTCGAGCGAACGTTAGGGTTTGGCACCCCACTCGAGCTGATTGTCGAGCGGGAGTCAAGCAAAGTCTCTGACTTGCTTCCCGCTCAAGCTGACTGTCGAGCGGGAGTTGAGTGAACTATCTGGATGCACTCCGCTTGAGCTGAAGAACCACCGCTCGAGCGGACACACTATAAAGGCGCTATTTCAACTAGATTCAAGCCACCTCTTAACAATACTTGTTAATGTAGCATTAATTTCATTCGCTTCTCTTCTTCCTCATTATATTGTCTTATAGATGCCTTCACATTGATATTTTTGAAGAGTATGGAAGTGCAGCTGCATGTTCTGCAGGTCTTAAGTGCACATTTCCTTGCTTATATTCTGGCCCTGGGGAAACTATAGTTGGATATAGCAACATATAGTGATTTGATTGGTGTGGAGACTAGAAGCACTGGTTTTTTTTTAAGAGGAAGGGAACCCCTGAAGAATCGCTTTGATGTTTATGCTTTGGGGGAAAGGATAAAAATTTGAAGGTTTTCTTAAATATTTTTGAAAAAATAATTTCTCTGCCAGCTATGAAATATGGTTTTTGTGGAGGTGATGCATGTAGCTTCTCTTGGCAACCACTCACTTAAATTTCAATTTCAACTCTTTGGGCATTGGCCTGTTTCTATTATATTTGGCTTCTCTGTGAAATGCGTATTCTGTAGATTAACATTAATTAGTTGCTTCCTATATATTATTTCACGTATACATCAATATTCCTATGAGCTTAATTTTGCATTGTAATTCTCAAGGGAGTCATTCTTACATGCATCCTATGTATTTAAGTTTCATTCCTTTTCTAATGAATTGTATGAAGAAGTCAAAGCATGCTCCATATTTTTTAGTGAGGAATCAATATTTTATGAAATTTTTGTAGGTAACTTTGATACATATTCCTGCATTACTTGCATTAAATGTTTCTAGACACAATTGATGTCAATGGAGTTTTGGTAGTTCTTACAAGTTTTATTAAACATATAAAAAAAATGTCAATTTATGGGATGACTTGTATTAGATTTTGATCGTTTCGTTTACAACTCGGACTACATTATACATTCTCCTCTAAATAAAGCATCATTCTCATATACTTGGGCATTTTTCTGCTTCTATATATTTTGAAGTTTCATATGAATACAAGATGATTCGCAAGCACTGTAAACTATGTGTGAGGGAAGGCCCATCCTGGAAGGGCCAGAACCTAGGAAAGCCCAACCACGGAGCCCTGGCCGAAAGGAGGAAGCTAAAGATCCTGGGTCATAGAATCAAAGATCAAGCGCACAACACATTCCAGAAGGGCCCAAGTCCAAAGGGGGCCAAGATACGGAATTACCGACCTAAGGGAAGGAGTTGGGAACTCGGGACGAGAGGATCGAGAAGCGAGTGCAAACCAACCCGGGGTGGCCTATCAACATAGGGCTCGGAAGCATCAGAGGGAATGTCTCGGGGGTCGGCGAATTGACAAACCCAATCACTGGGCCGGAGAAACATCTACGTACAAACAGCGGTACGCATCAGGTCCCAGAGTCACAGATCCAAGGCATGAAGCAACCCATGCCAGTGTCAGAGAATCCGGCACGCGACGGCATGGCAGGGAAATGGCGCTTAGACAAAGCAAGCAAGATTGACAAGGCATGATCTCCCGCTAGGCCAAGGACTGACACTTACTGGAGCGACAAAGAATGAGTGGTGGCAGGCCTGGCACCTAACACGCCACTATCTCCCTCAACAGAAGAACCCGAATTAGGTATAAATAAGGGAGATCCCTTCTACTGGGGTCGCTCGACTCAATCGGTCTAATAATCTTACCATGTTCTGTATTTCTCTCTTCTTTGCCTGACAATAACCCCACTGGCTTAGGTATCAGAGTGACCTCGGAAGTCACTTGAGCCTCTTTTTCCTCTTAGTTGCAGGCGACGTGGAGCTTGGGCTTGGAGAATTGCTCGGGCTGCGAAACACAACATCAACAGTGGCGCCGTATGTGAGATCTATTTTCCCATAAAAGCATGTACTTTGCATGTCAGTAGCGACGTGGCCCCAAACTACTAGAAGAGATGATCACGAGGAAGAGACGATGGAAGTGCGACTCGCAAGCATGGAGGAGACAATAAAAAAGCTGATGGAAGAGGCAGGGACGCTCCGCTAGGAGAATGCAGCCCTCAAGTTTGCCAATGAGGAGTTGGCGGGAGGAGCAGAACCGAGCGGCTACGAGCACAAGGATTCGAGGACGGTTCCGGCCGATATTGCTATAGAAGAAGAAAGACGCGAAATGCACCTCAAAATCCGAGAGCTGGGGGACAAATGTGCAGAAATGGAGAAGAAAATAGACACCCTATCAACTGTGGACCAGCTGCTTGTCAGCTCTGACCTCCCATACAGTGAAGGCATCTTAGCTATGCACCTTCCTCCCAAGTTCAAAGTTCCCCAGATGGAAGCGTATGTCAGGTCCAAAGACCCGCTGGAGCACCTTGAAACATTCAAAGCCCACATGACCTTACATAGCTTCCCGGGAGAGGTCGCCTGCCAGGCTTTCTCGCTAACTCTGAAGGGAGCGGCCAGGAGCTGGTTTGGGTTGTTGACATCAGGAACAATAGGGAGGTTCGAGGAGCTCGCCCGTCTCTTCATGACGCAATTCCTGGCCTACCATGAGAAGAGACGCCCCGCGGCTTACCTCTTAACGGTCAAGCAGCGAGACGACGAAAATCTGAAGTCATATATCTCGTGGTTCAATTGGGAATGCACGACCAGAAATGATCAAGATGAGAAGATCATGTTAGCAGCGCTCCTGGGAGGTATCTGGCCGCTGAATCCGTTCATGTTTGAAATAGCACGGAAGACCCCCACCACGCTGTGAGAGTTCAAGGACCGGGCATATGAGTTCATTAACACATAAGACACCTTGGAGGCCCTGACAGCCCCGCAACGGTCCGAGGTGGAAAGGGTCGATATAAAGGTGTCGGGGCAATGACCTAACCGCAACAACCATGGAGGAGAGAGGGGGCGAACGTTGGATGTGAAGAGAAAAAGAGAAGCACCAACTCGGACCTAGGGAGCAAGCCGCGCCCACACAACTTGGCAGTGGAAGGGAACCATCGCGTGGGTCCCAAAAGAGAACAACCCAGGGAGGAAGAAAGCCTCCTTTTTTGTGAGTACCACATGAATAACCGACACAACACGTGCGACTGCTACTCCCTGAAGAAAATTAAAGAAAGAAGAAGAACCAAAGAATCTGGTGTGTTGGTCGGGAATCGAATGGACCAGCCTGGAGGTAGGTGTTCGGACTTCCGGCAAGGAGAAGTCCCAAGAAGGCAAGGGACTAGGGATGGAAGGCAAAGAAGTCCTACCATGGAGGACAGACCACTCAGAGAGATCAGCACGATCATAAGAGGTATGCGGGAGGTGGAGCCACATCGTTGGCCTAAAGGGCACACACCCGGAGGGCATGTTACAAGGAAGTGTTCAGTGTGGAAAGGGGCGTAAGCAGGCCGCAACGACATACTGAAGGCAACGCAATAACCTTTGACGAAAGGGACGAATAAGGCATCCTCCACCTGCATGATGATGCATTGGTGATAATAATGCAAGTGGCAAACTTCAAGACCTAGAGGATCCTGATCCACAATGGCAGCTCGGCCGATATCCTATTTTGGGATGCTTTTGTCAAAATGGGCATCAACCCAGACCGGCTACGCCCGACCCCAATGCCCATCAAGGACGTCACGGGTGACGTCGTTCAGCCAATGGGGGTCATTACTCATTCAATTTTGGCGGGAAAGGTGCCCAAAACTGCAACCGCATTGACCGACTTCTTGGTTGTCAAGGCCCCATCCTCGTACAATGCCATACTAGGACGCCCCACCTTGAACAGTTTGAAGGCGGTGACGTCTACTTTTCACCTTAAAATGAAGTTTCCCACCGACCTGGGAGTAGGCGAAATCCGTGGTGAGCAGGTCCTAGCTTAGGAATGCTATGATAAAGAGATGAGGCATGAGGCCAAGGTCGTGGCGGACATTGAAGTACCGGAAGAAACACTCGAGCCCGGATTACCCACAGTCTTGACTGAATGGGACGGGGAAGTTCGTGGCGAACAGGCCCTCTGGCAGGCCGCACCTAACGAGCCCCTGGAGCTCGTAATAATAGACCAACAGGAATCGGGGCGGCAAGTCCGGATTGGTACTAGGCTCGACCTGGACATGAGAGCAGTGCTGATCTCTCTCCTTGTCAAACATCGAAATGTGTTCGCCTGCAGCCATGAAGACATGCCCGGGATTGAAAACTCTATTATCGAGCACCGACTCTGCGTCAACCCTTCGGCGGGGAAAGTCAAATAGAAATGATGCAGTTTTAGCGCTGAGAAGCATGGGGCGATAGCCGAAGAAATAGATCGACTCCTAGCTGCGGGGTTCATCCAAAAAGCCCAGTACCCGGTATGGCTCTCTAATGTAGTCTTGGTAAAGAAGCCCAACAAAAAGTGGTGAATGTGTGTAGACTTCACCGACCTAAACATGGTCTGCCTGAAAGATAGCTTCCCTTTTATTACGTATCAACCTGATAGTGGATTCAACAGTAGGACATCCCCTTCTCAGCTTTATGGATGCTTATTCCGGGTACAACCAGATAAGGATGAATCAGGACGCCAAAGAAAAAACAGCATTCATTATCGACCGGGGGCTCTACTGCTACAAAGCAAAGCCCTTTGGTCTAAAAAATGTGGGGGCCACCTACCAACGGTTAGTCAACCGAATGTTCAAGCAGCAGATCAGCCGAAACATGGAAGTATACGTAGACGACCTGTGAGTAAAAAGCAAAGAGACCCAGAAACATTTAGCAGACCTACGAGAGGCATTCTCCATCCTTTGACAGTATCGAATAAAGCTCAATCCGTTGAAATGTCAAATGTGCGTTCGATGTGGAGACAGGTAAATATATTTGATACATGGTCTTGGAGAGAGGGATTGAGGTGAATCCTGAAAAGATAGAAGCAGTGATGACAATGCCTTCCCCACGAAGCGTCCATGAGGTCTAGACACTTGCTGGGCGGGTGGCGGCCCTCAACTGGTTCATCGCCTGATCCACCGACCGGTGCCTACCCTTCTTCAAAGTCCTGAGAAAGGCTCAAAGATGGGATGAGGCATGTGAGAAGGCTTTCACCGATCTGAAGTTGTACCTTAGTAAACCCCTGCTGCTGAGTCAGACGAGACCAGGAAAGGTCTTGGCTGTGTACTTGGTTATGTCCCCACAGGCCGTATCGGTTGCACTGGTTTGTGAAACAAAAGAAGGACAACCTCTCGTGTACTATATGAGCTGAGCCTTCCGGGGTGCTGAAGAAAGGTACCCCCGAACGTAAATGCTGGTGTTCGACCTCATTGTTGCAGCCCAAAGATTAAGGTCGTACTTCCAAGCACACCCAATGAAAGTGCTTATCGACCACCCCCTCAAGTAGATACTGCAAAAACCTGACACCTCGGGACGACTCGCCAAATGGGCAATCGAGCTTAGTGAATTCGACATGGAGTACCAGCATAGAACTGCGATCAGAGGGCAAGTGTTGGTGGATTTGGTCGCTGAATTCACCAATTTCCCATAAGAAGTACCAGTTGCACCCCAAGGAAAACCCTGGCAGGTCTACGTTGATGGTTCGTCTTGCCAGCTGGCTGGGAAGCAGGAGTGCACACTGTCACTGAGCAAGGAGAGGAACACAGCTACGCAATCAGGCTAGCCTTCAGAGTGATGAGTAATGAGGCCAAGTATGAGCCGCTCCTAATGGGGATGATAGTCGCGCAGTTACTTGAAGCGGAGGAGATAAAGGTAAAAGCCGATTCCCAGGTTGTGGTCAGCCAAGTTCGGGGCAGTTTGCTATGAAAGGGGAAAGGCTAAAGAAATACCTCCAATTGGTCTACGACGAGCGAGATCATTTCCGCTACTTTAACCTTCAACAGGTTCCGAGGGAGGAGAATCAGAAGGCATATCGTCTGGTGAGGGCCATATTAGGGCAGGAGGAACTTCAGCCTCCAGGGTACACTGTGACCAGGATAGTCGATCCATCATGAGGGAAGTGTCTGTAACAACCCCAGTACCTCCTGAATGAGCGAAGGACACCCAGAGGTTCCTACAGGAAGGGTAACTGCCCAGCGACCCGGAGGAAGCGCGAAAGTCAAAAACAGGGTGGCCTGGTTCACCCTTCTAGAAGGAGTGTTGTACAAAATGGGTTTCTCTGAATCGCTCCTTAGATGCCTCTCACCAGGCGAAGCCCAGTACACATTGGAAGAAGTCCACGAGGGAATCTATGAAAGCCATTTGGGAGGAAGGGCATTAGCTACGAGAGTAACCCAGGCTGGATACTATTGTCCCCATTCCCTCAAGGCTGTAGAGGAGTTCGTCAAAAAATGCCTAAAGTGCCAAGAGCATGGACCGGTCCTGCACTACCCTGCAGAGGAATTGACCTCAATTATGCCCCGTGGCCTTTCACCAAATGGGGCTTGGACCTGATTGGCCCCTTCCCAGTAGCAAGGGCGACCAGGTTTGTCATGGTTGCGGTCGACTACCTCACCAAGTGGGTCGAGGCGGAAGCACTCACAAGCATCACCTCTCGAACCATAAGGAAGTTCTTGTGGAAGTTGGTAGTCTCCCGAGCGACCAAGTTCTGCTTGGAGGAAATGCGAGCCTCCTCGAGCCCCTTCTTCTCCCAAGCTAGATAGGATAGGTCCTGCTCGGCATCGCGTAAAAGGCCTTTGAGCTTCTTCTTCTTCTTCTCTTTTTACCTCCCGGCGGCTGCCTCCAAATCCTGGTTTTGCTCCTTAATGAACATTACCTCCTTCATTAGTTCCTTTCGATCGGTCTTCAAGTCCTTTATCCACCTAGCCACCTACTTCAGTTTAAAGTACCCAAAGCGCCCCAAGGAACTGAGACCTCGGTTGGCCTCGTCCAGCTCTCCCAATTAGTTCCCTATTGTCCCGACTAGTTGGTCTACAACCTACGAAGGTGGAAAGCAAGAAAAATGGGGGTTCGGTCAGTAACAACATTAGCCGTGAACAGGAAAGAAACAAGTTTGGAAAGGGTGAGCATACCTGGGAGAACAGGGGTCTTAACATGTGGCCTATGCGCTCGGAAGTGTTGGCCCAGGTTTTATCCTGAGCCGAGCTTGGAGGCGGCACACCCTCTGCCCCTGAGGAGGATGAAGGACCAGTAGTCACCAGCTGCCAAGAAAAATTGGGGAGAGACTCCCAAGTCTGGTCACACAGCCCGGGCGCCACGGGAGTCGAAGCCCCAGCATCATCATCGCTCAGGTCGATAACTTGGGGAGGGTCGTCTGCCAAACTCCAAGCCATAGTAGGAGAGGCATCGAGAGTTGAGTCCTCGCCTTCCTTGCTTCCTGTACTCCATTCTTCCTCAAGCAAAAAAGGTGAACCGGTGTGGCCTCCCTTCTGAGCTTCCGACTCTGGAGGGGCCAGGCTCTGTCTCGCTCGACCTAGGTTTGGGAATCGAGTCACCTTCGTCGCCCATTGCACCCTTTGGGACGTTTGTCTGAGCAGGGACTCGACGGGGACTTGGTGTAGGGTCGACTCGCTGTCCCCAGAAGCCGAGGCTGGGGAAGGGCTCTATTCTTCCTCATGAGACCCGAACCCTGGGAACACCTCGCCTCCGTCTTCTTTGGTCTCGACGGTAGTCCCCTCTTGAAGAGTGTCCTCAAAGGAGGTGAAGGTTGCAAACGAGCTAGGCGACTCGAAGAAAGGGTGTGTCAGGGAGGCGAAAAACGCCACCTGGAGATCGCAAGCTTCCAATTCTTCTACGAAAGAAGGCAACGGGTTTTGGAAGGATTCGGCGGGTCGGGAGTTGGTTGAAGCATAAGGGCCAGCAACAAGACCGAGACCACTCGAAAAGGATGTCGCCGCCCATGACGAGGGTACTCGAACCTCTGCGCGAACGGACTTCTAGCCGTGAGACGACTGGGAGCCACTTCCAGACGCTGCCCATGAAATTTCTTCCCACGACGTACAAGAGATCGGGAGCAGTCAAATAGTCGCAGATGTTTTCATCCGAAAGAATCACGTCGGTGTTCGACTCTCCAGGGTGAGCCCGCACCCAAGCGGTGACCAACTCATACCGAGCCTCCTCCCTCTGGTTGAAGGTAAGCTCCAGACTCTCAGCTAATGGAGGATACCCCCAACACGCCTGAATGGGGAACTCTTTGTGGGGGCCTCCCCTTCAAGGTATTCCCAGTTTGGGCTGGACACGAAGAAGAACTTGCGGGACCATTCTTTGATGCTCGAGTGACACTGCTCGAGCGATGCGATCTTGCAGACAGAAGAGCGGGCCTGGAAATTGACAATGTTGCCCAGGCAGTAGATGAGCCGATACGCATAAAAGAACTCCTGCGGCGTCAAGTCTGGGTACTCTTCGGGGTCTTGCTTAGAACCATCCTATAGATGATACAACTGGAAATTAGGAGGCCCATGCGTTAGGATGGAGCTGCGATGGGGCCAATCCAAGGTAATTCAAAACTTCCCAAACCGGGCGATAGAACGAGAGGCGAAGACTGTTGGCGAACATGAGCTGAAAGAGGGTAACTCTTGTTGCAGAGCAGTTAGGGCTCACTGTGTGTTCGCTCAGTGGCATCTCCAGAATCACGGAGGGAGGAATCCTGTACTTGGAGAGCAATGCTCTAAGGTCGGCGCCAGTGATAGAGGAAACCCAGCTTTTCCCCCCAAAGAACAGAGCAGTGACGTCGGTGGGAACCATCGAAACGGTAGAAAGCGGCGGAGAAGATGAAGAACGAAAAAGGGTGAAGAAGATGAAGAACGAAGGGTGAAGGAAGAAGGAAGAACTGTTGAACAAGAGAAAGGGGGAAGGAAAGAGTTGCTGGGAAACTGAGAACGAAAAGTAGAAGAGGAAGAATGAACTGAGAAAAACAAGCAACAGTAGGGAAAGGCAGAACAAAGGTGGAAGAAGAAAAGGAGGGAGGAGAACGGCTTAAATAGGAGAAGAAAGCGGCGAGAGGAGGCTTGGGAAGCGAAACGACGCTTGGGCCAGTGACGTCAGCAAATGCCACGCGACACCAGTAGCAGAAATAACGGCACGACTAACAGCCATTGAGACGGAGGAGTGCGCGGCACGCACCAGTAAGATGCCAGAGCTGCCAGAAGAATAGTCTGCATGTCTCATTGGTCTTCGGAAAACAGGACAATCGCCAGGAACGAGAAAATGCATATATTGAGCAAGTGAGGAGCCTCAGGAAGTCGAACCAGCATCGAATTGGCAGAACTAAAAGTAGGGGGCCTCGAGAAACCTGGAGTGACGGAAGCCAAAGGGGCGGAATCGTAATGAGAAAGAATGGAATTCCCACCTTGTAACCGTGGTAAGAATTCGAGGGGTACTGTGAGGGAAGGCCCATCCTGGAAGGCCCCGAACTTAGGAAAGCCCAACTACGGAGCCCAACCACGGAAAGCCCATCTGGTGCACGCTAGCATGGCAGGGAAATGGCGGTTAGACTGACCAAGCACGATTGACACGGCACGATCTCCCCCGAGGCCACAGACTGACACCTACTGGAGCGATAGAGAATGAGTGGTGGCAGGTTTGGCGCTTGACATGCCACGATCTCCCTCAACAGAAGAACCCGAATGAGGTATAAGTAAGGGAGATCCCTTCTACTGGGGTCTCTCGACTCAATTGGTCTAATAATCTTACCATGTTCTATATTTCTCTCTTCTTCGCCAGAGAATAATCCACTAACTTAGGCATTGGAGTGACCTCGGAAGTCACCAGAGCCTCTCTCTCTTCTTAGTTGTAAGTGACGTGGAGCTTGGACTTGACAGAATTGCTCGGGATAGATTAGTGATTCTTTTGTGCCCAAAAACAATTGGATAGATTAGTGATTCTTTACTTGATCTTTGAGATTATCAGGTCCATTTGCTGTCATTGATAAGCTTTTCAATTCAATACTTCCAAATTGTTACGATGCAATTGGTTTAATTTTCATATTCTGGTTTTTACATCAGAACCCGATAGTGTTCCAAGCTTTGATCATTCCTATTTTTACTTCTTAATGTTTTCCGTTGTCTCATGTTGTATTTTGATTATATCATATGGGGTTAGAAATAGCAGTTCTGATTTTTAGTGAAGTGTCCAAAACAATTAATGTTTCATTACTCAAATTGTGTTGAATAGTGATTCTGGTTGTGGTTAATTTGTAACTGATGTTTTACTTTTCAACTCACAATGTTACGGCGACGGATTCCATGCTTGGATTTATATTTAGACAAGGTCGTTTATTTTTTAATATAGTTGTTATATTTATCTCTTGAGCTACCCAACGATGATTCAAATTTCTGTCGAAAGATACATTGGCACAATTTATAACTTGGAAGAGAGACTACCTCTGATGCTAGAAAAGGAGTGGTATAACTTTTTTTGATAGGGTTTGGAAAGATGGGGTCTAGATCTGGATTTGGACCTGCCTGCTTGCATAAACATTGAACAGGTTTGGACCCATGTACTTAGATTCACACAGCTCACGTTTCTAAATCTTTTGGTTGGTTTACAGTGAAAAAACAGAGACAAAGAGAGTGGAATAGTGCTAAAAGGTAAAAGGAAAATTCTTCCTTGTATATTTCTCAACTTAACATTTACAATGAGGCACTGCCTGTTAATATATACTCGTACAAGAAAAAGTATAAATTAAGAATATGCTCTATAATAGATTTACAGAAAACTACAAAACATTCTGGTGTGTGGCAGAGGTAGTGTGCTTCTGTGTAGTAGTGGCAGTAACCGTATGAGGTAGTTCCGTGCTTTATGGTCTATATGTAGTGCGTGAGTGGCATGATCTGCATGAGGTGCATGCAGTGTACAGAGTGCTTGAACAAATAGAAAGAATGAAGAAAAGGCCTGATTTTGGAGGAGAGAGAGAGAGAGAGAGAGAGAGTAAACTTGCTAAATTGCTAATGCTCCTAACGGCCAGCCACAATTGGATAGACACTCAAGCAATTTTTCGAAATCAATTGCTTTCCTTCTGTGCGAGAACTTCCTGTCCGAGCGGTGAATTTTCCTTCCTTCTTTCCTAATTCCTATGCCGATCTGTTTGTCTGTTTGTATTTTTTTAAATAAAAATTCCCACGTTAACGGGTGTGCAGGATGTGCAAAATAGAAAGGTTTCTTTGTAGCAGAACTCTTTTAAATCAGCTGAAAAAATGTTCTAGCGTAAAGAACCTAGAATCTGTATATGCCTCAATGATCAAAACCAATGCAAACCAAGACTGTTCTTGCTGAACCAGTTTGTGGGTGCCTGTTCGGCCCTTTCGAAAATAGACTATGCAGTTTCAGCATTTCTACATATGGAAAATCCAAATGTTTTTGTCTATAGTGCAATGATAAGAGTCTTTGCTCCTTGTTTTTACCCAGCTCAAGCTTTGGAGTGTTACAGTATCGGCTCTTGGGTTCGGTGAAGCTATACAGTGTTGTTAAAAACAATAAATGACAAGCAGACAAGATGTTTGTAAGAATGCCTCAATGGGCAGAATATATTGACAAGAAGAACAGAGCCTTTTTCTCACACTCAGCCTTCTTACATTTACAGGCCTATTTATAGAAACAATTCATAACAACCTCTTTTCCTATATTGTTGACACGTGTATCTACAAAGATTATTTTTCTATTACATGGGTATTCTGTAATTCATCTTTATTTGCTGCAGGTGCCTTGTGGATGTTTCTGGAATGCTGCTGTGAGCCTTGTCCTGCAGTGTTGCCGTGAGCTGTGTCATGCAGCTGGTGAATTTCTTCTACAGCCTTTTGGTTGCTTTGCTGTCCAGGTGTCATTTGTTCCTTAATAGCCCCCCTCGAATCAAGCGGCACTTGAGTGATAGTGAGGCTTGATTGCATTAAATTGAATCTTGCTGAAGAGAGTGGTTTTGTTAAAATATCAGCCACTTGATCTTTGCTAGATACAAATGAGACAATGAGAGATTTAGATGCAACTCGATCCCGTACAAAGTGATAATCCAAGGCCACGTGTTTAGTATGTGAATGTAGAACAAGATTGACCAAGAGATAGGTGGCCTCCAAGTTGTCACACGACAAGGTAGGTGGTGTTTGCAAAAAAATTCCAAGTTCCTGCAAAAGAGATTGAATCCAAATAATTTCACAGGCTGTGTTGGCCACAGCTTTGTACTCTGCCTCAGTTGATGACCGAGCTACAGTGGGCTGTTTCTTGGAGCCCCATGAAACAAGATGCGAACCAAAGAAAACACAAAATCCACATGTGGACTTTCTATCATCAGGGCAACCAGCCTAGTCAGCATCAGAGTCGGCTTAAATGGTATGTGAGGACTGTTTTGAGAAATGAAGACCAAAGTTGGGAGTAAGACGCAGATAGCGTAAAATTCGTTTGACAGCTTGCCAGTGAGAATTTTTTGGACAGTGCATAAATTGGCAAACTTTATTGACTGAAAAAGAAATGTCAGGACGGGTAAATGCTAGGTATTGTAAACTTCCAACAACACTCCTATAGAGATGCGGATCCTCAAATGAGGTTCCATCAAAAGCAGTGAGTTTTGTAGAAGTAGACATTGGTGTTGAAACATACTTAGCATTATGCATGTTTGTGTGCCTTAGAAGTTCTGAAACATATCGGTTTTGACTAAAAAATAAACCCTTTGTATTTCGGTGGACTTCAATCCCTAGGAAAAAATGCAATTGTCCTAAATCTTTGACTGGAAAATATGAACCAAGAGCATAAATAAATTCAGAAATAAGCTGAGAATTGGAGCCAGTGAAAATTATGTCATCTACGTATACTAGAACAAACACAACATGAGTTGAATTTCTGAATATAAACAGGGAAGAATCTGACCGAGACTCTTAAAAACCAAGGGAGATGAGTTGAGTACTTAGCTTGGAGAACCAGGCCTTTGGCGCCTGTTTGAGACCATAAATAGCCTTTTTGAGTTTACACACATGCTTCGGGTAGTCGGGATTGACAAATCCAGGAGGTTGGTTCATGTAGACAGCCTCCTCCAGGTCACCATGTAGGAAAGCATTTTGTACATCTAGTTGATGAAGGGGCCAATTGGAAGAGATAGCCAAAGAGAGAAGAAGAATGCGGATGGTTACTGGTTTTACAACAGGTGAGAAGGTTTCTGTGTAATCCACCCCAGGTTGTTGATGATAACCCTTAGCAACTAGACGCGCTTTGCACCTTTCAAGTGTGCCATCAACTTTTCTTTTAGTCTTAAGAATCCATTTGGGACCCAAAATGTTAAATGAGGGAGACACTGGAACTAGCTCCCAAGTGGAGTTCTGCAATAAAGCTTGAAATTCAAGTTTCATAGCATTTCTCCACTCAGGAAATTTGGCAGCCTCGGTATATGAGTTAGGTTCCTCAGGAATAATGGTAGGAATGGAATCTGCAAGTGAGAGAGAGGGTCGAGAAGGGGGCCAAACAACAGTACCATCAGTTCGGATTTTAGGACAATTGATTTTAGCTTGTAATCGAGTGACCATGGGATGTTTAGAGGAGAGAAGATGATTGGATACGGAATCTGTAGAGGATGTGTGAGGATTTTGTATGTCGGCAGATGCACTAGGGTTCGATGTTGAGGAAGATGATCCTGTTTGGTCTGTTGAGTGATGAATCGGGCTGGCCAATGCGTTAGATGTGTGCGATGGACTGAGCGTTGGTGAGTCAGGTTGATTTTGTGAAGTATTTGTTTGGTGCGATGGGCCAGAATAGTCAAATGGGCTGGACTGAGGAATGACCAAAGGAGTTAATGGTGTAAGGGAGGGAAAGTCAGCAGCAATAGTTCGTGAAGGGTTCAAGATAGAATCTGACTGGGCATAGGTATTAAAGGGAAAATGGGCCTCATCAAATTGTACATCTCGAGAGATGTAAGTTCGGCCCGTCAGAATATGAAGACAGCAGTACCCTTTGTGGTCAGGGCTGTAACCCATAAAACACACAGTTTTGATTTGAAATCCATTTTGTGTTTATTATAGGGACGAAGATTTGGCCAACACGCAGTCCCAAAAATTCGAAGAAATTTATAATCCGGTGTATAACCAAATAATTTTTGAAATGGAGACTGATTTTGTAAAATGGATGTTGGCATTCGGTTAATCAAATATATGCAATTTGAAAGGCAAACATCCAATATTTTGAGGGCATGGAAGCTTGAGCTAATAAAGCAAGACCCTTTTCGACAATGTGTCGATGACGTCTCTCAATGCTCCCATTTTGAGCATGAGAGTAAGGACAAGTGAGCCTATGTCCAATGCCACACTCTTGTAAAATTTTTTGAAGGGGTCGGAATTCTCCCCCACCATCAGTTTGAATGGTTCGAACATTGGTAGAAAATTGATTTTTGATGTAACGAAGAAAAGCAATACAAATAGATGAGACATCAGACTTGGATTGAAGTGGAAACAACCAACAATATTTTGTAAAATTATCCACTATAGCAAGATAGAAACGGCATCCAGTTGTAGAAAGGGTCGGTGCCGGACCCCAAACATCTAAAAATAACAATTGAAAAGGTGTTTGAGAGATGGAGGGAGAGGGAGGATGGGGAAGAGCATGGGATTTAGCTTGAAAACAAGCTATACAAGTGGGGAATTTAGACTTAGCATCTACTGGAAGCTGAAACTTGTTGATAACAAAAGTAGTAACTCTAGGAGATGTATGGCCGAGTCTCATGTGCCAGATGGATGGATTAGTGCGAATGCCAACTAGTGCATGAGGAGTTGAAGAGATAGAAGGTGAGGCCGAAACACTTGAAGGAAGTACATAAATGCCATCCTTAACAGTGCCTTGAAGTTGAACCTCCTGCGTTTGTAAATCTTTCACACAAAAACCAGTGGAGTAAAACTCAAAAAACACAAAGTTATCTAGACAAAATTGCCTAACTGACAAAAGATTTTTAGACATAGATGGAACATGTAATAACTGAGTGAGTAGAAAATTTCTATTAGGAGTATGAAGATGAGCCGAACCAGTGTGTTGGATTGGTATGGTGGAGCCATCTCCAATGCTGACTTGCTCGGAGCCTTGATATGATATGGAGTCCAAGTTGAGATTGTTGTAGTCTCCTGTAAAGTGATTTGATGCTGCACTATCTGGAAACCAGTGATTAAAGTGTGGTGGGGCAGAAGGAGAATTTGTGGTAGTAAGGTTGGCATTGAACTGAGGTGGAGTGGTGAGTGAGGGAGGAGGTAGAGCTTGATAGGACTGATTAATCTATTGTAGCAGGTTAAAGCAGTATGTCCAGGTTTATGGCAAACCTGACATGTGGGTCAAGAGTCAGGCCGATTGGTGAAGGAGTTCAAAGGACCTCGCCCACCCCCACGACCACGCCTAGCAAATCTGCTACCCCTTCCACGATAGTTGGGAGATGTATTGGAAGAGAAATGATTCTGTTTGGTGACTGTGATATTGGCAGACAGAGGATTACTAGACAAAAGAGAATGGGACTGATGAGCTATACGAGACTCATGATTCGAAAGAAAGCTGTAAATCTGATGTGAGGAGAGAGGTTCAGCTCGAGTGGTAAGGGATGTAACAAGAGATTCATAATTGGAGCCTAAACCAGCAAGTAAATAGACTGTGAATTCAGAGGAAGAAAGGGGTTGACCTGCTGCACTTAAGGATGCAGATAGAGATTTGGCCTTGTTATAGTACTCAGTAATACTTTCGGAGCCTTTCTTGAGTGTTGTAAGTTGAAAATGAGTTTGCATTGTGTGAGCTGAGGACTGAGCCGTGAAAAGCCCCTGCAATGTGGTCCAAATCTCACGAGAGTTTTCACACTCCATCACCTGAGCAAGCACATGGTCAGAGAGGGAGGAGTTAAGAGCAGAAATTATAAGTTGATCCATTAAGCACCACTTGGTGTATTCTGGATTTGGCTTGTCTTTGATCATGAGATCTGGTATGGTAGAGGTACCATCCACATGATCATACAACTGGTGTCCTTTAAGAAAAGGAACTATTTGTGTCTTCCACAACAAATAATTATCAATATTAAGTTTAATATTGACAAAATGACTAGCTGAGTTGAGTATGGAGGTGTTGATTATAGGTGGTGTGTGTTCGGGGGTTGGGTTTGAGGAGGTCATGGTGCAAGGATAAAGACGATGAGTCTATTACAGGGCTCGTGATAGCATGTTAAAAACAATAAATGACAAGCAGACAAGATGTTTGTAAGAATGCCTCAATGGGCAGAATATATTGACAAGAAGAACAGAGCCTTTTTCTCACACTCAGCCTTCTTACATTTACACGCCTATTTATAGACACAATTCATAACAACCTCTTTCCCTATACTGTTGACACGTGTATCTACAGAGAATATTTTTCTGTTACATGGGTATTCTGTAATTCATCTTTATTTGCTGCAGGTGCCTTGTGGATGTTTCTGGAATGCTGCTGTGAGCCTTGTCCTGCAGTGTTGCCGTGAGCTGTGTCATGCAGCTGGTGAATTTCTTCTTCAGCCTTTTGGTTGCTTTGCTGTCCAGGTGTCATTTGTTCCTTAATAAGTGTCAAGTTTGGAAAAATGGGTTTAGTTCACATGTGTTTGTTCAGACTGCTTTGATTGATTTCTACTCGAATCTGGGTAAAATTGGTACGTCGAAAAGGGTGTTTGATGAAATGGTTAAAAGAGATGCTTTCACATGGAACGTGATGGTTTCGGCTCATGTTCGGGCAAGGGATTTGAGTTCTGCGAGGAGATTGTTTGAGGAGATGCCTAAGAGGAATTATGCTACATGGAACACTATAATTGATGGGTACGCAAGAGTGGGGAATGTGGAGTCTGCGGAGTTGCTGTTCAATCAGATGCCCGCAAGGGATATAATCTCGTGGAATACCATGATCACTTGCTATACTCAGAACAGGAGATATAGAGAAGCGTTAGCAGTATTCAATGAAATGACAAGCAATGGGGTCAGTCCTGACGAAGTGACCATGGCAACTGTTATATCGGCTTGTGCCCATCTTGGAGCACTCAATTTAGGAAATGAAATATATCTTATGTATTGCAGAATGGGTTTGATCTTGATGTTTATATTGGGTCTGCATTGATTGATATGTATGCCAAGTGTGGAAGCTTAGATAGGTCACTTTTGGTGTTCTTCAAGTTGCGAGAAAAGAACCTGTTTTGTTGGAATTCAGTAATTGAAGGACTTGCAGTTCACGGATTTGTAGATGAAGCACTACAGATGTTTAGCAGGATGGAGAGGGAGCAGATCAAACCAAATGGGGTCACTTTTATGAGTGCTCTGAGTGCCTGTACACACGTAGGACTCGTTGAAGAAGGCCGTATGACGTTTCTAAGCATGGTCAGTGATTATTCAATCCCACATGAAGTTGGACACTATGGATGCATAGTTGATCTACTGAGCAAAGCGGGCTTGCTTAGAGATGCACTAGAGTTTATAAGAAGCATGAAAGTTGAACCCAACTCCGTTATCTGGGGTGCCTTGTTAGGTGGGTGTAAGCTCTATGGGAACTTGGAGATTGCTCAAGTTGCCGTTAATAAACTGATGGTTTTAGAGCCAAACAACAGTGACTATTACAACCTTGTGGTTAATATGTATGCCAAAGTAAATAGATGGGGTGAGGTTGCGAAAATTCGGTCAGCCATAAAAAATCTAGGGGTAGAAAAGAGTAGTCCTGGATCCAGTTGCATTGAAATAGGAAGGAAGATTCATCAGTTTGCAGCATTTGATAAAACTCACCCAACTTAAAATGAAATTTACTTGGTACTGGATCAGTTGGATGGGCTGCTGAAGCTAGCCGATTTACCTGAGAACTAACATGGGGAGATTTAGGCTGAGTTCCCCACCCATATGGGGGTGTAACATATTAATTATTTTGGGGTTCTTACTTGATTTTTGTGATAACAAGTGATTGATTTGTAGTAACATATTAAAATCATTCTATGTCAATCAATAGGAATAGATTGGGTTTGAAAAATGTTACTTTGCTCACTCAACTTGTCCCCACATTTTGACACGGTGAGTATTTTAATTTTTTTAAATTTTTTTTTCTTTATTTAATAGTTAAGGAAGTGATTATTAGTGTATTAATATTTTTTTTATATTTTTTAAAAATATTTTAAAATGATAAAAAATATAAATAAAAAAATTGAATAAAAATGAAAAGATCAATTTGACTTAGCGGTGACTTGGAACGGTGCTACTCAGGTGGCATAGTAGCACCGCTCATTTGAAACGTGGAAGAGGTTACAATCCTTGGTTAGCTCTATCATTGGCTTTCCCTTTCACGTCCATGGAACAAAACTTTAAATACAAATTTTAGAAAGAAAATCCAATCTCATTTGATAACCATGTAGAATCCAACGAATCCAGGCTTGGCCTCCTCTCATGTAAAAGCCCATGTATCTCATCACGTCACAGAACACTCAACACATAGCCCTTTGTCACTCACTCTCTAAGCAAGATAAACTCTCCTTTTGCACTTGCTATACACCATCTCTTAAACATATCGACGTTCTCCAAATTATTTTTTTAGAGCGTTCACATTATGTCCACCAACAAAACTCCCATACGTCTTCCTGTAAGACTCCATGGTGTCAGAGTCCTTAGCTAACACCAGGCTCAATCATGTTGAATATCTCTTTTAAAGTACTTCGCTACCTTTACATTTCACAAAATTTTTCATCGCCATTCAATTATGTCTCATCTCACATTCATGCATTTAGAGTATCTTTGTTAGTTGTGAGCTGTTTTATTGGGTTTTGAGTATTGTTTCAAGCCCCAAATCCATTTTTGGCCTTTTGATTTTGGTCTTAAAGTTGACCAAGGCCATATATAGCTCATTGTTGGTCATAATTTCATATTTGATGTTCTTGTTGACAATCACTTCATCACCAACATCATTTTCATTATCTCATTGGCAATCAATCAATGGATACGAATGCTAAACTTAAATTTCAAATTCAAGATTATAAAATTTTTCATCTTGAGTTTGAGGGAGGATGTTGGAGATAATGATTTTTATAATTATCCAATCACTTTGATTTGATATTATCTTGATTTGATTTTTATAGTGATTAAGATATTTATCTTATTTCATATCAATATAATTTTTTGATAAATAAGAATCTATAGTTTGTATTCAATTACGATTGAAAATAGTAAAGATATAGTTCTCAAAGTCTTTCTCCCTTCTTTTGTATTATCCATCACTTTTTATATTTTATTTTATATTTTCTATCAGAGCATGATCTGATATACCATCTGAGGGTCCATTTGGGTTAAAGTGATATTTGAGTTGATGCAGAGTTAATGGTTTGAGAGGACTAGGGTGAGCATTAGTTTGGCGCAAAAGGAGTGGAGAAGTTATTGGATTTAAAAACAGGGATTAGTACCAAAGGGCTTATGTGTGCTAGCTGGTTTTGTTGGAGATGCTTAGTCAGGTGGCTGCAAAATGGGGAAGAAATCTATCTAGATTTGAGTGATAGTGGGCATAGATTTGAGTCAGATGTCTTTGAGCCCCGAGCACTGTTTGGGGTATGGTTGCAATGGTTGGTGAAATCGAGCACATAGGACAAAATGAGAGAAATTAACGTAGTCTATTGGCAACTTGGGGGGCCATTCCTCGGGAAACGGGAGTGTTTCGTATGTTCCACATGCTTGAGGGTAGAGCTCATTAACGGTCCTCTGAGAGGAAGAATGTGAAGATAGAGGTTGATGCATCATAGGCTTCAATGGAGAATCCCACTGAGAAGTTTCACGTGTGAATAAGATTGCCTTTAATGACTAGTTTTGGTGGTGAATTGGATGAAATGATTTCTTTAATGAGTGACAAGGTGTTGATGCCTTGGCTTAATTGGGGTTCTGGTTCTAGGGTAATTGGTTCTGCTAGCTAGACTAAAAAGTTGGCTTTGCAAATCAATAGGTCAATGTCAGAGGGGTCTTACTGATATAGTGATTGGCTTGCGATAAGGAAGATGCATCTTGCACAGGAGTAAAGATAGGCTCTTGAATGCACTGCAGAGTCACAAAATATTGAAGCTTCTTGAGTTATATGCCCCATGTAGGAAACAACTTACTGTTGGGCTTTTTATGTGGAACCTGGTTCTGTTTTAAAGTGATCCGATTTGATGACTCGACTCGATAATGATTTGTTGTCCTTTTTTAACAAATTTTCTAACAAATTTTCAATGAGTTTTTTTACCCGATTTTAGCTCTTGGGTCAGTCCAACCCAACCCTAAACCCATTATTAATCCTAAGCCATAGATATTTTGTTTTCGTACAGCCACATATGTGTTGCCGCAACTTTTAAAAGAATAAAATCTTTTACAATTTTGTAGACATAGACAAGTTGTCGGATCACATAAATCTTATGTTCGTGTGTGACTGATTTCGTTTGTTTACTTTACTTTTTTCTCTTATTGTCCATAACACTTACATCTACAACCTCCCTTCTCGATTTCAAATAATGTCAAAGCACTTGTACTCATCACATATCATTTGCTGATTTTGTTAAAAAACATAGCTTAAGCTACCATGACATTATAAGTAGGCCTGTGCAAAAAAAAAATTGTTGGCCCTATTTGTCCGAAATATCCAACCCACCAACCCGGTAAAGTCGGTTGAAAGGAAATGTGGGTTGGTTCGATCTATTCAGCAGGTGAAACTGTAGCCCCCCGATCGCTCATCTCTCTCCACAAAAAGCCCTAAGCCTCTGCCTCTCTCTCTCTCTCTCTCTCTCTCTCTCTCTCTCTCTCTCTCTCTCTCTCTCTCACACAGGTAGCGGAGTAAGTCTCTCTCTCTCACTCTCACTCTCTCTCTCTCCGGCCGCAGCTCCAAGATCAACTCAATTTGCTGATATATGTTCCTTTATCTCAGTTTTTTCATCAACATTTCTTTTCGAATCTAATTTATAAGAGATTTTCACTATGCCTCCATGAACCATCTTCAATCCTCAGTGATAAACACAAATTAAAAGTTCAACAAACAGCGAGAAATGATATTTAATTCATAGACTAGTTTACTTGAATCAATCAAAGGGACCACGAGGGATACCTTAAATTACAAGAGGGTTGAGTACCATTGGCTTGAGCGAGGCTCCATTTGAGCAATCCCTCCCAGTGGGATCCATCTTTAGCCATTATTACTACAACCCAACACCCTAAAACTAAAAAATATGACACCCTTTATTCTTCTGCTTCGTTCTTTATTATTCTTTACTTGGTTAGCAAGGACAGCTGAAATGTAGAGAGTAAATCCTTGACATGGAATTAGAGAGTGGTATATGTAGACAACGAATAGAAAAAAATCTACACAATCTCTACACACCACATTTTTTTTAATTTTTAATTTTTTTCTTTTATCAAATATATAATATATGAATAATGAATAGAAAAATTAAATTAATTTAAAAAGAATAAACTCATAAAAAAAAAAAAAATTAAAAAAATATGGTGTGTGGAGGTTGGATAGTATTACTCAACGAATAGAGGGTTCAGAGAAGGTCGAGATTACGAGAGAGGGGGTTGCAGGTTGATAATTTTTTTACTTTATTTTCGTTGACCATGGGTCACAGGCCGAGTCGGGTCGGGCGCAAAAGGGCTTGGACGGGCCATGTTGTAGGCCTAATTATAAGAGTACATATAAAAGAAAACATCAATAATTTTCATTTGAGAAATAAAAGTAAGGTTTTATAATGATAACAATGAGATTAATATAAATAAAATATAAATCATAAGTCCTTATAATTTATAAATTATAAATTTGTGACAAAATTTTGCACTTTATCTTATAAGACCATGACACGATCGACATTATTTGTGATGATTTGTCTTAATCAAGAAAGTTAGAACTTCTAATTGACATGTTGATATACTTGGTGATATATTGAACTGGACCATTGTGATTTATTATTCTAGAAAATACTGTCAACTAATCAATAATATTAATTCACTATTAATAATAAATAGCATTTAATTTAAAAAAAATTAAAAAGAATGACATGCGGCAAGCCACTCTCTTGATCATGATTGGAGTTGGAGGATTCAAACGTGCTTTTAATAGCTTAAAAACTCTTTTAAAAAATTTATGTGGTAAATTTATAAAAAGCAAATAAAAACTGAAAATTTACTTTAAAAAAAAAAAACACAAAATTGAAGTTTTTGTATAAAAGCTCTTGCGGATAGTGCTACATTTTTAAAAGACCACCATAGCAAACTTTAAAAGCTCTTTAGATGCATGTTTATCAAACAGTAAATAACTTTTTAATTATTTTATTTATTTTATAAAACTTTACAATTAAAAGTGATTTTACAGAAAGTTATATTTTTTACCGCAGTTATAAGCAAGATGTGTAGCCATGATGCACGTCTATATATACATATAGAGCTTTTGCTACTAAAGGAGAGGCTTGAATATTGATTTTTTTTTTTTTTTTTCTCAAAGAATTAACTCAACACTCTTTCTAATGCTCTTTTTATGATAAGTTTTGCTTTGTACAAATAAGTTTGCGTACTAATTTGCGTACTAATATTATTGCCTTCATATTCTAAATTCAAATTAGAACTATTTTCAATAAAATCTATTTTCTGACCAATCATATTGAAAAGATGCGCGTATTAATGCGCAGAATCGCTTACAATTATATTTTTCCTTTTATGATTTGATTTTCTTTTTTAAATCTGAGGTACGTTATCTTCTCTAAATATGATCATGTTCATTTATTTATGGAAACTTGAAGCTTTACGATCCTATTAATTTTGTTGCCATATGATTTGCAAATTTGATATATTTCCTTCAAAATTTCTATAAAATATTATTTGAATACGAAGTTAATTTTAAAAATGTCAACAATAATGAAAACATAACTAGGTTAAGATTTTTGACTTTCTCGCAATATTTGAAAAATGATAGAACTAAAATATCCTCTGGTTTGGTCAAAATCAAATTACAAGACAACACATGCACCTAACAATTAAGGTGGCTGCAAGTTTGAGATTTTATTACAAAATCCGAAACTAAAAATTGGTAAAAAAAATAACTACCACATTTTTAATATATATAATTATCTATTAGATTTTTTTATTTTATTGTAACATATAATTAGAAAAACAACGAAATAATTTTGAAAATATTTGGGAATATTTTATTGTAATATATAATTAGAAAAAAATTTCGTTCGGCAAATAAATGCTTTTACATTTGGAAATATTGAAATAATTATGACCAACTACAAAAAATATATTTTTGGAAAAGTCAAAATATTTATGGGTTTTTAAATTAATAATAGATATTACTTATTTTTAATATATTCATAATATTTTCCATCCAATAATTAAATACTTCTCAATAATTGGTGGGACCCACCACTTTATCAAATTCCAAAAAGTTAAACTCATTTCAATATCATATCTCACCATCAAAATACACTTTTTTTTTACAAACCATATTATCTCATCTCATTCTACTGTCTAATCGCATACTTTTTTTTATAAATTATCTCATCTCATCTTAACTTAAAAATTTTACTATTATTTAAAATATCTTATATCATCTCATCTAAACTACATAACTAAACGAAATCTTATTTGACATGATTGGCTGGTTTTGATCTCATCCTATATCATCTAAAATCGACTCAGTCTAGTCAGCAGTTTCATGTCAACTCGACATTAACAATCAGTTGTGTTAAAATTTAAATAAGCTTTTAAAAAAATAATCCATAATAAAACTTGAGCTTCCTATCTGAGCTGAAAAATGCCCATATGGCTATAAACACATTTTGTTTTTAATTAGAATTTATTCAAATTGAGATAGAAGATGACAAAATGGAGTATTTCATCTTTTTATTGTTGTATTTATTATAGACTAACATAAATCTTATATTAATTTTGGGCTCATAACGGAATGAGCAAAAAAACATTAACACCCGGATAAGCCTCTTCTCTAACCTCAAGTGTAATAAAATCAGTCAATTTGGATTACAGCAGTGCTATAGGGAAGCTCCCTTAATAGCACGAATTGCCAACGTGGATAATTTAAAAAATAAAATATAAAACATAAACAAAACAGAAGCTGCTTCTTTTCATGTACGAGTTCGGCAATTCGCCCATCATCGCGCATAGCTTATCGAGTTCAGTTTTTTTTTTTTTTTTGATAAACAGAATTTCATTCAGATCCAAAGCAAAATACTTAGTAACTTGATCAAACTATAGAGCATGGTCAACATAATCAGGGACATTTCCCCACCACATTTGAACATAAAAAACATTCCATACATATCTAGCTAATGTACTGTATACAACTCCATTACCCATTCGGTTAACATGCTCAATGCTAACTTTCTGGAAATAATTCATTAAGCTCTTTGCCTCCATAACTAAGTTTCTAGTAGTTGAGAAAGTATTATGGGTAGCTTGTAATTTTTGTACCATAAGCAAACAATCAGACTCAATCATCAGTTTAGGAATACCAAGAGGAATGCAAAGCTGCAACCCTCTTAACATGCAAGTAACTCGACTATTGCAGGTTCATTCCCTTCGGTTTCTAAAATAGTTGCTCCCATTACCACATTTCCTTAGCTCTCTCTTAAAATCAGCCTAATTCCAGTCTTCCTCATATCCGAGAAAACAACTCCATCAACATTAAGCTTCAAATAACCCCTTAATGGAGGCTGCCATTTACAAATCTTCCTCACCTCAGCAGTAATTGATAAGCTTAAATCTGAATAAGACTTATACAGAGATATTGCCAAGTTAGCTGCTGCAAAATGAGTAATAAACTCTTTCTCCATTTCCATCTTATTCCTCCTATACCAAACACTCCAACAAAGCACAAAAAGAAGAGTAAAATCTGCATCATTTCCTCTAGTCAAAACAGATCTCACATTTTCCATAAAACACTTATCAGGTTTAAAAGCAACACCATTGGAGCAAACCTCTGCCAGACTACTTGAAGCTGAGGACCAAAAAATAAGGCATGGTTAATATCTTTTCTAGTTTCTTCACAACCTCCCCCCCCCCCCCCCCCCCCATTGTAATATTTCTCTGTCTCAGGTTGTGTAGAGGAGGTAGTATATCCCTACAAGCTCTCCAAGCAAAAATTCTAATTTTTCTTGGAACTTTCATCTGCCATAGCTTTTTCCAAAGCTGCTTATCTTGCATCCAACTAGAGCTTTCACCAAACCACTTGAACTCAAAGCTTAAATCATCGTGTATGCACTTTTCACACTAAAACAACCATTTGACTTCTCTGACCAGTTTCATTTATCTCTGTAGGGGTAAAAGACAGCCTAATCTTTAAAATTTCCTTAGCCACTATTGGATTAAAGAGAGCTCTAACATCATCAACCTTCCATGTTCTTGCCTTCTGACATATAAGACTATCAACAATTGCATTTTCTTGAGAGGAAGGTAACATATTTTCACAGTCCACCATTAAGATTTTATGACCTAGGACCCAATAGTCTTTCCATATCTTGATAGAATCACCAGTCCCAACCTTCCATCGACACCCTTCAAGCAGCCATTTTTTTGCCTCAAAGATCCCCCTCCATGCATAAGATGGATGTAATCCCAAAGTAGCTTGGAGAAAAGTACCATTACGAAAGTATTTGGCCTTATAGATCCGTTGTAACAAAGACCCTTCATTTTGTAATATCCTCCAACCTTGCTTAACCAATAAATCCGTATTAAAGGAATGTAAGCTTCTAAAACCCATCCCACTTCTGAACTTAGAAGTATACAATTTTTACCAACTTAGCCAATGCATTTTCTACTCACTATCCCTCTGCCCCCCTAGAATCTAGCCATCATCCTTTCCAATTCTCTTCAAAAACTCAATGGCACCTTGAAACAAGAAATAGCATAAATGGGAATTGACAAAGCACTGCTTTAATGAGAACTTCTCTCCCATCTTATGATAACAGTTTTTCTTTTCAGCTTTGCAACTTATTCCACACCCTTATCTTAATATCAACAAAAGCTCTGGACTTGGACCTTCCCACTAGGTTAGGTAATCCTAGATATTTATTATATTGTTGGAATGTCCTAACACCCCACAAACTCAACAACTCTCTTTGTTTACCAGCATCAACATTTGTTTGAAAAAACCATAGCAGTTTTCTCTTTATTAACTTTCTGACTAGAAGTTTTCTCATACTTCTCTAAAACCCCCCTGAATATGTCTAGTAGTTTGAACATCAGCTCTACAAAAACTAATGCTATCATCTGCAAACAATAAATGACTCACCATTGGAGCCCCTCAGCACACTCTAATCCCCATCACAAGTTGTTTATTATCTACATCTTTTAACAAAGCAATGAGACCCTCAGTACATAGAAAAAATAGTAAGGGGATTCCCCTTACCTAATTCCCCTAATAGGTAGAATAGGTCCATGAGACTCCCCATTAGCCAAAACTGAGAAATAAACTGTCTTCACACATTGCATAATCAGCTTCACAAAACATTGAGCAAAACCCAATTTTAACATAATTCTTTTTCCAAAAAACTCCATTCAACTCGATCGTAGGCCTTGCTCATATACAATTTAAGGGATATATAACCTTTTTGACCATGTTTTTTGTGCCTCAAATAATTAACTAGCTCATAGGCTACTAAAACATTGTCAGTTATCAACCTTCCACCAACAAAGACACACTGTGACTCAGAAATAATAGCAGGCTATTCGCATAAAAAAAAAAATTATATCTGTAAGTGCACAGAATCGTAACAAGTAGTAAAGTATTTTAAAGAAAACGGATATCAAACCCACAAGGAATAATTATGATATTGAGTATTGAAATTGACTAAATTAATTACTATTTAGAAAACTGAAATTTGAAGAATGGTTTATCTAAGTTAAACTATAGAAAAGACCATTAAAATTAAGATTTTAAAGATAGTAAGAATAAATCTAGAGCGTTTGACTTCACCTAACAAATTCCACACAATTTATTCTTCCTCGTTATAGAATCTCAATTATCCCAAGTTGATGATAAAAATCCCTTAACCATTCAATATTTTCTCTCGAATAATATAAAAAATATCTCCAAGTAATAACTCCATATCTCTATGTGAATTTAACTAATTTAAGACTCATTAGGTTCTTTGAATTTTTCTTGAAAATCACACTAGTCGTGGTAAAGCATCTATGCTTTCGCTCAACTAATGGTGTTTAATCCTAGAGCTTTAATCACAAATCACCTCTCGATCTCATTGTGATTCAATAGATCGAATAATAGTTAGCTAGAAAGTTGCAAGCATTAAGAATAAGAAATAAACACTCAGTTATGGAAATATTGAAAAATAAAATAACTTGGAATATAAACTGTGTGTTCAATGCTAGGCTATATCAAAACTCTAGAAAATAGAATTAGTTCATAATGAAATTGAAAAGAATAAAACTGATATTTTTCGTTGAAGTCGGTTGATGAAACATGCGGCTCTCACCTCTGCTCTCCAGTTCCGCCTTCTCGAAAGAACACTTCAAGAATAAATTCTAGAACTCTAACTCAGACTTAGACTCTAAAACATAAAAACTCTCGACTCCGATTTAGAACTCTCATTCTGACCTATCCTCTATTCATCTCACAAGTCGAGATTAAATAGGCGTCGAAATTCAAATCTGGAAACAAGATAACTGCGGCTACAATTTAGCATACGGATTTGAAAAATAGTTTCTAAAGATAAATGTTAACATAAAAGAAATTATCCCAAGAATAATGAGATTATCTAAAATGGAAGATTCAGTGATATGCGACCTGAATTGTGGAGCTCAAAAAGATTTGGTCACCAACAGATTGATTGCAAAACTCAGATTTGGTGGTCAGCAGCCGATTGATCTCGGTCGGGAGGAATTATCCCACCGAGTAGACGCCGTGTGTGCTAAATATAACTGGCGTGGAGGTCACAAATGAACGGGCGTGGAGGTCACAAAGACCACATAGCCCTTTCCTCGCCTACCGAGTGGAAAGACTCCCGAAGGGGGTGAAAGACTCCTCTCGTCTTTTCTATTTGTTGCACACGATGTCGTTTAGGTTGGTCTTTTACGTTGGTCGTTTAGACTAGTCGCCCAATCTAACCGCCTAGAGCCTGGTCGCACCTTCTGGTCACGAGTCTCCTCTCCTACCGAGAGGTAAGTCTGAAATTTCTTTGCTGTCCACGGGACAAGGCTCCTTGCCCAAATCTCATCGGCTCTCTTCAGATCTTGCTGCCTCTTATCGGTCTGGATCCGTAATCTTTTATTTGGTACCAAAATGCTCTCCTTTTGTATTAAATCTTCTCATTCCTTCAAATCTAAGAAAATAAATATAAATATGTAGAAATAAAATAAAATCAATAGTATTGAAGGGAAAACGACACTTTTCATAAATAAAAGAGTAATAAAAATCACATTAAAATAACACTTATCAAAGGCAGAAAACATTGAGTCTATTCACTATTACCTTAGAAACTAGCTTCTACATCACATTAAAAAGACTAATTAGTCGAAAGTCAAAAACCAATTCACAAACCTTTTTCTTAGGAATCAAACTAATACGTGTATGATTGAGCTCTCTTGGCAAGTGACCAGAATTTAGTGTTTGTAAAATAACAGCAGTCACAGAATTACCAACAATGTCCCAATTTTTTTGGAAAAAAAAGGGAGACATACCATCTGGGCTTGGTGCCTTAGTTGGATGCATTTGCTGAAAAGCCACCCTTACTTCTCATCTGCTTGAAAAGATTTTGTCAATTCTGAATTCATCTCTTCTGTAACCTTTTGATGCACACAATCCAAAACTTCCACTTGGTTCCTCTGAGTAGAAGAAGTGAAAAGTTTTGTGAAAAAATCCACTACTAATATGTCCCTTTGAGCACCTTCCATTCAAACACCCCTCTCATTTTGTAATCTCTTGATAAAATTTCTTTTTATTCTACTTGTAGTTTGAGCATGAAAAAATCTAGTGTTTTGATTTCCTTTTTGAAGCCATTGGACTCGAGATCTTTGCCTCCACATTACTTCTTCTCTCAAGCCATAATTGCACCTCCTTTCTAGCTGAAATTACACCAACTGAATCAGGTTGCAAAGAATCCATAGCCTGAACACTCTGCAAATTTGTTCTAGCAGCATCTAGTTTCCTTCCACATTCCCAAAGGAATTTTTGTTCCACAAAACCAATTGTTTCCCACACTATCTAATCATCCTCATAATTCCCTCCATACTACATCTATCCACTCCAGTAATCCAAACATGATCAATAATCTGAGCAGATTTTTCTTAACCCACCCGCATAGCCTCAAATGAAAACTGTTTCTTTTTTCTCCCACTAACTTCAAGTTCTTCAGTTTCAAACCACACAGGTAGGTGGTATGAATGAGTAGCAACACCATGTTTTACCATAGCCTGAGGAAACACATGATAAAGTTGATTGTTCCCCAAGAATCTATCTAACCTTTTAGAAATGGATTTGTCCCCTTCCCTTCGATTGCACCATGTGAACTTTGGCCTCCTAAAACCCAAATCCCTCAAGGAACAATCCATAAGAACCTCCGTAAAAGCATCCATTTGATTTTTAGGACGTGGCCTCCTTCCCTTCTTCTCATTCAAATGCAAAATTTTATTAAAATCACCCCTAAAAGTCAAGGTTATTCCTCACCAGAATTAGGTGTTCTAATTAGATTCCAAGTCAAGTGTCTATTAGCAGTATCAGGGTGCCATAGACATCTGTGAATTTCCATTCTGACAAATCCCCCTTCTTAATTAAAGTCTCAATGTGATGCTTAGAATAACAATGCTAATCCACCGCTTTTGCCCACACAATCAATTGTAAAGCAATTACTAAAATGCAATTTAGACTTACAAATTTCCATAGCACGTGCCTTCATTTTGAAGAAACACCAGATTGGGATCTTTTTTCATGATCAAATAACGTAAAGCTCGAATTCTCTATGGGTTCCCAAGCCCACATGAATTCCAACATAAGGTTTTCATGGCTGTCGGCAGGGCTGGACCCCAGCCTCTATCGGTCTCTTCCACTCTAGAGAAATGCTTTCTTGTGAAGATGAGAAAGTCTTCCTCTTCTCTGCATGCAAACCCTTCGAAGCAAACGAATATGATATTCCAATGGCCAAAAGTTTCCTTTTCCATTTACGGGCTTCTTTATTTCCATTATTAATTGGACTCAGCATCTCTTGAAGGCCACCAACAGAATGGGCCCCTTGATCACATTCCAGAACAGAATCTCCATTCACTCGGTCCACTACATTCCCTTCACTAACACAACCCACTAGATTTCCCTCGTTAACATGCCCCACCAAGCTTCCTTCCATCCCTTCCAACAGTTCATTCAACTTTTCAAAAACATGCATGCGTGAAAGGCGCAAACCACCACCTACCTGACTCAACCGTTCAACATCACTAACCCCCACTCCTTCACGACTCCTCTTCTCATCCGAATAACTAGCATTGATGGAATTTTTTGAAACGTCCGCAAGGCTAGGAGCTGTTGATGCCGCAATTGTCTCCCCCACCTTATGTGCATTACTGTGCTCACTTGCCTGAACATCCCCCTCCGTAGACAGTTGATGACAGTCTAATGCTTTAGCTACTTTTCCACCAAGACCAACTCCACGCATCCACTGACCATAGGGAAGAAGACCCTGTTTCTCATCAAACTATCCCCATTATTCACATTCTCTTTGAGAATGACCAATTCTCCCACAAAAGCAACAAAAATCAGGTATTCTCTCATATGAGAATCGCACCCAGTAAGGGATACTAGAATCGATGCATAGCTTCTTCTCCCTTAACATAGGCTTTGTAATATCCAGACAAACTCGAACACGTAGAAATTTGCCCCAAGCAATTTTTCCATCAAGCAGATCAACCTCCTCAACTGTACGCAAAGCACTTCCAATCAGTCTTCCCACGGATTCACCTCGAGTCATTAGAGGCAAGCCATGAATTCGCACCCAAAACGACACTTCAATTAACTGCAACGTTTGTATTTGTTGAGAACCATCAAAATTTTTAACTAAGACCAAGTGTTTGTCAAAAGTCCAAGGACCATCCCTAATGACCCTGTCCTTATCCCTCACATCCTCAGATTCTAAAATTAAGAACTTTGAATCCAAATCTTGAATTCAAATCGACTTCATAGGATGCCAAACCCTACGCAGCATCTACTTTAGAGCATCCTTGTTATAATGTTTCGACGTCAACAATTGTAATATCAGACACTTCTCACCCCGCATAACAGTGTCTCGAACCACCTCTGCATCAACGAGGATGACTTCCTCTTCAGATTCTGTCAAAGATAGCCTACCATACAAGCCTTCCAATTCATCAGCCATAATCCATAGTAGTACACTCACAATAGATAGGGACCCCTGCACATGAAGCAGGAAAAAACCTCTACTTGTAGTGGAAGAGAGAGGAAAAAAGAATTTCGAAATTAAAACCTTAGGATTGTTAAAGGTGTCGTAATTTTTTCCATTCTTGAGTTCAGCATTTTGCCCATCTATTTTGCACAACTTCTCATTCATGCCAACCAGGAACTGCTTCTCCACGATTTCTTAGCAAATGAAGAGGATGACTCCAAAGAGCCATTTTACGAAAGGATTACAGCATACCGAGACAAATACATTGGGTTTTTCATATTCAAGTGAAGATACGCATTTCCTTAATCCTATTTTGAAGTTTTGTTGACAAAATCCTCAAGAACTTTTGGGTGTTGGACTTTGCGTGTGCATTTTCGTCTATGATCTCAAGGGTAGAGATTCATAGCATAATTGCAGGAAAAAAAAATCACTTCAGGGCATAAAAAAATTCTCCAAGTTATATATATAAGTACAAATATATTAGAAGTGACTACGAGGGAAAGTAGTGATTGAGATAGAGAACGACATAAAAGAGAGAGACAAAAGGAAATACGAGCAAAACATTGGTCTTTCCTCCGTCGAACAACTTTGCTTAATTTGAAGCTCGTGGGTGAGGCTCTGAAGAACCATCAGGTTGTGTTTTAAAAGAGGCCGGTAAATTTGACATTTCACATTATGATGAAGTGGAGGGTGTGCGTTCGTGCTACTGAACGGGTGTACTTTATATAATTTTTATTTGGATTATACCAGTTGCTTACTATGACTAGAGAATTTTTTTCCTCCCTCTCAAAAATCAACATTGCCAACAGCTACTTGGAGTGCACATTAGAGATATTATTTCATTTTTTTGGATCCCTTTGAACTTTTGATAAACCATTAGATGCAAACCTGATGAATGGCATGAACATGTTTTTCTTCAAAGACAATGTTATTTATATTTACAATTTAATTTACATTATAGCCATACGTGTTAATTTGGCAACTATTGAAAAATATGTAAATTTTAAAAACTCAAAATTTGAAATTTAGTTTAAAAAGGGAAACACTTAAATAAGACTACAACTCAATCTATACATACAATATTGTGCATAAAATTATAGTTACGTACTCTAGCATGCAATATTACTCTTTCTTCAGTATGTTTTTTTAATAGTTCGGTCATGTTAAAGGGGAAGGGGTTGTAAACTTTGCACATAAATATTAAAGAAAAATGCTATTCATCATCCACACAAACCACACACCACACCATTTTTTTTAAAATTTTTTTCTAAGAATAAAACAAAATAAAAATTAAAAATTTTTAAAAAAAATAAAAAAAATATATGGTATGTGATGTGTGGGAGTGATGAAGAGCAAAACTCATTATTAAATCACAGTGGGATTATCACATCTATTCGTTTATATAATGCCAGGTTTTTTTTTTTTTTCATTTATGTTTTTCGTTTTTTTTTTAAATTAATTTTCTGCTTCAATAATGCGGATAACCATGTTAAAAAACAACAAATGGAAACTATCAAAGATGTGGTCGAAGAAAAAAGCGTTTCAATTTTTTTTTTTTTTTTTAAATACGTTCGATTAGAATTAATAGCTTGCACATGGTAATTAATGATGAATGGACTGGATCAGACATCGATATAGTTGTCGTATTAGGGAGCTTTTTGACGGTGACTTTCATATATATTATTTTAATTAATTAAAAAAGAGCAAAACCTTTGACTGATATAATTAACTTGAATCATAGATATTAATTAAAAGCCAATTCGGCGTGCATGGTATTTATGAGGGTGGGAACGAAACCTTACGCGGTATGCTGAAATATCAGACCGTTTAATATTTATCCTGCTGCCATGGCACCAACATTTGATTATTTCTAATAAAACGTACGTATATATGGGACATTAATTAATTAATTGTAGAGAAAACCAACGTACTGTAGCTGACCATTTCATGCATGGAGGCCGCTGTACAATTGATCCAGCTTTGAATTGTTTGGTCCATATATAGGCGTCAGATGAGACTGTAGCAAGGCGGCTCATGATGATTTGCTTTAATTATTAGCACTATATATATACACAATATGAGCCTTGTGCTTCACATCCCATCTTGAAATATTTAGCTCCAATACGTTGATCTCCTCTGATCGGTACTGATCTCCATTCCATTTCTATAATTGAGCTGTATACTCCAGTACTAAATATTAGAAACAAGACTATTTCGGTTTTCATCTGTGAAGAAAGAGATCATCAAACATGGCTTCTACTGTTACCTGGGCATGCTTGATTCTTGCTCTATTCTTGTTTATCTCGAGCATGACATGCGAAGCACAGCTATCCTCTAAATTTTATGACAACACATGTCCGAAAGCACTTAGCACGATCCGAACAGCCACTAGAAGCGCCGTTTCTCGTGAGCGAAGAATGGCGGCATCGCTCATCCGGCTTCATTTCCATGATTGTTTTGTCCAGGTATGTAAAACTTGCAAGACACTTAAATTTTCCATTCATAATAATAGATAACATAATTATTATGAAACATCTTATTCATGTAGGGTTGCGATGCATCAATTTTGCTTGATGATACTCCCTCAATATTGGGTGAAAAAACAGCTCCAAACAATGCTGGTTCAGTGAGAGGATACGAAGTCATTGATGACATCAAGTCTAAAGTGGAGAACGTTTGTCCTGGTGTTGTATCATGTGCAGATATTCTATCAGTTGTAGCTCGGGATGCATCTGTTGCTGTGAGTCACTAGCTAGTACCTTTCTCAACTTGTATTAATTCTCTCCAAAGCATTCACGACGTATTAATTAGTAAATAACTTGATCTTTTCTACAACGAAATCAGGTCGGTGGACCATCATGGACGGTGAAGCTTGGAAGAAGAGACTCTACCACAGCAAGCCTCAGCCTAACCGAGACCAACCTTCCGAGGTTTACGGATAGCCTTGGCAGATTGACTTCCTTGTTTCGTGAGAAAGGTTTGAGTGAAAGAGACATGGTCGCCCTTTCAGGTTTGAGCCTAATTAACTCTTATATAATATATATATATATATATCTAAATATATATATATATATATATATATATATATATATATATGTATAGTGAAAGGATGGAAATTTTAATTATCACGACAACATGCATGCAAGGGCAAGATGACTAAATACCAGCGTACGTTTTCTATGAAATATTGCAGGATCGCATACAATAGGACAAGCAAGATGTGTGACCTTCCGCGGTAGGATTCACAACAATGCAAGTGATATCGATGCTGGGTTTGCTAGCACTAGAAAGCGCAAGTGTTCACTTGCTATAGGTACCGACGACGAGAAGATAGCACCGCTTGATTTGGTGACACCCAATTCTTTTGATAATAATTACTTTAAGAATCTCATTCAGAAGAAGGGTCTTCTCCAATCTGATCAAATACTATTTAGTGGAGGATCCACAGACAGCATTGTTACAGAGTATAGCAAGAGCCCTTCAACTTTCAAAAATGATTTTGCGGCTGCTATGGTCAGAATGGGAGATATCGAACCCATCACGGGTTCTCAAGGACAGATACGAAAACTTTGCAGTGTTGTCAACTAAGCTGTCAAGAGCAAATCTATTCATTTTCTCATTTCTTTTGGTAAAAAAAATGCCATAATTAAATTGATTGTTTTTGTATTGAGTAAATAAGAGATAGGCCGGGACGCGTAACCTGAGACGTTCCATTTCGTATGTGTTATCATCTGCAAAGCAAAACAAGTACTGTAAAAGATGAATGACTTTCCAGACTGTAATTAACATTCCAGGCATAAGCATTATTTGAGTGATCTAATAATATTAGCAATATTTGTCTGTCTCAATCTTTTGTACAATTACTTACTTCTTTCTAACGTGCACGTCGATCTCTATAAGCTATATATATATATATATATATATATATATATATATATATATATATATATATATATAACAGCAAAATAAGGAAAAGCCGAAGCTGACTGAAGAAGAAGAGAAGGAAGGAAATGGAAGAAACAAGATATATTGCACAATAATTAAATTATGCAAGCACAAAATAAACAGGCAGTTAAACCAGCCATATGCATGTATGAATATGCAAAATTAATTGTAATAAACATATAAGTTTTATTAAAATTAACAAGTTTAAAGTAATTACATGTGCAAGGTAGTGCAGATTTGTACTTACAGAAATCAGGATAAATAAGGAGACTCAAGAACAGGTCAGAGAGGATCAGAAGTTTTCTCTCGAGTGAGTTCTGGTTTGAGTTCTGCCTCAGCTCAGAATAAGGTTCTCATTTTATAGCATAAGGAGTTCCTGTTTACAATTATTAGAGTAAAACAGTAAATCAACCCGTGAGTGAACAGCGGGAACTGTTTAGGCACGGGGCTCAGAGTATCATTATTGTGTCTCTCCAGCTGTCCTCGTGGGCGGCTACTTTCGGCATAAAATGACAAAATACCATTCGGTCGTCTCTGTGTCTTCCAGCTGTCTGTGGTCGGCTGCTTTAGGCACAGGGTGACGAATATCTCAAAGAGGACTATGGTCGGTCTTCTTTGAACTCAAGTAGTAGTCAATCATCTTCCAGCTTGGGAATGCCTTCTGAATCATGACCAAATATATTACTGTATGAAGCTTCTGAGGATGCTTCTGAATTCTCATCGTTTTTAGAATTATCACTCGTAGACTTAGACAGTTGTTGCTCCAACAATTTTATTAAATCTTTTTTACCAAGTCTGTTGAGGATATTATCTTTAGCAGACATAGAAGATTTCTTTGAAGATGAGCTGATGGCTTTTCCTTTTGATGAAGTAGTTGGTGAATTAGGGGCCCGAACTATCAAGAGGTATTCGGGGACTGGTGAACCAGATTTGATTGCTAGGAATTCCTTCTTGTCTTGCAAATCAGGAGCGACTTGAGGGAAATCTTTAATCATCTGGTTGATCACTTTTTCAGTATATCCAAATCTATCCCACCATTTTGTGAAATAAGCTCGATCAATTATATCAGCATTTTTCTCATAAGTCCATTTAAAGATTCGCGGTAGTTTGTAGTTTTTGCAAAAATGGAGCTCATAAGAAAACATCTGTGAATGCCAGTTTAGTTTTGTACCAGCAACTTGTTGATAAAATGTAAAAACTCTGGCGAGCTGCTCGGAAAGATTCTGTGAAATTAATCTGAATTGGTCCCACCATTGGAGGAACCAATAAGGAAAAGTTCCTTTGAATCTTGTTTCAAAATTAATGAACCATGAATGGCTCATATCTGGTACTTGAAAGAACATGAAACGTCTCCAGGTAGTTATGTAATCAAAATAATTATAACTCAGTGCAGAGTCTGAGAGTCTTTTGGGAGTCTATTGGTTTGTTCCCCATTCGGCCTCTGTCATGACTCGAAGGATATAAGCACTGTGATAGATTAATTTGGTGGAATCATTCTTATCATAAATGAGTTTTATGACAAGAGAGTTGGTGAGAATTAAAATACTAGAATAATACTGGAGATTTTTGGAGGAATCTTCAGGTATCTAGTGGAAATTAGGGAGGAAATAGGAATAGGCTATTTTGAACGGATCTGTTAGGTTAGAACGATTAGGTTCTATGTGAAACAGATGGGTTATAAATGGCTTCTTCATGTATTCAGATTTTCCTTTTGGAAGGAAAAATTGAGGAGTAATCAAAGTAGGACCTTTTGATGCCACTGCTTTCGCATATGGATCAAAAGGTGTAGAAACCGTAGACGCAAAGGTCGCCGGTTGCACAATTTTACCAAGAGGTGTGAACCTATTGGCAATATCCAGTGCTGTTGATGAGGCACTGGGCACAGTGGTGGATCCAGACTCATTCTTGATGAGTTTTATACTGGGTATTGGTGGTGGGGGGTTCACTCTCTGTTTCTCTTTTCCTTTCTTCTTGCTTACGCTCATGGTTGGGTGTCTGCAAGAACTCTCTGGTAAGAAAATCAGGGATAGAATTATCAATGCCTTTGATGTATTCAATATCAAAATCAAAAACACTTAAAATACCTTGCCATCGTGTAAAAATATGTTTTGATGCAATATTTTCAACATCTTGTTCTAAAACAAATTTGACACTCATGCAATCAATACGAAGAAAAAACTTTTTGTTTAACAAATCAGATTGAAATTTAGAAATACATAGTACTATAGATAAAATTTCTTGTTTAATAGTATTATATTTTTCTTGTGCAGGATTCCAGGTTCCAGAATGGAAACGAACAATTTGTTCGGAAGAACCTAGTAAAACAGATTGTTTCAGAATGCCACCATAACCAATGTTTGAGGCATCTGTTTCAACAATTTTAAATGAATCAGAAGTGGGGATACCAAGGCATGGAAGAGTCTTGACATGTGCTTTGATTTTCCTCACGATTTTAGTACGGAATTCTGTCCAAGGGAGAGGATTAGAAAGAAGTCGTTTGAACAAGGGACGACATTGTTTCCTCATATCCTTGTAGAAATCAGCAACATAATTAAGAGATCCTAAGAATCTCTGTAATTGATTTTTGTCAAGAATGACATCAGGAAATTTGTCAGCAAAATCAATGGCTCTTTGGATCGGCCTGATTTTCCCTTCAGAAATATCATAACCAAGGAATCTGATCTTGGTTTGGAATAGTTTGATCTTTTTCGCAGAAACGACAAGACCATTGAGTCTAATGATGTCTAGAAATGAATTCAAATATTTACAGTGTTCATCAATAGATTTAGAAAAAATAAGGACATCATCTATATAGACGATGGTAAAAGCAGAGAACGAGTTGAAGACGTTGTTCATGATATGTTGGAACTCACTAGGGGCATTTTTGAGACCGAATGGCATTACATTCCATTCGAATGACCGAAGGAGGATACAAAGGCTGTCTTATACCGGTCTGACTCGGCTATCTGGATTTGTCAAAACCCAGATTTGAGGTCAAATTTGGAAAAAACTACAACATTACTCAACCTATGAATTAAGTCATTTTTGTTGGGAATAGGGTACCTAATCCACTGTAAGACTTTGTTCAAAGGTTTGTAATTAATGACTAGATGAGGGGAACCTCTTTCTAGTTCAGCATTTTTCCGGACATAAAAGGCTAGACAAGACCAAGGGGACTTGCTTTATCTAATTATGCCTTTTTTCAAAAGATCTGCAATTTCCTTTTTGCAGAATTCTAAAATCTGACTATTCATCTAAATTGGTCTGGCTTTAGTGGGGATGGTGCTTTCATCAAAATTTTTGATATAGGGAAGAGAAACGATGTGTTTCTTCCTATGCCAAAAAGCATTTGGTAAATCAAAACAAACATAAAAAACAAGATGCTTGTTAAAATCATCAATTTTTGAAAGTAAAATTTGCGAAGATAATTGTTCAGAAATCTTTTTATATCTTATTTCCTGTTGGAGGAAATTCAAATGCTTTCGTTTTGCAAAAAACAAAGATTTCAAACCTTTATCTTGATCAATCTCTTGACGAGATGCAAATTTGAATTTGATATTTTGACCAAAAGGGTCGGTAGTAATACCATCATTTTCAGTCAAAAAAGGATATAAAGCAGAGATAAAAGGAATGCCTAAAATCACTTTGTCAGACATGTTTTTAACTAAAACAAAAGGGATTTTAAAGTAAACATTGTTCTGAAAAACATGAGCGTTGTTAAGCTCATATGTAATTTTCATCTCAGATCCATTTGCAGAAAATATCTCTCAGAAGATTTTTCAAAATATTTACCAGGAATGAGTCATTCCTGAATGCAATTCAGGTCTGACCCGGAATCAATCATAGCAACAACAGAAAATTGAAAATCATGGGCGACCACAATGGTAACCTTTGAAAACCATTTTAGAGGAATGATATGATAGATCAAACAAATCTGGTTATCACCAGCTAACTCATGTTGGCTTGAACCAGAATCATTTGTTTGCTCATTGTCAGAAGGAATATCCTGATCAAGTTGTTTATCGATTTTAAACACTAAAAATTCTTGTTTTAAAATCTCATTTTCAGACTTAAGGTTGTTTACCTCAGATCTGAGTTCAACGATTTCTTTTTTAACAAGATTTATTTCGTGTTATAAATCATTTGTAGAAATTTTCTTGGATTTTTTCTTTTGAAATCTTTCCAAGATTTCTTGAAAACTAATCCTTTGCTTAGCGGATTCTGGTACTTGGCGAGCCATAACCTTTCTTAACTTAAGAATATATTCTTCCTTAAGTTCAGGATTTGTTATTTGAAAAATCAAGGTTAGCAATATGTTTTCTTGTTCTTCAGATTTGGACAAGACATGGATTGTCTTACCTTTTGTTTGGCAACAAGTATCATTACAATTGCAACCTAGCTTAGGACCAGTAGAATCTAGAGATTCAATTTTCGAGTGATATTCTGAATCACTAGAACTGAACTCAAGGATATCAGATGATGAAGACGAAGCTATTTCTAGGAGTCGAAATAGTTCTTCTTTATCATTGTTATCAATATTCAACTGATTAAACTTTTTTTTTAATTTTTTATCTTTTTTGGCTTTTTGGGGGCATTTATCAGCGAAATGTCCTGGATTGCCACAAATAAAACATTTTCTTTGAGAAAAATCTTTAGATTTATTTTTCTTAGAAAATGGTTTTTTATAAGTTTTCTTATAAAATTCATCACGGGGTTTTCCCCTGATGCCACCATGAGGTTTAAAAAACTTGTGCTTCCTTTTAGAGGGAGCCATAGCAGGAAGTCCAAATTGTTCACAAAATGTTTCCATTTCGTATTTGACTTTCTTGCTATTTCTCATCTGCTCTCGAAGCATTATTTGATCATTACACATACTAATACCAAGTTTCTTGATTACTGCACAAATATCACCATAGGTGTATGCATCGTAATTAAGAGACCCAGCAATAGTAAGTTCATCATTCACTTTGTAAGCAAACCAGCGAGGTAATCCATCAATAAATTTCTGCTTCCAATAAGGCTTCTGACTATCATCACGAAGCATTACTTTGGAAATGAAAACATCTTGGTACCATCTATAATCAGACATCTGATGACATCTAAGATTATTTAACTGGTCGCTGATGCGGCTAGTTATATCAGATGGTGTGCCAATGAAATGTTTTAAAATTGTGTAAATCAAAGTATTAACTCCATCAGATTGGACAGATCCAATAGATTCATCAAAAATAGGTAACCCTTCATCATTACACTTGACAGCATTCTGAATGGTTTCCTTGGCATCTCTGGTTAGGTGTTTATCCCACCAGTTTCTTAAAACACTGGAAAAACCTTGTGTTAAAATCTTAACAATATCAGGTTGTCTGATATTGTTGTTCACATAAGCATTTGCTACAAGGGACATCTTACTTATGGTATTCATGATCTCTTGTTCAGAGAAACCATCAATATTCCATTCGTAAACCTTGTCAGCAGAGTAAGAAGATTGGCTTTGAAAAACTTTTTCTTCAAACTGTAAATCAGGAGGAGTAGGCCTGGAATACCAGTTCTTCGTCAGACTCATTGGTTTGGGTCCTTTTGAAGAGAATCTGGCAATTTCAGGTTTTAACACAATATCTTGAAAATTCTTTTCAAGTAAGTCAAGATCCCTTTCTTCAGAAGAGTGATCGTTAGAAGACTCATCTGTAGTTTCAACAAGAACTTCTTCTTCTATTTCTTTATTAGACAAAGCACTAGTAGAAGGCTGTTCTCTTTTTAGATCATTAAGCATTTGATCAATCTTATCTAAAGTCTTTGCCTAGGGATTTTTAAAATTAATTTTGGCTCGACTTTCGGGTAAGATAATCAAAGGTTTTTCAATCATTTTCTTTGTTTGATCTGTATTCAAAACCAAAGGAATAGGATCAGGTTTTTCAACCTTTTCTTCAATCCGATCCAACTGTTGTCCGATTGTATGAAGAGCAAGATTCACAAAGTTATTTTGAGAAATAACCTTTTTTGTTTCTTTGAGAATCTTGTCTTTCTCAGGATCTCTAGAAACAGTTTTCGAGATTTTGAAAGGTGAATCAGATATCTCAACCCCTTTGTGGGTGATGAGAACAGTCTCCAAAGGCGGATGGCTAGACTGGACTACCATTTTGCCTTCTTCCTTGAAAAAATTAGTTTTAACAACATTCAAAGTATTGTTAGAAACATAAATATTTTCAACAAAGTCAAAGAAAAGAATATGCTTTTGTTGCTTATTCATTTCTTCTTTCCATTTCTGTTTAATTCGTTGTTTTTCTTTTTCAGAATACTTTGTATGGTAGGCTTTTCGCCTAGCACTATTTTTTGAAAGTTTGTATTCTTCAAAAAGATAAACAAGATCAAACGCAAATGGTTTATTCAACACAGTTAAACTGTGATGAACTTGTGGTGCAACAGGAGCTACCATATCTGAAGCTGTAGGTGATAAAGATGAGTCATCTTCTTTATCGGCTTTATTATGAGTAGGCTGGTCTTTGGAGGATCCAGCATCCTGTGCAGAGTAAAAAGCATAAGTAACTTAAGAGGACGTAGAGAGTCCTTTCAGTTTTAAAACAGGATTAACAGGTTGGGCCATTTTAACAGAATCTTCCAAAAATTGTTTGAGATTTTGTTCTCTTCTTACTGGAATTTCTGACCCTTCAAAAGAAGAACTAGATCTTGCAAAAGAATTTCTTCTTAGTCTTGGAGATCTAGACTGATCAAAACTAATTTTAATGGTTCCATCTAAATACTGTTAAATGTTACTTGGGTAACTGTCAACAGGGTTTCGGGGAATAGGAGGAACCTCATCTTCCAAAATCCATTCTTTGGGAAGAATTATATCTTTCCAAAAAATCATTTTTGGAGTCGAAACATCCGCATCTGGGGTTGAACTCTGGATCAGAAGAGTTTTTCTCTGGATGGGTTTTGCAATAGCCTTTGGATTTAAACTCGTTTTTAAAAGACGATAATAAATCCTGTAAATCAAAGTAAGGGGTTTGCTACCCTTAAACATATCATAACCAGAAGTTAAAATATTTAAAGTCAAACATTTTAAAATATGTTTATCATCAAGAGTAAGTGTTAAATCAGGATAACAATTAAAATGGACTGGTCCATCCGTTAGAGAGGATTGGATCATTCCGAGAATACTTGCACAATAATTAAATTATGCAAGCACAAAATAAACAGGTGGTTAAACCGGCCATATGCATGTATGAATATGCAAAATTAATTGTAATAAACATATAAGCTTTATTAAAATTAACAAGCTATATATATATTATCACTACTAGAAATTTGACAATTTAGTCCCTAATATTAGTTGTTTAAGATGAAATTTAAATTTCGTCCAAAAATATTGAAGTGGTGTTTTACCCGAACTATAGTCTCAAGGACGAAAAACATAATGTCCCAAAAGAGAAAATAGTTTGAACTTAATGTAATCAGTTTGAACGGTCATGTATTTTACATTCGAATGTTGTGATAAGTGCTCGAATAATATTTGTGGCAGGATGTTTTATACAATGGCAAGGGAGGGTTGCACCTAGTTTGAGACCATTCGTTTGTTGACCATCATCTGCTGGATCCTCATCCTCAATATCAGGCGACACCGCTTGTCCCTTCAACCAATGGTGTAACGTCCATCCTCGTGGTGTGACTTTTAGAAAATAGTTTTTAAGAAAAGGAGATGTGAATTAGTGATCCTTTTTAAAACTTTTTCTCTTTCCTTCCCAGGACATGAAAGGTCCTAAGTTTAAAACTATAATCTACTCTATAAATATAAGAGATGGTTTTGCAGTGGGAATCATTAAGTTAAATAAAAGGCCTTTTACCAAAATATTTTTTCATACTTTATACAAAATGCCTAGGCTTTGGTTACTCCTCTTAGCCTATGTCTGTCCTGACACTTCGTCCTCATGTTGTCTCTGTGAGGGGGAGGGACATACATAAAAACTAAAATGAGTTGAATACTTAGTAAACATTACTTCATACAGTTAAAATATGCTAATATAGGTTTTCAGTCATGCATTCATCATTCCATACATACTATACATAGGACATACATTCATTTAAACATTGCAAGGTGGGGTTTTCTTTAAAAAGGTTTTCTTTTTGTAAAATGTTTTCCAACACCTCGTGTCTTCATTTCTTAAAGAATTAGAGCATACATACATTTTTTTATCACTTTCCTTTGGCCAGAATACACTGTTAAGCCCCATGTGTTAGGGTTAGCGGTCTTCTTTTAGACATGGATTCCGTCTGTGGCCACAGGTTGGGAATCCGTTTCAATTAGGGGGTAGCATTGGGTGCACTGTCAGTACTACTTATCCGACATTCCGATCTGCCCAACCCTTTTGTACCATCAATCATTCAACCATGGCCGTTAGGTATTTTCATACATTAAAATATTTATTTCCTTTCGTTCCTTTCATTTTCAGTCCTTTTCATTTATCAGTCTGTTCATTTCATAAACATCGTTTAAAGGTATAAGCTTGAACATCATCTTTCAAGGCATCATTCAAAACCCAGTTCATGACATCATTTTAAAACGTAAGGCATAAACCTCACCATTTCGTTTAATGGAAAATGAAGACAATGGATACTATGTATAACATCCATCAGCATGCATACAATTATAACTTTGGGTGCACAAATAGGGGCTTCCAATGAAGGCCATACATATATATATCTTTAAACACCTATACTTGGCATACTTTTCATAAAACATCATTTCATTTCATTTCGTAAAACATCATAAAAAGAAACACTTCTTTTTCATTTTCATATAGTTAGAAAACTCTATAAGAACATGAATATAATATTTACCTGGATTGCCATACTCATTTTATGTAGTCCATTCATGTGCGTGTCAGATGGCAACCTACATGCACACACATACCTTGATGTCATTCTCTATCTAGTGCATAAGCAACTAAACTAGAAAAAATAGACAACACTTCACTTAGACTTTCCACACTTAGTCACACTCTCATTCTATCCATGTCTTCTATGTTTTCCTTTATCATGTGTCCTCTTTTTGGGACCTTCTTGAGGTCACTTTTTCAAAACTACTTCGAGTGCTTATCCTTTAAGGTGAACCATGGAAAAGTGAACCTCCATGGTTTACCTTAAAGTTAAGACACACTAACACCTTCTCACATGCTGCCTACTTCACGTTCTTATCCTTAAAGATGAACCTCCTTGATTCACCTTAGGGTTAAGACACTAGTACCTTCATCTTACTCTTCCTATCAACAAAATCCCGATGCATAACTTGAACTGACCCGGTCATGCATTCCAATCCTAGTCCATACACACGTCACTTTTTTCCTACATCCTAGCCCACACCTCATCCTCATTCCCATCAATGCATGCCACTTAAATTTAAGCCAACTCTGAGGATTACACATCGTGTACCTATGCTTAAGATATATTACCCATTACATATGGTAAATTTGTCTGAAACATGTGTCTAACCAGATTACACATGTATCATAGCCCCATTTATTGCCTAAGACCAACATATATTCCATTGAACGCCCGCTTGTGTAAACAAGCTCCATACTCCAATACTAACCTTCACTTAAACCCGATTGGCATGACCATTCATGCTACCCGTCCAACTTCACAGTTCATCCCAATACTTAACAGGACATAACCACATCAACAACTACACCTCCCATCACACCATGTAGCTCGAAACTACTTCCAAGCTACATCGTGATCCTATCACCTCATATGGCATCCTGCGACTTCACCAACTCCTCACTCATTAGAAGCACGACTTCTCACTTACTCCTATCACTTCATGACATCTAGTCATTCTCCCTCTACGTCACTGTTACACCACTCCGTCACTTCACACCTACAGCAACCATAAGACTGCTACACGTTGACACCTGTCATTTAGACTATCAGTCACATCATAGCTACTGTGAGACACTGTTCCACTGTTCCTGACATTACTCATCACACTCTAAGCTCTTCAGCTACGTAACCATTCACTACTTTGCGACATGCCATACGACACATCACAACATCACCACATGGAATACACTCCACTTGTAGTCCCTTCACAAGACACTATGGCACGTACTACTACGACGCATGCCACACGGTGCATCACTCCACCACGTAGAGTACACTCCTTGTGTACTCCCTTCACATTACGCTATGCCACACAGAGTACACTCCACGTGTACTCTTTCCAATCCACACCAAGTACATCACCACTACAACACATACTTGACCACCACACTTCACAGTACAGTCCACAACACAACTACATAACACACTTCCCAACTATGCCCAACATTTCACATACACGACCACACTTCACATCACCACACTACACAACGAACTCCACCAATACCAACAACACAGTCTACAATCTAACCAATCAACTAACATAATAACGACGGTGAAGGGAAAGAGAGTTATACCATCTTCGGGATTAAACCATGCATTGCTCGCTGCCTAGCACAACTAGTGGCATCAGAAGTCACTGGCTTGGGCGGTGACGATTCCGTCGTGGTCACCACTGTGATCTTACAATGGGACTATTTCGAGTGGATAGATCAAGGGTTTCTCAACTAGACCTAGGCTTTGGCAAGCTTAACGTGACTGTGGAGGGTAGTCAACATGGCAGGGAGTTCGTGGGTGGCTGAGGAAGGGCATACGTGTCGGCTAAGGCCATGTACGGTGGCGGCTAGCCACGTATAGTGGCTATTTTGGGAATTTGGGAGCTGTTTGGGCATTGGGCTAGGCTATTAGGGGTTGGGTTGAGGTCTTGGGGTGGTGGCCTCGTGGTGGTGTCGAGGTGGCACACGACGGAGACATGGTGGCTCGTGGAGGAGCTTGGGTTGTGGGTCTCAAACAAGGGAAATGGAGGGGAGCTTGGTTGGCTATGGCTGGGCATGGAAGAGCTAAGGGAGGTTCTAGGAGGCAGGTGGTGACGTCTGGGAGGTGGCAGGGTGGCCTATGGCAGCAGATCTGGCCACGAGGTGGAGGAGAAGCCGTGGGAGAGTGAGGGTGCGTGTGGAGGCTAGGAGGCCTGGCTGGGCATGGGGAGGCTAGGGGATTGTCATCGGTGAGGGAGAAGGCTGATGGTGGTGGTGCGACGGCATGGGGGTGGCTTACGGCTGCGCTATAGGGAGAAACCCATGGGTTTTGTGCGTGCATGCACTAGAGAGGGAGAAGGATTGTTATGGGCTAGGTTTGGCAGTGGGGATTGTTAGGAGGTCGTGGGGCTTGGTGGTGGTCACTAGGCTAGCATACAGCGGCAGTGGGAGGAGATGGAGGGAGAAACCGATAGGAGAGAGGGGGCTCGCGTGAGGGAGAGGAAGCTGCTGTGAGGGGCTCGGTTCGGCAAGGTGGTCGCCGATGATGGCTAGAGGTGCGCTGGTGGTCGGCAGGATGGCTGTGATGGAGGCATGGGGCTGGGATGGAGAAGCAAATCAGGTTAGGGGGAAAGGGGCTTTTGTCGGGCATAAGGGGAAAGGGAAGAGAGAGAGGAAAAGTGGGGAATGAGGGGCTAGGGTTTCCGTTTTGGGTATTTAATCCCAGCCCTTCATCTAGGATCCCTAATCTAAATCCAACGGTGAGGATTAAACTTGGAAATGAACTAACTTAAAATAGATAATTAAATATAAATATCATATCATATATTTAAAATCAACTATAATTTATGAAATACTAATCTTTCATCATTAAATAAATGATGAAGTTTTGCCAAACATTTTTAAGAGAATAAAACCATCTAATTAATTAGAGTTTTCAACATAATGTAAATCCCCTAATATTTTTAAATAACTAAAATCATTTAGATAAAATATAATATTTTTGGGGCTCCCAAAATATTATAATTGTCTTAAAATCATGCTTGGTTAGATAACACTGGAAATACCCCATTTAAAATATTTCTTGGACATTTAAAATATTTTGAGGGCCTTTAAAACACTAGGCTTAGTTAAAATCATCAGCTATATTTAAAAACATAGCTTCAATATTTAAAACTCGTAGACAAGACTCGTGACCAATTGAGAGAAAAAGGAGCGGGTTGTTACATTCTCCCCTCCTAAAAATTCTGTCCTTGGAATTTGCTAATACTTGAAACAAACCTGTTGGTGTTGGTTCCCCTCATCGTCTTCATTCTTCCATACATCTTCATAGCTCCAATCAGTCCTTGCATAGTACCTTGCATCCTCACGTCCTGGTAATCTTCCACTGAAATACTCGCGTTGTCTTCAATTTTTTAATCATGTCAGTCGTATTGCACTTGTACCCTCCACACTACAATCCTCACTAAAAAGGTTCTAAGTCGCCATCGCATCCTCGACTTGGTCCTAACTTAGCTCGTAGCGGTCCATGCACTCTGTAATTATCGCTATCTACCTATTGTTTCTAATCTATTCCTTTCATAAATATGTAACTACTTCTAGGCGTTCCTAGCATTCCATCATTCATTCCTTCTTTCTTAGCTACCTCCAGTCTCTATCACTTCCTTCATTCATGCACTTAACATAACCTTTCCTAGTAGGTGCCGTTCTGACATGCATGCATTGTCTATGTCATACTAAAAAAATATCATAACATTAAAACATAAAGACTTTCATATACTTACTGTAGGACGAGACATGCCTTGGGAGGACTTCAGCCTAGGTTTTTCCTTCACTTTCAATTTCTCTTTTCAAAAGTTTTCTTTCTTTGTAAAAAGTTTCTCTCTTTTATTTTAAAAACTTTAAAGAATCTTTAATAACCTGAGTTTTTCTCTGATATCACCCTGTAACGCCTGTCCTTATGATGAGACTTTTAGAAAATAGTTTTTAAGAAAAGGAGATTGGGATTACTGATCTTTTTAAAACTTTTTCTCTTTCCTTCCTAGTATATAAAAGGTCCTAAGTTTAAAACTAAAATCTACAATATAAATATAAGAGAGGGTTTTGCAGTAGAAATCATTAAGTTAAATAAAAAGCCTTTTAAAAAAAATACTCTTTCATACTTTATACAAAATGCCTAGGCTTCAGTCACTATTCTCTTGGCCATGCCTATCCTGACGCTTTGTCCTTATGTTGTCCCTGTGAGGGGGAGGGATATACATAAAAACTAAAATAAGTTGAATACTCAGTAAGCATTACTTCATACAGTTAAAGTATACTAACATAGGTTTGCAGTCATGCATTCATCATTCCATACATACTATACATAAGACATGCATTCGTTTAAACATTGCAAGGTTGGTTTTTCTTTAAAAAGGTTTTCTTTTCTAAAACGTTTTCCCACACCTCGTGCCTTCATTTCTTAAAGAATTAAAGCATACATATATTTTTTTTATCACATTCTTTTGTCCGGTACACACTGTTACGCTCTGTGTGTTAAGGTTAGCGATCTTCCTTTGGACCTACATTCTGCTCGTGGTCACAGGTTGGGAATTCGTTTCTGTCAGGGGTAGCACTGGGTTACCTATTTTCATGCATTGAAACATTCCTTTCCTTTCAGTCATTTCCTTTTTAGTCTATGCATTTCATAAATATCATTTAAAAGCATATGTATAAACGTCATCTTTCAAGGCATCATCCAAACTCAGTTCATGGCATCCTTTTAAGACATCTTGTAAAAGCATAAGGAATAAACCTTACCATTTTGTTTCATGGAAAATAAAGATAATAGATACTAAGTATAACATCCATTCACATGCATACAATTATTACTTTGGGTGCACAAATATGGGTTGCCAAGGAAGGCCATACATACATATATATTTAAACACTTATATTTAGCACACTTTTTATAAAACATCATTTCATTTCATAAAGCATCATAAAGAGAAACATTTCATATCATTTAGAAAACTCTAAAAGAGTATGAACATAATACTTACCTAAACTCCATGCCATACTCATTTTATGTAGTTCATTCATGTGCATGTCAGATGTCAACCTACATGCACACACATACCCTTGATGTCATTCTCTATCTAGTGCATAAGTAACTAAACTAGAAAACACTGACTACATTTCACTTGGACTTTCCTCACTTAGACACACTTTCCTTCTATCCCGATCTTTTATGTTTTCCTTTATCACGTTTCCTCTACCTGGGACCTTCTTAAGGTCACCTTTTCTGAACCACTTTGAGTGTTTATCCTCTAAAGTGAACCTCCATGATTCACCTTAAAGTTAAGACGCACTAACACCTTTTCACATGTTTCCTACTCCACGTTCTTATCCTTCAAGGTGAACCTCCTTGATTCACCTTAGGGTTAATATACTAGTACCTTCATCTTACTCTTCCTATCAACCACATCCCGATACATAACTTGAACCGACCAAGTCATGCATCCTAACCCTAGTCCATACACACGTCACTTCCTTCCTACATCCTACCCCACACTTCACCCTCATTCCCATCCATGCATGCCACACAACTTTAAGCCAACTCTAAGGCTTACACATGGTGTACCTATACTTAAGACAGATTATCCATTACCTATTGTAAATCTGTCTGACACATGTGTCTAACTAGATTACACATGTATCCTAGCCCCATTTATCGCCTAAGACCAACATATACTCCATTGAACTCCCACTTGTGTAAACAAGCTCCATACTCCGATACTAACCTTCACTTAAACCCGACTAGCATGACCCTTCATGCTGCCCTGCCAACTTCACAATTCATCTTAACACTTAACACGACATAACCACATTCACAACTACACTTCCCATCATACCACGCAGCTCGAAACTACTTCCAAGCTACACCGTGATCCTGTCACTTCACATGGCATCCTGCCACTTCACCAACTCCTCACTTATCACAAGCACGACTTCTCACTTACTTCTGTCACTTCGTGACATCTCGTCATTCTTCCTTTATGTCATTGTTACACCACTTCGTCACTTCACACATACAACAGCCATAACACTGCTACACGATGACACCCATCACTGGGACTATCGGTCACTTCATAACTACTCTGGGACACAATTTCATAGTTCCCAACATTACTCATAATGCTTTACACACCTCAACTACGCAGCCATGCATTTCTTTGTGACATGCTATACGACATATCACAACGTCACCACACAAAATACACTCCACATGTACTCCATTCACAACACACTACGCCACGCACTATGACGCATGCCACATGGTGCGTCACTCCACCACATAGAGTACACTCCATGTGGACTCCCTTCACATTAAGCTACGACACGCAAAGTACACCCCACATGTAGTCTTTCCAATCCACACCATGCACATTACCACTAGAACACAAACTTGACCACCACACTTTGCAGCACAATCCACAACACGACTACATAACACACTTCCCAACTACGCCTAACATTTCATGTACATGACCACACTATATAGCACAGTCTACAATCCAACCAACCAACTAACATAATAACGAGGGTAATGGGAAAGAGAGTTATACCATCATTCCGGTTAACCAGTGCATTGCTCGCAATCATGCACTGTCAATGGCATCTGAAGTCACTGGCTTAGGCGGTGACCATTGTCACGGCCGTGACCTTACAACGGGACTATTTTGGGTGGACAAATCAGGGTTTCTCGACTAGATCTAGACTTTGGTGGGTTTAACGTGACTATGGAGTGTGATCGACATGGCTGGTAGTTTGTGGGTGGCTGAGGAAGGGCCATATGTATTGGCTAAGGCCATGTACAGTGGCAGCTAGCCACGTATAATGGCTGTTTTGGGCATTTAGGAGTTGTTGGGCATTGGGCTAGGCTATTAGGCATCGGGTTGAGGTCCTGGGGTGGTGCCCTTGTTGTGGTACCAAGGTGGCACACGACGAAGACATGGTGGCTCATGGAGGAGCTTGGCCTGTGGGTCTCAAACAAGGGAAATGGAGGGAGAGCTTGGCTGGCTATGGCGGGGCTTGGAGGGGCTAAAGGAGGTGCTGAGAGGCAAGTGCTGGCGTTTGGGAGGCAGCACAGTGGCCTATGGCGGCAGATCTTGTAACAACCCGCTCATTCTTTCTGACGTAAACAAATTTCGAGGACATAATTTATTTAAAGAGGGGAGAATGTAACAACCCGCTCCTTCTTTCTGACGTAAGCAAATTCTGAGAGCAGAAATTATGTAACGGTCAGCCCTTCTCTCTAGTAACTGTGAGCCTCGTTATGCGTGCCGAATTTAGATGGTGTGTTTTTAAAGATATTATGTGATTTCTAAAGTACGCCCAGTATTTTAAATGCACTGAAAATATTTATATGGGGTATTTCCAGTGTTATTGAACTAAGCTTGATTTTAAACAGGACAAATATAATATTTTTGAAGAGCTCCAAAAATATTATAGTTATCGAAAATCATTTTAATATCATTTATTAAAATGATTTCAGTTATTTAAAATATTATGAGATTTAAATTATGTTGAAAACTCTGATTAATTAAATGGTTTTATTCTTTTAAAGATATTAAATAAGACTTCATCATTTTATTAATGATGAAGCAATATTATTTTATAAACTAAAGTTAGTTTAAATAATATTCTACCTTAATTCTTCTCAGTACTTTTAACTAAGTTAATGTTTACGCATTTTCGAATCAGTATTTAAAGCCCACTGGTAGATCATTTTAAAGATCCCAAGATAAAGGGTTAGGATTAAAACCCAGACCCCTCTCTCTTTCTCCCTCACTTTTCCTTTCCTTCTCTCTCTCCTTCCTCTCCCCCAATGTACGTTGCATGCCCCCTCCCCCTAGCTGATTCTTCCTTAGCCCAGCCTGGCGTCGCCTAGCCTCACCGCCACCACCATTGGTGTCCTCTCACTCCGGTGAGCTTCCACCACTGAAGCCAGCCTCCATCTTGCAGCCATCCTCTCCCACGCATGCTCGCATCAACCCACGTACAGCTTCACGGTGCGTAGCCCCTAGCACTGCCGTACGCGGCTACCCAGGCCACCAAGCACCACAATGAGCTCCGCCTGACCTACCCCTTCCTCCTCCCTTTGACCCAAAGCCAATAGCCCCTTCCTCAAACACACGGAGCTCCTCCAATGCACGAGTTTTCCATACCCACAACTAAGCTCCGCCTCCCACGGCCACTGCATCACCACGAAAGGCTTCTCCTCCCACCAGAGACCTCCCCTAGCCACCCCCATGTCCAGCAGAGCCACCTAGCTCCCCCAGTCTCTCTCAATCTCTCACGAACTCTCCCTCTACCTCACGACTAGATTCACCGCCTCTAACCACCGTGGCACCAGCCCAACACCACCACAAGCTCCACCGTACCTCCTTTAGCCCTTCCATGGCCAGCCATGACTTGCCAAGCTCTCCCTCTGATTTTCCATGTTGAGACCCACGGGTTTCCCTTGGAAACCCACGGCTCCATCGTGCTCCGCCACCCCAGCCACCATGAGACTACCCTCAGCCTCCCTTGGCCTCCCCTAGCTTACCCAAACTACCACTTTATGTGGTGGACAGCCACCATACATGGTGGACACCCACTATACGTGGGTTACTCGCCACGTACGACCCTTTCGACGTCATCAACTGTGATGGACAGTGAGCAATGCACGGGTTATCCTGTCAATAGTATAACCCTTTATCCCTCGTTATTTATGTTATTTGTTGGTTGGTTAGGTTGTGGACTGTGCTGTTAGTATTGTGGAGTTCGCTGTATTGTGATGTGCTGTGTAATGAAGTGTTGAGCATAGTTGGGAAGTGTGATGTGTAGTGTTGTGGAAGGTGCCATAATGGTGGTATGGCATCGTGTGGATTGGGAAGAGAGTACACGTAAAGTGTATTCTTGTAGCGTAGTGTGGGATAAGGAGAGTATATGTAAAATATACCCTCTTGACATAATTTGGAATGGGAAGAGTATACGTGGAGTTTACTCCATGTGGTGTAATAATGCACCATATGGCGTGTATGCCATAGTGGTGATGTGGCGTAGCGTGTTTGAAGGAGTACACGTGGGGTGTACTCCATGAGGTGAAGTGATACATCGTGTCGCACATAGTAGAGACAAGGATGGTTGTGTGGTTGATGGGCGTAGAGCGTGACGAGTAGTGTCGGGAACTGTGGAACAATGTTCCAAAGTAGTTGTGATGTAACCTGTAGTCTGAGGTGACAAGTGTCACCGTGATTGACTTTTGGCTGGGAGTAAGTGTGAAGTGGCAGAACAAGTGTAAGAGTGCGCAGCGAAAGGATGACTGGGGAATGTCATGAAGTGAGATGATTACTGGCAGTCATGCTTATGATGGGTGAGGTGTTAGTGTAGGAATGACGTAGCGGGATGTCAAGTGATGTGACATGGTCACAGTGTAGCTTGGGAGGAGTCTCGAGCAATATGACATGACGTAAGGTGTAGTTGTGAATGGAGTCTTGTCGTGTTAAATGTTGGGATGAATTGTCAAAAGAGACCAGTAACATGAAGAGTCATGCTAGTCGGGTTAGGAGAAGGTTGGTATCGGAGTATGGTGCTTGTTCCTGTGAGCATGTGATCAACGTGTTATATGTTTGTCTTATGAGATAAAGGGGTAATGTACATGTGCAATCTAGCTAGACACATGTACCGGATGGATTCACCATATATAATAGGTAATCTGTCCTAAACACGGTTACATGGTGTTTAAGCCTCAGAGTTGGCTTAGAGCCGTGTGGCATCTATGGATGGGAATGAGGATTTAGTATGGGCTAAGATGCATGGAGGCAGTGACGGGTGTATTGTCTAAGATTGGGATGCATGATTCCATTGGTCAGAATCATACGTCGGAATGTGGTCAACTGGAAGAGTAAGATGAAGGTTTTAGTGTCTTAACCATTAGGTGAATCATGGATTCACTTTAGTGGATGAGCACTCGAAATAAGACCTTGAGTTTGGAAGATGTAGTAACCGTAAGTAGATCCCGAATGTTTTAGCATAGTAAAGGGCACGTAAGAGCACGATATAGAAAGTGAGTGTTCCAAGTAAAGTGTAGCTCTATTTCTAGTTTAAGTTGCTTATGCATTAGATAGAGAATGATGTCAAGGTTATACGTATGCATATAGGTTGCCATCTAACATGCACATGAATGGACTGCATGATATGAAAGTAGTAGGATGGAGTCCAGGTAAGTATTATGTTTATACTCTTCTAGAGTTTTCTAAAATATACAAAATGAAAATGAAATGCTTTTCCTTTACGATGTTTTACGAAACGACACGAAAAATATTTTACAAAAAACGTGCTAAGTGTTCAAAGGTATATGTATGTACGACCCTCCTTGGCAGCCCCTTTTAATGCACCCAAAGTATTACTTGTATGCATGTGAATGGATGACTATACGCAGTATCTGTATGTCTTTTCCAAGAAAATAAATGTTGAGGCTTATGCCAGATGCTTTAACTGATGCTTTAAACGATGTGAAGAAACTATGTTGTTTTAAAAGGTCCCAATGAACTGATGTTTTAAGGATGTCATGAACTGACGCATGAACTTATGTTTTATGGATGCCATGAAAGATAATGTTTAAGCCCATACTTTTAAATGGTATTTTTCCATGAATGAACTAAAAAGAAAGAGCTAAAATGAACTAAAAAGAAATGACTAAAAGGACTGAAATGAAATAAATGGACTGAACATTTAATGTATGAAAATACGTAACAGCCATATGAATGAATGGAAAGGGTACCAAAGGACTGGACAGATTCCAATGCCGAGTAAGTAGTACTGGTAGTGCACTCAATGCTGCCTCCTGACTGAAAAATGATTCCTAACCCGTGGCCACGGGCAGAATTTGGGTCCAAAGGAAGACCGCTAACCCCAACACACGGAGGATAATAGTGTGTACCGGCCAATGAAAGTGATAAAAAAGAAAGAATGTATGAACGCATGAATGCATCGAATTATTGAAGAAATGAAGGCACTGACGGGAGATACATTTTACGAAAAGAAAGTCTTTTCTTTTAAAACAAAGTCTTTTCTTTAAAAGAAAAACCCCGTCCAGTGATGCTTTCAAACGAATGCATGTATGCATCTACGTATAGTATGTATGGAATGATGAATGCATGAATGAAAACCTATGTTATTATATTTTAACTGTATGAAGTAATGTTTACGAGTCATCGACTCATTTTCGTTTTTATGTATGCCCCTCCCCCCCACCCCCGCTGCGCAGGAACTGAACGAGAAGTATGCGTCAGGACAGACATGGCCTATAGGGAAGAGCATGGAAGTTTAGGCATGAGAGTTTTAACTGCATGAGAGGCCTTTTTTATTTTATTGTAAGATTGATGTTTTCCGCTGTAAAACTCTTTTATTATCAAAGCATATTTTATTTTATAATGTAGAGTCTTGCACCCTAGGTATGGAAGTAAAAAGTTTTAAATCGAACGGTAATTCCTGTTGTCCTTTCTAAACTCATTTTATAAAAAGTCCCACCACAAGGACGGGCGTTACAGATCTGGCTGCAAGGTCGAGTTGAGGTTGTGGGAGAGTGAGGGTGCACGTGCAGGCTAGAGGGCTCAACTTGGCATATGGAGGCTAGGGGATGTTGTTGGTGGCGGAAAAGGTTGATGGTGGTGCTATGTGGAGAAACCCGTGGATTTCATGCGTGCATGCGCTGAAGAGGGATAACGACTGTCGTGGGCTGGGGTTGGAGAAGTAGATTGGGTTAGGGGAAAGGGGCTTCCGTCGGGCATATGGGGAGTGGGTAGAGAGAGAGGGAAAGTGGGGGAATGTGGGCTAGGGTTTCCCTTTTGGGTATTTAATCCTAGCCCTTCATCTAGGATCCCTAATCTAGATCCAACGGGGAGGATTAAACTTGGAAATGAACTAACTTAAAATAGATAATTAAATATAAATACCATATCAAAATTTAAAAATCAACTATAATTTATAAAATTCTAATCTTTCATCATTAAATAAATGATGAAGTTTTGCTAAACATTTTTAAGAGAATAAAACCATTTAATTAATTAGAGTTTTCAACATAATTTAAATCTCATAATATTTTTAAACAACTAAAATCATTTAGATAAAATATAATATTTTTGGGGCTCCCAAAATATTATAATTGTCTTACTTAAAATCAGGCTTGGTTCAATAACATTGGAAATACCCCATTTAAAATATTTCTTGGACATTTTAAATATTTCGAGGCCCTTTAAAACACTAGGCTTAATTAAAATCACCCACTATATTTAAAAACACAGCTTCAATATTTAAAACACATAGACGAGACTCGTTACCAATCGAAAGAAAAATGAAAGGGTTGTTACAAGTGGCAATGTAGGGTATGCACGTACCACAAGGGGATGTTGAGAAACTTAGTGATACTGTCTGGTGAAAACATAATACTGACTCCTCGAATATCATAGGTGAATGACTTGTCATTGACCATCATCTCTATCGTGGATCATGGATGACATGCTCTTTCCCTGCTAAACAAAATCGCGAAAGTTATCTAAGATGATCTCTTGCTCAACCAATATGGACTTCTCATATTATTAGTGTCACTTTTACGTTGCACGTCTCTTCCACACTTTCTTCCAATGTATGCCATGAATTCACTGTTTAGGAAAAACCAATAATCACTTATAAATAGATTTTTTAGAACTAAGTAATTTTGTTATATTGAGTTGTGTTGAATAGAAACACATACTGTTCAAACATAAATCGAACCCATTCAAACATATTGTTATATCATTCGAACATGTTAGAGGCTATGTTCGAAAGGTATTAGACCATTTGAACATATACATATATTGTTTGAATAGCATCATCCTATGGGCTGTTTCCATGTGTAGAAGAAACCGTTCAAACTATTATTTTATTTGTTCGAACAGAAGCAAACATAGATCTAGAATTGGGATAATTATTCCATTTTAATGGGTGTTGTCAAGTTCAAACTGAAAGAATTGCTATTTGGAAAAACCATTCAAACAACTTGAAAGCCATTCGAATGAACAAGCCTCGGACAGTTCGAATGGGTATTTTCACGTTCAAACTGCAAGCGTTGTTGTTTGGGTAAAACCATTCAAACAGCTTGACTTCAGTTCGAACTAACAAACTGTTGTATTGAAAGTATCTCTGCAAGTGCACAGAATCGTAACAAGTAGTAAAGTGTTTAAAAGAAAAGGGATATCGAACCTACATGGAATAATTATGATATTGAGTATTGAAATTGACTAAATTAATTATTTTTTAGAAATTTGAAATTTGAAGAATGGATTATCTAAATAAACTGAAGATAAAAGAATTAAACTTGTGATTTTTAAAGATAATAAGAATAAATCTAGAGTGTTTGATTTCACCTAGCAAATCCCACACAATTTATTCTTCCTTATTATAGAATTCCAGTTAACCCAAGTTGATGATAAAAGTCCCTTAACTATTCTATATTTTCTCTCGAACAATACAAAAAATATCACCAACTAATAACTCTATATCTCTATATGAATTTAACTAATTGGAGACTCATTAAGTTTTTTATATTTTTCTTAAAAAAATCATACTAGTCTCGGTAAAGTATCTCTACTTTATGTCAACTAATGGTGCTTAATCCTAGAACTTTGATCACAAATCACCTCCCGGTCTCATTGCAATTCAATAGATCAAACCATAATTAGCTAGAAAATTGCAAGCATTAAGAACAAGACATAAATACTCAATCATGGAAACATTGAGAGTAAAATAATTTGGAATATAAATTATGTGTTCAAAGCCAGAGTATATCAAAGCTCTAGAAAATAGAATTAGTTCATAATGAAATTGAAAAGAATAAGAATAAAACTAATGTTCTTCGTTGGAGTCGGTTGATGAAGCATGCGGCTCTCACCTTTATCCTCCAGATCCGCCTCATTGAAAAAACTCAAATAATAAAGTCTGAATTATTGAAACCTAAACTCAGACTCCCTTATTCATCCCACAAGACGAGATTAAATAGATGTCAAAACGCAAATACAGAAACAAGATAAATGGGGCTACCGAGAGGAAAATAAATGTTAACATAAAAGAAATTATCCCAAGAATAACAGGATGATCTAAAATGGAAGATTTAGTGATATGTGACTTGAATTGCGGAGTTCGGGAGGATTTGGTGGTTAGCAGCAAATTGATCCCAGTCAAGAGGAATTATCCCGCCGGGTAGATGCCGTGTAACCTGAATATAACTGGTCTCCTCGCCTACCGAGAGGAAAAACTCCCGACCGGGATGATAGAACCCTCTTGCTAACCTACCAAGAGATAAAGCTGCTCGCCTTTTGTCTCGTTGTTGCCCAAGATGTCGTTTAAGTTTGTCGTTTAGACTGGTCGCCCAATCTAGTCACCCAGAGCCTTGTCGCCATGTCTTCGCACCTTTTGGTCACCTAAATCTCCTCGGCTCTCTTAAGATCTCGTTATGTCTCGTCGGTCTGGATCTGTAGTCTCTTCTTTTGTATCAAAATGCCCTCCTTTAGCAATAAATCTTCTCATTCCTTCAAATCTAAGAAAATAAAGAAACATATATAGAAATAAAATAAAATCAATAGTATTGAAGGAAAAATAACACTTTTCATAAATAAAAGGGTAATAAAAATCACATAAAAATCACAATTATCAAATAACCCCAAACTTAAGCTTTACTTGCCCTCGAGCAAAGAAGAAACAAGAGACAATTAAAGCAAGTATTGTTTTGACTCATAAAATTTATTGTCTCAAAGATTGTCTAAAGTCTATAATTCAAAAGAACCATTTAAGATCAATCAAATCCAAAAGTTAATTCAAAACTCAATTCCACCGCATTATCCATCTCCACATTCATGCATATCTATCACTCTCACTTCATCATTAGCTCACTGGATAGTTTTATGCAAACAAGTAAATAAATAATAGATATCTAAAAACTCCATAGCCTTGCTTTTCAAATCACTCTCCACTAATGTAGAACAGAAACTATCACTAGGGATAAATAGGTCTTTATTAAGCTTGTAATATAAGGTTATGGTGAGGGTTACAAAGAAAATGTAGGATTCAAACAAAGCAAAAGAATTTAAGTTTGAACATGAACAGAATAAATAGAGCATTCTCACTTATAACACAAATATCTCTTCTCAAGTATTGTAAATCTCTCTACATACCTCTCTTTATTGCACTTTCAAATATCTCTCTTTACCCCTTTATTTGGCAGGTCCAATTTTTCTTTTCTTTTCATTTTTCCTTTTTTTTTTTTTTTTTTTTTTTTTTTTTTTTTAACTTGGAATAGTTCATACCTATTCAACTACCTTTGTGTATGACTCTCGTTGGCCTTTTCTTGTTGGTCACACAATAGACGAGTTGACTTTTCACACCGCTAAACTTATGACTTTGATAATATTGCTATAATGATAATGAATAACATACATTCATTGGTGACTCATATATTGATAAGTCATTTATGAATTTGGAAGACGATTGCTGAGTCATATATTGATAATGGATGATATACATTTTGTTTTATGTATTTCTGTAGGGGTTGATACCAAATTCTCGTGATCTGAACGAAATTATAAAGGTGGAAATTTGGGAGTTACATCATCATTTTTAGTGTTTTCTCAAAATGTACGTCCCATAAGTACACAAGGGGCTACGACTTATGTGGATGAGACTTTGATAGAGCCTAATGGTATGTATTAAATAACTGCGCAAAAATTGACAAGTACTTGAGGTTAGTGATATGTGCTTATAAAAATAAATTAAAGGTCAGAAGATAATATAAATGATATGGACTAAGCCATATGTTAACATGTGCAGCGAATACATTCAGTAGCTTTGAAGGGAGGGTGTAACTGATGTAGCAAAGAAGCACAAAGTAGAGTTCGTCGCTTGGTTGAACGAATGGTATTTCTAAACAATATCTTACTCTCTACAAATTTCATACCATGTTTGATAAATTCTTCCTTATTTAACATTAATTGAACTGATATAAATTTATTAATGTAGGTCGTATCGAGATATGGTGATGATTTAGAAGAAATTTCTAGTAAGCTATATATGCTTTGGCAAGTGGTCCATCCAGGTGAGACACTCAATGCTTAGCATGTGTATTGTGTGGATATAGATTTTACATAACTAACAAATAACAATATAAAAAAAATTAAAAATGGTGCAGACATTGTTGAAGGAAGCCACGGTGAGGAGAATATTGACTTTTATAAAGTCGTCGAAAATATTATTGGGTTAAAGTACATAGGAGAACATATAGTTTGATTGTCTAAGTGTAATTGGTGGGATGTTTCAAATCCTAGATTGAGAGTGCATAAGGATGAATATTTTGTGAGTGTCAATACATCTCGCACATTGTATGAGGATAGTCCTTTCGTTCTTGTTTGCTGAGCAATTCAAGTTTTTTACTTAGATGATCTGAAATACGAAAATTCTTGGCTAGTGGTACAAAAGTTTGCACAAAAAAATGTATATGATTTCATTTCAAAGACAAAGGGACAACATGAAGAATTTGATAGTGCAACAAGTGAAGAAGCATATAAAAAAAAATGAATCACACATCAATTTATTTGTTGATCTTACCCAATTTGACATGGTTCCACTATGTACAGAAGATATTGACCCAGAAGTAATTGATGGAGGCTTGTCAGAAGAACATGAATTAACTAAAGTGTCTAGTGAGGATGAAGGCGAGTGGTCGAGCAAAACTGATACTAAATGATAGTTATTTATATATAGATATCGTTGTTGTAATAAGAATATTTTATTGAATAATAATTTCTTACAATTTTAAACAACTATGCCTTTCAAATGCAAATAAACTCGTTTGCCATCTCTATCCATTACAGACTTACCAAATGGTTCACTTGCCACGGATGGTGGGCCAACATCACCAGACCCAGAGCAAGGTATATTAAATAGAAACTTCAGTTTATGTGATGATTGAAGTAATATTTTTTTAAAATAAAATAACTTTTTGATGTTATATTCTTTAATTATTTTATAGTTGTTGTAAGGCATTGTTGAGATCGATATGTTACTAGAGGTGTCTGTATAGAGAAAGTGTAAAAAAACGAAGAAAATTAAAGTTGAAATTCAAGATGATCACACAAGTGGCTCTGGGAATCCGACAGCTTGGCTTGCTTTCTATGTTGGCACCCTTATCTAGACATATGCACTCATGTCTACATTCTCCTAGGCCAAGATTCCCCAAGATGTGAAAAACCACATAAGAATTCGTTGCTTAATAAGAAGTTATTTAGAAAATACTTTTATTCATTTGTTAGTTTATATGTATGTGTTATATTTTGTTCTTATCTCTCCCAATTCTTTCAAGTATGAGTTTGAACTTAATTTTAGCTGGCGAGATGATCGAGTAACGATTGATGAGCTGATGAATAATCCATTTTGGAGGTACAAAGGTAGATGTCATGGACACTATCCAAACTTTAATAGTGCAACAGAGGCACATCTAAACCCTTTGCAAAATATGCACCTAGATGAATGGAATAAGTTTTGTGATATGTTTAAGGATCCAACATATAAAGTAATTTTGCTGCTCTATTTCATTATGCTATATGTTAGATGTATGAAACAAATATAAAAATAATGCTATTTATTTTCTTGCAGCAACGGAGTATTGTCAACAAAGCAAATAGAACAACTTTAACGATACACTATCATGCAGGTTCTATATTTTTTCATCGATTATCAAAGAAATTGGTAACGTTATACTTGTTCTCGTTAAATATTAACATCTCAACATTTGTGATTGAAGTTGTAAAATATATTTTACTTTTGAAAGAGCAAGATAGTTTTGCTGACTATAGTGTGACCAAATTTCATGGTAAGACCTCCTCCTCAACCTCATCCTCTTTTCAAAGTAGATTGAATAACAACTCTCGGAACTTAGAGGAAGCAGCGCTCGGGATCGAACAGTTAAATTCCAAGCAACGAGAGTTGGAGGATCAATTACATCAGGCAGCGGATATGGGGGCACAATTAAGAAAACAAGAACAATAAGACCTACAAAAGGAGACGGAAATTCAATCCCAAAAAATACTCAAGCAGATGCAGTTAATGATGTCCCAGAACTTTATGCCACCACCAAGTTAGAACTTATTTTCTTACTTTACATCTTTTGACTTATTTCTACTTAATGCAAAATTTGAACAATTGTGATGTTTCAATTATCATTTTTAAATGAAGTGCTCTTATTTTAAAATTTTCATTTATTGTATCATTGATTAACGTTTGAGCGGAAAATATTCGATTTGAACGTAATCATTAATTATTACCGTTTGAACATATTTTTCGCTACCATTTGAACGAGCAACCCAAAACCATTCAAATGAAAGGAAATCATTACTCTGGTTCAAATGGATTACTAATAGGTTTCAACACTTTGCATTTGTGATATTTTAATGCATACTATTGTGTTTGAACAAATCCATCATCATTTGAATTGACAATAAACCGTTTGAACAAAGTTCGTTAGTGTAATGCCCCAGTCCTGCATGGGGTCGGAGAGTTACTTTTTGTCACTTAAACTTACATTCTACCAATATAATTATAGACTCCAAATTCCCAATATCATAAAGAAATTTAAATTCAAACTAATTTCCTCAATAGAACTAATTTTTCAAAATGCCAAGTCATCATAACACAATAAAATTTCTAAATAAAAGTCACCAATACTCATCGAAAACTTTCTATTCTTAATACACTATTCTTAAATCAACTTCTCCAATATAATTATTCTAAATACCAAGAAGTCTTAAATAAAAATCAACTTCCCAAAGTATTAAGTCGACAGAGCAAAATGAAACTATTCAATAAAATTCTCCAGTAACAAGTACCCTCTTTGTATTTAATAAACTATGCTCACAAAACCTTTACCCATACTTCTTATTCTTTAACCTCCACTGAAGTATTCAAAATATCTGAAAAATGTTGTGGAGATAAGGGGTGAGTTTTCAACAACTTAGTAAGCAGATGACATATACTATTATGCAAACATGAGCATTTACAAAGTACAGTATGTAGAATAAAATATTTGGAATATTTTTCAAAGTTATCATGCAGAACAAAACATGTTTTTAAACGTAAAAGAGCGATAGTTTTAAAATACATAAAACCCAATGTATTTTGACATAACATAACATGAGCATCATCATCATATGAATACAAAGCATCTCATAGAGCAAAGACCATGATTCACCCCCATTGTAAGGTTGTGCTATCCCCAGTGGCCAAATCGGGCAGAGATAGTAGTAAAATCTTTCCCTTATTCCTCTCGGAGCTCCGAGTGTGCAGACAGAAAAGACCACATAAAACCACTTTGTTTTCAAAGTGGTTGCACTCAGAGACAGAGAAGCTGGTACCAACCCAAACAGAGCAGAGCCGAGCATAACATATCAGAGCAGAGCAGAGGCAGCGTCAGATACACAATCAATACACCATGTCAAAAGTTATCATATGCCATATCAAAATAAAACAAAGTATCAAAATATATTCAGATCATTCTCACAAACTGAAAACAAAAGTCAGAGCATCTTTTTAAATCAATGCACATTTTTTTCCAGATTTTCAATATCACTATTTTTCAAATTTCAAAGACAGCATGACAAAATATAGCTCATGTCTACATGGTGCATGTCAGAAATATTTTATCCTTTTCATACAGATTTCATAAGTAATGCAAATAAACGACCGATGTTGTTTTTCCCAAATTCTCATTTCATAACAAAACATGCAAAATTTTCAGAAAGTCAACCTGAGTCCCAATAATTTGTGTAAAGCCTAGCATAAGAAGCTCGCTTATCTGGACTTTTAGCTTTTTAGAAATTCTTCACACATTATTGAACAAAAATCAATCGTCACTTATAAAAATAATCACGTAATTTTCACAAATATCCGAAATTAACACATTTTTCAATACTTGAACTTGAAACGCTAAGTAACCTATTTTCCTAAACAAAATCTAATTTTTTCAAAACCCTAAAATATCATCAAATCTCGAATGCATAGATTTTCACTCAATTTTTCCGACGAAGACAAACTCTAAATTCTTCAGACCTTAATACCAACTGCAATTTAAAAACCTTAACTATTTCATGCCAAACAAACTTTTGGACTAATATAAAGTGAGCTGAAACTCACATAACATAACATACAATTTTTTTTCCTGTAATCATCTTGAAGCCCTTTGTAAAATCATGTCCAATATGGAACCATCCTAATTACAAGAGCGTTTTGGAAAACACTCATAAACATGCATGGGCTTTTGGGAAAAGCATGGAAACAGAAGGAATCTGAGATTATGAAAACTAACGGACCAAAACTGTGAGACAGAGGGGTGTCCAAACTCACCGAGAGAGGGGGGAGTCGCGACAGTCGATAAGGTGGGCGGAGCGATTGGAGCGGCATTATCCTCAAATGGTGGTTGCCGTGGGGTTGGCGTGGTGTCAAGAGAAGTAGCTGCTATCCACTTCGTGTTGTACTTCGATCTGTGGAGGAGAGGAGCACGACAACCGATTGGTGGGGGCTGCATGAGTCTTGCTTTTCGACATCTTGTATTTGCCGATGAAGGTGCATAAGGGTGGTGGATGATCGTGTGGGAAGTATCGGGGCTAAGAGCACTTTACTTGCTTTGTATTGTTGTATAAAATTAGAGGCTTTGCTTTAGTTGGGTCATGATGTTGCTGTGTGGGTTGGTGGTGCAAGGTAGAGCATCGGTGGTTGATTCGTGTTGGGCTATCATGGGGCAGGGTTGGTTACGACTGCAGGGCTAGGGTCAACATCGACGGAACCCAAGAGAGCTTCATGCTTGGTGGTTGAGTGGTTCACTGTAGTTGAGTGTCTCTCTTTCGGTGGTTGCTCGAGGTTGGCAAGGGCTAGGCAGTGTTTTAGCTTGGTGGTTCGAGTGGTGCAAGTTGTGTATCACGGCAGCTTATACTTGTGGGTAACGGGGAAGGAAAACTGTCGAAGAAACCGTTTGGTGGGGGAGAGAAGAGAGGGAGAAAAATTAAATAATAATAAAAAATATTAATGAAAAAGACAAAATAATAGTAATAATAATAAAATAAATAAATCAAATAAGAGTACACACACTACTCATAAATGGAGCGATTTATCCTTAGCAACAGAGCTTTTCTCTATTGGCCTAGATGCTAATGGCTGTATTTAGTAGTACTGACTATTTGGTGGGGATCACTTAAGAAGTGCAGAATTGTCAGGAAATTAACTGTTGGAACAAAGACAATGAAAATTCTTGCACAAAATTGACTTGTGATCCTTGCGGCAGTTAGAAACTGGATTTTTTTTTTAAAGCTTCCTGACCCATGGAGCATCATCCATATGAGTTGGTAAGTCGTGATTTTAAAATAAATAACTATATTTTGGTTATTAAATAACGGAGAAACTAGAAGTCAAAATTTTGAAATGGGATTATTCTGTATGTTTTAATTATTAATTAGAATTTGCAATTTGTATCCGTGAGTATTAAACTATATAAGTCAATCTAAACATAATCTGTTAAAAATAACGAGTCAGATCAAAAACTTTTTACGCGAACCATATAAATAACGAGTAGTGATGCTGCATGATCCTCATAACCTATTTAATAATTAACTTTTATTAGGATAATCTAAACACGATCCATTTAACTTTTTTTTTAACTCATTTAACACCATTCATGCATATAAATGAGTGGAGGATAATTTTCACATGGTAGTCTTAGATGTTGCCAAGTGTATTTTGTTAAATGAGATGGATGGAATTTGTAGTGGACGGATCAAATTTCAAGTTTGTCATAACACAAGTACTATTTATTTCTAAAAATTATTTCACGTAGGGTGAATTGTTTGAACGACAAAGTACATGGGTTACTGCCCAAATTCCCTAAATTAAACTTAGGCTATGTTTGGAACATGGAAGCAACTGAGCTCATCTGAATTAAGTTCAAATTTAAGTCTAGCCTAACATTCAAACACACAGTTCTTAAATCACTAAACATCACTCAACTCAATATATTTTTACACGTGTGACTCACAACCTTTTTCAACTTAACACCTTTTTATACAATGGACCCACAACCTTTTTCAACTTTTCATAAATACATATAAACTCATCTTAACATCAAAACATATCTAAAGTCATCTTAGATGGCCTCCGCAAAACTCACTCCATCATCTCAACTCACTACTATTCATAAAAAACTTAACTCATCTCAGCTCATTATCTAAACACAACCTAGTAGATCACCCAACAATAAGTCATGAAATGAAGAATTTAAAGAATTCCCACTATACTGATCACTCTACACACCAATAATTAATATGCATCAAACCAAACACATGGTTTGACATGTAAACACACAACTATCTTAATTAGGATTATGAATTATTAATTCAGATAATCAATCTTAGGAATTGTGGTTATTTCAGGGCCTATATTTAATATATATTCCCAACTATTTGGCACCACTGGGACCACAAATTCTATATTATATATTATTTGAAGTATATATGAACCATAGTATGTAGCATTAATTTAAAAAATAATGAAGACAACTTAATTAGTTGGGACTTGTGATTTTGACTTTGTCACATTATAAAAGTAAAAGAATTAATTAAAATGTGTCGGTTTGGTCACATACGATAGGGTTCTGACCACATCCTATCTAATTTTAGAAACGAATGGGTCTAAGCGCCCATGCTTGCAGCTGACCGTCATGAGAGTAATCCTTAACAGGCATGTAGTTGCTTTCTCTTGCAGGTTAAGAATTCTTCTCCTCCAGTTTGGGCCCTGGCTGGCTGGGGCTGGAGAAGTTTGGCGTTGCAAGTGATGGTTTTTTTTTCTGGGGAACTTAATCCAACTTCATTTTCGATTCGAAATACTAATATTCCATTGAAGATTCAGATAAATCAAAATGGCAAGAGATGTCAATGTGCCCCAATCTTTCACATCTATAGCAAAGATCCTTGGGTTAATTGGGGCTCTGGATCACGTTCTAGTGTATTTGGTTCTGCTAGCCAGCCTAAAGAGTTGACTTTGCAATTGTGTTAAAATTTAAATAAGCTCTTAAAAAGATAATAATTTATAACAAGTACTTGAGTTTCCTAGCTAGATGTCTGCCTGACCTGGAAAGTTCGCCATACATATATATTTAAATATTATATATATATATATATATATTAATTATACTGTATTCAAATTGAGATAGAAGATGACAAAATGGATGATCAGCATCTCCATCTATTTCTTGACGTTGTATTTATTGTGGACTAGCTAGCATAAACTTTATATTAATCTTGAGCTCATAATGGAATGAATGGGTCAAAAAACATGCATAATAGAATCGCCCGATTCAATTCTATTATTTGATTAATAGGGTCAAAGAGAAATTTGTTCCTCTCTCAAAAATCACCATTGCCGACAGCTATTTTTGAGTGCACAATAGTTAGAGATGGGTTCTTCAAGTCATGGATATAATTTCTCGACCATTTTACTTCCACGTACATGTTGTGGTTGAAATGAGATAGTTTGAATCGGGATTTTCCACCATTTCTTGCTCTCAATGCATAGATAAACAATACGTACCCTCGTAGAATGAATAGGTATAACAAATAATCCACGTGTTAAGAATGTGTTTCACATCACCAACCATACGAATGACCTGCAACAAATGAAGGAATGGTACTGGTTTTCCTGTAGAGTCTTCGATGCCAAAATCAGTACTATAGCAATATAAGAATAAATGTATGTAAAGAAAAAGTGAATCAAGATGAGTTTTTATTACTTCTTATAGGCTATTTATAGAGATTATTTTCTTGGAGTGATTGAGTACAAAAATGATAAATATCCCTTCCACCACGCACAACGGTTAAGCTAATAATTGATGTTTAGAGTACTATAAATTTATAATAAATTTTAATTCATATATAAAGATAATAAGAAACCTTACAGAAAGTACAAAAATGCTATCAACTACTTGCAAAAGTCATGAATCATGAGTAATGGTTTTCTCAATCTTCGATCAATTCTTTTTTTTTTTTTTTTTTTTAATAAACGCGTTCAACTAGAATTAGCGGCTTGCACATAGTAAATGACGAATAGACTGGATCATACAACAATATAGCTTTTATTATAATAATAATAATAATAATGGAAGCCAACAAGAAATGAGTTGTCGTATTAGAGAGTTTTTTGGCGGTGACTTCCACACACGCATATAAATATATATATATATATATAGATTTTTTTTTTTTTTTTTTTATATATATGTATAGATATATTTTATAAGTTCCACACATATATATATATATTGTTTCGGTAAAAAAAAAAAGGCAATAAAAACCTTTGACTAATAAAAATATATATATATATTTTTTAGAAAAGATGATAATATTCTAATTTTATTGATAAATTTTCACTTATGACGGAGGAATATCATGGTTACAACCTGATATTTGGAAGTTACAAAAACATCAAAACCTAAGTATGCAAAAGTCACTCAAATTAATCAAAGGAACAAAAAAAATTACAAAGACAAACCTAATAAAAGAAAAACTCAAAAAAGACGTGTAAATAACTTTTTAACTTATTTTCTTCTCAAGTATAGCAAACTGCCCTTATCAAGTCCGAGGAAGCCTCTAGCCGTCCGTGGAAGATCCAACGCAGAATAATAAATAATATTAACACCAAATTTAACCAGAAAGTCAACAACCGCATTGCATTCTCTAAAAATGGGTAGACAAGTGAAACGATTCTGACCAAAACTTGAATGAGATATGGAGGCCAATTCGGCGTTACGGTATTTATGAGGGTGGGATCGAAACCTTACCCGGTGCTGAAATATCAGACCATTTAATATTTATCCTGCAGTCAATGCACCAAGATTTGATTATTTCTAATAAAACGTACGTACCTCGTACGTATGGGACATTAATAAATTGTACGCTAGCTGACCATTTCATGCATGGAGCCTCCAGCTTTGAATTGCTTGGTCCATATATTAATATAGACGTCAGATGAGACTGTAACAAGGCGGCTCGTGATGATTTGCTTTAATTATTAGCAGTATATATACAATAGGATCAGCCTTGTGCTTCACATCCCACCTTGAAATATTTAGCTCCAACAGGTTGATCTCCTCTCGGTACTCATCTCCATTCAGTTTCTATAATTGAGCTGTATACTCGCCAGCACTATCAGAAACAAGACTAATTCGATTTTTATCTGTGAAGAAATAGATCATCGAACATGGCTTCTACTGTTACCTGGGCATGCTTGATTCTTGCTCTATTCTTGTTTATCTCAAGCATGACATGCGAAGCACAGCTATCCGGGAAATTTTATGACAACACATGTCCAAAAGCACTTAGCACGATCCGAACAGCCACTAGAAGTGCCGTTTCTCGTGAGCGTAGAATGGCGGCATCGCTCATTCGGCTTCATTTCCATGATTGTTTTGTTCAGGTATGTAAAACTTGCAAGACACTTGAATTAAGTTTTCCATACTATGTTCCATGAGGCACGAGTAATAGATAACATAATTATTATGAATCATCTTATTCATGTAGGGTTGCGATGCATCAATTTTGCTTGATGATACTCCCTCAATATTAGGTGAAAAAACAGCTCCAAATAATGCTGGTTCAGTGAGAGGATACGAAGTCATTGATGACATCAAGTCTAAAGTGGAGAACGTTTGTCCTGGAGTTGTATCATGTGCAGATATTCTAGCAGTTGTAGCTCGGGATGCATCTGTTGCTGTGAGTCACTAGCTAGTACCTTTCTCAACTAGTATTAATTTTCTCCAAAGCATTCATGACGTATTAGTAAATAACTTGATCTTTTCTACAACAAAATCAGGTCGGTGGACCATCATGGACGGTGAAGCTTGGAAGAAGAGACTCTACCACAGCAAGCCTCAGCCTAACCGACGCTAACCTTCCGAAGTTTATTGATGGCCTTGGCAGGTTGACTTCCTTGTTTCGTGAGAAAGGTTTGAGTGAAAGAGATATGGTCGCCCTTTCAGGTTTGAGCCTAATTAACTACTATATATTAATCTATATATATGTATAGTAAAAGGATGGAAATTTTAATTATCACAACAATATGCATGCAAGGGCAAGATGACTAAATACCAGCGTACGTTTTCTATGAAATATTGCAGGATCGCATACAATAGGACAAGCAAGATGTGTGACCTTCCGCGGTAGGATTCACAACAATGCAAGTGATATCGATGCTGGGTTTGCTAGCACTAGAAAGCGCAAGTGTTCACTTGCTATAGGTAGCGACGACGAGAAGATAGCGCCGCTTGATTTGGTGACACCCAATTCTTTTGATAATAATTACTTTAAGAATCTCATTCAGAAGAAGGGTCTTCTCCAATCTGATCAAATACTATTTAGTGGAGGATCCACAGACAGCATTGTTACAGAGTATAGCAAGAGCCCTTCAACTTTCAAAAATGATTTTGCTGCTGCTATGGTCAGAATGGGAGATATCGAGCCCATCACGGGTTCTCAAGGACAGATACGAAAACTTTGCAGTGTTGTCAACTAAGTTGTCAGCAAATCTATTCATTTTCTCATTTCTTTTGGTAAAAAAATGCCATAATTAAATTGATTGTTTTTGTATCGAGTAAATAAGAGATAGGCCGGGACGTGTAATATGAGACGTTCCATTTCTCATGTGTTATCATTTGCAAAGCAAAACAAGTACTGTAGATGAAGGACTTTCCAGACGTACTTATGTAATTAACATTCCAGGCATATTAAGCATTATTTGGTCAGTGCTCTAATCATAATTAGCAACATCTGTCTTTTTCAATCTTCTCATGTACAATTCCTTACTTCTTCCCAATGTGCACGTCGATGTCAATAAGCTATATATAATATATAGTTTACGGTAGGGATCCTTCGACTTAAGCTATATAACGTGCGAGACTCTAAAATCGTAACGACTCATATAAATAATGGTTTGACATTATACGATCCATATAACCCTTTTAATAATTAAAACCTTTTTTGAATTAATTTGAACACGACCCTTTTAATTCGTTTCAACTCGTTGAACAAGTTTTATTATATAAATAGGATGAGTTGACCTGTTTATTTATTTTGACCTGATTAATATAATCTCATATATAATATAAAGAGAACTATATTAATCATTCACAATTACAACGGGTTCAATATAAAATATTTTTTGATCAAGGTTGATGCATGTCGTGTTTCACTGTAATATCCTGGCTTGCTTCTTCCTTCTTATGTACGCTTTTTCTTTCTAACGTAAGCAAATTCCAAGGATGAGATTATGCAACAGTCTGTCTTTCTCCCTAACGACTGCAAGCTTCGTCATGCATGCCAAATCCCAATGGCGTGTTTTAAAAGATATTATGTGACTTCTAAGGCATGCTCAGTGTTTTAAATGTACTGAAAATATTTATGAGTATTTCTAGTGTTATTGAACTAAGTTTGATTTTAAATATAACAATTGTAATATTTTTGAAGAGCTCCAAAAATATTATAATTGTCGGAAATCATTTTAAAATCATTATTAAAATGATTTCAGTTATTTAAAATATTATGAGATTTAAATTACATTGAACGCTTTAATTAATTAAATCGTCTTATCCTTTTAAATATATTAAATAAGACTTCACATTTATTAATAATGAAGGAATATTATTTTATAAACTAAAGTTAGTTTAAATAATATTCTACCTTAATTCCTCTAGGTGCTTTTAATTAAGTTAATATTTACGCATTTTCAAATCAGTGTTTTAATCCTTCACCGTTAGATCGTTTTGAGGATCCCAAGACGAAGGGACTGGGTTAAATACCCAGACCCCTCTTCCTTCTCCCTCACTTTTCTCTCCTCTCTCTCTCTCTCTCCCCTTCTGCTCGCACTGCACGACACTCCCCCATGCCCGAATTCCTCCACTGCCCAACCTGGCCCCACCGTGCGCCGTGAGCCTCACCTCTGCCACCATCGGAACCTCCTCCCTCCGGTGAGCTCTCCCATGTCGGCCCTTCTCCATCACGCTCTCTCTTCCTCTCTCTCGGTAGTGCACAACCCAAATGGGCTTCACGTTGCTACGCCGTTGTGCTTCGTCCAACGGTTCTACCACCTACAAGGTAGCTTCCCCTCCCACCGGCCATCATCCTCTAGTAAGCTTAGCCTCCACCTCACAGCCACCTTCCTCCCATGCACGTACGTGGCCTCCTCCATGCATGGGTTCACTGTGCACGTCCCTAGCGCCATCGTGCGTGACCACCTTGGCCACCGGACACCACCACGAGCTCCTCCTGGTCTCCCCCTTCCTCCTCCACGTGACTCAAGGCCCATAGCCTCCCTTCACCGCACGGGCTTTTCCCCTCTCCAACGCACGGGTTCTCTTCCCTCCACCACTGTACGCCGCCACCCACGGCGTGTGACCACCATCTCCAACCTCCTCCAACCACCACCGACCTATCCAACCACCCATGGCCTCGATCTGCCACCCATGCATGCACACTCTCTCTCACTCTCTTACGGACTCTCCCTCCTTCCCAAGCTCGATCTGCCGCCGTAGGCCACCGTGGCACCACCCTAGTGCCACCACGAGTTCCACCGCACCTCCTTCAGCTCCTCCACGGCCAGCCATGACTAGCCAAGCCCCCCTCCGATTTACCCTATTGGAGACCCACGGCCTTAGCTCCTCCACGAGTCACCGTGCCTCCGACGAGTGCCACCTTGGCACCACCAAGACACCACAACTCCAGGGCCATGACCCGACCCTCCTACGCTTAGACCCGTACCTCTAGCCACCTCCAATGGCCAAGATAGCCACTGTACACGGCTAGATAGGCTGTGTACCACCCCTCACCGCCACCACAAGGACACCACGAGCCCTTCCAAGACCACACATAGCTATCCAAACGCCCAAACAATTATCGTACGTGGGTTAGCCGCCACATACGGGTTATCCCGTAGATGGTATAACCCTCTATCTCTTGTTAATTATGTTAGCTGTTGATTAGTTGATTAGGTTGTGGACTGTGCTGTCAGTATTGTGGAGTTCGCTGTATTGTGATGTGTTGTGTAGTGAAGTGTTGGACATTCTGTGTAGTGAAGTGTTGGGCATATCTGTGTAGTGCACTGTGAAGTGTTGGGCATAGTTGGGAAGTGTGCTGTGAAGTGTTGTAGACTGTGCTGTGTAGTGTGGTTGTGGAGTATGTGCTGTGTTAGTGACGTCGCATGTGAAATGGGAACAGTATACACTGAGTGTACTTTGTGTGTGGCGTAGTGTAGGATAAGGAGAGTATATGTAAAATATACCCTCCTGGCGTATTGTGGAATGGGAAAAGTACACATGAAGTGTACTCTATGTGGCATGGCGTGTGTGAAGGAAGTACACGTGGAGTGTATTCCATGTGATGGAGTGATGCACCATATGGCAGGTATGCCATAGTGGTGATGTGGTGTAGAGTGTGTGAAAGGAGTACATGTGAAGTGTACTCCATGTAGTGGAGTGATGCACCGTATGACGGGTATGCCATAGTGTGTGTGAAGGGAGTACACGTGGAGTGTACTCCATGTGATGAAGTGATGCACCGTATGGCGGGTATGCCATAATGGTGATGTGGCATAGTGTGTATGAAGGGAGTGCACGTGGAGTATACTTCATATAGTGAAGTGATGCACCATACGGTGAGTATGCCGTAGTGGTGATGTGACGTAACGTGTGTGAAGGGAGTACACGAGAAGTGTACTCCATGTAGTGGAGCGATGCACCATGTGGCGTGTATGCCTTAATGGTGATGGGTCGTAGCATGTGAAAATGGAGTATACGTGGAGTGTACTCCATGAGACAGTGACACTCCATGTGGCGTGTCGCAAAAATAAGGATGGTTGTGTGATTGATGGGTGTAGAAGTGATGAGTAGTGTCAGGAACTGTGGAACAGTGCCTCGAAATATTATGGTGTAGCCTATAGTCTGAGGTGACAAGTGTCACTGTGATGGACTTATGGCTAGGAGTATGTGTCAAGTAGTAGAACAAGTGTAAGAGTGTGTAGCGGAAGCATGACTGAGGAATGTCACAAAGGGACACGACCACTGGTAGTCGTGCTTAAGATGGGTGAGGAGTTAGTGTAGAAATGATGTAGCAGGAACGTGACGAGATGTCACGATGTGATAGGAGTACGTGAGGAACCATACTTGTGATGAGTTAGGAGTTGGCGTAGAAATGGCATAGTGGGATGTCAGGTGATGTGACAAGGTTACGGTGTAGCTTGGGTGTAGTCTCGTCGTGTTAAGTGTTGGGATGAACTGTCAAAAGGGACAGGTAGCATGAAAAGTAATGCTAGCCGAGTTAAGAAAAGGTTGGTATCGGAGTATGGTCCTTGTCCCTACGAGTAGGTGATCAACATGTTATATGTTGGTCTCAGGTGATAAAAGGGTAAGGTACATGTGTAATCTGGTTAGACACATGTGCCGGACGGATTCACCACATGTAATGGGTAATCTGTCCTTAGCACAGTTACATGGTACTTAAGCCTGAGAGTTGGCTTAGAACTGTGTGGCTTGTATGGATGAGAATGAGGATTTAGTGTGGGTTAAGGTGCATGAAGGTAGTGACGGGTGTATTGTTAAAATTGGGATGAGTGATTTCATCGGCGGAATCATGTGTCGAAATGTGGTTAACAGGAAAAGGAAGACAAATGTCTTAGTGGTCCTCGAAGGGTTTAGCATAGTAAAGGGCACGTTAGTGCATAGGATAGAAGGAGAGTGTTCTAAGTGATGTGTAGCTCTATTTCTAGTTTAAGTTGCTTATGCATTAGATAGAAAATGACGTTAAGATTATGTGTATGGATGTAGGTTGCCATCTGACACGCACATGAATGGACTGCATGATATGCAAGTAGCATGGAGTCCAGGTAAGTGTTACGTTCATACTCTTCTAGAGTCTTCTAAAATATAAAGAAACGAAAACGAAACGCTTTTCATCATGATGATTTACGAAAAGACACGAAAGACGTTTTATGAAAGAAAATGCTAATTGTTCAAAGGTATATGTATGTACGACCCTCCTTGCAGCCCCTTTGTACGCAACAAAAGTAGTAGTTGTATGCATGTGAATGGAAGACTATACGCTGTATCTATTGTATGTATTTTCTAAGAAAATCCATGAATGGATAAAAATATACAAAAGACATGAAAACAGACGCTTTTATGGATCCTACAAGCCGATGCTTTCATGTGTGCCATGAGGTGATGCTTTGGGATGCCGTGAAAGATGACGTTCAAGGTGACGCTTATGGATGCCATGAAAGTTGACGTTAAGCCCATGTTTTTAAATGACGCTTTCTATGAACGAACTGTTAAATGAAGGATAGAGCTAAAATGAACTGAAAAAAGAAAGACGATTTTTGGGCTTACGCCCCAAACGATGTTTTTCTCATGAAATGATGTCTTCTCATGAAAAATGAATGTTTTCTCATGAAATGACTCTTAAATGAAAGAAAAGAAAAGAATGAAAGCTCCAACTCTTTAGAGCTGACATGAATGAATGAATGGAAAGTAAAAAAAAGACAGGAAAGCATGAAATATATGAAGATACGTAACGGTCATATGAATGAATGGAAAGGGTACCAATGAATGGGTAGATTGCAATACCGGGAAAGTAGTACTAGTAGTGCACCCAATGCTGCCCCCTGACTGAAAAGAGATTCCCAACCCGTGGCAACGGGCAGAGTCAGGGTCCAAAGGAAGACCGCTAACCCCAACACACGGGGTGTAACAGTGTGTACTGTCCTACGAAAGTGATAAGAAAGAATGTATGAACGCATGTACGCACGAACGCACCAACTTTTAAGACATGAAGGCACTGACGGGGGACACGTTTTATGAAAATAAAGTCTCTTTTCAAAAGAAAACTCGTCCAATGATGTTTTCAAATGAACGCACGTATGCACGCATATATGTACGTATAGTATGTATGAATGATGAATGCATGAATGAAAACCTATGTTGTTATATTTTAACTGTATGAAGTAATGCTTACGAGTCATCGACTCATTTTAGTTTTTATGCATGTCCTTCACCCTCACAGGAACTGAATGATCAGGATGGACACAGCCCATGGGGAAGAGTACGGAAGTCTAGGCATGAGTTTTAATTGTATGAGAGACCCTTTTATTGTAAGAATAATGTTTTCTGCTGTAAACCTCTTTTATTCTCAAAGCACATTTTATCTTATAAACGTAAAGTCTTGCACCCTGGGTATGCAAGTAAAAAGTTTTAAATCGAACGGTAATTCCCATCGTCCTTTATAAAAATATTTTATAAAAAGTCTCATCACAAGGACGGGCGTTACATTTGCAGCTCGAGCACTTTCGTGACAACCAAGCTCTTGCCACTTGCAACAAAGAAGAAAGGGCTCCGGTGACATTCGGGGTCACTCTGATGTCAAAGTCAGTGAACGATCCTCTAGTGATAAGAACAACTCTGAAGAATAGTAAGAACAATCAAAAGTTTAGAGAGTGACCTCTCGTAGAAGGGATGACCGTTATTTATACCTAATCCAGGTTCCGTTGCTAAGGGAGATTGTGGCGTGTCAGGTGTCAGACCTGCTACCACTCATTTCCTGTTGCCACAGTGTGTAATTTCGAGGCTCTGGTTGTCGAAGGAGATTGTGGCATGTCAGCCGTGCTAGGTTTGTTCTGCTGCTTTCTGCCAGGGTTGGCTGCCAGGTTGTGGGCAAGCTGTCCTTAGTACGTGGGGTGCACCGTTGCGTCCTGGGCCTCCTGACACATGCATTGAATGCAGTGTGCCTTGAGTCCGATGAGTCTATGACAGGGCACGTTGATCCATCCGCTTGCAGTTGGGCATCTCATTAGTATATCGGAGCTCGACGCTAAAAGGCCTTCCCGGGTAGGTTTTAGGTCACGGGCTCGGCACGCGATCCTCTGGCCCAATCTCCTAGCTTATGGGAGGGTTTCGTATTTGGGCTTGGAGTTCCATGGCTTGGCTTGTTCGGGCCTAGGCCCTTCTAGGATGGGCCCCTCCCTTATAGTACCCCACGAATTCCTATCACGTGTGCGTGGTGGGAATTAATAATACTTCTAATTATGTTGCTGCTTGTTCAGCTTCTGTCGCTTCAAATTTCTGAGGCCAACTATTGTTGAAGGGGCGCCTCTCCCCTTCTCCTTCACCATCTCCTCCTGCCTTCGTCTGTCTTGTTTCTGTCGTTTCTCATTCTCTTTCTCTCCAGCAGTCGTGTTCCCATTCTTTCACTTTTCTCCATCACCACTTTCCAGTCGCTTCCCACTGCTGTGATTACATCGAAAGTTGATCTCGTCCCTCTGTATTTCAAGGGGAAACCTGGGTTTCCTCTGTCTCTGACGATGACCTTAGGGCATTCAACTTCAAGTACAGGATTCCTCCTACTGTGTTTCAGGAGATTCCCCGAGGTGAGCACATGGTGAATCCTGACAGCACGACGATGAGGGTGGCTCCTTACTAGCTAATTTTGACCAATGGCCTTCGCCTTCCGTTCTGTCATCTGGTTCATGAGGTTCTAAATTACCTCGAACTAGCCTAGTCTCAGATCCACCTAAATGCGTGGCGGCTCCTGATATCCAGTGCATCATCTTCTGAATGAAAACTCCTGAAGAATGTCCAAACCTGACGGCTTAGGGGTTCTTGTATGTATATCGCCTTAACTACCGACCGGGAAGCATCGTCATTTTCCAGGCCCAGTCTCCAAGCCGAAAGATGGCCTTGCTCGAGCAAAATCATTCAGGCATAAAGGAGTGGCCTCAGGGGGAGGCCACCCACAAGGAGTATCCTATTCAGGGGTGTTGTGGATTCCCCCCTTCTGTAAAGAGCCTGGAACTTACCCTCAATCGGAGGGAAGAGGCTCAGTTGGAGTTGGTGACAGGTTGGGTGGGGGCCCACCCTCGGGGCTCAGGTAGAGGGAGGTAGAGTCTAGCCCCTTCCGTGCCTCAAGCCAAGAAGGGGTGAGGGCACAATTCGTCTATCAAAATGAAGAAGAAGATGAGAAAAAAGAAAATGAAGAAGAAGAAGAAGAAGGATTTAGTGGAGGAGGAGAAGGGCTGAGACCCAAATTTCCTCCTGCTGCAACTTGGAGCTGGGACGAGGCTGCCAGACCTGCCTCTTTGGCCATGGGTGCCGCTCCCCCTTCATTTGTTGGGCTGAGCGGGATCGGTCGCAGCCCAGATTTCCTAGAGCCTCCGATTTTCATAGATCTGAGTGATGATGACGGACTTTGAGGCTCTATCTCCCATGGTGCCTGGGCCCTACAGTGAGACCTGAGGGTCCCTTCCGAATTTTTCTTGGCAACTAGTGGTCGCTGGCCCCTTATCTTCCTTTATGGTAAAAGGGGTGCAGGCCCCAGCCTCAACCCTGGACGAGGCTTGCACCTTTGCCCCCGAGCTTGTGGGCCGGATGTTGTGACCCCTATTTGCCCAGGTATCTTCCTTTGTTTGACGAATTCCGCTGAGCCTTCTCCAGGCTTTTACTTCTCATATATATATATATATTTTGCAAGCCGCAGACCAGTTGGCCTTGATGATCGGTGGGGAACTGGGAGAGTTGGAGGAGGTCGACCGGGAGCTCGGGACCTTGTCGTGCTTTGGATATTTCAAGTTGAAGTAGGCGGCCTAAAGAATAAAGTGCCTCAAGACCGAGCGGAAGGAGCTGATCAGCGAGGTGGTGTACGTTAAGGAACAAAACAGCACCTGGAGGCGGTCGCAACAAGGCGTAAAGATAAGAAGAAGGCCCTTTTAGGTTTATTGCACAATGCTGACTAGGACATCCTTCGGCTAACGTCAGCGAAGTGGCGTGTCGAAGAGGCTCGCTAGACTTTCGAACAAAGTTTGGTCACTCAGGAAGCAAAGTTGGAGGCCGCTCGGGAGTAGTTGGAGTCCGTTCGGAAAGAGCTGCGAGAGTTTAGGGAGGAGACGGAGTCAGCCCAAAGGGAGTTGTAGGAATCCCGATGGAATCGGGCTCTAGCTGTTGGACAGCGTTCACAACTGTTGTTCGGACAATTTAGGCTTTCTTAGAGGTTCAACACTTAAGAGAGCAAATGTGACAGGCGAAGGCACGCATTGGTGGGCTTTCATAGTCAGGGGTTCAGAAGAACATTGACCTCCTATCCCTCAACAATGAGATCGCCGACCTGAAGTCTCATCTGGAGGATGTTGCCAAACTTTGAGAAGCCAGGGTATCCTTATTCCCCCCGGTGCTCCTCAACTTTCTCCACCCGAGTGATGGGCTCGGCCCCTCCCCCTTCACTTTCCCCCCTTTCTTTTTGGTAGTTTGTAACCTTGCATAGTGCTCCCCAACTTTCCTTATAACTATGTATGTTTGATGGTGAATGAAATGAAGACTCGCTTCTTGCAGCTGATGTGTTCGTTTGTTTCATTTTCCTCCCTTCCTCTCATTTTTCTTTTTGCAGTTTTGATGAGGGCTTTGGCTTTACAAGTCGAGGTGTCGGGACCCAGTTCTGAGACTTTGGGCCTTACCCCGTACAGAGTTTAAGAGACTTAGACGGGGGGTCGGTACCCAGCCTAGGGGCTTGGGACCTTACGTAGCAACGAGTGAAGTGATTCGTCTTTTTCCGAGTGTAAGGGTTCGGCTTTGTTGGTCGCGGGGTCTGTACCCATTCAGAGACTTGGGACCTTACCCCGCTGCGAGTCAAGGGACTTGTCTTCTTGCGAGTATAAGGACTCGACTTTGTTGGACTGGAGGTCGGTACCCAGTCCTAAGATTTGGGACCTTACCCCGCAGTGAGTTAAAGGACCCGTCTTCTTATGAGTGTCAGGACTCGGCTTTGTTAGACATGGGAGTGAGACCAAGTCCAGAGACTCACCCTTACCCCGCAGAGAATCAAGGGATCCATCTTCTTGTGAGTGTGAGGACTTGGCTTTGTTGGACGGGAGGTCGATACCCAGTCCAGAGACTTGTGACCTTACCCCGTAGTGAGTCAAGGGATCCATCTTCTTGTGAGTGTAAGTACTCGGCTTTGTTTGACAGGGGAGCGAGACCAAGTCCTGAGATTTGCCTTTACCCTATAGTGAGTCAAAGGACCCATTTTCTTACGAGTGTGAGAACTCGGCTTTATTGGATGAGAGGTAGGTACCCAGTCTAGAGACTTGGGACCGTACCCTACACCGAGTTAGGGAACCCGTCTTCTTGCTAGTGTAAGGACATGGCTTTGTTGGATGGGAGATTGGTACCCAGTCCGAAGACTTGGGACCTTACCATGTAGCGAGTCAAAGGACCTGTCTACGAGCCAGTGTAAGGACTCCGCTTTGTTGGATGGGGGGTCGGTACCCAGTCCTGAGACTTGGGACTTACCCTGTAGCGAGTCAAGAGACTCGTATTCTTGCGAGTGTAAGGACTCAACTTTGACCAAGTTATGAGACTTGCTCTTAGCCTACAGTGAGTCAAGGGACCCATCTTCTAGGGACTTGACTTTGTTGGACGGGAGGTCGGTACCCAGTCTTGAGACTAGGGAGCTTACCCTAGAGCAAGTCAAAGGACCCGTCTTCTTACGAGAGTAAGGACTCTACTTTGTTGGACGAGGGGTTGGTATCCAGTACTGAGACTTGGGACCATACTTCAAAGCTAGTCAAGGGACTTGTATTCTTGTAAGCGTAAGGACTCGACTTTGTTGGATAGAGGGTTGGTACCCAATCCCAAGGCTTGGGAGCTTACCTAGCAGTGAGTCAATAGACTAGTCTTCTTGCGAGTGTAAGGTCTCTGCTTTGTTGGACTGGGGAACGAGACCAAGTCTTGAGACATGACCTTACTCCCATAGCGAATCAAGGGACCAGTCTTCTTGCGAGTGTAAGGGCTCGACTTTGTTGGACGGGGGTTGGTATCCAGTCTTGAGACTTGGGACCTTACCCCGCAGTGAGTCAAGGGACCCATCTTATTGCGAGTATAAGGACTCGACTTTGTTGGACGGGTGGTCGGTACCCATACCTGAGACTTTGGACCTCACCCTGCAATGAGTCGAGGGACCCATCTTCTTGTGAGTGTAAGGTTTCGACTTTGTTGGACGGGGGAGCAGGAACAAGTCTTGAGACTTGCCCTTACCCCACAGCTAGTCAAGGGACCCATCTTCTTCCGAGTATAAGGACTCGACTTTGTTGGACTAGGCTTTGTTGGACAAGGGTCGGTAGCCAGTCTTGAGACTTGGGAGCTTACTCCGTAGCGAGTCGAGGGACCCGTCTTCTTGCGAGTGTAAGGACTTGGCTTTGTTGGATAGGGGGTCGGTACCCAGTCCTGAGACTTGGGATCTTACCCCGCAGCGAGTAAAGGGACCCTCTTCTTGAGAATATAAGGACTCGACTTTGTTGGACTGGGGGTCGGTACCCAGTCTTGAGACTTGGGAGCTTACCCTGCAGCGAGTCAAGGGACCCGTTTTCTTGCTAGTGTAAGGACTCAATTTTGTTGGACTGGGGGTCGGTACCCAGTCCTGAGACATGGGACCTTATTCCGGAGCGAGTCAAGGGACGCATATACTTGTAAGTGTAAGGACTTGACTTTGTTAGACGGTGGGTTGGTACCCAATCCCGAGACTTGGGACATTACCCCACAGCAGTCAAGGGACCCGTCTTTTTGCGAGTGTAAAGACTCAACTTTGTCAGACAGGTGGTTGGTATCCATACCTGAGACTACAGACCTTACCCCGAAGTGAATCAAGGGACACATATTCTTGTAAGTGTAAGGACTCGGCTCTGTGGGATGGAGGGTTGGTACCCAGTTCTGAGACTTGGGACCTTACCTTGCAGCGAGTCAAATGACCCATCTTCTTGCAAGTGTAGGGACTCGGCTTCTTTGGACGGGGGTCGGTATCCAGTCTTGAGAATTAGGACCTTGCCCTATAGAAAGTCAAGGGACCCATCTTCTTACTAGTGTAAGGACTCGACTTTGTTGGACAGGAGGTCGGTACCTAGTCTAGAGACTTGGGACCTTACTCCGTAGCTAGTCAAGGGACCTATCTTCTTGTGAGTATAAGGACTCCGCTATGTTAGATGGGAGGTCGGTACCTAGTTCAGAGACTTGGGACCTTACCCTGCAGCAAGTCAAGAGACCCGTCTTCTTGCGAGTGTAAGGATTTATCTTTGTTGGACGGGGGGTTGGTACCCAGTCCCGATACTTTAGACCTTACACAGTAGTTAGTCAAGGGTCCCATTTTTTTCGAGTCTAAGGACTCGGCTTTGTTGGATGGGGGAGCAGGACCAAGTGCTGAGACTTGCCCTTACCTTGCAGCGAGTCAAGAGAACCGTCTCTTGCAAGTGTAAGGACTCAACTTTGTTGGACGGAGGTTCAGTACACAGTCTTGAGACTTGGGACCTATGCCGTAGCAAGTCAAGGGACCTGTCTTCTTGCGAGTGTAAGGACTCGGCTTTGTTGGATGGGGGTCGGTACCCAGTCCTGAGACTTGAGTCCTTACCCCACAGCGAGTCAAGGGATCTATCTTCTTGTGAGTGTAAGGACTCGACTTTGTTGGACAGTTGATCAATACCTAGTCTGGAGACTTGGGACCTTACCCCGCAGCGAGTCAACGGACTAGTCTTCTTGTAAGTGTAAGGACTGTACTTTGTTGGACGGAGTGTCAATACCCAGTTTGGAGACTTGGGACCTTACCCCGCTGGCTTATTTTTATTATTATTTTTCTAAACAACAATAGATTTGAGATGAACATGCAGGTGTCCTCATTCATTCTTAGTCGTTCGTACAAAGTATTGCCTTATACTTCTAGACATAATATTTCTTTAAGTGTTCGGCATTCCACGGGTGGGGTAGCTTGTGTCCTTGACTGTTTTTGAGGTGATAGGAACTGGGTTGGTTGCTTGCAGTCACTACATATCGGCCTTCCCATCGTGGTCCCAGCTTCCCCTCTTCTAGGGTAGTTATTCTAGTCTATCGTAGCACTAGGTTGTCAACATTGAAGGAGCACTGCTTGACCTGTTTGTTGAAGTATTGTTTTGCCTTTCGCTTGTTATTCACTATTTGGACTACTGCTTTTTCTCTTCTCTCCTCCAGGACATCCAAGCTCTCGACTAGCCTTTTGTTGTTAGTGTTCGGGTCGAAATATGAACACGGAATGTGGGGAGTTCAACTTCCACAGGAATTACTGCTTTGCTGCCATAGGTGAGGATGAAGCGTGTCTCCCTGGTGGGGGTTCGGAAAGTGGTCCAGTACTCCCATAGAACGTTTGGGAGCTTTTTGTCCCATTCTCCTTTGTGCGCCCGAATATTTTTCTTAACGGTGGAGATGAGGGTTTTGTTGGTTGATTCGGCCTATCTGTTGGCTTGAGGGTGTCTTGGTAAGAGTACTTCACTTTAATTCTGAGCTCTTTGCACCATTCCCAGTAATGTGCACAATCGAACTGTCTTTTATTGTCCGATATGAAGCTTTGAGGTATGCCAAATCGGTAGATCACTGACTTCCACAAGAATTTCGATGGTTTGGGAGGTGATGGTAGCGAGAGCCTTCGCTTTGACCCATTTTGTGAAATAGCTTATCGCGACAATGACAAACTTGGCTCCTCCTCTTACTGCTGGAAATGGGCTAATTAGGTCCAGTCCTCATTGGGCGAAGGGCCACGAGATCGTGATTGATGTCAGCTCCTCCGTCGGGTAGTGCAAAATCGGCCCGTGCTCCTGACACTTTGGGCATTTTTTGGCAAAGTCTTTCGCATCCTTGAGGGAATGGAGCCAGTAATATATGGCCTAGGTCACTCTTGCAGCAAGAGCCTTCCCTCCTAAGTGGCTTTCACAAATCTCCTCGTGAATCTCTGCTAGCACGTATTGGGCTTCATCCGATGTGAGGTATATGAGGAGTGGCTTGGAAAAACCTCTCTTGTATAAAACTCCTTCCAATATGGTGCACCGAACCTCTCTGTTCCTAACCATTTGTACTTCTTCCAGGTCACTAGGTAGCTGCCTTTCCTATAGGAATTTTTGGATATTTATTGCTCACTCGGGAGGTGTTGGGGTTGTGATAGACACTTCCACCCCGATGGAGGGGGCTTCGATCGTCCTGACTATGGTGTGCTCTGGAAGCGGGAGTTCTTCCTGGCCTGACGTAGCCCTTGCTAGATGATCTGCCTTCTGGTTTTCTCCTCTTGGCACCTGTTGGATGCTGATGTTCTGGAAGCGGTACTTCTCGCTAGATGTTCTGGAAGCGGTTGCGCTCGTTGCAGACCAACTGGAGATACTTCTTAACCTTTCCCCTTTCATGGCAAATTGCCCCAGTACTTGGCTAACTACCACTTGAGAATCTTCCCTCACTTCTATTTCTTCAGCTCCTAGTAATCGTGGGACTGTCATTCCGACCAAGTGCACTTCATACTCAGCTTCATTGTTGGTCGTTTAGAAGGCCAGCTTGACTGCATAGTCGTGCTCCTCTCCTTGTTTGGTGACAATGTGCACCCCTACTCCTCCACCAGCCTGGTAGGATGAGTCATCGACGTAGACCTACTAGGGCTTTCCGTAGGGTGTGTTTGAAACTTCTTTCGGGAAATTAGTAAACATGGCAATGAAATATGCCAACACTTGTCCTTTCATTGCAGCTCGAGGCTGATACTTTATGTCAAATTTGATGAGCTTAATCTCCCATTTTGCAAGCCGTCTCGAGGTGTCTGGCTTCTACAGTAACTTCTTGAGGGGGAGACCTGTGAGTACTTTCATTGGGTGGGCTTAGAAATATGGCCTTAATCTCCTGGCCGCGATGACTAGGGCGAATACTAACATCTCCGTATGGGAGTACCTTACTTCCACTCTGCAGAGGGCCCGACTCATGTAGCAGATGGGTCACTATCCTTTTTCCTCGTCCCAGACAAGTACGGCTGATGCGGTGTGTGGTGATACTACTAGGTACACTGTCAGGGTCTCCCCGGGTCTTGTTTGACTGAGCTATGGGGGCGACTCAGGTACAACTTCGAATCGGTGAAGGCATTTTCACAGGTCTTATCCCACTCCTGGGCTTTCCTCAAGACTTTGAAGAAGGCCAGGCACCTGTGAATTCATAGAGCAATGAAGTGGTTCAGGGTTGCAACCTGCCCAGCCAGCCTCTGGACTTCGGGAAGGCTATGGTGGGAAGGCATTCCTATCATTGCTTCCACCTTTTTTGGGTTCGCCCTAATCCCCCTCTCGGAGACCATGAACCCTAGAAACTTACTCGTCTTCACTCTGAACACGCATTTCAATGCACTAGGATTTTCGGGAAGGCCTTGTATTTTGGCCAATGGCTTATTTGGAAAGTTACTTTTTAGGAACTTGGGTTTCAAAAGCTACTGTAGCGTTATTGTAGTCATACTGTAGCTGTGACACTGTTCATCAGGGGCATTTTAGGTAAAATGGGCTTTATTTTGGCTAGGGTTTTAATTAGGGTTAGTTTAAATACTCATTGTAGCCTCATTTGAAGCCTAGACAATATTGAATTTTATTTGTGAGTTGAGTTTTCTCCTCTTGTTCTTGATTGAACTTTTGAACTTATCAAAGGTAAATCACAACATTTGTGGCGTTCTTCCTTTGTAATCTGGGTTCTTGAGACGGGTTCTTCAACGGATCTAGATTTTGATATAATCTAGGTTCTTGAAACGAGTTCTCATCGGGTCTAGGTTCTCCATCTGTTGACTTGATTTTGGCTTTCTTGGAGAGTTTTCAAATTGATTGTGAGTTCAAGGGATTTCATTCTCGTGGGTTCATATCATTTGGTATTTAGAGCAAGGTTTCCAGTTAGGTCTGATTCTATCTTTTATTTCTTGCATATTTAATTTTCGGGCTTCATTGTTCTAAGATTGATTACAACAAAAAAATAGAGGTGGCTGCTGGATTTCTTCACTATTGTTAGGGTTGTTGAATTTCATTGTTCTAGGGTTTGTGTTGGTTGAACTCTCTTGTTCTAGGGCCTACCGTATATTACTTGTCTTAGGGTTTTTGAGTTATTATTAGGGTTTTCTCAATTGCTTATTCTTGATTGTGATCAAATCAGTTGGTGAAAAGAAAAGAAAAGAAAAGAAAGGAAAAGGAAAAAAAAATCTGAATTTTTTTCTTGAGCCTTATCATCAAAGGGGTTGCATACATTATTCTAATTGGTATCTTGTCTTCTAGTTACTGTGTCATTCATATAATTTCCTTGATTCACGTGTTGTTTTTTTTTTCATTCCTTCCGTGTTTCTCTTGTTCTTGTTTCTTGGACCTAATTACTAGTTGGGATAAAACAAGGTTGTTTTGTCTTGATTGAGTTCAATTAGTTCTTAAAGAACTTGAGTGGGAAAACTCTTGAGGTAAAAGGTAAGAGAGTGTGGACTATTATCGAAAAAAAGCTAATTAAGAGTGAAACACAAGTGGAGTGCCATTATTCGAGTGTAAACACGTAAGGGAGTGTGTGAGGTTTTCTTTTTTGCCACTAACATTCTTTTGTGCAGCACTTTATAATGTCTTATCGGAGTAGCGCATCACCAAGGGGGAGAGCAGATAACTCTTCCTTTGTGTTGCAAGTCATGCAACAACAGTTTGAGCAATTGAATTTTGTTTTGGGTGAAGTGAGGAATAAGATGGATCATCAAGAAGCAACGATTAGAAATCTGCAAGGTGGGAGAGATAGGAGGCGACGTGAGCATAGAGTTGAAAATGAGTATGAGAATGAAGGAGATGGTGAGGATGAGGAAGAGTTAGCATCTGAAGCTGGGTCGGGTAGACATAGAAGAGTTAGACATGAAAGAGGACTTGAGGGGAATCTAAGGGATCGGGATGGTGTAGATAGAGACCTTGGGAGCATCAAAATGAAAATACCATCTTTCCAAGGTAGAGCTGACCCTAAGGTTTATCTAGAGTGGGAGAAAAAAAAAGAGTTGGTGTTTGATTGCCATAATTACTCTGAGCAGAAGAAAGTGAAGTTGGCGGTAATTGAATTCACTAATTATGCTATTATTTGGTGGGATCAATTAGAGACCAATACGAGGAGGAATTATGAGAGGCCTGTAGAGGCATGGAGAGAGTTGAAAGCTCTCATGAGGCGGAGATTTGTATCTAGCCATTACTATAGAGACCTTTACCAGAAATTTCAAAATCTTACACAGGGGTCCAGGAATGTAGAGGATTACCATAAGGAGATGGAGGTGGAGATGATTCAGGCTAATGTGGAGGAGGACCGGGAGGCCACCATGGCTAGATTTTTGAGTGGTTTTAATAGGTTCATAGCCAATGTAATTGAATTGTAGCATTATGTGGAGATAGAGGACATGGTGCACATGGTTATGAAGGTGGAGAGGCTGTTAAAGTGAAAAGGGACAGCAAGGTACATTTCGGTTTCTAGCACTACTGGGAAATCAAAGTAGGATAGGAATGATCAAGCTGAAGCAAAGAGAAAGACCGAACCACCTAAGGGAACTAGCAACAAACCCAAGGTAGAATCTCAACCTTCACGGAATAGAGATATTAAATGTTTTAAGTATTTGGGTTCAGGGCACATTGCTTCTCAATGTCCAAATAGGAGGGTGATGATTATGCGTGACAATAGGGAGGTGATGACTGAGAGTGAGGATGATAGTGATTAGGTGCCTGAGTTGGTTGATGTTAGTGATGATGATGGAGTGGTATACCCCGTGACAGGTGAGTCTCTTGTTGCCAGGCGTGCTCTCAATGCACACATTAAGGTGGATGATGCAGAGCAACAAAGAGAGAATATTTTTCATACTAGATGCCATGTCAACAATAAGGTATGTAGTATGATCATTGATGGGGGAAGTTGTACTGATGTGGCTAGCACTACTTTGGTTGAGAAATTGAATTTACTAATCTTAAAACACTTTAGACCATACAAATTGCAGTGGTTGAATGATTGCGGGGAGGTTAGGGTGGACAACAAGTGTTAGTTACTTTTTCTATTGGGAAGTATCAGGATGAGGTGCTTTGTGATGTTGTGCCTATGCATGCTGGCCATATTTTGTTGGGGAGGCCGTGGCAATATGATAGGAGGGTGACACATGATGGGTTCAAGAATATGTACAGCTTTGAAAAGAAGGGCAAAACAATCAAGCTTGTTCCTTTAACTTCAAGCCAGTCTATGAGGACCAACTGAAATTGAAAAGTGAGGTTGCTCAAAAAATAAAGAGTGCGAGTGAAAATGAGAGTGATCAAAAAAGAAAGAGTGAAAAAGTGATTGAGCAAAAAAGAAAGAGTGAGAGTGAAAATGAGCATAAAAGAAAGAGTGAAAAAGAAAGTAGATAGGAGGCTGAGAGTAAAGAAAAAAGAGTGGAACCACGAGAGAAAAAAGAAAAAGAGTCTACAGAGAGAAAAGGAAAGGCAAAAGTGAGTTTCTATGCAAGAGAGAGTGAGGTTTAGAGAGCTTTCTTCACAGATCGCCCTATGATTTTTCTTGTCTATAAAGAGTCTTATCTTTCTCTTGATGAAACTAACCAATCTCTTCCTAGTTTGGCTATTTCTTTGTTACAGGAGTTTGAGGATGTATTCCCGGAATAGATGCTAAATGAGTTGCCACCCATTAGAGGCATTGAGCACTAGATTGATTTTGTGCCCAGGGCTGCTATTCCAAATTGACTAGCCTATAAGAGTAATTCAGAGGAGACAAAGGAGCTTCAGAGGCAAGTTGAGGATTTGATGGGCAAGGGGTATGTGAGGGAGAGCATGAGCCCTTGTGCAGTACCAGTGCTACTAGTGCCAACGAAGGATAGGACGTGGAGGATGTGCGTTGATTGCAAGGCGGTCAACAATATCATAGTAAAGTATCACCATCCCATTCCTAGATTGGATGATGTGCTTGATGAATAGTATGGCTCATGTATTTTCAGTAAAATTGATCTTAAAAGTGGGTACCATCAAATTAGAATGAAAGAGGGTGATGAATGGAAAACTGCTTTTAAGACTAAGTATGAGCTTTATGAATGGTTGGTTATGCTATTTAGACTTACAAATGCGCTCAGTATTTTCATGAGATTAATGAACCATGTCCTACATGCATTCATAGGCAAGTTTGTGGTTGTGTACTTTGATGATATCTTGTTGTACAACAAGGACTTAAATGAACATATTGAGCATTTGAGATATGTGTTTAATGTGTTGAGATGTGAGAAGTTGTATGCTAATTTCAAGAAATGTGTCTTTTACACGGAAAAAGTTATTTTTCTTGGTTATGTTGTTAGTACAAAAGGTATTGAGGTGGATGAAGAGAAAGTCAAGGCCATCAAGGAGTGGCCAACGCCAAAAAACATCACTGAGGTAAGAAGCTTTCATGGCTTAGCTAGTTTTTATCGTCATTTTATTAAAGACTTTAGCACTATTGCTGTACCACTCACTGAAGTAATTAAAAAGAATGTTGGGTTTCATTGGAGGGCTAATCAAGATAATGCTTTTACCTCTATTAAAGAAAGGTTGTACTCTTCACCTGTGTTAGCATTACCTGATTTTAACAAAGCTTTTGAGATTAAATGTGATGCCTCAGGAATAGGGATTTGAGTCGTTTTGAAGCAGGATAGGCAGCCCATAGCCTTCTTCAGTGAAAAGCTAAGTGGGGCATCCCTGAAGTACCCTACTTATGACAAATAGCTTTATGCTCTTGTTCGTGCATTAGAGACTTGGCAGCACTACCTATGGCCAAGGGAATTTGTGATCCACACCGATTATGAATCATTGAAGCATCTCAAGGGTCAAGGTAAGTTGAATAAAAGGCATGCTAGATGGATGGAATACATTGAGACTTTTCCCTGTGTCATCCGTTACAAGCAAGGTAAGGAGAACATTGTTGTTGATGCTCTATCCCGAAGGTATGTACTTCTTACTTCTATGAGTGCTAAAATGCTTGGGTTTGAATATGTGAAAAAAATGTATACTGATGATGCTGACTTTTCTAATGTGTATATGGCATGTGATAAGGCGGCATTTGGTAAGTTTTACAAGCATGATGGTTATTTGTTTAAGGAAAGCCAACTTTGTGTGCCAAGTTGTTCTATGCGTGAGTTATTGGTGCGTGAGGCACATGGTGGGGGATTAATGGGACACTTTGGTGTCAAGAAAACTTTAGACATTTTGCATGAACATTTATTTTGGCCTAAGATGAAGAGAGATGTTAATCGTATTTGTGGAAGGTGCATTACAGTAGAAAGACCAAATCTAAGATTTTGCCACATGGGTTGTATACACCCTTACCCGTTCCTAGTGAGCCATGGGTAGACATATCTATGGACTTTGTTTTGGGGCTGCCTAGGACAAAAAGGAGTAGAGATTCTATTTTTTTGGTTGTCGATAGATTTAGTAAGATGGCACATTTCATTCCATACCATAAAACAGATGATGCCACAAACATAGCTGACTTATTTTTTAGGGAGATAGTGCGAGTCCATGGTGTACCTAGGAGTATTGTTTCTGATAGGGATGTTAAATTCCTTAGCTACTTTTGGAAGGTGTTGTGAGGGAAATTGGGTACTAAGCTCTTATTTTCCACTACTTGTCATCCACAAACAGATGGTCAGACTGAGGTAGTTAATAGAACTTTAACTCAACTTTTACATACTGTTGTTCAGAAGAATTTAAAAACTTGGGAGGTTTGTTTCCCATTTATAGAGTTTGCATATAATAGGACCATGCATACTATTACTTCATATTCTCCTTTCGAAATTATTTATGGATTTAATCCACTTACTCTTTTAGATTTGATGCCTTTACCTGTTGATGCAGGAGTAGCTTGGATGGACAAAATAAGACGTTGTTGGTGAAGTCACTTCATGAGAGGGTACGGCTTCAAATTGTCCAAAAGAATAAAAGGGTTGCTTCCCAAGCCAATAAAGGGTGAAGGCATGTCATCTTTGAACCAGGAGATTGGGTTTGGGTTCACATGCGCAAAGAAAGATTCCCAGCCCAAAGAACGACTAAGTTGCATCCTCGAGGAGATGGACCTTTTCAAATTCTTGAGAAAATTAATGACAATACATATAAAGTGGATCTTCCAGGTGAGTATAATTTTTGTGCTACTTTCAATGTTTCGAATCTTTCTCCTTTTGATGTAGGTGAAGATTCGAGGTCGAATCCTTTTGAGCAGAGGGGGAATGATGGGAACCAAAGTGAGCGTACTTTTAAAGATCATTTACAAATTCCAGATGGGCCAATTACAAGATCAAGGGCCAAGAAGATCAGGGCAGCAATGCACGGATTGGTGCAATCCACTAGGGATGAAGCTAGCAAGAGCCTAACACTCAAGATGGGCTTGAAAGAAGGAGAACCAGCTTTGATCCACTTGATTCAAGCTGTGGAAGATATGACTTAGAGATAGGGCCTATTGTTATTGAAGGCTTCCAATTTGGTTAAATATTTTATTTTATTAGTTTAGAATAAGTAGACTTGAAGATGCTTGGCCCACACGTCTTATTTTTAATGAACTAGGGATTTCGGAATGGCCTTGTATTTTGGCCAATAGCTTATTTGGAAAGTTACTTTTTAGGAACTAGGGTTTCAAGAGGTACTGTAGTGTTACTATAGCCGTATTGTAGCCGCGTGTACTGTAGCTGCGATATTGTTCATCAGGGGCATTTTGGGTAAAAGGGGCTTTATTTTGGCTAGGGTTTTAATTATGTTTAGTTTAAATACTCCTTGTAGCCTCATTTGAAGCTTAGACAATATTGAATTTTATTTGTGAGTTGAGTTTTCTCATCTTGTTCTTAATTGAACTATTGAACTTATCAAAGGTAAATCACAACCTTTGTGGCGTTCTTCCTTTGTAATCTGGGTTCTTGAGAGGGGTTCTTCAACGGGTGTAGATTTCAATATAATCTAAGTTCTTGAAACGAGTTCTCATCTGGTCTAGGTTCTCCATCCATTGACGTGGGTTTAAGGGATTTCATTCCCGCGGGTTCATATCAATGAATATTCATTTTACTCGTTAGAATGGTATAGTAACCTTTCGAATGGTTTTTGGGTTGGAATAATGCGTGCGGAAGCCAGGGCGCCATCATTAAAATTTCGCATTCTAACATGAATAATTCTCAAAATTGAAGTGATGCTAACGAAAGTGTATCGCCATAATAAAGGGTGTATAATTATTGAAACGATGTCGTTTGATTAAGTGTCTACTTATTAAGGTGAGATATGTCCCTATAATAAGTTCTGAAGTGAAAAAAATATATAGCACCTCAGACATTGCATCTAGGGTAGAAACTTGAAACAAAGACTTTAATAGAGGGTTTTGTGAGGTTGAAGGTGGGTTTTTGGCCAGATTTTCTTGTGTGTGTGTGTGTGAGAGAGAGAGAGAGAGAGAGAGAGATGGTACTTGTGAATATTGGTATTTGGTTTTTCTTGTGAAAGAGGATTGCAAATACATTGAGGTTTGCAATGTTTCACTTTGCTTTGTGTGTGTATTTCGAATTAAAGTGGGTTTTATTATTTGAGTTGTGATTTCTCTCTAATTTTGGAGACTTTTCTATTGAAGGTATTGGGCATTTGGTTGGTTTTGTCAATTCAATGCAGTTGAGGTAAAGTTTCCTACTTAGAAGGGACTTTGTATATATATATTTCGAATTTTAAGAAATTAGAATGCATATTGTTTGAGATTGTCTAATGTAGTTTGATTTGTTGTTATGGAGTTACAATATTTGTGTTTGTGAAGTGTAGGCATGTTGTATAGAATTTGTTATTTGTGAGAAAAATATGGAATGGCGTAGGAGGAATGTTTGTTGATAAGTGTATTTTTATTACTCTTTTATTTATGAGAAGTGTTAATTTTCCTTCAATACTATTTATTTTATTTTATTTCTATATATTTTTCTTTATTTTCTTGGATTTGAAGGAATGAGAAGATTTAGTGTGAAAGGAGAGCATTTTGGTACAAAAGAAGAGACTACAGATCTAGACCGATGGGAGGCAATGAGATCTAAAGAAAGCTGAGGAGATTTAGGCAAGGACACTCAATGGTGACTAGAAGTGGCGACAAGAGTTAGGCAATGAGCAAGATATTTTACCTCTTGGGTGAGCAGACTTGGTGCCAAAGCTCTGGGTTGTTAGAATGGGTGACTAGTCTAATCGATCAACTTAAAAGACCAACCTAAACGACATCATCGGCAACAACTAGCAAAGGGCTTGAAAGTAATTTTGATCAAGAAAAAGCGAAATAAATCACAGAAGGAAGCCACAAGAAGTCCAAGTTTGGAATACACTAGGAGACAGCCTTAGACATGCTTGAGTGTTTTGATCATAACTTTCCACTCATATATCAGATAGATGCGGTTTTAGATGAGTTAGAAAGCTATCTTAAAGGGATACAATTTTATCCCTAATAAAGATTGCTGAATTCTAAATCTTGGAGTGCGTACAAGGCTGCCAATATAAATCCTAAAAGTTAGGCCCTTTTTAGGCGAAAATCATGAAGACATTAGGATTTTTTTTCTACCCTATATAAGCATATCATTAGCACGAAATTAAGGAGGAGAGTCTGAGTTTTAGAATCCAATATTCCGGAGTTTATTCCTTAAGTTTCTTTCAAGGAGCTGGGTCTGGGGAGCAGAGGCAAGAGCCGCATGCTTTAACAACCGATTCCAGCGAAAAACATTAGTTTTATTCTTAATGCTTGCAATTTTCTAGCTAATTATTGTTCGATCTATTGAATCACAATGAGACCAAGAGGTGATTTGTGATTAAATCTCTAGGATTAAGCACTATTAGTTGAGCAAAATTAGAGATACTTTACCTCAATTAGTGTAATTTTCAAGAAAAATCCAAAGAACTTAATAAGAAAAGAAACCATAATTCTTCATGATTTCCGCCTAAAAAATCTTCTAACTTTTCGGATTTATATTGCAGCCTTGTACACACTCTAAGAGTCAGAATTTAGCAATTTCTATTAGACATAAAGTTTTATCCCTTTAAGATAGCTTTCCAACCTATCTAAAATCGCATCCTTCAGATATATGAGTAGAAAGTTATGATCGAAAGACTCAAGCATATCTAGGCTGTCTCCTCGTGTATTCCAAACTTGGACTTCTTGTGGATTCCTTCTGTAATTTCTTTTTCTTTTTCTTGATCAAAATTACTTTCAAGTCCTTTGCTAGTTATTGCCCATGATGTCATTTAGGTTGGTCTTTTATGTTGATCAGTTAGACTAGTTGCCCATTCTAACCGCCCAGAGCTTTGGCACCAAGTCTGCTCACCTAAGAGGTAAAATATCTCGCTCATTGCCTAACTCTTGTTGCCAATTCTGGTCGTCATTGAGTCTCCTTGCCTAAATCTTCTCGACTCTCTTTAGATCTCATTATCTCTTGTCGGTCTGGACCCGTAGTCTCTTCTTTTGTACCAAAATGCTCTCTTTTTACACTAAATCTTCTCATTCCTTCAAATCCATGAAAATAAAGAAAAATATGTAGAAGTAAAATAAAATAAATAGCATTGAAGGAAAATTAACACTTTTCATAAATAAAAGAGTAATAAAAATCACACTTATAATAATTTGTTTTGTGGAATTGTATATTTTGGTATTATGTTTTGTTAAGTTTTGCTTTTGGCCATGCATTAATGTGTAGTTAATGTTTGAGTTTAATTATGCAAATAGGATTGTTGAGCTTTATTGTGCAAAATATATTGGTGAATATATTGTATGATTACATATATGTGTGATGGATTTAGCATGTTCATGGATAAGTGTGATATGTTTTGACTTTTGCATGTTATTGCATTATATTTGTGGGAGAAGTTGGAGAATTTGATTGGTTTCGTGAAGTGTATATTGGTTATGGTAGTGAAATGCATATATTTCATGTGTGAATATAATATATGTGAAAGTTATCAAATTTGTGAATGATTGTTATTTGCGAATGATTGTTATTTGTGAAGTTGGTTATTTGTGAAGTTGGATATTTTTGAAGTTGGTTGTTTATGAAATTGGTTATTAAAACTCTTGAAATAAAACAAAAGTAAAAATACTTGCATAAACCCAAAAAATAGAAATTAATTGCATAAATGACTATTAACTTATTCCAATAACTTATAAAAAAATTACCAATTACTTCTAAACCCAAAAAATATAAGTTAAATGTATAAGTCATTATTAAGTCATTCCAATAACTTATTAAAAGAAAGACCAATTACTTCTAAACCCAAAAAATATAAATTAATTGCATAAATCACTATTAACATATTCCAATAACTTATATAAAAAATGACCAATTACTTCTAAACCCAAAAAATATAAATTAATTGCATGAATCACTATTAACTTATTCAAATAACTTATATAAAAAAAAAAATCACCAATAACTTATATCCAAATTAAAGAAATTACCCAATAGGAACTTTTTATATAAATCACAATTTAAAAAGAACCCAAGTAAAAAAATGACTTAATTACTTCTATGACAAAACAATAGAAATTAATTGCATGAATCAGTAATATGAACACTTTGCATAAATCACTAGAGTATATACTTTTGAACTATTTAGCATCATTTCTTGCATTGTATTATTTAGCGTGTTTTTATGAATGAGTTTCTATCCAATTTAACCTTAAACCTATTAAGAGTTGTGTCCTATTGTTTGTGAATAATGTTTGGGTGCAACTCTTGAATTGTCAAAAGTGGATAGTTTGGGATTCTATCATTTATATGGCAGATATATTCAGTTTGAAGTCTTGTGTTGGTTTTGGAATTTTGTTTCAATGTTTCCTTTCATTTTTCGAGTGTGTGGTCTGTTAATTTCTCTCTCGCGTGTGGATAGGTGTGAGAACTTTTCACGACTAGCATACTTGGAGAATTATGGGAAAATGTTGCCAAAATTCTGACTGACATGAGAGCAAAGGACTGATTATATGTATATGATGTGGATGATAGTCTCTTGAATGAGATATGACCAACTACCTTATATTATGGATACAATTAGTGTCTATGGAAAGAACCGTGCTGATGTTTGTCCCTAGTTTCCATTTAAAGTCCGTTACAATATTGTAGTAAGGCAAATACAACACATAAGAGTTGGATGTTTCCTGGAGACAGACTTGGTATAGACTACATGGAATATGCATAGGGGGTGAAGTCATTTATAGAATTTGTGCAGGGAAGTGTTGACACTCGAGATTTTATAAGATATCTGTGCAAAAGTGCAAAAATCCGAGTAGGTTAGAGAAGTTTTTTTTGAACACTTAGCAAGATCTTAGCCACACACTTGGACACTTGTCACTAAGAGGAACCATGAAATAGAAATGTAGAGGAAATCAAGTATTGAGATCATGCCACCTAAACAAACACTATTTCATCCAACCATCCAATTTGTGCCAAATCAAAGAGGGTTTCAATACTTGAGAAACCCTAAACACTTGGAATCCAATTGAAACCCCAAAACTCTGGTGTTGAAACCAAAACCCGAAATGGCCTCCTCAAACCCCCAATTTGCTTCTAAAACCTAAATGGATCCGGTTTCTAGTTTAGTATTTTATTACTTGATTGAATCATTTTAACATGCTATTAACTACTTAAATTCATGTTATGACATCATTATTCAATCCTTTAAACCTTAGAAACTTTATTGGGTCAAGAAAAATTAGATTTGGGCTTGATAGCAACTCAAACCCTCTTTAAACCCCAAATTGAGACCCATTCGGTTAAGACCCACAAAATTGAGCCACCTTTGCAAGGCTTGTGGAGGAACTTTCCCCCTGCCATGGCTGAACAAACACTATCCAAAGTAGCTCCAAGTTGTATGTGATGTGAAGGCCAAGGCCACCCCATCACCACCCCCTCACTCGGCAGTCCAAGCGTAGAAAACCATGGGCTAGTTTTGCCCCTTGTTTTGGTTGACACAGCCATCGCTCAAGTATCATTCACAACCCTCTCATCACCCTCAGCTACGTAAGAAGGCATCCAAGTCCATTCACTTTCATTTCATTACTTTCCAACACTTTTCTTGAAGAGAAACCTAAAGGTTCTCTCGAACAGTATTCCTAAGTCAGTTTGCACGCCCTTTTTGAAGCTTTTGTAGGTATTTTCTCACAAAAGTTGTTACTCTTTGAGTCTAGTTTCTGTGATATCTTAGATGTTGATTTTTATGGCCATTTGATTGGTCCAATGTCTTTTTAAGCTTGGAAAGGTCATTCTAAGTGATAAATTGGATAATGCTTGTTATTTTGGTTTTTTGACCAAGCTACTGGAAAGATCTCGGTCTGAGTTTTTTATGGAGTGTACTTAACATGTTTATATGAACCTTTGATGAGGATTAGTTGCATGTTATAAGCTTTTGATAAAAGTTTTTCTTAGATTTTAAGCTGGAAATTGGAAGGAGTAAAACAATTTTTGTTTATGAAAGTTTGGATCTTTTGTGATAAAATCATGCTCCAACGGTTTGATATTTTTATATGATTATTCTAAATCTTTGATCTAAATATTAGAATGTTAGTTTGAAGATTTTTGATGTTCTTTTTAAAGATGTGATTTTTTTATGCATGAAGAGACTTGGTTAGGTCACATATTTGAGGTTTCGGGTAAATGGATGTTTTGATGCAAATAAGGCCATGTGATCTTGAGTTTAATGCTTGGATATACTCTGAGACATGAATTTTAACCATGTCATATTTTTAGTTTGTGATTTTGTCATGGTATGTTTTGGATCAAAGGATTTGATAAAAAAACAAACCTTAAGGTAATCGGTTTTGAGTATAAGTGTTGAAGCCGAAAGTTTAGTGTTAGATCTTTTGATTTTGTGATGTTTTCTTGATGATTCAAAGCATGATAATCCTTAGAAGTGTGTTATGAATATATTTGAAATGTATTTTTAAACTTTTAGTATAACTTCCCATTCCCGGAGGTCCAGAGAGTTAACTCTTAATACCTAAAATCAACTTAAATAACACAACTATAAAATCCCATAAAATGTTAATCCATTTAATTAATCCAAATATCTAAGTTCCTCCATGGGGATAATAAAAAAAATCTCAATAACATAAATTAAAAACTCTCCAAAAATCGAAATTATCCTTAACTCATCAAATCAAAATACCCGAAAAATAAAATCAGTCTAGTAACTCCGACTCTCAAATAAGCACTTGTACCCTCAGGCACTTATTCCACTTTGATCATCACACCTTGCTAAAACTTCATACTCTTGTTCTCCAGCTGAATCATCAAAATTATCTGAAAAATATATAGAGATAAGGGGTGAGTTATCAATAATTCAGTAAGCAGAAGACATATACTAGTGTGTAAACATGAGTATTTACAGAAGTCAGAATGCAGAACAAAACATTTTCATTTTCAGAGTGCGGAAGCAAAACATGTTATCAAAATATCAGATTAGAGATTTAGAAGTATTTCATTCAAAAATATCCGTTTGGCATAGCATAAATGATCATCATTATCATCAGAACATCATATCAGAACAGAAGCCATGTATAACCTCTGTGGTAGGGTTGTGCAATCTGCGGATAACCAAGCAGAACATAAATCACTTTGTCACCAAGGTGTGCACTCAAAACAGAGACCACTACTATAACCCGTGGCAGGGCCGTATCCATTATTATAACTCGTGGTTGGGCCGTATCCACTATTATTACCCATGGTTGGGCCGTATCCACTATTATTACCCGTGGTTGGGCTGTATCCACTATCATAACCCGTGGTTGGGCCATATCCACTATTATAACTCATGGCAGGGTTGTAACTGAACAGAACTGAAACAGAATCAAATTCAGAATCAAAGAGTCATGCCAAATATTTTCAGAAATCACATCTTATCTAAACAGAGTTCTGAACAAAATCATATTATCTTCGTAATCAAAACAGATCCAAAGCATATTTACAATATTTATATACAAATTTTTATATTCACTCTTTTTGCATAAATCAGAAATAGAATGTCAAAAATAAGCTCGTCTACACCAGTCATGTTGGAAAATACTTTCTTCTTAAACAGAATCTCATGATAATGCAGAACAAATAATTGAGGTAGTTGAAATTTCTTTTCATAACCAAATATGTATATTTTTCAAAAAGTCAACCTCAGCTCATTTTATTTTAATGCAAAGTCTAGCATAGGAACCCCGCTTACCTGGACGTCTTAGCTTTTTCAAAATTTTTCTAAAAAATGTTGAACAATAATTAATCGTTACCTATAAAATAATCACATAATTCTCATAAATTTCCAATTAATCTCATATTTCATATTCAATCCTACGCTTCTAAAATAGCCTATTAAATTCCTCAAAACCTAAAATTCAAATAATCACTTTCTAAAATCGTCACTGTTGATTTAATAATTATGACTAAAACATTTAAAAGTCTGATCTATTTATTATTGAAAATAAACTATAAAGTTTAATACTAGATAATATAATTATCCCAAAATATTTTAAAATATACATAACTATTTTTAAGTAGACTAAATCATAACTAAAGTGTAAAAACAACGTTACTCCAATATTATTTACTCTTAAAATAAATCTTTACTTAATAACATGTTAAAAATACTTAAGTAATTTTCTGTAATCCTAAATATATAAGAGTGTACTATTATATAATAAAAATTAAAAGCCCATTAATATATCACGTATTAAAGGGTATTATGTGTAATACCCAGCTCACGGCCATCCATGCACATGGTTCACGGTTCCATAATCTGTCGCATGGGTTCACGCCTTCGTCACTTTTGTTCACGTTCTTATTTTGCATTTTCATGCATGTACGTGTATCCTTTTCCTCTAGGTTTTATCTCTTTACTATTTTTATCTTATATATTTATATGTTAAACATCTTTAACCCTAGCTAAGCGCCGTTCACTCTCCTCTTCCCAGAAGCCCAAACCGAGACCTCCTCTCCTGTGCTAGCAAGGATTTTGTCGGCAACAACAGCTTCTATCACCCACCGTACCACCCATTGCTGCCACACCACTTCATCCGCGCTCCATGGTGAACCTCTGTCCGGCCCTCACCACCGTGCCCAGCCGCACGAAGCTGCCGCCCAAGTGCCCCGTAGCCTCTGTTTGCAGGACTGAAATCCTCTGTTTTCATCATCCAAAAACAGAGCACCTTTCGGCCACCTTTTGCTACCACCTTCACCCACCAACGAAAAAACTCATCTGAGTGGTGACCCCCCCCCCCCACACAGAAACTACCGGCGAGGACTCCCCTCCACCCCAGTCCGCTGCACGCCTTCTCATTTTTCCCACGGTAAGCTGACGCCATTTCCGTTAGTGGTTCTTTCCTCTTGGTCCCTCCCTCGTCCTCTCACCGTGTGTCTCTCTCACTCGTCTATGTTTCGCTCGCAGCCAGTGACCAAGTGCCACCCCCCATCCGCCGTAGCCAACTGTCTGCTCCACGTCTTCGTGCCCCCGTCTTTCCATAAGTGCTTCGGCTGCTTGTTGTTGAGTCTTCTGGTGTTACACATAGTTATATATATGTAACTTATGTTAATCAAATAATAGGAAATATTATTACCTTTTTACCCCCTTATAGTATCTCCTTCAAGATTTATTGTTTCGGGTGTGTAGTTTAATGAGGTTATATCATGTACTTGGGGTTTGAAATCATGAAGATATTACGTGGGTGGTAGAGTATGTTTTTATTTGGGCGTAGACGTGTGGATTTACTTTGTTAAATGGATATTTTTAAGGGACTAATATTTTATTGGAATGGTTACCAAGTAGATACTGATAAGTAATACTTAAAAGAATTTTTTTTGTTTTATTATTATTTAAACAAAAGTATGAGTTTCTACTTATAATGATTTTGATATAGTTATGATATTTAGTATTATAAATTATCATAAGATCTCAATCGTAAATAGGTTAGAATTTAATATTTTAGTTAGAGTTACTAAGTTGGATATTGATGAATTTAAATAATGATGTTGGTATTCTAAGAAGAATGAGAATTTTGGGTTTTGAGGAAGTTAAAATAAGTTACCTTAGATGTATAGGCCTGAATATCGAAATGCGAGATAAATTGGAAATTTATGTGATTATTTTATAGGTGACGACTAATTTTATTCGGCGTTGTTGAGGAAATTTTTGAAAAGCTAAGGCGTCCATGTAAGCGGGGTTCCTTTGCTAGATTTGCATGAAAAGAAATGAACTGAGGTTGGGTTGTAAAAGTGTGCATGTTATTTTAAAACGAAAAAGTGAAAAACAACCTCAGTGTATGTTTTGCATTCAATCATAAGATACGGATGAAAGAGAAAATAAATATTTTTGACATGAAATGTGTAGACATGAGTAATACTTGACATGCTTCTGAAATATGCAAAAGAGCGAATATGATACCATAGAGATTTTTATACATGTGCTATGAAATGATTTAGATCTGTTTTTTATCAAATGGAAATGATATGAATATGTTTCGCATGTGTTTTGATATGATATGTATATGATAAAACTTTGGCATACTTATCTGTTCTGAATCTGATTCTGAATATGGTTCTGATATTATGATACGGGTTCACGTGATATGGTTGGTACCAACACGATATGATATGATATGAGTGCACCCACTTTGGAAAGAAAGTGGTCTTTTACGTGTTCTTTCCTGTGTGCACACTCGTGGTTCCGAGATTGAAAAAGGGGAAGTTTCACAACATGATACTGCCTGGTTTGGCCACCGGGGATAGTACAACCCTACCACAGGGGTTAAACATGGTATATGACATGATATGATATAATAAGATGAAGATGTGCAGTTACGTTATGCCAAAGCAGTTTTTTTTTTTTAATATGAATTTGGTTTATGAATATGAAAAGATTATAAAAGTCGCTCTAATTTTTCCTGATAATACGTTTTGAGATGTGTATATGAAAATAAAATGATTTATTTCTGCATACTAAACTTACTAAAATTGGCTCATGTTTACATACTAATATATGTCCTCTGCTTACTGAGTTGTGGATAACTCACCTCCTTATCTTCATATATTTTCAGATGATATTGATTACCCAACTGTGGGTCATGAATAGAATTTGAAGTTGGCTAGATATGGATGGAAGGTTGGGTACCTAAGAGTACCATTGTTAGTAGATAGATTTAACTTGTGTATTTGAAGTACTTTATGTTGTTTGGACCTATTGAGACCTAAAGATGTATTATTTAATTTTGTTGAGGTTATTGGGAGATTGTGGACCCCCTTTGGTTTATGTTTTTGTAATGATGACTTATGGAGTTTGTATTATGGTTATTTACAAAAATATGAGTTTGTGTGCTAATTATGAAGTCCTTGGAGTTTTAAGTGGTTGGAGAGACAGGTTTGTAAGTGACAAGTAGTAATTCTCCGACCCTTCCGGGTGCAGGGCATTACAGTTTGTATCAGAGCCAGGGTTGAGGTTCTGCAGACTATAGAGTGTATGATCTTGGAGTATAGATAGGCTTTAAGGAATCATTTTCAGATTGGATGTGATAGTGGAATGGATTATATGGAAGAATATCATAAGTATTCGAGGTCTTAAAATTTACAGACTTTAGGAATGATTTTGATGTGTAGGATTTTGTAGGTCTATGAGTTGAATTCATGTTGTTTGTGGTTTGGTTTGATTTTGGAGATTTTTTATTTAATAGATTTGATGGCGTTAAAGTTTTAGATTTTGGAGATTAATCATTACTACTGTTGCGCGTACTTCTTTTCTCTTTATTACAGGATGCCACCTCGTCGTCGAGAACGAAGTATGTCGGATTTGAACGTGAACGAGAACGAAAGGGGAGCAAACCCGAGTGCTTCTGAAGTACTACGAGCAGCAGCTCATCAGTTAATAGACGATCTCGCGCAAAATCCCTTGGGCTGCCAACGCAACTTTATTGAAGGAGGTGGTAACATAGAATAGTTCAATTAGATGCACCCCTTTCATTTGATGGGAAAGGCGAACCAACCCTAGTTGAAGATTGGGTGCAAGATATGGAAGAGATATTACGAGTGTTAACCTACACAGATGAACAAAAGGTGGCATATGCAACATTCAAATTGACCGGTGAGGCAAAAAGATGGTGGATCTCGGAAATAACTATCCGAGAAGCAGGGGGAACAAAAATAGTCAGTTGGCCACATTTTAAACAGATTTTTCTTGAGCGATTTTTTCCAAGCTCGGCTCGACAGGACAAGGCAATGGAATTTGCCACTCTGGTGCAGGGATCCATGACGGTTCACCAATATGCAGCTAGATTCATTGAATTATCCTGTTTTGCTGTGTATCTAATTCCTGACGAAGAAAAGAAAGCGCGTAAATTCGAACAAGGGCTAAATGAAAAACTTTATGAACGACTAGTGGGCTTCCAGATTCAGAATTTCTCAGAATTGGTAGATAAGGCCACAGTTTTTGAGCGAAGCCTTCAAAGGAGCGTTGCATTGCACGATCAGAGGAAGAGGACTATTTCATCGGGGCCTCATTCTGGTATGGACCAAGGATCGTGGAAGAAGAGAAATGAAGGTAGTAGCTCGGGAAAAAGGATGGTTCAAGGCACCCAACAAGCATATCAATGTAGAAATTGCAACCAAGTACATACTGGAGTATGTAGGAAGGAAGCGGGACTATGCTACCATTATGGCAAATCAGTCCATTATCTCAGGGACTGCCCTTTGCAATTGGATAGCAACAGGCCACCACCACCACCTAAGAAAGAAGGGACAGCGCGAGGTAACATCCAGCGCACTACTGCACCTGCAAGGGTTTTTGCTCTGACACCTGGAGAGGGTGAGGATAAGAATGATGTGATCACGGGTATGACTTCTTTGTTATGTTTTAAGATATTAATTTGTGGATTGAGGTTAAGATTTGGAAATTTTAGTTCATAAATGATGTTGATTGTGACCATAGGTACTCTTTTTTTGTTTTCTAATAATACCACTGTGTTATTTGATTCAGGAGCGACACATTCGTTTGTTTCCATGACTTATGCTCGATTTTGCACCTTAGAAACCGAAAAGATAAAGTCCAAGTTAGTGGTTACGACCCCAACAGGAAATTCGGTAGTTTGTGACGAGTTTCTACTAGGGTGTCCTTTATTAATTAAGGGAAGATTGATGCCAGTAGATTTGATAGTGTTTAACATGATTGGGTTTGATGTAATTTTGGGTATGGATTGGTTCGCTTGCTACCACACCAGCATAGACTGTTTTAAAAAGGAAGTGATATTTAGGCCCCAAAAGAAAGTGAATTTTTGATTCACAGGTTCAAAAGTGAGGATGCATCGACCCATCATATCTGCCGTTGAAGTTGGGAAATTTTTACGAGATGGTTGTAAGGGATTCTTAACCTGCGTGGTAGAAGCACCAAAAGAGGAGTTGAACTTGGAGCAGATACCTGTGGTAAGAGAATATTCAAAGGTTTTCCTAGAAGATTTACCTGGACTCCCTCTCGACCGGGAGGTAGAGTTTACTATCGAACTAGTTCCAGGCATAGCACCCCTTTCAAAAGCACCTTATCGGATGGCACTGTTGGAGTTAGTGGAACTCAAGGAACAATTGCAAGACTTGTTGGATAAGGGTTTTATCAGGCCCAGTGTATCACCTTGGGGAGCTCCAGTCCTCTTTGTGAAGAAAAAGGATGGACCGATGAGGATGTGTATTGACTACAAGGAACTTAATCTTGTGACCATAAAGAATAAGTACCCGCTACCCCGTATAAAGGATTTGTTTGATTAGCTTCAGGGCGCTCAGGTATTTTCAAAGATTGATCTTCGATCCGGTTACCATCAATTGAAGATAAGAGCAGAGGACATAGCTAAGACGGCTTTTAGGACTCGTTACAGCCATTATGAGTTTTTGGTCATGCCTTTTGGCCTGACTAATGCCCCAATTGTATTCATGGATTTGATGAACAGCGTGTTTTATGAATTTTTGGATAAGTTCGTAGTTGTTTTTATTGATGATATATTGGTATACTCCAAAGGCAAATCTGAGCATGAGGAACATTTGAGGCTGGTACTTGGGACACAGAGATAAAAAGTTGTTTGCGAAATTGAAGAAGTGTGAATTTTGGCTTTATTCAATCGCATTTCTGGGGCATGTAGTTTCGAAAGATGGCATTTCAGTGGACCTGGGAAAAGTGGAGGCAGTGGTTAATTGGCCGACGCCGAAGAATGTGCATGAGGTTAGAAGTTTCTTGGGATTGGGGGGTTATTACGTCGATTCATTGATGGTTTCGCCAAGATAGCAGTTCCTCTCACAGCACTCACCAGGAAAAATAATAAGTTTGAATGGACAACAAAGTGTGAATGAAGCTTTCAGGAGTTGAAACGGAGATTAGTGACGGCACCGGTATTAACAGTCCCCACGGCTAGAGGGGGATTTGTAGTTTATAGCGATGCATCAAGGCTTCGTTTGGGGTGCGTACTGATGCAACATGGGAAGGTTATTGCATACGCCTCACGCCAACTGAAAGCGTACGAGCAGAATTATCCCACGCATGATCTGGAGCTTGCGGCAGTCATTTTTGCACTTAAGATTTGGAGACATTATCTGTATGGGGAAAAGTACGAGATTTATACAGATCACAAGAGTTTAAAATATTTCTTCACCCAAAAAGAATTAAATATGAGGCAGAGGAGATGGCTCGAGTTGATCAAGGATTATGATTGCACCATCAACTATCACCCAGGCAAAGCTAATGTTGTATCCGATGCCTTAGGTAGGAAGTCTGTGGGACTAGCAGTTGCAGCCCTTACCACTCAACATAGGTTGTTAATGGACCTAGAAAGAGCCAGTATTGAGATTATCACTAGTGATACAAGTACTTTCTTGGCCAGTTTGATAGTTCAACCAACCTTAATAGATAGAATCAAAGCTACTAGAAGGTGGATTTAGGGTTGGTGAAGCTAGTGGAAGAAGTCGGGAACATGGACAGATCTGACTTTAGCATTTCCAAGGATGGAGTTTTAAGATTTAGAGGTAGATTATGCGTGCCAGCTAATGAAGAACTGAAAAGGGTAATTCTTGAAGAAACACATCGTTCCTTATACACAGTTCACCCAGGGAGTACCAAGATGTATCGGGACTTGAGAGAGTCTTTTTGGTGGAATGGTATGAAAAGAGAAATTGCTAAATTTGTGGAACAGTGCCTAACTTGCCAACAGGTGAAGGCGGAGCATCAAAGACTTGCAGGATTATTACAACCACTCCAGATCCCAGAGTGGAAGTGGGAGCATATCACTATGGACTTTGTGACAGGCCTACCGAGAGCATTGTGCGGGCAAGATGCTATATGGGTGATCGTGGATCGGTTAACAAAAGCTGCTCACTTTATATCCATTAAAGTCTCTTATAAATTGGACAAACTAGCTGAGTTGTATGTGCGGGAGATAGTGAGGTTGCATTGGGTACTAGTATCAATTGTGTTAGATAGAGACCCTCGTTTCACCTCCAAGTTTTGGCGAAGCTTACAGGAGGCATTGGGTACTAAGTTAAGTTTCAGTACTGCATTTCACCCTCAAACAGATGGACAGTCAGAAAGAACTATTCAAATCTTGGAAGACATGTTGAGGGCATGTGTGATGGATTTTAAGGAAACTTGGATGCAACATTTACCGTTGGTCGAGTTTGCCTACAATAATAGTTTCTAGGCTAGCATTGGAATGACACCCTACGAGGTTTTGTATGGTAGAAGGTGTAGATCTCCATTGTATTAGGATGAAGTAGGTGAAAGGAAACTTTTGGAACCAGAGATTATTCAGCAGACTACAGTGAAGATAGACAACGTTTGGGCATGAATGAAAGCAGCTCAAAGCCGACAAAAGAGTTATGTAGACAAACGTCGCCGCCAATTGGAGTTTGAGGTTGGAGATAAAGTATTTTTGAGAATATCACCAACGAAAGGAATTATGAGATTTGGAAATAAGGGCAAGTTTAGCCCAAGATATATTGGGCCGTTTGAGATTCTTGACCGGATTGGACCAGTGGCTTACAGAGTAGCACTTCCTCCGGCACTTGCGGGAGTGCATAATGTATTTCATATATCCATGTTGAGGAAATATGTTCCCGACCCGACGCACGTTATTGACAATGAACCACTTCAGATTTAGGAGGATATGACTTATGCGGAGGAACCAGTTCAGATTTTGGAAAGGAAAGAGCAAGTGCTACGGACTCGAACTATCCCTGTTGTTAAAGTGATGTGGAAAAATCATGCTTTTAGTGAAGCTTCTTGGGAGTTGGAGGAAGAAGTGCGAGGTAAGAACCCACAACTCTTCGATGCGAATGTTGACTTTTTTTTAACAAATTCCGAGGACGGAAATTTACAAGGGGGGAGGATGTAATACACAGCTCACTGCCATCCATGCACATGGTTCACGGTTCCATAATCTGTAGCATGGGTTCACGCCTTCGTCGCTTTTGTTCACATTCTTATTTTCCATTTTCATGCATGTACGTGTATCCTTTTCCTCTAAGTTTTATCTCTTTACTATTTTTATCTTATATATTTATATGTTAAACATCTTCAGCCCTAGCTAAGCGCCGTTCACTCTCCTCTTCCCAGAAGCCCAAACTGAGATCTCCTCTCCTGTGCTAGCAAAGATTTTGTCGGCAACCACAACTTCTATCACCCACCGTACCACCCATTGCTGCCACACCACTTCATCTGCGCTCCACGGTGAACCTCTGTCCGGACCTCACGACCGTGCCCAGCCTCACGAAGCTGCAGCCCAAGTGCCCCGTAGCCTCTGTTTGCAGGTCTGAAATCCTCTGTTTTCATCACCCAAAAACAGAGCACCTTTCACCCACCTCTTGCTGCCACCTTCACCCACCACCGAAAAACTCATCTGCGTGGTGATCCCCCCCCCCCAGAAACTGCCGGCGACGACTCCCCTCCACCCCAGTCCGCCGCACGCCTCCTCATTTTTCCCACGATAAGCTCACGCCACTTCCATTAGTGCTTCTTTCCTCTTGGTCCCTCCCTCGTCCTCTCACCGTGTGTCTCTCTCACTTGTCTCTCTTTCGCTCATAGCCAGTGACCAAGTGCCACCCGCCATCCGCCGTAGCCAACCACCAGCTCCACGTCATCGTGCCCCCGTCTTTCCGCAAGTGCTTCGGCTGCTTGTTGTTGAGTCTTCTGGTGTATACACATAGTTATATATATGTAACTTATGTTAATCAAATAATAGGAAATATTATTACCTTTTTACCCCTTATAGTATCTCCTTCCAGATTTATTGTTTCGGGACTGTAGTTTAATGAGGTTATAACATGTACTTGGGGTTTGAAATCATGAAGATATTACGTGGGTTGTAGAGTATGTTTTTATTTGGGCATAGACGTGTGGATTTACTTTATTAAGTGGATATTTTTAAGGGACTAATATTTTATTGGAATGGTTACCAAGTAGATACTGAGAAGTAATACTTAAAAGAATTTTTTTGTTTTATTATTATTTAAACAAAAGTATGAGTTTCTACTTATAATGATTTCGATATAGTTATGATATTTAGTAATATAAATTATCGTAAGATCTCAATCATAAATAGGTTAGAATTTAATGTTTTAGTCATAGTTACCAAGTTGGATATTGATGAATTTAAATAATGATGTTTGTATTCTAAGAAGAATGCGAATTTTGGGTTTTGAGGAAGTTAAAATAAGTTATCTTAGATGTTTAGGCCTGAATATCGAAATGCGAGATAAATTGGGAATTTATGAAAATTTATGTGATTATTGTGACGACAAATTTTATTCGGTGTTGTTGAGGAAATTTTTGAAAAGCTAAGACGTCCAGGTAAGCGGGGTTCCTTTGCTAGATTTGCATGAAAAGAAATGAACTGAGGTTGGGTTGTAAAAATGTGCATGTTATTTTAAAACGAAAAAGTGAAAAACAATCTCAGTGTATGTTTTGCATTCAATCATAAGATACGGATGAAAGAGAAAATAAATATTTTTGATATGAAATGTGTAAACATGAGTAATACTTGACATGCTTCTAAAATATGCAAAAGAGCGAATATGATACCATTGAGATTTTTATACTGTGGTATGAAATGATTTGGATCTGTTTTTGATCAAATGGAAATGATATGAATATGTTTCGCACGTGTTTTGATATGATATGGATATGATAAAACTTTGGCATACTTATCTGTTCTGAATCGGATTCTGAATATAGTTCTGATATGATTATACGGGTTCACGTGATATGGTTGGTACCAACATGATATGATATGATATGAGTGCACCCACTTTGGAAACAAAATGGTCTTTTACGTGTTCTTTTCTGTGTGTACACTCGGGGCCCTGAGATTAAAAAGGGGAAGCTTCACAATATGATACTGCCTGGTTTGGCAACCGGGGTTAGCACAACCCTACCACGGGAGTTGAACATGGTATATGACATGATATGATATAATAAGATGAAGGTTACGTTATGCCAAAGCAGTTTTTTTTTTTTTGAATATGAATTTGGTTTATGAATATGAAAAGATTATAAAAGTCGCTCTGATTTTTCCTGATAATATGTTTTGAGATGCGTATATGAAAATAAAATGATTTATTTCTGCATAATAAACTTACTAAAATTGGCTCATGTTTACATACTAATATATGTTCTCTGCTTACTGAGTTATGGATAACTCACTCCCTTATCTTCATATATTTTCAGATGATATTGATTACCCAGCTGTGGGTCAGGAATAGAATTTGAAGCTGACTAGATATGGATGGAAGGTTGGGTACCTAAGAGTACCATTGTTAGTAGATAGATTTAACTTGAGTATTTGAAGTATTTTATGTTGTTTGGACCTATTGAGACCTAAAGATGTATTGTTTAATTTTGTTGAGGTTATTGGGAGATTGTGGACCCCCTTTGGTTTATGTTTTTGTAATGATGACTTATGGAGTTTGTATTATGGTTATTTACAAAAATATGAGTTTTTGTGCTAATCATGAAGTCCTTGGAGTTTTAAGTGCTTGGAGAGATAGGTTTGTAAGTGACAGGTAGTAATTCTTCGACCCTTCCGGGTGCGGGGCGTTACATTATGGTAATTTCAATTAATTCTTTGAAAAATAACAAAACCTACGTAAATCAACATAACATGCACGACAGGGCTTGCTCACGGAGGAAATCACGCGGCAGCGTGCAACGTAGCGAGGGGCTAGGCAGACAGCGGTTATCTCGGCGGAGCACTGGATGAGAGAGAGAGAGAGAGAGAGAGAGAGAGACCAATGAGTGAGGAAAAACAATGAAAGACATAGAGTAAGCCGAAACAGAGTGACACGGAGGTGGTGTCAATGGCTTACCGAAAGGGACGCGATGAAAAAAGAGTGGCGTGGAGTGACCGTCAGAGTTCTCTGTGCCGGTGGTAACGTCGTGTGTGGTGGCTTTGAACGACAAGTGAACCGATTGTGCGTTACTCTATTTTCAGGGGCTAAAATAGGGGAGTTTTCGGTTCACTAAGTAGGTGGTTGTCCTTGGCAATATGGTGGTGGTGCAGTGGTGTACAGTAGAGGAGCAGAGCTCCAGTGATGGTCCAGTGGAGGTGGCGCACGGCAGGGTGGAGCTGTGATTCGTGGAGACACAGTGTGCACGGGTTGCTTCGGTTTTACATGGAGATGGAGGTGGCGCTGCGAAGGAGTTTGCTGCAAACGTACAAGGATGCAAGCTATGATAGTGCGGTGGTTGAGGCTTACATTCGCGTGGTCTGGGCAGCGGCATCCCCGAAGATACAACCGTGTTGTGTTACGGCTTGGCCCGCTGTTGGGGTGTTGCACGACTTGGGGTGTGAGGATCCGAGGGGATGGAGGCTGTGGCTTGCGATTCTAAGGTGATGCGGCGGCAAGTGTTTGGGTAGTTTCTAATTGCATGAGAAAACATACGTGTGTCTATATATATGTGAGGTGAAACCCTAGAGATAAGTGAGACGTGTGTGAGGATGAAAGTTGAGTCGTGTGTGTGCATGCATGCCGAATGAGAGGAAGACCTAGGGGAAAAGAAAAAATAAAAACGGAAAGAAAAGAAATAAACATGAGGGAAAAAATTTAACGTGTGAAGAAAATAAAACAAAATAAAATGAACAAAATAAATAAATAAACTAAAACAAAAATTGAGCTTGATTGGATCCGGGTGTTACACTTAGAGTTCTTGGACTTGCTTTAAAAAGAGAAAATCTTTAGAATCAACGGTTATGTTTTTAGTTAAAGCTTGGAGTTTAGTTTTACAATGATTTTTGTGATTTTTTAAAGTGAGTTTTGTTGGTTGATCTTGTATGATTTTTAAACATTGGATGTGATCATCCATATTGCAATATTTCGGCTTTAAGCATAAGGAACGAGGTTGATAGAATTGCAACAAAATCAAGAGTTTTTGTTGTTGAAGGTTTCGGCCTTAGTGTGTTTGTGATAGTTGTGATGTGTTTTAAAATTTTCTAATTAGATATTTGGATTTAGGACAAAATTTACTAAATTAATATAAATTTTGGTGGGTTTTGGGGTTAGGATGTAAAATCCCTAAATTATGGGTAAAATGATCATTTTCTCACATGTTGAGGGTAAAATGGTAATTTTTCTCTAAGATGGTATTTTCATGTTTCTAACTTATTAGTGATGAAGTTTCTAACGTTTAAAAATTCATACTTACAGTTTCTCATGTTTTGCACATTTTTTCTCTGTAATGCAATAGTCACTGTAAGTTAGCTTCTAACTTACTATTAGATTACTATGTATATTGGTAAGAGAACTATTATTTATGTTCTTATGTTATCATATATGCCATGTTATGCCATGTCACTCCACGTTTAGCTGTTACATATTATATTATGTCGTGAGAATTTATCTGTCACATTATATATTTGGTCATTTAATATTTATTTGTTATACAATATATTCTGTCACACAATGTTTATCTATTACACATTATGCCATGTCATGTAATGTCTATCTGCTACATGTTTTGCTCTATCACGAAATGTTTGTCTGTTACATGTTATGCCATGTCTCAAATATTTGTATGTTTAATGTTACGTCATGTCATGTAGCTCTCGTACATGTCACGTTACATTATGTCAAGTCATCTTTTATTTCATTTCATGTAACATTATGTCTCGAGTACAGTTTGTGTAACTCGAGAATAGTTTCTCCAAGTCAAGTCAAGTTTGTTTACGTTTATCATGACCCTAAGTGCTAGGATAAGGTAATATATTGATAGAACTCTTTTGTTTATGCTGGAGTGTCTAAACTAGTGCGAAATTCCTGGATTGACGAGGAAAAGATCAACAGTCTTCAATTGGAGCATAATTAACTGGTCACCAGAGCGAAGTCAGGCACTAACACCAATGGTGCCACCCACATTTCAATTTCATGTTATACATACTCATGCCGGTATAGATTGCTAACAGGGGATACGTACATTACATACCTGGATGGGCAGAAAGTTACTACCTTTTCACTTAAAACATATCTCACAATATAGATGTAAAACTCAAATTTCTCAAATAAACATAGATCTCAATGATTTAAACCAACTTTTCCAAAATAATTAACTAAACACATCACAAAGTCTCAATAAAAATGTCAACCTCTTAACATACCAAGTCATCAGACCACGACAACTTTATTCTCCAATAACAATTACATTCTTTTATGCTTAATCCATGGGGCATAATTAATCTTGCCAATGCTCCCTAATAATCTTGATCCTCAACTGAAACATTTAAATAATTTGAAAAATATTTTAAAGATAAGGGATGATTTATCAACAACTGAGTAAGTAAAAAATATATACGAGTATGTAAACATAAGCCTTTTCAGACAGTTCGGTATGCAGAAATAATACATTTCATTTTCAGAGTACATATTCCAAAAACATGTTATCAAAATATTAGAGCAATATTTCACAAACTGTTCATATTCAAAGACTCTTTGGCATAACATGTGTGATGCCCCCAGATTCTGCTTGGATGCTCCTAACATGCATATAGCATTATGCAATATTCGCAGCAGATAATTTTTTTTTTTTACCAATACTCTGCACCAAACTTATAATATCCCAAATAGTTAAAACATAATTCACGCATACTTAACAAAATAAACATCCACGATTATTACACGAGTCTTATAAGACTATAATCTCAAAACAACAGAGGCTTGCCTCTATCATTACATTGCCAAAATACACTATTGGGCTTATTCGTTGAGTAACTCACGTAACCAGAATACTATCCAAAGACCTAACTATGGAGGTTGCAAGCTCTGTGTTGCGCCTATGACATCTAGTTAACCTCTTCCAATCTGCCAGTGTTTGCTCCTTGCTCTGATCCTAACACATCCATCGCTAACTATTCAGGGGGAAATGGTAGTTGAGACTACCACGGTGAGTTTTGATTACAAATCTCAGCAAGTTAACAGAAAACTTCCACATAGGTTAATAATGCATACATGGTAGTAAAAGCATTAGTGCATAATCCAAGGTAAGTAAGCATAACATAACTTGACGTGTAGCATGACATAAATGACATAAGTTAAACTGAGACTGAAACTTAGTTTGACGTAACATGACATGTACGTGAACTTAAAACATATAATGAACTAGCAATATAGCATGAACATGAACTTGAAACATAACATAGACTTGAAAAATAGCATGAACGTGAACATATATAATTTGAATAGGAACTTGAATATAACATGAACCTAAGCAACATAACATAAACATGAACTTGAAACATAATGTAAACGTGAACATAACAAAATATGAACGTGAACTTGAACATAACATGAACATGAACATAACCTAACATGAACGTGAACTTGAAACATAATATGGACTTGAAATATAGCATGAACGTGAGCATACATAATTTAAACATGAACTTGAACATAACATGAACCTGAGCATAATATAACATAAACGTGAAATTGAAACATAACGTGAACATGAACATGACATAACATGAACGTGAACTTGAACATAACATGAACATGAACATATCCTAACATGAACGTGAACTTGAAACATATCATAGACTTGAAACATAGCATGGACGTGAACATACATAATTTGAACATGAACTTGAGCATAACATAACATAAACATGAACTTACAACATAATGTGAACGTGAACATGACATAACATGAATATGAACTTGAACATAACATTAACATGAACATAACCTAACATGAACATGAGCTTGAAATATAGTATGAATGTTAACATACATAATTTGAACATGAACTTGAACATAACGTGAACGTGAACTTGAAATATAACGTGAAACATGATTTGAACGTGAAATACATGAACTTAGAATCTTATTCAATAGACTTTTAATAAAAGTGACCATACGGGCGCTACACAGGTCCCCTTGAGCCGTGTGTCCCTGCGGATTACTGCATCACAACACAGGTGTTTATACCAGTTGTGAGTGCATTAATATGTACTCCATAGTTATTGTGGCACCACGTATTCTATGTATCACAATTGTTGTGTCTCACGTAGTGTATACTCCACAGTTGTTGTGGCCCCATACTTCATACTCCATAGTTGTTGTGGTCTCATGAATTATTTGTGACACACTTGCTATGGACACATGTAAAATAAAGTGTGGTTTCATTGGCGTTAGTGTCTAGTGCGCTCCGGTGACCAGCTAGTTAGGCTCTATTCGTTACCTGTTGACTGTACTTCTTCAACCTAGGGAATTTTACACCTATTTAGACACTCCAGCTTGAACAAAGAAGTTCCATTAGGATATTACCTTATCCTAACGCTTAAGATCTTGATTGACATGAATAACTTAACAAGATTGTTCTTGAGATACACAAATTATATTTGAGAGGGGATTACACAAATACTAAAAGACAGAGGTCCTGATGTAGCGTAACGTGACATGGACATAAGATGACAGTCATGACATACTTTGTGACATAAATAGAACAGACAATATTTTGTAACATGGCATACATGTAACAGGCAATATTTCGTAACATGGCATAACATATAACAGATAATATTTTGTAACATGGCATAAAGTGTGACAGTGAATATTACATGACATGACATACATATAACAGATAGCATACGTAATGTGACATACTTGAAACAAGTAGTAACATGGGACAGAATATATTGTGTAATAGATAAATATTTCATAACAGAATAATTCGCGTAATAGATAAACATATAATGACATGGCATATATAATAACAGACGAACATAAACTCTAGTTCTTTTACCCATCACACATACATAATAAGCTGATAGCAAGTTAAGATCTAACTTAGCTCGATCGTCGCGTTCTACGAGAATAAAACAAGAAATACGAGGAACTGTAAAAAGGTATTCTAAAAGTTAGATATTTAATTACTAAAAAAGGGAAAACTTAGAGTAAAATTACTATTTTACCTTCTATATGTAGAAAAATGACCATTTTACCCTCTAAATGTAGAAAAATGATCATTTTACCTTTAACTTAAGAATATCACATCCTAACTCCAAAAACTACCAAAATTTACATTCCTCATGTAAATTTTATTCTAGACTCAAATATCAACTTGGAAAAATTTAAAACTATTCACAACTATGGAAAACTCACGATGGCCAAAACATTCATAGGCCATTTCTCTTGATTTTTGCTGCACTTTCTTCCATCTTCAAAACCCATGACTAAACACAAATTTTGTAACAAAGATCTTCCTATCCTAAATTTAAAAACACACTTAAAATATCCATTAAGAAAAGCTAATCATCAACACCAAAAGTTTTGAAAAAGGACAAACTTTTTAACAAAAAAGTAAACCCTTAAATCACAAATTTTGACCGTAATAAAAACATCTCCATGAATTCCAAAAAAATCAAATCTTACTTCTAACATATTCATAACATCATCCTAAGATCAAATATGCTTTAAATCATCAAACAAAAGTCACAAAAAATCACAAAAGAACACTTGGAGTTTTTGGTTTTACACATAGTCCAAAATGGAAACTTTTCTCTCAACTAACTTTGATCAATCTCTTTATCCATGGCTTAAAGACATGTGATCTTCAAATTAAAACATCACATAGTTTAAAAATGTGTCCTAAAGAAGATCCAACCATCAAACTTAAAATCGTAGGGATAAAACTCAAAGAAATATGGATCTAACCCATAAACATCAATTCTTAGGCCTAATCTAAACCCTCTTACATAGAAAAATCATATCTTTAAAGATAATACTAAATATCTTCAAAATAACATCCTAACATGTATATAAGAGGCTTAAAATCATCACATAAAAATATCAAAGCATTTGGTATAAGATGGAGTATGAAATATTCAAACTTTCACAAAACATAAACTGTTTTTCCACTTACAATTTTCAAGTTTCTAGATCTAAGGAAATATACCATCAAAAGCTTTATTCATGCAACAAAACCTCAATGAACATTCACAAACACATGCTAACAACACTATATAAAACTTCCAAACCAAGATATGTCCATTAACTTGGTCAAAAATTCCAAAACATAACATCCTTTCTAGTTTCACGCCTAGAATGACATTTTCATGGTTAAAAATACTTTTGTTCGACCAAATGAGCATGGAATGAGACTAATAAGATATTCACAAAAACTAAACTCAATGAAATAAAACTTTTATGAAGGATTCATCATGCGAAAATACCTACAAAGGGTCCAACATTTCCACGTAATAAGACCTAGAAATCTATTCGAAAGAGCTCTTTTGAGTTTCTATCTTAGAACGGGGCAAAGAAGTGATAAAAGGGAGTGAAATGCGTCTTGCTCGACTTTAGGCTTTTGGGGGGGGGGGGGGAGTTATGGGCTTGAATGACCCTTGATTGTAGGTGGCTATGTGACATAAAGTGGAGAATAGAGAGGAGCAAGGACTGCTTGCATAAACTTTGAGATATGGAGGTTGACAGGGTGGATCTCTCCTTCACATCAAGACATCATTGGGTGCAACCAATGGTAGTAGATGGTCTACCATGTGGGGAAGGAAACTTCTTCAAGAAGTTTTACCAAGGTAGCCAAATTCATGGGCCTTTATGGACCTCAATCAAGTGGGCCTCAATTTGGGGTTTAAAGGGGGTTTGGTTAGGGTTTGAAATTCTATCAAGCCCAAATTCAGTTTTTCTTGGCCCAATAGAATTTTCAAAGTTTAAAAGGTTGGATAATGATGTCATAACAAGGATTTGATTAATTAATAGCATGTAGAAGTGATTTAATCAAGTGATTAAACACAATACTATAAATCGTATTCTAACACTTCTAATGGCGTAGACCATAACACATTTTGACACTTTTAACTATCTCAAATAATTAAAATTGTATTTCTGGCACCATAGTGAGTGATAACACTAACTATGTTGACAGACTAAAACCTGTGCGATTGGTCGATTCGTAAAAACTTATGGAGTTTTCACTAGTTCCTAAAATCAATGGAAATTTTACCAGTGAATTTATAGCGAGCTGTTACAACATGACTGAGCATCTTCATCTTATCATATCATTTCATATCGTATCATTTCATGTACCATATTTAACCCCCGTGGTAGGGTTGTGCTATAGGTTAAACTAGGCAGTATCATATTGTGAAACTTCTCCTTATTCATTCTTGGAGCCACAAGTGTGCACACATGAAAGAACACATAGAAAAACCACTTTGTTTCCAAAGTGGGTGCACTCATATCAGAGACGTTGATACCAACCGTATAACATATCAGAACCAGAATCAAAATCAGAAAGTCATGCTAAACATTTTTCATATGCATATCATATCAGACAGAGTGCTGAACATATTCATATCATCTCCACATATTCAAAACGGATTCAGAACATTTTCATATAACATATACAAAATTTCCAGATGTCATGTTCACTCTTTTTCACATTTCAGAAACATGTCAAAATGTTACTCATGTTTGCACTAGTCGTGTAAAGAAACATTTTTCTCTTTCACACAGATTTTATGAGTAATGCAGAAACACATAACTAAAGTTGTTTTTCACATTTTCTTTTCAAAATAAATCATGCACATTTTCATAAACCAACCTCAGTTTATTTTCTTTTTATGCAAAGTCTAGCATTAGAACCCCGCTTACCTCGACTATTTTCTCACAACAGTGTCAAGCCAATAACAATTGTCACCTATAAATAAACACAAAATTTGGAATTAAGCACATATTTTGCAAATCAAAAACCTAAAATGCTTAAAAACTCATATATCAAAAAATATGGCTGTTCCCAAAATATTTTGATTTTCACATGTCTTCTCTAAAGCAACACATGATTAAACTCTAATATATATATTTGACATCTAAAAGCTCATATTTACTTACTCCACCAAGGATCGAGGATTAAAAGTAAACCCATGATTACCTAAAACACTTAACACATGAAATCTAATTCCACCTATTCTAAAGCCTACCACCTAATTTCTCCAAATAATTACACATTTATTTTAAGGTAAAAATAAAATCATAAACCTTAAACCATTTATGCAAGCTTGCATGTCCCTTGTGGCTAAACCTGTGACCCAAAATATTCATGCACTGTAAACCATGCATGTTAACGTTAATCTTAACCTTATCCCCGACCCATTAGCATAAAACTACATTGGAGAGAGAGGGTGGTTCATGGTCGGTGTCTGATGACAGAATTTGTTTTCCAGCGAGTAGCGGTGGCCAAAACCAATAGGTGGTTAGAAATGTGATATCTAAGGAGAGAGAGAAGGGGAGATAGAGAGAGAGAGAGACAGAGAGAGAGAGAGGGAGGGAGAATGGAGAGGAGACCGTGGGGGAGGATCGGCATGGGCTTACCGAATCGGCATGGGGTGACTAGAGGTGGCACGTAGGGTAGTTTCCGTGGCTCTTCTTGGTGTTTCATGTTTGATCTATTGTGGGTCTCAAGCCTGAACTAACTAGCGGCAGTGGAGGAGGTTTCGCAGTGGGCCGAACTGAGTCAAGGAGCAAGAAAAATAGTTTGCTCTGTTTACACTTCTTAAAACAGAGGACACAATGGGGCATTTTTTTATGGCGTTGTGGCAGGCTGAAGTGTCTTCTGGAAGGGTTGTACATGGCTTGGGATGCTTTGTTTCGGGTGTATAAAAATAGAGGCTGAGTTGTGCAAGGTGGCAGTGGTGAGTTTTCTTTGGTTGGTGTTCTATGGGTTGTGCTGCTGGCTGTGGAAGAGCACACAACGGTTGGTTTCGATAGTGTGGGTGGACGTGTACGATGGTTGGTATTAGGAAGAGGGGTTTGCGGTTGGAGGGTGGTCTACTATGATAGTTAACGGTGTAATATCCTTATGCCATTTTATTAATTGTTTTAAGTTAAATATTTTGAGAGAAAGATTTTTATTATTTTTAATTATTTTATTTTAAGATGAGTATGCTTTATTTTAAAATATGATTTATTAAAATAAATCAAGGGTATGATTTTTAAGACTTTGAAATGTTTTCTCTCAAGCCCTCTAATTTTTATCTATTCAATAAATGGTCCAAGCTCTCTCTATCATAGGATGGGTAGGTAAGGTAAATATCTTCACACACATAGATCTCCACTGTCCATCTCCCTAGCTTATGAGATAAGGTTTGATTAAAGCAATTGAGCCATTTCTCCCTTGGACCCGTAGGCTTCTAAGGCAAGAAAGGAGTGAAATTTCGCAAGCCCTCACCCATGCGTCTACCTCACATTCTCTTCCATTCCATTCTTCTTCCAATCTCAAGCCAAACGTCCATTTTTTCCTTCTTCTCAAGAGGAAAATAACAAGGTAAGTGTACCCTCAACCTTCTCCCTTGTGTATTTCGAAACTTAGCCATGGTTTCATCAAGTGGGTTTTTCTTTTGTTGACTGTTGATGCTTCGGTTTTGGACTTCCAGCCAAGGGATTCGTGTGTTCTCTAGTTCCCTAAGTTGAACCCACCCCTCCTCTTCTCCATATTCGTGTTTTGGGAAGGATTCACCAAAGGTAAAAACTCTAGCTTGACCCACTCATTTTTAGTTTAATTTTGGATACCCATTGAGTTGTTTTAACTTGTATCTTAATTTTAGTTATTTTCTATGTTCTTAACAAACGAGAATGCTCTGTTTTTGGCCCAAACAGAGTATGTTGAAGCTGTTTTTGCTATGTATTTTCCTATCATTCAAAAATGGTATTTTGTTATTTAACTTGGTTGGTCATAAGTGATGTTAATTGATCTTTTGATATGTATATGTGTTGATGACGCGTGTGTTGTGTTGAGGTTTGGTTAGTGACTTGTTATTAGGAAGCTAGAGGATCAGTTTAAAGGGTTGGCTTAGTTCCTTGTAATTTTAAAGTTTGCTTTTAAAATGTATTAAATGACTAAACTATATTCTTGGGTGTTTAAGGTTTTCAAGTTTACTTAATGGGTTTTAATCTACCTGTTTTATGCTATGTTTAACCAAATAATTATGTTTTAACAAACTTTTCTTTGATTCCAATGTCACTAGATTTATAGTATGAGTTGGTATTAGAAGTAGATGATTAGTTGTGCATGTTATATTATTGTGTGTGAGCTGTCCAACAAGCCTAATCCCATGTGTATACCCTATTTTGATGACAAGTGCGCCTTTTCTAATAAGGGACAACTAGCTACTCTAAAGGGCATGCCTTTCTAAATTGTTTAGCTTGTCCAAGATGCCCAATCTGTCCTAAGCCCCTTTATTAAGCAAATTTCCAGATTTGAGCCTTTATCTCCATTAATTTCAAAACTAAGCTTAAATCCAATAAACTTTGTTAAGCCCATGAGTCCTCAACTACCTTTCAATATAAAATACCCAAGTGGCCTTTCATGGACAGCTAACATGCTTTAGTATTAATTATGTGATTCTTGTAAAGGGTAGACGAGAGGTTAGTTAAGTGGGATAACACTAAGTGTAGAAGGGACATTAGGTTAGTGTCATGGCTTCCTCGGTTAAGGGTGGCCTAAAGGATATTGAATGGGTATTAACATGCTTATACTATTTATTGGAATAAGACCTATTGTGAAGTTGGAGGTAACTAGGAGCATAGAGGTAAGTAACTATGACCATGCTTCTTACACCAAGTTCTGTTTATGAAAGAATGTTTCTCTCTTATTGTAAATGTTCTTCTAAAGAAAAGAGTAAATAAATATAGTATGTACAAGCCCTTTCTTGATAGCCCCTGCTAAGCACCATATTGATTATAATTGTGTGTATGTGTATAAGGTAATGCATGCATGTAAGTTCTAAATCATGAGATTTTCATACACACTCTCTCAAGAAACTTATTAATTATCCCTATATGTAGTATAGCATGCAAATGTATCTTGTTCATAAAAATGCATGTGCATTGGACTAAGAAAGATGATGAAAATATTTTGATTGCAAAGGAAAGGGAAGGAATGTCTCATGCTTTATACTTTATCTGAAGCTTTAAATGACGCAAAGAAAGTGTTTTAAAATGTCCCTATGAACTGATACTTTAAATGACATAAAGAAAGTGTTTTAACTTGTCCCTATGAACTGATGCTTTAAATGACGCAAAAAAAGTGTTTTAAAATGTCCCTAAGAACTAATGCTTTATGGATGCCATGAAAGATGATGTTTAAGCTCAAGCTTTTAAATGATGTTTAAGCTCAATATTTTAAATGATGTTTTTCCATGAATGAACTATTAAATGAAAAGGACTGAAATGAATGAAAGAAAGGACTGAGTGAATGAATGTCTTATTGTATAAAATTATGTAACTGCCATATGAATGAAAAAGGTACCAAAAGAATGGACAGATTGCTTCCAATGCCGGGAAAGTTGTACTAGTAGTGCACCCAGTACTGCCCCTTGACTGAAAGGGATTCGCAACCTGTGGTCACGGGCGGAATCCAGGTCCAAAGGAAGATCGCTAATCCTAACACACAGGGCATAATAGTGTGTACTGGCCAAAAGAAAGTGAAACATGAAAGCATGGTTATTTCTTAAAATGTTATACATGAAATCATAGTTATTTCTTAAAATGTATATGCATGAAAGTATGGCTCATTGCTTAAACTATTTATGCATGAAAGCATTGTCACGATTAGCAAATGTTTATGTATGCATGTTTTCAAAAGAAAATATTATGTGATTAATAAGTTAATAACATGGTGTACTGTTTATTGAGTATTCGACTCACTTTTGTTTTAAATGTTTTAAACGTCTAGGTAATGACGAAGAGGCTGGGAGCAAGGCATTACTGCAAAGAGAAAGGCAGATGCTTAGTGTCTTCCATGTTGGTTCAACTTTGCAAGGATGATGGTTATGTTTATGGATGTTGTATGTATGGTAGGGATGGAGTCCCTTCCTAACTAGAACAATTATGTTTTTAGAGTGTATGATAGACTCTGAGAGTCTCTTATGGGTGAATATTTGAGTAGAATGTCTATTAGATGTTCCCCTTTACTAGATTAGAAATTTGCAGTACACGTGTGTCATGTTCATGCGGATCGCATATCATAAAAAAAATAAAGATAAGAAAAAAGGGAAAGAAAAGGATAGGTATGTATGTTGCGATTCTGCCCTCTCCAAGGCGGGGTTGTGACAAACTGACCTTGAGAGAGGAGCAAAAAGGCTGTCATGGCTTGAAGAGGGAGAGAATTTGAATATATATATATATATTCATATAAGGCAGCCCTAGCTTTCTACGTATATATGTAGATTGTTGGAAACCAAGAGAAAGAGGAGGAAGAAGGTAAGGTGCATGAAGGGTAGCGGTTACCGGTTGTTGTCGTGCTTGATGGGCCCTTCTTGGACGTGGGGATGGAACATGCAGACTTAGGGTGGCAAAATCAGTAGAGGAGTTTCACTGAACACTCAGGGCTGCGGCAACCCTTGGAAAAAATATAAGACTTGCGTGAACGTCCAAAATTATGCATGCTTTATATACTTATATATATATATATATATATATATATATATATATATATTGGTAGTTGGAAACCTAGGTCTCGTTGAAATTCAAGTGAGCTTCCCATACATATTAACCTAAAGAAATTTAATAGTCTGTGGGCTTGGCTTGAGCTTGGGGCTAGTTGTTACATAGATACTTGTAAACTGGAACATATGTTAACACACTCACAGTTGGTGCAAATACATTTTTTGTGATATGATAATCAGTAGGGACACACAGATGAAGGGGAACCGTATAGTATGCATATGTTCATATTTATTAATCATGTCTATTTATTGAACAAGATTCCAAATTCATATATTTCACATTCATGTTCATGTTATTCAACGTTTAGTTATGTTTATGTTCAATTTCAGTCAAATCACATTTAGTTCAAGTTTATGTTACGTTAAGTTCATGTTCAAGTTCACATCATGTCAAGTTCAGTTTCAAGTTCAATCTATACTCAAGTTCAAGTCATGTCAGTTTACACTGTGTTATATGTCAAGTTACATCATGCTTATTTGTGATTATGATTATGCATTCATTCCTTCACTGCCATGCATGTATTCGTAAATTGTATGTTAAAGTTTCTATTAACTTGCTAAGATTTGTACTCAAATCTCACTATAGTAGTCTTAATTACCATCCCCCCTCGAATGGTTGGCACTTTGCCAAGATTGATAGATTGAGCAGAGTCTGGCCGATTGGAGGAGGTCGATTAGACAATGCGGATGCGATGTTGAGCTCATGGTCTCCATGATTGGGTTTATAGATAGCGTTATGGCATCCTTAGTTGAGTTACACAAGTTGCTCGATGGACTAGCCCAGTAGTTTTATTTTGGTGAATGTACATGTGGAGCTTTGTCTCCCGAATCTCTAAGATTATAGATGTTTTGGACTTGTGCTATGTGATATCTCAAACTTAGCTTAGTCTTTGTTTGTTTTCGACACCAATTTATGTTAATTGTTAGGCCATGTAAGAGGTATTGAGTACTTTGAAACCTTGGACCCTATTTAGTTTAATGCTTTAGGTATCTAAGTCCACGAGGCCCTTAGAATTTGGTAACCACTTTGAATTAGGGTGTGGAACCCTAGTGGACCTTAGGGCGCATGCCCAACTCCCCACATAGTACCACATGTCACACATGCGTGTGTGATACACTAGATACAATGAACCTAGACCTAATAGTGGGTGAAAGGGGTTGAGAGACTTTAGGGTTTCGATAACCCAAAAGCCCCACATGCGTCCCACAAGATCTTGGCAATTCCCAAAGTTTTGTGCAATGATTGTCGATTGAGAAAGGGAAAGTTCTTCTAGTAACACTACAAATTAGAGGCACGAAAACCCAAGAGTCCCTCAGGGTTTTAGCCATAAGGGTTACACACCTATCATGACAAGCTCACCTACCTCCTTACCACTTGTCAGTCATGCAGAAGGGTTTGCTAGGGAAAGGCCACTTGTCGTGACACTTGTCACTCATGCATAAGGTTTCTAGAAGGAGGAAAATCATGAGATGCCTAGGGAAGGACATGGATCACTCAACCAATGCACCACTCACCAACCACTCACGTTTTCATGCTACTTGTCAAAACCATGTATTTCCAAGGAGATGACATGGGAACGTGGCGCATGGGGGATGCCAAAGGATGAACCACATGTTTCCAAGAAAACTCTTAGGGTTCGGCCAAGGGTGTGATACCTTGTATTTACGTGTATTTTGACTAAGTAAATTATTACATTTATTAAGATTATGAGCTTTCTTGTTTTAAATTTTAGATGATTTACGTCATATTATTTTGAGATTTTTAATTGTTAATTCAATGTGTTTGCATGTTATTAATTATTGTTCATTATTTAAATTGCTCTTTATTTTAAATTAGTTTATTGTTAGATTTAATTATTTTATTTTCATTTAATCACTACGTTTAAATTATTTTATTTAATTTGCTATTTTGAAATCTTTTTCGTTGGATCATTTGTGTGACCCAAGATGTGAGGATTGGACCTCATTTATTTCCCTCACTTTTTCTTTTTCCTTTTTTCTTTTCCTCTTTTCCTTTTCTTTTTCCCCTCATTTTCTTTTCTCCCCTCTCTCTCTCTCTTCTCTCCCCAGTCCGTTGCGTCGTCCTCCACCCAGTGCAGTCGTGAGCCTTCGTGGTCATCACCGTCCCTCCCGTTCTCTTCCCCTCCGGCAGGCGACCACCTCCTTCGTTCCCAGCTCCTCTCATGTCACCATTCTCCTCCACGTACGGCTTCAAGCCGCGGCACCTCTTGTGTTTGCACCTCTTTGTCGCGCCGCCATTGGCCACCATTTCTTCACCACATCACCGGTGACCCCCCAGCTACCTAACTCACTCATCCTTAGCTCTGATCCGCCACCGGTGAAGCTCCATCAACTACTTTTCTGATTTGAGCATTTTGGCCGCCAAACACCTTCCACGCTGCCACCCACGGCCAACCACTACCACCATTAGCTTCATCGACATCCCTAAGCCCTTCCCTAGTAATCTTAAGACTTAGTTTGTCCCTGCTCAAAAGTGAGTTTTTGAGACTTAAGGCCATAGTGCATTTTGCACTGTTACGTTGTCGTGCCGCCACTTCTAGCACCTCCGTGATCCTTCGACAATTATATTATAGTGTTGTACGTATTTTTTCAAAGAACTTTTGTGATTTAAATGTATTTTTGCACTAACTCATTTTTATTGTGATCTGGTTGGTTGTGCCAGATTGAGTCCAAGGAGTAAGGGGTCGGATGGATTGGAGAATGGAGTTGTTTGTTATTGGACTATGTTGTGATTTGTTGGTTGTTGGATAATGTGTTGGATATCATGTACACTGCATATTTGCACGCATGTTCATGTTTGTAACTGAAAATTGGGTTTTCGCATGATTGCATACATGTTCATGTGTATATTTGAAAATTGGATTTTCGTGAGAGAAATGATTTTAAATATGTTTGAAATGATTAGATTGACTGGTTTGAGAGAAATGAAAAGGGATTGTAGGGATGGTGGTAAGCAGGGACGGTGGTATAGTCTCGCTTGTGATTTTCGCCTATGGTGCACGCGGTAGGGAAGGCGGTAAGCAGGGATGGTGGTATAGTCCCACTCGTGATTCCCGCCTATGGTGCATGCTGTAGGGATGGTGGTTGAATCCAACCTGTGATTACGGCCTACAGTGCTCTAATAAGTACCTCTTGTGTGAAAAATGAACTGTAGGGATGGTGGTATAGTTTCGTATGTGATTCCCGCTTACGGTGTACGCGGTAGGGATGGTGGTATAGTCCCGCCTGTAATTCTCTCCTACAGTGTATGCGGTCGAGATGGTGGTATAGCCTCGCCTGTGATTCCCGTCTACAGTATCCGATAAATGTTTATGTTCTCGGTTTATGATTTAATAGTTGCGAGCGCATTTTCTGGAAAAATAACATATATTATTCATGGCTTTTTTTTTTTTTTTTTTTTTTTGTCAAATGGGGTTTTGGGCATGCGTTGGAAAATAATAATTGTAACACCCTGTATTTTAGTGTATTTTCACTGAAGGATTATTTTTAATAATTCAAAAACTTATTCTCTTATTTTATAATTATCGGATATTTTAAATGTGTTATTTTATGATCTTTAAATTGTGAAAAATTAAATTGTTATGTTTTCTTAATATTTATTTATTGTTGTACATTTAAATTGTTCTTCTTTTAAATTAATTGATTGTGAGATTTAATTATTTTATTTTCATTGTATCATTACGTTTAATTTATTTTAATTGATTTGCTGTTTTAAACTCATTTTCGTTGGATCATTTTTGTGACCCAAGAGGTGAGGATTGGACCTCATTTCTTTTCCCCACTTTTCTTTCTCTTTTTCTTTTCCCTTTCTTTTCTTTCTTCCCCTTTTCTTTTTCTTCCTCTACTCTTCTTTCTCCCGCGCGATGCACCCCCTCCCTCTCTCCCGTCCGATTTCTCTTCCACCCAGCCTGCCGCCGTGAGCTGCCCGTGACCGACACCGCCCCTTCCGCTCACCTCCCCATCGGCCGGCGACCTCACCTCCCAAATCCCAGCCCCTACCTCGCTGCCGATAGCCTCCACGCACAACACCCAGCCACGACCTTCTCTTCCTTTGCGCGCCGCCGTCGCACCACCTTCGGCCACCATCTCTTCACCACTTCATCCTCGACCTCCGAGCAACCCAATGGACCCAACCCCAGCTCTGATCCGCCACCGGTGAAGCACATTCAACTCCATCTCCAATTTTGACTTTTTGGCCTTAAAACCACCCTTTGCGCCGCCACCCATGGCAAACCACCACCACCATTGGCTTCACCGACCTCTCTAGGCCCTGCCCTATCAATTTCGGGTCTTAGTTTGTCCCCATTCAAAAGTGGGTATTTGAGACCCACGGCCATAGTGTATTTTACACTGTTACGTTGCTGAGTCACCACTTCTTGTACCTCCGTGATCCTTCGAAAATCATATTATAGCGCTGTAAGTATTTTTCCAAATAACTATAGTGATTTAAATGTATTTTTGCACTAACCCATATTATTGTGATCTGGTTGGACATACCGGACTGAGTCTGAGGAGTTCAGGGGTCGGATGGATTATAGAGGGAGTTGTGTGTTTGGTTGGTATTGTGAATTGATGGTTGTCGTGGTGTTATTCATGTACATGGCATATTGCATGCATGATCATGTTTGTAAAGGAAACTGAGTTTTCGTGTACATGCATTCATGTTCATGTGTTTCATGCAAACTAGGTTTTCATGTGTTAAAGGATTTTGGGTGCGTGTGTATCACGACCCCAAGCCGAGATGGGGTATTATCTCGGTGGAGCTCCTCTGGTCACTCGGGAGTGGAATATACTGAGTGACGTCCCCTTGGTTGTCGTTGGGCTACAACGGAATCAGACAAGATGGTCTCGTGCCGACTCCGTCGCCCCTCTGCTGGTGGGGGCTAGAGGAAGCTTGGCCACGTAAGCGCTGGGCGTGGAACTGGGCATCGCTCGTTGCGTAGTGGGTGCTTAGCCACAGCTGGGGCCCCACTGAGCATCGCTACGAAGCCAGGACGTGCGGATGATCCCTAGGGAAGATCATGGTGCATTGGTTAATGGAATAATGAGCTGTTTTCTGGGAAAATAGTGTGTGTTGATTAAAAGGTTTTTATGTGATTCATTTTCTGGAAAAATGAGATTTTATTGATTTGGGTCATTTTCTGGGAAAATGACAAAGTATTGTTTTTGAGCCAAAATGGGATTTTGGCGTGTGTTGGAAAATATCTATTTTAGGGGAAAATAGTATTTTTTCGATTTAATGCATATCTCATCATATGCATGCATGTTGGTAGCATTAATGTATTTTTATCTCGTGGTTATTTGGGTTATACTTACCTGCGGTACATTTCTATAGTAACGCAGATTTTGATGCAGAGGAGGATGAGGGTGAGTCTAAGGAGTCGGCTCCACCCGAGGAGTGATTGGATCACTTGCATTTTGGTTTGGGACTTGTACATATTTATTATGGATGATTGTATAATTTTTAAACCCTTTAACTGATTGTTTAAATTGTATTAACAATTCTGGTACTTAGTTGTATTAATTATCCGCTGCGTTGTTTTTGTACACTGTTGCATATACACACACTTAGCACTAACGTTGAGATGTGTGACGCTGTTGTCATCATCCCGACGTCTCGATTCCCGTGGTTCCTTACATGGGGGTTGTGGGCGCCACAGGTGGTATCAGAGCAGTTCGGCTCTGGGTAAACCCACATATCCCTTAGGTGAAGTACCAGAAATATTATTTTAAAAATATAAGTTAAATTATTTATTTTAAGGTATCATTAATATGGATTTGTTATTTATTTTGTTTATGTTATATTATTTTATTTTACTTTATCTTAGTTATTTCAGTGTTACTTTTGTTTTGTGTTTGATTTTGTTCGTGTGTTTAAACGGAGTTAAAAATTGCTATGACAGGAAGATGGTGAGACCAAGAAGGCAAGCTAACGAGCCCGAAGATGAATTACTAAGAGGTGATGGAAATTATGCCATGGCGAGGGCGTTGAATAGGATGACAGAGTTCCTCCAACAGAATTTCCGACCACCGCAAGGAGATTTAAATAGAGTTGTCCAAGTTGGGTGCACCTATGAGCGCTTCCTAACGCATAGGACTCCTGCCTTTCCTGGGGAGAGGATCCACTGCGAGCTAGGAGGTGGATAGAAGATCTTGAGAGAACATTTGAGGTTTTTGAGTGCACAGAGATCCAAATGGTATTGTATGGAAGCTATATGCTGCAAGGTGAAGCGGCAAACTAGTGGCAGACCAAGCGGTAACTCCTAGAAATGGAGTTGGGATCTTTTGTTGCTGTGTCCTGCAGCGATTCAAGAAGGAGTTCGATGACCGTTTCTTTCCTGTTGTGGTGAGACGGCAAAAGGCTCGGGAATTCAATAATTTGGTACAAGGAGACATGACGGTCGAGCAATATGCTAGGAAATTCATGGAGCTTGGGCGATTCGCTACTCACCTCATTGCCACTGAGGAGTTACGAGTTGAGCATTTCCAGGAGGGTCTGCGCCATGATATACGCAGATAAGTAGCCTGTTTTGAGATTGTGGATTTTCAGAAATTAGTAGATTTGGCCACTATTGCAGAGCGGGAAAATACTTTTGTGGTAGGCTCCCCTCCAGGCCAAAAGAGGCGGAGTTTTGCTGGTGAGGGGCAGTAGTTCTGGGTCACCGCATAAGTTTGTACAGAGGACTGGGGCCCGTTCGTAGGCAGACTCTGGGGTTCGTGTAGCAGGTCGAGCTCCAGTTTGTAGCAGCTGTAATAGAGCCCATGAGGGTGACTGTGGCCAGAGAGGGATCCAGTGTTTTAGATGTGGCCAGTCGGGTCACTTTGCTCGTGAGTGTCCCAGTCAAGCTCAAGGAAGTCAAGGAGGACGAGGAGGTCGACGAGGCTGGAGGAGCAGCCAGAGACAGTTAGTACAAGCCCGAGTATATGCTGTGACTCCTGGTGATGTGGATTATGGGGCTCCAGAGACCCACGATGCTGGAGTGATTACTGGTATGCTTTTAATTTAATTGTTGGACTTGATGTTTGGTGTGAGTTGGTTTTTGGATTTATCTGGTGTATGTGTTTGCTTCAGGTAGAGTTCGTCTATATGATTTTTATGCATGTACCTTGTTTGATTCTGGGGCGTCTCAATCTTTTGTGTCCGCTACTTTTACGTGGATGTGCAATCTAGTCACCGAGCTGTTATTACAATCTTTGGTAGTGACTCTTCCAAATGGTGAGCTGGTGTGGTGCTCCAAGGTTGCTTTAGGCTGTCCTTTGGATTTTGGTGGGAGGATATTGGATGCAGATTTGATTGTATTCAAGCTGCTTGGATTTGACATAATTTTAGGTATGGATTGGTTGCATCGATATTCTGCAAATATCAATTGTAGAAGTCGGATAATTGGCTTACAACTTTCGGATGGAGAGTATTTGGAATTCGTGGGAAGCAAGTTGAAAGCAAGACCTGCAGTTATATCCGCAATTCAAGCTAAGAGAGACATAGCATGTGGAGCAGATGCTTTTTTGGTTCAAGTGGTGTCTACGCCATCCGAGAAGAAGTCTTTAGTGGATATTCCGGTTGTGGAAGAATTCCCTGATGTATTCGTGGATGAGTTGCCCAGATTACCTCCTGTTCGTGATTTGAAATTTGTTATTGATTTGGAACCTGGAGCGGCTCCTGTGCATAAGGCTCCTTACCATATGGCACCGTCTGAGTTAAAAGAGTTGAAAACTCAATTGTAGGAACTTGTTGATAAATGATTTATTCAGCCTAGTACTTCACCGTGGGGAGCGCCTTTTTTGTTTGTCAAGAAGAAGGATGGTACACTCAGAATGTGCATCGACTACCGGGAACTTAACAAGGTGACTATCAAGAATAAGTATCCTCTTCCTAGAATTGATGATTTGTTTGACCAGCTTCAGGGAGCAGCTGTCTTTTCGAAGATTGTTCTGAGATCAGGGAACTATTAGTTGAGAATAAGAGATAGGGACGTGCCCAAGACTGCTTTCAGGATGAGGTATGGGCATTATGAATTTAAGGTGATGTCTTTTGGGTTAGCTAATGCCCCTGCCGCTTTTATGGATTTCATGAATAGGGTGTTTCAGCCTTTTTTGGATTCTTTTGTGGTGGTGTTCCTTGACAATATTCTGATTTATTCGCGAGATGTGGAAGAACATGCTTGTCACCTTCGTTTGGCACTTGGAAAGTTAAGGGAGCATCAGTTATATGCTAAGCTAAGTAAGTGTGAATTTTGATTGGAAGAAGTTAAATTTCTTGGACATGTGATTTTCCAGGAGGGAGTGGTCGTAGATCCTAGTAAAGTGGAAGCTATTTTGTCATGGCCTCGCCCTTCAACAGTTCGTGAGATACGGAGTTTCTTGGGACTTGTCGGTTATTATCGAAGATTTGTGGAGGGGTTTTCTCGACTATCTGGACCTCTCACTTCTTTGACTAGAAAGAATGCTGAGTTTGTATGGTCTGATAGATGTGACAGAAGTTTCCTTGAGTTGAAGAGAAGATTGACAACGACACTTGTTTTGGCACTTCCGGAGCCACACAAGCCATTTGTAATTTTTAGTGATGCATCTAAATTCGGGTTGGGATGTGTTCTTATGCAAGAAGATCGAGTTGTTGCTTATGCATCTCGCCAGTTGAAAATTCATGAGAGGAATTATCCCACCCATGATTTGGAATTGGCAGCTATAGTTTTTGCTGTTAAGATTTGGCGGCATTATCTATATGGCGAAGTCTGTGAAGTCTATACCGATCACAAGAGTTTGAAGTATCTGTTTACTCAGAAGAATCTCAATATGAGGCAGAGGCGATGGTTAGAACTGATTAGCGACTACCAATGTGAGATCAAGTATCATCCTGGAAAGGCGAATCTAGTTGTAGACGCTTTAAGTAGGAAGTCTCAATAGGTGGAAGAAGCAGAGTCGTCAGATGTGGATTCTCTCCTTTGCGGGATGAGGAGACTACTTATTGAAAGTTCGCAGCAGGAAGAATTATTATCTTCGGTTTTAGATGTCCGGGTTGTGGATTTTGAAGAATTGAAGACTATTTAAAGAAGAGATCCAAAGTTGTTGGCCATCAGAAAGAGAGTCAGAAAGTCTAAGGGAGCCTTGCACTATAGTCTGGATAAGGATAGTATCCTTCGGTTTCGGGATCGTAGGGTGATTCCCCGAGATTCAAAATTTAAGGAGCGAATTTTGGCAGAGGCTCATGCGGCTCCTTATTCAGTTCATCCAAGAAGCACGAAAATGTATTGAGATTTAAAGAAAAATTACTGGTGGGAAGGAATGATGGTGGATATTGCATGTTTATCGAGAAATGCGACACGTGCAGTCAAGTTAAAGCTGAACATCAAAGACTTGCTGGTAGGCTTCAACCTCTCCCTATTCCTAAGTGTAAGTGGGATGATATTTCTATAGATTTTGTTGTGGGTTTGCCGAGGACTCCTAGTGGAAAGAACTCAGTTTAGGTGATTGTTGACCGGTTGACCAAGAGTGCCCATTTCTTGCCTATCAATAACACTGACTCTTTGGGTAAGTTGACTCGGTTGTATGTTAAGGAGATAGTGCGTTTGCACGGAGTGCCCAAGAGCATCGTGTCAGATCGGGACCCGGGGTTCACGTCCCATTTTTGGAAGAGTTTGTAGGCAGCTTTAGGCTCTAAGTTGAAGTTTAGTACTGCATATCACCCACAGACAGACGGTCAATCAGAGCGTACTATCCAGACTCTTGAGGATATGTTGCGTGCTTGTGTCTTGAAATTTCAGAGGAGTTGGGAGAATCACCTGCTGCTAATTGAGTTTGCTTACAATAACAGTTTTCATTCCTCCATTCAGATGGCCCCGTATGAACCTTTGTATGGGAGGAAGTGTAGATCACCGTTGTGTTGGGATGAAGTTCGCGAAAGTAAATTGATTGGGCCTGAGATAATTCAAGAAATGAAGGACCAAGTTCAGTTTATAAGGACTAAAATGGCAGAAGCCCAAAGTCGCCAAAAGAGTTATGCAGATACAAGGAGAAGAGACTTATCATTTGAGATAGGCGATTGGGTTTACCTTAAAGTCTCTCCGATGAAGGGGGTTAAGCGCTTTGGCAAGAAGGGTAAGCTTAGTCCGAGGTATGTTGGCCCTTTCCAGATTATTGAGAAAGTTGGGCTAGTTACTTATAGAGTTGCTCTGCCGGATTATTTTGGAGATGTCCATGATGTGTTCCATGTGTCATCTTTGAAGAAGAGTTTTGGACAGCTAGGGCCACGTTTTGTCGACTCTGAACGCATTGAACTTCGGCCTAATCTTTCATATGAAGTTGCCCTGACTTAGGTTGTGGATTGGAAAGAGTAAAGGTTAAGGTCTAAGACAATACCTTTGGTGAAGGTGTCATGGGGCGATCCGATGGCTCAGGATTTCTCTTGGGAGAGAGAAGCTGACATGAGAGAGCAGTACCCGTATCTGTTCGAATGATTCTGGCGGTATGTTCTTAAGTTTGCTCCTAGTTGAATCGTATTCCTGTCTTAGTTTAATGTTTGACCTTGCCAATTTCGAGAACGAAATTTTTTTTAAGGGGAGAGGATGTAACACCCCGTATTTTAGTGTATTTTCATTGAAGGATTGTTTTTAATAATTCAAAAATTTATTCTCTTACTTTATAATTATTGGATATTTTAAATGTGTTATTTTATCATCTTTAAATTGTGAAAAATTAAATTGTTATGTTTTCCTAATATTTACTTATTGTTGTACATTTAAATTATTCTTCTTTTAAATTAATTGATTGTGAGATTTAATTATTTTATTTTCATTGTATCATTATGTTTAATTTATTTTAATTGATTTGCTGTTTTAAAATCATTTTCGTTGGATCATTTTTGTGACCCAAGAGGTGGAGATTGGACCTCATTTCTTTTTTCCACTTTTCTTTTTCTCTTTTTCTTTTCCCTTTCTTTTCTTTCTTCCCCTGTTCTTTTTCTTCCTCTGCTCTTCTTTCTCCTGCGCGATGCACCCCCTACCTCTCTCCCGTCCGATTTCTCCTCCACCCAGCCCGCCGCCGTGAGCCGACCATGACCGACACCGCCCCTTCCGTTCACCTCCCCATCGGCCGGCGACCTCACCTCCCAAATCCCAGCCCCTATCTCGTCACCGATTGCCTCCACGTGCAATACCCAGCCACGGCCTTCTCTTCGTTCGCGCGTCGCCGTCGCGCCACCTCCGGCCATCATCTTTTCACCACTTCATCCTCGACCTCCAAGCAACCCAATGGACCCAACCCCAGCTCCGATCCGCCACCGGTGAAGCACATTCAACTCCATCTCCGATTTCGACTTTTTGGCCTTAAAACCACCCTTTGCGCCGCCATCCACGGCAAACCACAACCACCATTGGCTTCACCGACCTCTCTAGGCCCTACCCTATCAATTTCGGGTCTTAGTTTGTCCCATTCAAAAGTGGGTATTTGAGACTCACGGCCACAGTATATTTTACACTGTTACGTTGCTGAGTCATAACTTCTTGCACCTCCGTGATCCTTCGAAAATCATATTATAGCGCTGTAAGTATTTTTCCAAATAACTATAGTGATTTAAATGTATTTTTGTACTAACCCATATTATTGTGATCTGGTTGGACATGCTGGACTCAGTCCGAGGAGTTCGGGGGTCGGATGGATTATGGACGGAGTTGTGTGTTTGGTTGGTATTGTGAATTGATGGTTGTCGTGGTGTTGTTCATGTACATGGCATATTGCACTCATGATCATGTTTGTAAAAGAAACTGGGTTTTCGTGTACATGCATTCATGTTCATGTGTTTCATTAAAACTGGGTTTTCATGCGTTAAAAGATTTTGGGTGCGTGTGTATCACGACCCCAAGCCGAGATGGGATATTATCTCGGTGGAGCTCCTCTGGTCACTCGAGAATGGAATATACTGAGTGACGTCCCCTGGGTTGTCGCTGGGTGACAACAGGATCGGACGAGATGGTCTCGTGCCGACTCCATGGCCCCTCTGCTGGTGGGGGCTAGAGGATGCTTGGCCACGTACGCGCTGGGCGCGAAACTGGGCATTTCTAGTTGCGTAGTGGGTGCTTGGCCACGAACGTGCTGGACGCGGAACTGAGCATCGCTATGAAGCCAGGACGTGCGGATGATCCCTAGGGGAGATCATGGTGCATTGGTTAATGGAATAATGAGCTGTTTCTGGGAAAATAGTGTGTGTTTCTGTATATGGGAATTGGGGCGTCATAAAGGGTGTTTCACACCTACCTAAGGGTTTCAATTACTTTTTTCCAAGTGTCACTCATGCATGAGATTTTCTAGAAGATGGAAATGATTGAAATTGGAAGGGACGCACGAGATGAAGCAAAAACCCTAGCCCCTAGGTTTCGGCCACCACACCACTCTACCTCACACACACCACTTGTCACTCACTTGGGAATCCTAGAAGAAGATTCATGGGGAAAAGGAAAAGTTGCTTAGGAAACATGCACTGCAAGTCACCCAAGTGTCTAGAGGAGAGGAATAGTCGCCTAAGGAAACATCACACACTCTCACCAAGGTTCCAAAAGGAAAATCTTTGTGGGATTTGAGGAAGAGAGAGATGAAGTGGGTGGCTAGGGGAGCCACTCACATGCCACTTGGCAAACATGCACACGCTCACTCTCCAAGAAGGATTTAGGGTTTGGTAAAAAGACTTACTCACCCAAGTGGTTCATTGAACCTTGTCTATATGTGAGTCACTTCCAAAGGCTTCTAGGGAAGTTTAGTGGGATTTATGACACTTGTCCTATTTTCAGAAAAACCCTTGAGTTTCCTAACTTGTATGAAATGATAGGGAAGAGGGAGAGACATTTCATTTTAAGCTAGAAGGGGTGACACATGGCAATCACACAAGAAAACCCTTTGAGCTTCTCTATGACATAGGGAGGTGGGACTTGGTGAGCTATAAAAAGAGAAGAGGCCAACGTCCAAGGGTGCTTTCCTTTGGATGCATTTTGATTTTCTCTATGCTTGCTCCTTTTCACTTACACAACCAACCAAGGAAGAGCTTTGCCTCTTCACTTTCTTTCCAAACAAACACCATTCCCACCTCTTTTCTCTTTAAGTTACGAGCAAGGAAAGAAGATAGGAGTCACGCTATCAAGTGAGGAGCCACATAGTACAACCATAACTCCCATTACCAACACACACATGCAGATGTTCAAACACAAGGGGTGATAGTCTGAAAGACTCGAATTCAAGAGAAACCCCCACCACCACACACTAACATTTGATCTTTCATTCATAAGAAATTTCTTGAAAAGAAACTAGTGTTTTTCCCAAGGGGGAGGCTGAAAACTATAAATGGTAGACTTCATTTCCGTTTCTAAAGAATCTCGGTCATGATGCACAACATGCACATCACACCTATGCCATGCACATACTCACATGCCCAAGACCTAATGAAGTTCAAGGGAAAACATGGCCATGGGCCTCTTGGCCAAATGCTTAGAGAGCCACCATAACTAAAAAACTATAGCAACTCCACACACGCCGGATTAAGGTTATGATATCGTGTTTCTAATTAGTTAAATGAATCTTTTTACAGCTTGCTTGATATAAGATTATGTTGCTTTGGATTTTTGTAAGTGGACTCTCAACCTACCTTAGATAATGTTTGTATATTTGTTGTGTGAACTTTGCATTTTTGTTGATTATTGTGTGTGCTTGTTGTTGATGATAATCTTCTAGATTGTAATCGGATTTATATGATGATCTTACCATGCTTATTTGATGATGATGTTTTTAGATTCTCTTGGTTAAGTTGTTGATTATAACATGTTTGTACAAGTCTAAATGATTCGGCCATGACTATATGAATATGTTTGGATTTGAACAATGTTCTTCTACTGGTATACGATGAGTGTTTTTGTACATCTTGTGAATTGAGTATTCGAATGTTCTAATATTTTCAAGCCGCAACATGAGATGTTCAAAGTTTAATTTCATGGTTGCATGATTCATGGCATTCATATGCTCATAAGGTCATATGGAAAGAACATTTGTTATAAGTCTCATGTCACATGCATTTGGGTTACAAAGTATTTTCAAAGAAAAGAGTTTGTACATACTTAATAACGATCTAAAATGTTAGGATGGAGAAATTTTCTAGTGGAACTGCTCTGTCCACTCAGGAGTGTTTAAAATAGAGTAGTAACCACTGGGACGACAAAGTACTATCAACGAACCTAGGATGGGTCCTTGCGGAAAGGATATCGAAGCGGGGTAACACATAAAGCTAGTGGGTTCCTCACATGTGTTGTATGCGGTGAAGTGGGTCGTTGGGTGATGCGGTAACTAACAGAGAACACACAGTGCATAGGAGAGCCATGAGGTATACAACTATATGTTATGTGAAATGAACAAGGCAATGAGTTCAAAGATATGTTACAAGAAACAAACTAGGCAATGAGCTTAAAGATATGTTACATGTTTATGGACCAAGATGAAAAGATATAAAGGATGTTTAATTGAAAAGTCAAAGGGTTTCCATTACAAGTTGTTTTTTTGAAAAGTCAAAGTTGCATAATGTGAAGTTTTATGTCATGACACACTTCCATGCACTTATTTATGGTTTGCCCTTATATGCCTATGTTATCTAATGTATGTTGTGTGTTTATTTACTGAGATTTCTTGAAATCTCACCGTGGTAGTTTCCACTACCATTCCCCACCCAGAATGGTAGAAGTTGTTACACCACAGTAAGAGACCGATCATGGGGAAATGCAAGAGGTAGCTCGTCGGAGCCATCCCTAGTGGACAGACTGGATGCTGCCGATCAATTTATTACATAAGTGTTGCAGTTCTTTGAAGAGCTAAGAAGGATTCTAAACAAAGACAAGGTTGAATAAGGATGACCTTGTAGGATTTTATTTTGAAAGGGATCGTGGAAGTTGTAGTCGGGAAAGAAACGATAAGGGTTTATGAATATTTTGATAGTCCCTTGTTTTTGGGAGATTTTCAAACATTGTTTCTTTTGGGAGTACTTGAACATAAATTAAATCTCTTGGGATATTTAAGCTCTGGTACCATGTCATTATATTTACCACCAATCTTACTTAGCTTATGAGAATTTTCTTGTTGCAATTTATTGCATATTGCTAGATTATTAGGTGCATCGCATCTTAACTATCATGTACGAGGGGTATGTAGCCTTGAGTTACATGTTCCAACACTTTAGTCACCGTCCAACCCCAAGCGGGGGCTGAGGGCATCACAAGCTGTAATCATGGATACGTATCACTTTCATATTTTATGTAATATGTTTTAGAATCATTTGGGATGTTATTAGTTTGGTGTATAGTATTGCTCAAACAAAAAAAAAATAAAAAATAAAAATTATCCATTGTGAGTATTGCATATTGCTAGATGCATGCTAGGTGTATTGTATCTTTAATTGTCATGAGCGGGGGCAGGTAACCTTGTGTTGCATGTCTCGTTGCTTTAAACATCTGTCCCATCCCAAGCAGAATTTGGGGGCGTCACAATTTATCACCCACCTCATACAATTATCATAAAAATAGTAAAAATTAAAAAATAATACAATAATAATAAATCTTTACAAATTGTAGAGAAGAAGCGCACAAGAATGACACAATAATAGAGTTGTTCTTGGATCAGTCTTACAAGAAAAGAATGTTGTTTTGGTTATTCCAAAACAAAAAGGAGAAAAAAGAAAAGTGACTTCATTCTCAACAATGTTAAGGGCAAGATTTTGCCCCATGACAGAAAGGCCAACAAGACCAATTTTGGTTAAGGCAGCCATTCTTAAATTCTGCGTGTGGTATCTAGGACCAGAGGAACAAACTATAATTACATAACACAACATTCACAACATTGAAAATGGCATGGAATGAGAAGTAAAGATCCAAGGACCAATAAGATATAACTCCTGAGCAATCATAAATACAAGGTGCCAGAAAAATGCAACCATATGTTATCACTGAGATTATAGGCCAAAGAGGTGAGATCATTCAGCAATTGGAACAAAACAACCTCAATCATTTTTTCTTTCAGTCTAACAAGATTTTAAGCTAAAGATCTACCTCAAAGAGAGCCTTCGGTATAAGGCCACCCTATAAATAATTGCGATGTGAAAGTTAACTGCTATATAGTTTGAAGGTGGATAAGAAATAACTAAATCATGCATCAGAACACAAAAGATCATGGAGAACAATAACTTGTTAGCAGATTAAAAAATACCATCAAATTGTTTTCCTCATTACACTAAGTATAAATTAGAGAACTTCTAGCTTTTCATATCCTAGATAGGAATTATGACGAAGAAAAAAAAAACAAACTAAAATGGATATTGGCCCAAATAAGAGAGAAAATGTAGCTTCAACTCAGATTTTTCCCAACCAGTCAATGAACAAAACAATTCAAACTCTAACAAAGAAATGAAATGAAAATCATACCATCATCCAGACCATAAGCCTCATCAACATAAATAAAGTTTGATTTTGGATCAAAATAAACAATATGAAAACATTTAATAAATATTTTAATAAGAAATATGTTCATTAGCCGATTCTGCTTCAAAACTTTTAATATTATCCAATAAGGCATGAAGATCAATGGATATTGTATCTTTTAACCCATTTTGAGTTCAAGCGAGTGTCTCAATTGTTCTTGGAGATAATGAACAACAAAATAGGTCAAGCACATCACCCCCTACACTATAGGCTGACTCAGAAGAAACAATGGAAATAGGAATGGCCATCACATCCCGTGCAACTGTCTACAAAATAGGATACCTTATTTCATTGATCTTCTACTAATCCAAAATATCAAAATTTTGAACTTGTGCCTCACGGCCATGTTCCAAGAATTTATCAATCTCTGATTTGTTCCTCAAATTGGATTCAATAATTTTTTGCTCATACTCAACACAAAAACTTTGCTGAGAATTAGAATCAATTATACTTGGATTAACTCTGGAGGGAGGCCCAGAGTGTGAAACTCCACTTGAACTCCTATACATCGCACTATACCCCTCGTACATGTCAATCATCAGTTAATTCACTTTTGCAATCATTGATTCGACTAAATCACCACCATGTATTTTTTTAAACAAAAAATGCAAACGACTAAATTTGCATTTTGGATCAAGAACAACAACATTAAATATCATCAAGTTAGTCTTTTTAATTGATCCCAATATTTGTCATACTTACTCTTCAAACTCACAGCCATACATCTCAACACTGGATCATTACTTTATCTTATTTTTTATAAATGTCATTGGATGCCACAAAGTTCCTGGAAATATGCATTAGATGTAACATTCGAAGAGCCAGAAAGTCTCCCAGTAGCATCATAAAAAATCTTTAAAAATTTTACCATTACTTTAACTCTCATCCAATCACTGGAGCTTGGGGGGCTCTAGCTCACACTAAGACAATAGCGAGAAAAATAATGATCATCATTCTCCAATCGCAAAAATGACTTTTGAAATGTTTCTGCAACTTTTAGCATGAAATAAGTGGAGTTCCATCTGGTGAGAACATCAAGGCACACCAATTTTGAATAGGTATTTTCTCCTTCTCTATACACTTTCTAAAATTTTCCATTATTGCAAGAGATAATCTAACATACTTAATCGCATTGAGCACCCTTGTGATTGGATCATTACAATCTTTTAGCACATTATTCATAATAAGGTTCATAATATGGGCCCAACACCTTATAAGAATATACTTCACCTCCAACAAATTACCTCCTACAAACCTCTTTAAGTAATCGACGACAACATTATTTGACTAAGCATTGTCAACTGTAACAGTAAAGATCTTGTCAATACCACCAATCATGCAGACATGACTCTACATGTTTTTCAATAGTGCCTCCTTTGTGATTAGGAATCAAACAAAAATTTATAATTTTTTTTGTGTAATTTCCATTCACAATCAATAAACAAACCCTTTTGAATGAAAAAAGAAAAGTGAAACGAAAACCTACGCTGAAGTCTTCCCGAGGCCTGTCTTGTCCTGCAATAAGTTATGAAAAGGTATATGTTTTTTGTTATGATGTTTAATAGTATGAAAGAGTCAGTGCATGCATGTTAGGATGACACCTATAAATAGAAGTGAGTTTAAGTTCATGAAGTAGGAACGTTATAAGGAATGTAGGGGGTTAGAAATAGAAGGAACGAACTATGGAATGCTAGGAACGCATAGAAGTAGTTATGTATTTATGAGAGGATAGTATGAAGTGCATGGATGATCACAAGCTACGTTAGGGCCAATTTTGAAGATGGGATGGCGATTTCAAATGTCCTTAGTAAGGATTGTAGTGTGGAAGGTACAAGTGCTACATGACCGACATGATTAAAAAATTGGAGATAATGTGAGCATGTCGGTGGAGGATTTTCAAGACATGAGGATGCGAGTGCTATGCAAGGAGTGATGGAAGTAATGAACGTGTACATGAAGACAATGAGGGGACCAGCATCAATGGATTTGTGCCAAGTGTAAGCAAATTTCGAGGATGAAATTTTTAGAAGGAGGGGAGATTCTGATCAATCTCTCATTTTTCTCTCAATTGGTGTCGAGTTTCGTCTACTTGTTTTAAATATCAAAACTGTGTTTTTAAACCTCGAAATTGTGTTTTAAATATAGCAGTTGATTTTTAACTGAAGCCTAGTGTTTTAAAGTCTTCGAACTATTTTAATGTCAAAAAATTATTTTAAATGGGGTATTTTAACTGTTATTGAACCAAGCCTAATTTTAAAGTGAGATTTTTATATTTTGAAGCCCCAAAATAATATAGTTTTAGTATATCATTTTGTTTAAATGATTTTAGTTCTTTAAGAATATTATTTACTATTCATTTTTTTTTTTAGGTTGAAAGCTCTAATTATTTAAATGGTTTTATTTCTCTTAAAAATATTTAGTGAGTTTTATTATTTTTTATTTTATGATGAAGATTATTATTTTTGGGGCTAAGAAAATAAGTTGAATTTTAAATCTAGTATTATTTCATTTCCTACTTATTTTACTTAGTTTGTTTTATCACTCAAGTGTTTAAATCCCCACCGTTAGATTAAAATTAGGGACCCCTAAGATGAAAGGCTAGGATTAAAACCCTAGAACCCCCTTATTTTTCCCTCCCCTCTCTCTCCTCCCACCTCCAACCGACAAACACACACTCTCTCTCTCCCCGTGGGTTCTCTTCTTCCCCAACACCTCCCCCTACTGCGAGCCAAGCCGCAGCAAGCCTAGGCCGCTGCTGTCAACGCCAACGTCCACCATCAATGGCCAATTTTGTGATATGTTTAATGATCTAACATATAAGGTAATTTCACTGCTATGTTTCATTATGCTATATGTTAGATGCATGAAACAAAAATAATAATAAGGCTATTTATTTCTTGCAGCAACATGAGTATTGTCAACAAAACAAATAGAACAAATTTAACGATACACCATCATGTGGGTTCTAGATCTTTTTACCGACTATCAAAGAAATTGGTAACATTATACTTGTCCTCGTTAAATATTAACATCTCAACATTTGTGATTGAAGTTGTAAAATATATTTTCCTTTTGCAAGAGCAAGATAGTTCTACTGACTATAATGTGACTAAATTGCATGGTAAATTGCATAAAAATCGTGACAGTGTTTTAGACCAGTCTCGAAGTAGAAGCAAATCATATAAGTTTAATTTTTTTTTTTTTGTATTGCCTAATAATATTTATGTTTTTAATACTATTTCTAATGATTTCACTTTTCTTTTCTTTTCTTATTTTTGTAGGATAAGATGGTTTCAGTTTGGCAAAATGTTGTGTCTGATGAATCTTCCATTAACAATATTCAAATTTTTTCTTAGGTTCTTGGACCCCATTTTGGATATTTGAGGGGTTTAAGATGTTGCATTAAGACTTCATCCTCAACCTCATCTTCTTCTCAAAGTAAATTGAATAACAACTCTCAGGACTTGGAGGAAGCAACTCACAAGATCGAACAATTGAAGTCTAAGCAACGAGAGTTGGAGGATCAATTACATTAGGCAGTGGATATGGATGCGCAATGAAGAGAACAAGAACAATAAGACCTGTATAAGGGGATGGAAATTCAATCCCAAAAAATATTCAAACAGATGCAGTTAATGATGTCCCAGAACTTTATGCCACCTCCAACTTAGAACTTATTATCTAACTTTCCATCTTTTGACTTATTTCTACTTAATGTAACATTTAAACAATTGTGATGTTTTAATTATCATTTTTAAATGTAATGTTCTTATTTTAAATTTTTCATTTATTGTATCATTGATTACTGTTTGAACGGAAAATATTCGGTTTGAACCAATGTTTTGAATACTGTACCGGACATCGTACCGGTCAAAGCACTGCAACGAAATATTTCGATACCGCTACCGTTTCATGTACCATTTCGGAATAGTCAATAAATGAATAAATTATATATAAATATATATATAAATTATATTTCAAAATAATAGTCTATATATGAATAAATTATATAAAAATATATATATATAAAAATTATAAATAGGCTAGTCTGAATTAGGGATAAAAAAATAAGCTTATAGTTTGAAAAAATAAAAAAAAATAAAGGCCAAAATATAGGCCGGTACAACCGGTATTTGGACTGATACGAAACATATATGATACCTATAACGGCCCAATAGCCGGTATGGCAAATATTGGCAGGTACGGTATGAGATTAAAATCACTGGTTTGAATGGTAATCATTAATTATTACATTTGAACATATTTTTTGCTACCATTCGAACGTGCAATCCAAAACCATTCAAATGAAAAGAAATCGTTGCTCCGGTTCGAATGGGTTACTAATAGGTTTGAACACTTTGCACTTGTGATATTTGAATACATACCATTGTCAAGGGCGTTCCGTTGGATTCTTTATGTCCAAACACAAACCGATGTGTTCGAACAATAAAAAAGCATTCGAACACTTTATCATTCGAATAGGAGCAAATAAATTCGTGTCGTACGAATTAAATTACCAATTCGTCGAAATAGTTACTTGTTGAACTGAATCTATTCGGTTCAAAGAGTATTTTGAGATGAAACCATTTCCTCCTAAAAAAAATTCGTTTGAATGCCTTCAAATGGGTTGGTCACATTTCATCCCTAAAAGTCTTTTTTAGAGACGAAAAAAAAAATTGTCTATAAAAACTTTTTGAGACAAAATAAAAACAAGAACTTTTTCTCCCCAAAAATTTTTTGGGATGGAAATTTTGGGCCCAGAAAATGTCATCTATGATATACGGTAGGGACTTAAAAGGATCAAAATAGTGACTTATCAACGAAAATCACACATGGACATATGTTGGTCATTCAAGTACAACATATACTACTTTTTGCCAAGAGGAACTATGGTTAGAAAAAATATATACTTGGTGACAAAAAGTTTTTTCTCACCAAATTGGTCTGTGGCAGCTTGGTGGCATATAACTGGTGAAGTAAGTCTCTTTTTCCACCAAAAGTTTAATTCATGACAAAAAAATATTTTTCTCCACGACATTATTGGCAAAGAAAACACACAAAATTTGGTGACAAATAGTACTAGATGGCGGAAATATATATTTTTCACAAAGTATTTTGTCAAAAATACTTATTTATGAAGAAATTTTATCATGGGAAATAATTACTTCAGGCAAAAATAACGTATTTGCCATGAGTTTCATTCGTGGCAAATGCTAAGAGATTTTAGAAAAAAAAAATGTCAAATACAAAAAAAGACTGAGCTAAAAATAATCATAACAAATAGTTTAATAGAGGATATAATTATTGTATCCGAACCAATGACAGATTATAACTAACCCAAACAACTACATTTAATTATAATTTGTTTATAATTAAACTACTTTTAATTTAATTAATCAATGAGAAAATGCATAAGTTTTCTAAACTAAGCCCTATCACACAATCCATTGTTCATGCATAGCACACTCAACATAATCAAATTTGTCCAATTCTTGGACTTCAAGTTCCTTATGTAAATTCAAATCCATAAACCATTGCATTTAAGTTAAATCTAACATATTTGCCGCCCATACACATACTCAATTTATCAATTATAAAACTTACTAACATATTTGCTGCCTATCTACATCAATCCAACACAATTACAAATTTCAAAATTTTAATAAGCTTCATTCATGGCTCCACCCAATTCCCAACTTGCACATTATTTTTCTTGGTTCATTGAAACCAACACATTCAATGTATAAATCTTGAATTTTATTTATACACCAACCGCAAACACAATCATAAAGATTTATAAGTTTCATTCATGGCTCAAATCAATTCCAACCCAATATAACACAACTTGCCTATGTCCAAACCTTCAAATACAAGATCATTTAATCAAGTGTGCTTATTAATCTAAGAGATAGGGAAATAGAGGTCATACCAAAACTCTTGGGGCTAAGAATGTCTTGGATGGTTGGTTGGTGGTGAAGCTGCCCGTAGGCTTGAGATAGGAAAAGTAGTTGTAAGAACAAGAACTTTCTCACCATTGTACCCAAATAAAAGGTCCAATGATGTTAAGATCTAATAAATTGAAACAATTAATCAAATTCAAAGTATGTTGGAAGATTAATAGAATGGCATGAAAATTTGTTATTGTGGCAGTTCATTAATTCTCAAAATCAAATTTTAATCTTCAGAGGCCCGACATACTCTTCAAAGTACAAGACAAAGGCAACAATAATTATTTATCACTCCAACAATACAAGTGAAGCCACTCCATTCCATCCACTCCATTGCAATCCAAATAGGCTATCGCCCAACCAACAAACCAAAAACATACAGCATGCTTGTTGCCCAAAAGAATTTTAATTCATTTATCACTTTGTTCAGCCCAACCTAAATCCATCGCACAATCCATTGTTCACGCATAATACACTCAACATATTCAAACCTGTCCAATTCTTGGACCTCATGGCCCTCAAATAAATTACAATCTATAAACTATTGTACTCAAGTAAAATCTAACTAACTCTCCAACTAAAGGAACATACACATATAAATTAAATCCATTATCCATTTAAACTCAATATCCAACAAACCCAAATAATTACATAGCTTCACAAATCTCAAACCAATAGAATCATCAACACATACTAAAGGTGAAAGAGGCATAATAGCTTAAACTTTTCAAACAAATTATAGGTAAGGAGAAGTGAGAACAATGGAAACATAAACGTCTGCCATACCTCGGCCCATATTTGTTGTAGTGAGTGAAGCCACTCCATTTCATCAATACATAACACACTTGGCTACTTAGCACCAAATTCACGAATTCCTCTACACACTTCCATATACATAATTCCACTAATAAAACATATAGCATGCTTACTGCCCATGTAATTTAATCTAGCAAAATTACACTTACTTTAGTTGCCCATGCTTGCTGCCCATGCTTGCATATAGCATTCTTGCTACCCACTCCATCCCATCAATGCTTGCTGCCCATGCTTGCAGTAGAAACATGAGACTTATCTCACTCTGGCCCATCTTTTGCAAGGCCAAAGTCAGAGAGCTTTGCATTGTAGTCCTATTTGTGAATCATGTATATAAAAACCCAAGTAGTAAGTTAAAAGCTGGTAATTTGATTATAATTTGAGATAATAGTACTATGATTGCACTAGAATAGAATAGATTTGTCTCCTTAATATATGTAAGTTTTAAGAAATTTGCAGTGAATTCTTTATCTAAAAAATAAGGTCCAACAGGGTAAAACGCTAAACTACTTAAAATGTTTCACATTGATTGTATACTCCTAATCCAATTGGTAAACTTTTGAGGCGGTATAGTAGGAATCCACCTTTCCCCTTACCAAATTCCAACTGCTGCCACATTATAATCTATAATGAGCCTTCATCTAAGAAATTGAATGGTGTATTTTTCTATGATATGAAACAAAGGGAAGAAGCCAAATAATTACTTGATTTTATTTCTTCAACAATTATTCAGTTCGTATACCAACGAAATCTAATAGAAACAAAAGACAAATTACGTTGTCACTACTACGTTGTCACAAATTATTCAGTTCGTATACCAACGAAGTCTAGTGGACCAAGACATAGGAACAATACTCCTACAAAAACAAAAGACAAATTACGTTGTCACTATTGAAACTAAACTACAGCCATGCCCAACTGCCAATAACAACAGATTCAGAAATTACAGAATCTGTCTAAAAGCAACTTCCTAATCAATGTTTTTCTCCAACACTAAGTAAGATCAATAAGAAGACATGGGTCTTCAAACACCTTAGAGAAAGTTAAACAACAGGCTTGCCACACCAATGAGAAAATCTTGAGACAAGTTATATATATATATATATATATATTATATATATCTAATAACAAGTTTAGGCCCCAAGTTTATTTTTTGTTAAGAACTCCAGTAATTGTTATCTACACCTTAATTCTAAAATAAACACGAAAATATAAGGAATCATATAAAGGGCACATCGTTTATTTAAAAAATTACAAGAAATTCAAGAGACGAGTTCTAAGAAGAATTGATATTCTGGATAATATTTTTCCCCAACCCCACAAAGGCAAAAATCAGAGGAACACAGCCAGAATATAGCCATTTTATGCACAGCAAAAAGAAGGGGTAGCAAAGCTAAACAAAGCCTCCACCAGACACGCAAGAACACACTTTCTTCACTTCTACGACCGAAGGTAGAAGAGAGAGAGAGAGAGGACGAAGGTAGAAGAGAGAGGCTTACCGTGTCCCCAGAAGAGAGAGAGAGGCTGTGTGGACTGCGGCCAGCGGAGGTGGTTGCGGGAGGTGCTCCTGCGTTCATGGGTTGCTCGTGGTGGTCCTGCGTCTTGGCTGGAGGAGGAGATGGTGGCTTACGGCGGTGGGGAAGGCCACTGTAATAAAAAAACCGTGGGGTGTACGGTGGAGACTCGCGAGAGAAAGTGTGTGAGGGAGAGAGATGCGGGAGCCGAGGTGGAGCTGGCAGAACTGTGGGGAGGCTGAGGGTGGCGATGGCCATGCCTGGGGACGGCGCAGATGCATGGATCTGCTGGGATCCAAGAGGGAGAGGAAGAGAGAGAGAAAATCGGCGAGAGGGAGGGCTGAGGGGGAACACCCACGGTGGCTCGACGGCAAGGGGAGCAGTCTGCAGTGGCACAGTAGGGAGGAGCAGGTCGACAGTCGCGGAGAGAGAGAGAGAGAGAGAGAGAGAGGGACTCGAGTCACAGGGGTTTTTTATGGGGCAGATGGGGGGAGGGAAGAAACGAGCAGGGGATTTAATTTTATTTAGTATTTCCGGCGGATTTTTATCTCGAAAATAACTTATCACGCCTGCAAATCCAAATAACCCATACATTAAAAGGTTGATATATTTTTGGCGAAAAAAGGTTGCCGAAAAAAGATAATAATCTCGTCGCAAGAAACAAATAACCAACGAGAGGGAAATTAATTTCTGGTAAGACTATTTTTGGTGAGAAAATGTCGCCACAAAAAACTAATAACCTTGTGGCAAAAACTTTTTTTTTTTTATAGAAATCTGAAATTTCAATTCATCAAAGGAAACCAAAAGTTACAGACAATTGTCAAGCCATAAAGCTTGAGAAATACAGTCTGGAACACAGTCTCACCATAATGCAATATTTTCAACTTGACTCACATTCCTAGCCAACAAATGAGCAGCCATATTCCTCTCCCGATATATATGTGTAAAAATACAACTCTCAAAGTGTGAAAAAAGCTGTTTAATTTCATAATATAACCCCCCCCCCCCCCCAAGCAAAGAATTATACATGTTGTCATCATGTAAAGCCTCCACACAAAGCAAGCTGTCACTTTCTACTAAAAGCTTTGAAATACCCATGGTTGCACACAACTGCAATCCTCTGAAAATGGCAATCAGTTCTATAGCTTCTATGCCTTCCATCTCTGTTTCCACTTTACTTGCAGCCATTAAAACCCTGCCATAATCATCCCGTAAAACAGCCCCAACTCCTGTTTTTCCCAACTCAGAAAAAATTGCACCATCAACATTCAGCTTCAACCATTCAGTTTGTGGAGCCTGCCATTTATAATGCTACATTAACTGGACCCGATTCTTTTGTTGAACCTGCCCAAAACTTTTCAACATAGAGATAGCACTATCTGCAACTTGTTTAGGTGGTAATAACGGTTGATCATGCAGATATTTATTTCTATGAAACCAGAAACTCCAAGCCAGAGCAAAGAACACTGATAACTTATCATACATTTGCCTTTCACAAAGATCCAATGCCATATCACTTACTGTTTTTCCTCCGTCAAACACCAGCCCTAGAACATAAGCTTGCATCAAACCTGTTAAAGCCTTACAAGTCACTACAGCATGTGAAATATCCTCCCTTTCTGAACCACAGAATCTGCATGTTGCATCTGTCAATACTTGTTTCTGCACTAGATTTTCCCCAGTAGGAAGGCCATTTTTGCATGCACGCCATGCAAAAATTTTTACTTTGCTCGAGACTTTCATTTTCCACAAGTGCTTCTATAATAAATTCTGAGTGTGTACGTTTGAGGACTCTACAAACCGAGAACCAAGTTGATAAAAAATAAAACGATAGCAACTTTTCACACTAAACATACCATTCCGCTCATAAGACCAAAGCCTTTGATCCTCACTAACAGCAGAACACAGTTGCACTTTGAGTATATCAGCTACTACATTTGGATTGAAGAGAGTCCTAATTTTAGTAATATCCAATTGTTTTTCATTTTGCTGAAATAGAGCATCCACACAAAGCTATCTAGTATCTTCCCTCAACACAATCCCTTCAGCCATTAAAGCATTATGACCAGGAATCCACCTATCCTACCATATGTTTACATTCTTCTCATCCCCTATTCGCCACCTACATCCATCCACAAGCCATTTCCTTGCCTCTCAAATGCCCCTCCACGAATAAGAGGGACATCTTCCTAGATCAGCATTCATAAAACTGGTATTAGGGAAATATTTGGCCTTCAATAATTTGTGAAAACAAAGAATGCTCTGCCTGAAATAATCTCCACCCTTGCTTAGCCAATAAAGCTAAATTAAAGCTTTTTAAATCTTTAAAGCCCAACCATCCTTTTAATTTGCTCTGACATATTTTATTCCAGCTAAACCAGTGTATCTTCCGCTCAGACCCTTTCTGCCCCCACCAAAAACGAGACATCATCCCCTCCAATTCAGCACATAAACTAGATGGAAGAAGAAAACAACTCATAGTGTATGTAGGAATAGAAAGAGCTACTTCCTTCAACAGAATTTCCTTCCCTCCTTGTGACAACGATTTCTCTTTCCAAGATTGTAATTTCTGCCACACTCTCTGCTTCATAGGTTCAAAGGCACGTTTTTTATTCTTTCCAATAACAGGTGGAAGTCCAAGATATTTCTCATATTGTTGTATCTCACAATTACCCCATAAACTCTTGATCTCAGACTTAGTAGTTTCACTCACATTACTACTAAAAACAACAGCAGTTTTTTCCTTTTTTATTTTCTGTACAGAAACAGCTTCATACCTCTCTAACAGATTTTGTACTCTTCTATTCTCTTCAATCTCAGCTTGACAAAAAATAATACTATCATCCGTAAAAGGTGTTATTTCGTGGCAAAAAATAATTTTCTCACAAAGTTTTACTTGCCAGCATGATCTCGTGGCAAAAAGCTTATATTTTTTCCTATAAATAATTTTTGTGTCATTAGTCTACTATTTACCACGATCGTATATCATAAAAAAAGAACTCGTGAGAAAAGTCCATACTTATTATGGTACGGTCATTGGGAAGCCAAAAGTTAAAAATTCATCGTTGAATGGAAAAGAACTTTAATCTTTGCGGCAGTTAGAAACTGGATTTTTTTAAAGCTTCCTGACACACGGAGCATCATCCATATGATCGAGTTGGTGAGTCGTGATTTTAAAATAAATTACTATATTTTTGCATGGTTATTAAATAACGGAGAAACTAGGAGTCAAAATTTTGAAATGGGATTATTCTGTATGTTTTAATTATTAATTAGAATTTGCAATTTGTGTTCGTGAGTATTAAACTATATTAAACAATATATGTCAATCTGAACATACATAACATATAAAAATAACGGGTCAGATCAAAAAATCTTAACATGAACCATATAAATAACAAGTGATGGCACATGATCTGATCCTCATAACCTATTTAATAATTAATTTTTATCGGATTAATTTGAACACGATCCGTTTAACTTATTTTAACTCATTTAACACTATTCATGCATATAAATTAATGAGTTGAGGATACATTAAATTTTAAAGATAGGATTAATTTTCACATTGTAGTCTTAGATGTTGCCGAGTGTATTTTGTTAAATGAGATGGATAGAATTTGTAGTGGAGTGATCAAATTTCAAGTTTGTCATAGCACAAATACTATTTATTTCAAAAAATTATTTCACATGGGGCGAATTGTTTGGAATTCCCTAAATTAAACTCCTCGTTTGTTTTCAAGAAACTCCTCAACTTATCTCATCTCATTATTACAATTTTTTTAAATTCACATATAAAATAAAATAAACAATTCAACTTTTTTAAATCTCAAAATAAAAATAATATTAAAAAATATATTTTAACAATATATTTTATTCAACTTTTAATTTTTATCTCAATTCATTTCATCTCTTCTCATCTTATCTATAAAAATAATGGAGGTATAAGTCATAAAATGAAGAATTTAAAGAATTCCCACTGTACTGATCACTTGCACACCAATAATTAATATGCATCAAACCAAACACATGATGATTTGACGTGTAAACTCACAACTATCTTAATTAATTTAACCTTGGATCTTAAGTATATATGAACCATAGTACGTAGCTGCATTAATGTAAAAAATAATGAAGACAACTTACTTAGTTGGGACTTTTGATTTTGACTTTTGTCACATTAGAAAAGTAAAAGAATTAATTAAAATGTGTCGTTTTGGTCACAACCGACAGGGTTCTGACCACATCCTATCTAATTTTAGAAACGAATGGGTCTAATTAAGCGCCCATGCTTGCAGCTGGGCTTCATGAGATCAGTAATCCTTAACAGACATGAGTTTCCTCATCATGTTATCTATGCTGAATATTTAAAAGAAACACGTACGTACTGACGTACAGGCCGAGAAGATGTCCATATATATCCAAATCCTTTTCTAACTTTAAAAACTCTCAACATTTTTATGTCATTAATTGTCACATTTTTATTCAAGTTTCCAGCTTGAAAGGAAAAACAAAAAACATATATATACATATATATATATATATTAATTAGACTGTATTCAAATTGAGATAGAAGATGACAAAATATATATACATATAAATATATATACATACATACTAATAAAACTTGAATCATATATGAAGGCCAATTCGGCGTTACGGTATTTATGAGGGTGGGAACGAAACCTTGCGCGGTGCTGAAATATCAGACCATTTAATATTGATCCTGCAGCCAAGATTTGATTATTTCCAATAAAGCATACGTACGTCGTACGTATGGGGCATTAATTAATTGTAGAGAAAAACAAGGTACGCTAGGTGACCATTTCATGCATGGAGCCTAGCCTGGAGGCTGTACTACAACTCCAGCTTTGAATTGCTTGGTCCATATGTAGGCGTCTGATGAGACTGTAACAAGGCGGTTCATGATTTGCTTTAGTTATTAGCACTATATATACAATAGGATCAGCCTTGTGCTTCGCATCCCACCTTGAAATATTTAGCTCCAATACGTTGATCTCCTCTCGGTACTCATCTCCATTCAGTTTCTATAATTGAGCTGTATACTCCAGCACTATCATAAACAAGACTATTTCGGTTTTCATCTGTGAAGAAACAAATCATCGAACATGGGTTCTACTGCTACCTGGGCATGCTTGATTCTTGCTCTATTCTTGTTTATCTCAAGCATGACATGCGAAGCACAACTATCCTCTACATTTTATGACAACACATGTCCGAAAGCACTTAGCACGATCCGAACAGCCAGTAGAAGCGCCGTTTCTCGTGAGCGTAGAATGGCGGCATCGCTCATTCGACTTCATTTCCATGATTGTTTTGTTCAGGTATATAAACCTTGTAAGACACTTAAATTAAGTTTTCCATACCATGATCCGGGCACGAGTAATAGATAACATAATTATTATGAATCATCTTATTCATGTAGGGTTGCGATGCATCAATTCTACTTGATGATACTCCCTCAATATTGGGTGAGAAAACAGCGCCAACCAATGCTGGTTCATTGAGAGGATATGGAGTCATAGATGAAATCAAGTCTAAAGTGGAGAACGTTTGTCCTGGCGTTGTATCATGTGCAGATATTCTAGCAGTTGTAGCTGGGGATGCATCTGTCGCTGTGAGTCACTAGCTAGTACCTTTCTCAACTAGTATTAATTCTCTCCAGAGCATTCATGACGTATTAGTAAATAACTTGATCTTTTCTACAACAAAATTAGGTCGGTGGACCATCATGGACGGTGAAGCTTGGAAGAAGAGACTCTACCACAGCAAGGCTCAGCCTAACCGAGACCAACCTTCCAAAGTTTACGGATGACCTTGACAGATTGACTTCCTTGTTTCGGGAGAAAGGTTTGAGTGAAAGAGACATGGTCGCCCTTTCAGGTTTGAGCCTAATTAGTTACTACTATATAATATATATGTATAGTAAAAGGATGGAAATTTTAATTATCACGACAACATGCATGCAAGGGCAGCATCACTAAACAGTAGCGTTTTCTATGAAATATTGCAGGATCGCATACAATTGGGCAAGCAAGATGTGTGACCTTCCGCGATAGGATTCACAACAATGCAAGTGATATCGATACTGGGTTTGCTAGCACTAGAAAGCGCAAGTGTTCACTTGCTATAGGTACCGACGACGAGAAGATAGCACCGCTTGATTTGGTGACACCCAATTCTTTTGATAATAATTACTTTAAGAATCTCATTCAGAAGAAGGGTCTTCTCGAATCTGATCAAATACTATTTAGTGGAGGATCCACAGACAGCATTGTTACAGAGTATAGCAAGAGCCCTTCAACTTTCAAAAATGATTTCGCTGCTGCTATGGTCAGAATGGGAGATATCGAGCCCATCACGGGTTCTCAAGGACAGATACGAAAACTTTGCAGTGTTGTCAACTAAGTTGTCAGCAAATCTATTCATTTTCTTTTGTTTCTTTTGGTAAAAAAATGCCATAATTAATTAAGTCGTTCCATTTCTTATGTGTTATCATTTGCAAAGCAAAACGAGTAGTGTAGATGAAGGACTTTTCCAGACGTACTTATGTAATTAACATTCCAGGCATATAAAGCATTATTTGATCAGTGCTCTAATAATAATTAGCAACATCTCTGTATATATATATATATATATATATATATATATCACTACAAAGTACATGCACATGGGTTACTGGCCAAATTTCACTAATTTAAACTTAGTAGATGATGCAGTACCAAACAATAAGTCAAATGAAGAACTCCAAGAGTTCAATCTTGGTAAATCATGGCCCCACACTAATGATCACTCTACACACCCGATGATATGATCTAAAAGATGATCTTACTCCTTAATGCATCAAAATAAACACATTTAACATGCAAACTCACATGAACTATATTAGGATTATGAATTAATTCAGATAATTATCAATCTTAGGAATTGTGATTATCTTAGTGTAACGGTGGGTTAGTACCGAGTGACAATTTGAAGTTTCCATTCTCGATCTATATATGATCATAATCATTAAATTGGAAAAGTTCAATCCTTCAGTTCGGACGTCCGATTCCAATATTAGCGATTGCGAAAATAATTTATGAAATTAAGGCTAAGTTTAGATATTGAGGTACTTGGCCTACGATGATTGATGAATAATAATAAATAAATAATAATGAACAATTTGTAAATAGTAGTGAAGTGATTTAAGATTACTTCATTTACCAAACACAACATATATAGTACCTAAATGCATGATTACGTTAATTTCTCATAAAGATAAAAAGTATTTAATACAAAATGACAAAATTACAAGTTGCTTTCAGGGCATATATATATATATATATATAGTATTCCAACTAGTTGGCACCACCGGGACCACAAATCTAATATCATATATTATTATTTTAAGTATTAAGGATATAGTATATATGAAGCATTGATTTCAAAAGTAACGAAGAAACAACTTAATTAGTTGGGGCTTTTGATTTTAACTTTGTCACATTAGAAAAGTAAAAGAATTAATAAAATGTACGTCCCGACCGGTTTGGTCAAAACCGATTGGATTATGACCACATGATCCTATCTAATTTAAGAAACGAATGCATGGGTGTAGCCATGCATGCATGCAGCTGGTCATAAGTGTATATAATCCTTAATAGACATGATGAGTTTCCTGTGATCTATGCTGAATATTTTAGAGAAACACGTACATGCAATATGTGAGGAGAAGATAGATGTCCATATCCTTATCCTTTTTTAACTTTAAAAAATCTAACATGCTTATTTATGTCATTGTCACATTTTTCAACTCTATGAATTTTCAAATAGCTATGACCGTATATTATTAAAAAATAATATATATTTTTATTTATAGTGTTCCCAACTTCTTGAGAGGAAAAACAAATTGTATCACCAAATTAAGTAAATGTATGCAATATATCTTCCATGATAACCTTGGTTTTCGATTTTGCAAAAGAAAACGGCATGGCTTTCAAATTTTTAATTCTGGCCTTAAAACTTTTAATAGTAAAAGATCAAGAGTTTTAAATCTGATTTTCATCAGAGAAGGAAGCTCCTTCTCCCTCTCCTTTCAATCTTTCCTCCATCCACCCACCTTATCTATCAAGGTTGTTTTTTTTTGCTTAGTTTTATTTTGCTTCAAGGCTAAAAAAGATAGATTTATAGAGTTCTGACAACTACCGAGGGACATACGCGCTGTACAAGTGAACTCCCAGACCGCAAATTGTTCAGAAGAAAGTGGCAGTTTTGCAAAACTCAGTACCGCATGTGGTCCTCACACGCCAAATCACTAAAATCAGCACCACTAGATCTAATTCAAATCTAACCTTTGTGGCTGAAAAGAGACAAGTGTGTTGCCTTCATGTGCCATCACAGATTCTAAAGTCTACCTGAGTTGGTCCAAACTAAAATCCGTTCTTTTTTCGTATCTATTTTACTAATTTCCCTTTTGGTTTCCTTATTGTTAATTAAAATAAAAAAAAAGTCCGTCTCTCGGACTTTTGTCTGAAGATGTTTAGTCTTCCAGCCCTCTTCTACTATGAAGTGTGAGCTTGAATCTCTGTTTAGGTAGAGAGTGTTGTCTCTTGGCCTTTTGCCTGTAGAGAGTATTAGCACTAGTAGTGAATACCAGACCAACAACAAAATGAAATAGTGTATTAGTAGAACTCCAAATGCATTATTTTAGTTTATGATGTCATGTTTGATATGGGGACATCCCAGAATGTATCCAATTATGTATGTAAGTTTCTTGATGAATAAATGATGACAATTTTCTTTAATATATATATATATATATATATATATTAAAATTTACATTTTTTCGAATGTTTTAATTTTTAGGATAAATGATGATTTCACATGGTATCAGAATATAGGTTTTGAGTTCGAATCTCGACTCTACATTGATCTACCCATTAAGTAAATATTTTACATATTGGACCCACTCATTGAAAGAGACTCTGGCCCACTTGCAAGGAGAAGTATTAAGAATATAATACAAATAATTAAATATAGTTCTTTCCATCTGCTTAAACTAATAGAACACACTAATGACCCCGGTCTTTTTTTTTTCTTTACTTTCTTATGGAGTTTCCATTAAAGAATAATTACATTTCATGAATCATAACTGAGTTAAAAAATACTTTTCATATTTGTAAAGATCGATGAGTTTTATTTGCACTAAAATCTATAATATGAACCCCAGATACTTATAAATTGAGAATTGCGCCACCTCCTCTTGCTGGGAGGTGATGTATACCCGATTTTTATAATTAAGTTGTTGCGGAAATCAATTTTTTTTTTTATTTTTTTACGAAACTTAAAAAGCCTGAAGATCATTTTTTCTTTTATTTTTTTAAAAAATAAAAGTAGCTTTTTGTCAAAAAAAAAAAAAGAAGTAAAAGCTCAAGGCCAAGGATCGAAGAGTGACTGGGTCCACTTGTAACTCAGCATATAGCTTTCCATGTAGTTATTGTATAGAAGGTACGGGAAATTGAAAGAGGCAATTAGTAGTACTAATATTTACTTTTTTGAACACGAGTTCATATAGTACGTAGCTCGTCAGTTAGTAAATGATGAAGAAAGGGGTACTTTGACTGCTAAAACTTGAACCATTAAGGTCAATTTGGCATTACGGTATTTATAACGAGGAGATCATTGAGAAGGAAACCCTACGCGGTGCTGAAATATCAGACCATTTCATTCCACCAAAATTTGATTCTTTCAACTGTAGGCGGACCAGTTGTTGGAGTCTAACCTCTCATATTGACAAAATGGAATTAAAATCGAAGGAGGAAAAACTAAAAACAGAGAAAGCAAATCAGAATTTGTAATTCTGTTATTTCAGTTATTTTTTCTGTTATTTCTTCAAGTGTATATAAAGACTAGTTCACTCGTTGTAAATTCATCATATTATCCAAAAATGGTTTTCATTTTCTCCTTCCTTTGTTTCTATTCTAGAGTTACACTTTGTGCTCATCAAAAAATCAACATGGTATCAGATTGAAATCTCTTGCTTCTGCAAATTCATCTTCATCTTCTCATCTCTAAAAACTTTGAAATTCTTGCAATATGTATTCCTTTCTTGCAGAGTTCTTCTTCTTTCCTTTCTTGCACTTTCTTGGATAGATTTTCGAAATGGATTCTGTCAATTCTGCCACTTCTCCTCATTCTCTCATAAATCCCTCAGATGATTCTTCTAGTCCTTATTATCTGCATCCAAGTGACAATCCTGGTGCTCTTCTCGTCTCAGAAATTTTTGTGGGAGACAACTACATTGCTTGGGGTCGATCAATCACCATAGCCTTGATTTTCAAAAACAAGATAGCTTTTATTGATGGTTCGATCATTGCTCCTTCTACTGATCAGCATGTTAATCACATTTCTTGGTTGTGTGCCAACAACTTGGTACTTTCTTGACTTATGAATTCCATTTCTAAAGACATAAGAAATAACTTGTTTTATGTTGCATCTGTTGTAGATCTCTAGAATGAGTTAAAAACTAGATATTTTAGAAGTGATGGCCTAAGAGTTTTTCATCTTGAAAAATCTCTAAGTTGTATAAACCAAGTGTAACGCCCGTCCTTGTGGTGAGACTTTTTATAAAGTGATTTTAGAAAAGATAACGGGAATTACCGTTCGTTTTAAAACTTTTGCTTCCATACCCAGGATGCAAGACTTGACGTTATAAAATAAAATGTGCTTAGAGAATAAAAGAGGTTTACAGCGAAAAACATTAGTCTTAAGATAAAAAAACCTCTTATACAGTTAAAACTCTCATGCCTAGACTTCCGTGCTCTTCCTTCTGGGCCGTGTCCGTCCTGACAAGTACTGCTCATTTAGTTCCTTTGGGGGGAGGGGCATACATAAAAACTAAAATGAGTCGATGACTTGTAAGCATTACTTCATACAGTTAAAATATAATAACATAGGTTGTCATTCATGCATTCATCATTCCATACATACTATACGTACATGTATACATGCGTTTGTTTGAAAACATCACTAGACGGGGTTTTTCTTTAAAAAATATTTTCTTTTCGTGAAACGTAGCTCCCATCAGTGCCTTCATTTCTTCAAGAGTTCGATACATTCATGTATTCATACATTCTTTTTTATCATTTTCATTGGCCGGTACACATTGTTACGCCCCGTGTGTTGGGGTTAGTGATTTTTTGGACTCGGACTCCGCCGGTGGCCACGGGTTGGGAATCCCTTTTCCGTTAGGGGCAGCACTGGGTGCACTACCAGTACTACCTACCTAGCATTGCAATCTGCCCAGTCCATTGGTACCCTTTTCATTCATTCATATGGTCGTTACATATTTTCATACATTAAACATTCAGTCATTTTCTTTCAGTTCAATCCTTTCTTTTTCAGTTCTTTTCATTTAGCAATTCATTCATGGAAAAACATCATTTAAGAGCATGGGCTTAAATACCATCTTTCATGGCATCATTTAAAGCATCAGTTCATAGCATCCTTAAAACATCAGTTCATAGGGACGTTTAAAACACTTTCTTCGTGTCAGCCAGAGCATCAGTTAAAGTTCGAGGCATAAGCCTCAACATTTATTTTCGTGGAAAATACATACAATAGATACTACTTATAGTCATCCATTCACATGCGTACAATTAATACTTTGGTTGCATAAAAAGGGATTGCCAAGGAGGGCTCTACATACATACCTTTGAACACTTAGCATGCTTTCGTAAAACATCTTTCATGTCGTTTCGTAAGGCATCGTAAGGGAAAAGCATTTCATTTTCATTTCGTGTATCTTAGAAAACTCTAGAAGAGTATAAACATAATACTTACCTGGAGTTCATGCTACTTTCATATCATGCAGTCCATTCATGTGCGTGTCAGATGGCAACTTACATGTATACACATAAACTCGACGTCATTCTTTATCTAATGCATAAGCAACTAAACTTAGAAGACATAAACTACAATTCACTTGGAACACTCTCCTTCTATCTCGTGCTCTTACGTGCCTTTTACTATGTTAAAACCTTTGAGATCTACTTACGGTCACTACATCTTCCAAACTCAAAGTCTTACCTCGAGTGCTCATCTACTAAAGTGAACCCATGATTTATCTTAGGATTAAGACACTAAGACCTTCATCTTACTCTTCCTATTGACCACATTCCGACGCATGATTCCAACTGATGGAGTCATGCATCCCAATCCTAGACAATACACCTGTCACTACCTCCATGCACCTTAGCTTACACTAATCCTCATTCCCATTCATACACGTCACACGGCTCTAAGCCAACTCTGAGGCTTAAGCACCGTGTGCCTGTGTTTATGACAGATTACCCATTACATATGGTGAATCCGTCCGGCACATGTGTCTCAACAGATTACATATGTACCTTACCCCTTCATTACCTAAGACCAACATATAACACGTTGATCACATGCTCGTAGGGACAAGTGCCATACTCCGATACCAACCTTCTGTTAACCCGGTTAGCATGACTCTTCATGCTACCCATCTCTTTTGACAGTTCAACCCAACACTTGACACGACAAGACTCCATTCACAACTATGCCTTACGTCACGTCATATAACTCGAGACTACTCCCAAGCTACACCTGACCTTGTCACGTCATCTGACATCCTGCTACGTCATTTCTACGCTACTCCTAACTCATCGTGAGTACGGTCCCTCACGTACTCCTGTCACATCATGACATCTCGTCACGTTTCTGCCACGACATTTCTACATTAACTCCTCACCCATCACAAGCACAACTGCCAGTAACCATGTCACTTCGTGACATTCCCCAGTCATGCTTTCGTTGCGTACTCTTACACTTGTTCTGTCACTTCACACATACTCCCAGTCATAAGTCAAACACGGTAACACCTGTCACCTCAAACTATAGGCCACATCACAGCTACTTCGGGATACTGTTCCACAGTTCTCGAAACTACTCATCACGCTCTATGCCCATCAACCACACAACCATCATTATCTTTACGACACGCCACACGATGTATCGTTGTGTCTCATGGAGTACGCTCCATGTGTACTCCCTTCATACACGGTACGACCCATCACCACTACGGCATACCTGCCATATGGTGCGTCACTCCACCGCATGGAGTACACTCCATGTCTACTCCCTTCACACACACTACACCTCACAGAGTACACTCCACGTGTACTCTTCCCATTCCACCTTACACCAGGAGGGTATATTTTACAAATGCTCTCCTTATCCCACACTACACCACAAGAGTACACTTTACGTGTACTCTCTTCCCAATCCACACGACACCACATCATCACTAGAACACATACTTCACAACCACACTTCACATCACAGACCACAACACTTCACAGCACAGTTCCCAACTACGCCTAACACTTCACTACACAGCACATTACATCTCCATACTACACAACGAACTCCACAAATACTAACAGCACAGTCCACAATCTAACCAACCAACAAATAACAGAAATAATGAAAGATAGAGGGTTATACCATCGATGGGATAACCAGTGCGTTGCTCACTGATCGTCACAATTGATGATGTTGGAAGGGTGGTACGTGGCGGCTAACCCATGTACAGTGGTTGTCCACCACATAAAGTGGCAGTTTGGGCTTAGGGCTAGGCTAAGAAAGGCCAAGGGAGGCTGAGGGTGGTCTCATGGTGCATGGGGTGGCGGAGCCGAGGGTTTCCAAGGGAAACCCGTGTGTCTCAAAGCATGGAAATGGAGGGGGAGCTTGGCTAGTTATGGCTGACCATGGAGGAGTTGAGGGAAGTGCACTGGAGCTTGTGGTGGAGTTGGGGAGACGCCACGGTGGTTGGAGGCGGCGGATCTAGCCTTGAGGTGGAGGGAGAGTTCGTGAGAGAGAGAGAGGGCTTGAGAGGGGTAGAGGGCTTGGCTAGCTTAGAGGAGCTCGGGGAGGAGTCATGGTGGTCAAGGGAGGTGTTCGGTGGGGGCTATGACTGATGCACTGCAGCGCTAGGGCCGTTGTTGGCAGTAGAACTGTGTGAAACCCATTTATGGGTTGTGTGCGTGTGTGCAACGGAGAGGGAGAGGGAGGTTCGTGGTGGTTGGGTTTGTGAGAGGTGGTCGCCGTTGTGAGGTGGTGGAGGTGCGGTAGCTTGGGTAGCCACATACGGCAGCGCACGAGAGAGAAAGGGTAAAATCCATTTCAGTGGAGCTACTGTTGGAGGAGAGAGATGGTTGGGTGGGGTTTGCTGGTAGTGAGAAGGTGCTTGCTAGCATGAGAGGAGGCCGTTGGTGGCGGTGGTGAGGTTGGGCGGTGCACGGTGGTGCCGGGCTGGGCTGAGGAAGAATCAGGTGAGAGGGAGGGGGCTTGCAGCGTACGAGTGAGGGAGAGGGAGGAGAGAGAGAGGGAAAGGAAAAGTGAAAGAGAAAGAGAGGGGACTTGGGTATTTAATCCAAGACCTTCATCTTGGGATCCTCAAAATGATCTTACGATGGGAAATTAAAACACTGATTTAAAATGCGTAAGCATTAACTTAATTAAAAGCACTGAGAGAAATTAAGATAGAATATTATTTAAACTAAACTTTAGTTTATAAAATAATATTCCTTCATCATTAATAAAATGATGAAGTCTTATTGAATATCTTTAAAAGAATAAAACCATTTAATTAATCAGAATTTTAAACATAATTCAAATCTCATAATATTTTACATAACTGAAATCATTTTAATAAAATGATATTAAAATGATTTTCAACAATTATAATATTTTTGGAGCTCTTCAAAATATTATAATTGTGTTATTTAAAATCAAGCTTAGTTCAATAATACTGAAAATACCACATATAAATATTTTCAGTGCATTTAAAACACTGAACATACTTTAGAAAGCACAGAATATCTTTAGGGACACGCCATCGAGGTTTGGCACGCATAACGAGGCTCGCAGTTGAATTTGCTTTCGCCAGAAAGGAGCGGGGTGTTACACCACGGTTCATCATCAATTACATAGTATTTTAGTGCCTTTAAGACTCTTTGGGATGAATATGTCAATTACAGACCATTCCCAACGTGTACCTGTGGAAAGATGGCTTCTTTCACTTGTGAGTTGTTCAATTTTTTACTACTTCGACAGCAGTTGGATTATGTCTTGAAGTTTCTTGTTGGCCTAAATGATTCCTATGCTTCAGTAAGGAGTCAATTATTGCTTGTTATTCCACTGCTTTGAGGCTAAAGTGTTTTCTTTACTGCTTCAAGAAGAAAGTCAGAGGCAACTTACCAATTCTGCAAGTACTGAAACACATGCTTTGTTAGCAAAGCAATTTACTCAGCCTCATGAGCATATTCAGTCGAAGTTCTCCAAAGTCGAAAAAATTCTCACTGCATTGTACTCATTGTGGCCACAATGGTCATACAATTGACAAATGTTTCCAATTGCATGACTATCCCCCTGGATGGACTGGACCTAAGGGAAAAAGAATTCCTCCCTCTGCACATGTAGTCATTTCAACTGAAGAGGTCTATATTCAAAATAGTAATGAGAACCAAAGGTTTTCTTTAACTGCTGAAGAGTTTAATAAGCTTCTAGCACTTGCCAACTCAAATTCATCCACCCAAAATACCAATTCATCTATCGTAGCTGTGAATTTAGTCGCTACCCCTCAATTTTTCTGGTAACAGTTTCACTCAATGTAATTATGCTATACCAAGTTAAATTCTAATTTTTCTTGGATCCTAGATACTGGTGCAACAGATCATATGATTTGTTCATCTCTTCCATATTCCTCTACCCCTACACCAATTACAAGTTCTATTAATCTTCCTAATGGCCAAACTGTTCCAGCATCATACACTGGGATAGTGAGTATCTTTAGCACATTACATTTAAACAATTTTTTGTGTGTCCCTAGTTTCTCATTCAATCTTTTATCTGTTTTTAAACTAACCAAAGATTATAATCTTTGTCTATCTTTTTTTGGCTCTTATTGCCTTTTTGGAGTGACTGTGTGTTGACTATAGCACATATTATAAATTGAATTCCAACCTCTCTTCTTCAAAACAAAACACCTTTCGAAATGTTATTTCACAAACCACCTAATCTTTCTCATTTAAAATTTTTTGGTTGCTTATGCTTTGCATCTACACTTACTAATCACAGACAAAAGTTTGATCCAAGGGCTACTAAATATGTATTTTTAGGATATCCCTCTGATGTTAAAGGTTACAAACTCATGGACTTGAACACAAACATAATTTTCATCTCCAGAAATGTTGTGTTTCATGAAGCCAATTTTCCATTCAAAGCTCTCACACTTAACTCTGAAGTACCTACATTTTTGTTTCCTCATTTAGAGTTTCAACACGATCCTATCTATTCTGATCTGAATATACCTTCAGCAACCTCCAATGAACCAATTTCATCTCATACAAATATTCGTATCTCTTCTAAACTGAATATATCTTCAGTAACCTCTAATGAACCAGTTTTATCTCACATAAACATTGATCATCATCAAACTGCTTTACCTAATTCACATATCCAAAAATCAACTAGAATTAAACAACCACCAAAATTTTTGCACAATTATTATTGTGGTACTACCTCATTATTTCCATATGCAAACAATACATCTAGTTCTACTCGTTGCTCCTCTAACATGGGTAATTTATATCCTATATCTTCCTTTCTTTCTGCTAGTAGACTTTTAGTACCACACAAAGTGTTTTTAGCTTCTATTTCTACTTCTCAAGAACCCAAAATATACAAATAAGCTGCAAAATTACCTGAATGGCAAGTTGCTATGAAAAATGAACTTGATGCTTTAGAGTTAAAACAAAACCTGGGAGCTTGTTACTCTGCCTAAAAATAAACAGACCATAGGTAGTAACTGGGTTTTTCGAGTTAAATACAAGGCTGATGGAACTATAGAAAGACACAAAGCAAGATTGGTAGCTAAAGGCTACACTCAACAAGAAGGTTTAGACTTCTTTGATACTTTCTATCCAGTGGCAAAAATCACTTCCATTTGACCATTATTGGTTGTTGTTGCAATTAGAGGTTAGCACATTCACCAAGTAGATGTAAACAATGCATTTTTACATGGTGAATTATATGAAGAAGTTTATATAGAAGTGCCCCTGGATTGAGTATTACATAGTCCAACACAGTTTGCAAACTTTTAAAGAGTCTTTTTGGCCTGAAGCAGGCCTCTCGACAATGGTTTGCAAAGCTTTCTCATGCCCGTCTCAATTATGGCTTCACTCGAGGCAATTCTAATTGCTCACTGTTTATCAAGAAAACTACTACTTCCTTCATAGCATTACTAGTTTATGTAGATGATGTTCTACTAGCTAGTGATAATTTGTTTGAAATTAAAAAACTCAAGACCTTTTTGCATGAAAAGTTCACTATTAAGGACTTGGGGCAACTTAAGTAATTCCTTGGATTGGAAGTAGCTAGATCAAAGTCTAGAATTTCACTCTGTCAAATAAAGTATGCTTTAGACATACTTCAAGATACGAGTCTCATTGGTTCCAAGCCAGTTGCATTTCCAATGGAATCCAACCTCAAGCTCACTGCAAATGATCCCAATCTTTATGAGGATGCTTCAGCCTGCATAAGGCTAGTTGGCAGATTACTATATTTAACAAACACAAGGCCTGATCTTGCCTATGTTGTTCAAGTTCTCATCCAATTTCTGGCCAAACCAGTTGTCTCTCATTATCAAGCTGTTGTTCGAGTGCTTAGGTACTTAAAAGTAACACCAGGCCAAGGGTTGTTCTTCTCTTCCTCTTCAGGCTTGAAGTTTAAATCTTTCTCAGATAATGACTAGGCTGGTTGTATAGATACTTGAAAAAGTGTTACAGGCTTTGCTATTTTTCTAGGAGATTCATTAATCTCATGAAAACCTAAGAAACAAGCTACAATTAGTCGATCATCTGCAAAAGCAGAATACAGGGCTCTTGCAGAAACTACATGTGAGGTGCAGTGGCTGCTCTATGCTCTACAAGATCTCAGTGTTGATCATCCTCAGCCAACAATGCTCTACATTGACAGCAAATCAGCTCTCTTTATTACCACTAATCCAGTTCAACACGAGAGAACAAAGCACATACAAATAGATTGTCATCTTGTTAGGGAAAAGCTGCAGCAAAACATCATCAAGCTTTTTTACATTCCTTTGAGATTACAATTAGCAGACATCTTCACCAAGCCTCTCGGGTCATTGCTTTTTCATCATACTTTTCGCAAGATGAACATTCTAAACATCCATGTTCATCTTGAGGGGAGGTTTTGGAGTATAGCCTCTCATATTGACAAAATGGAATTAAAATCAGAGAAAAAGCTAAAAGTAGAGAAGGCAAATCAAAATTTGTAATTCTGTTATTTCAGTTATTTTTACTGTTATTTCTTCAAGTGTATCTAAACACTAGTTCACTAATTGTAAATTCATCAGATTATTCATGAAAGGTTTTCACTTTCTCCTTCCTTTGTTTCTATTCTCAAGTTACACTTTGTGCTCATTAGAAAATCAACACCAGTTCATGGAGGCTGGAGGTTGTACATATAGGAGCCTTATGCTGAAATATCAGACCATTCATCGCCAGGAGTCAGATGAGACTACTGCAATATATTGCATACGAGCCTTGTGCTTTACATCCCCCATCTTCATTTATTTATCTCCATTGCATTCTTTTCTCATAGTACTCACCATATTAATTTACAATTTCTATGATTGAGCTGCGTACTCCATTATCAAAAACAAGTGTGAAGCCCAGGCCTGTGGCCCAGCCCAAAGACCCTTGAAACGGCACCGTTTTAGTAGGTTAGTCATTCCCTTTCTTTTCCTTCCCCCACCCCCCGACGGGTTTCCCCCATTTTCTTTTCCTCTCCTTTGTTTTTATTGAGAACTGCTCTTCTAATCCTATTCTCTCTACTCGGCAGTTCAGTTTTTTCCTTATGGTTGGTTTTTCTCCTCAAAGCTTTAGCTCTCTCAATAGACTCATCTCATCTTCCTCTCTTGCTTGGTGTTTTTTTGTCTACAGGTATCTCTCTCTCTCTCTCATTTTACACCATGACTCCGAAACACAAGGTCTTCACAGTCGACACTCTCTCTTTCTCTCCAGTGCAGATTTTTTTAGTTGTGTGATTTTTTTTCTACTGCATTTTCATTAGCCCCTGAAGCTTTGTAACCATTGAAGCCACCACTGGTGACACAGTCATTCGCCGGTAACCCATTCTCATTCTCTGTTTCTCTCGCCCACACACACACATTCACTTCAAGTTATTTTATTTCACTTCAATGAAATTTCTTGGACAAGATTTCATTTTTGTAGTCTGTGGGTTTTCTTAGGGCCTTCTTTTTGTGTAAGCAAATACCATGTGTTGGAATGGTTTCTGAGTTTGGATTATTTGTGTGGGACGTGTAGGGAATTTTAATGGATACTGTGTTGTTAGTCTTTAATACTTAGTTTATAGATCTTATTTTTATGAATAGGTGACGAGACAGTTAGAGGTCGTTTCCAAGGTATAGATAATACACTGTAGGAGTCAGGTAAGTAGGGTTCCTATACTAAATTTGCATAAAAAGAAATGAACTGGGATTGGTTTGTAAAAAAAATGTGCATGTTTTAAAAGCGAAAAGGTGAAAAACAACCTCAGTATATGTTTTGCATTCAATCATCAGGCATGCACGAAAGAGAAAATAAATGTTTTCGACATGAATAGTGTAGACATGAGCAATATTTGACATGTTTCTGAAATGTGCAAAAAAGCGAATGTGAAAATTGAGATTTTTATACATGTGATAGAAATGTTTTTGGATCTGTTTTTTATCATCTTAAAATGATATGAATGTGTTCGGCACGTGATTTGATATGATATAGATATGAAAAACCTTTGGCATACTTATGTGTTTTGATTCTGACTTTGAATATGGTTCTGATATGATGATACTGGTTCACGTGTTATGGTTGGTGCCAACATGATATGATATTATATGAGTGCACCCACTTTGGAAACAAAGTGGTCTTTTATGTGTTCTTTCCTGTGTGCACACTTGGGGCTCTGAGATTGAAAAATGAGAAGTTTCACAATTTGATACTGTCTGGTCTGGCCACCAGGGATAGCACAACCCTACCATGAGGGTTAAACATGGTATATGATATGATACGATATGATATGATATGATAACATGAAGATGTTTAGTTTTGTTATGCCAAAGCATTCTTGATTATGAAAATGGTTTATGAATATGAAAAGATTGAAAAGTCGCTCTGATTTTCTGATAATATGTTTTGAGATGTTCATATGAAAATTAAATGTTTTGCTTCTGCATAGCAAACTTTCTAAAAATGGCTCATGTTTACACACTAGTATAGGTTTTCTGCTTACTGAGTTGTTGATAACTTACCTATTATCTTCATTATTTTTCAGATGATATTGATGACCTAGCTGGGGGTCAAGATTAGAAATTGGAAATTGACTAGATATGGATAGAAGGTCGAGTACCTAAGGGTACCATTGTTAGTAGAAGGGTTTGACTTGAGTATTTGAAGTTCTTTAATTTGGATCTATTGAGACTTAAGATGTATCAATTTATTACGTTGAGATTTAATTATGTTTTTGGTTGAGTAGCACTTATGGTTTTATCAGTTTGGTATGTTATGACTACCGGGAGATTGTGGACCCCTTGGTTTACAATTATTATAGTAATGACTTTGTGGAGTTTGTAATGTGTTTATTTAGAAGATATGAGATTTATTTTTGCTTATGAAGTCTTTGGAAATTTTTGATGTGTTGGGAGACATTTTTATAAGTGACAGGTAGTAATTCTCCAACCCAACCGGGTATGAGGCGTTTCATTTGCTATTAGAGACAGGTTTGAGGTTTTGCAGACTATAGTATGTGAGATTTCAAAGTATAGATAGTCTTTAAGAAATCATTTTCAGAATTGATGTGATAGTGGAGCGGACTAAAATGTTGAATTTTGTAGGTATTGGAAGTTTTAGCATTTGCAGACTTTAGGAATGATTTTGATGTGTAGGATTTTACGGATCTATGAGCTATGTTCTTGTTCATTGAGGTTGGTTTTGATTTTGGAGACTTCTTATATAGTTAGATGGGGTTAAAGTTTTAGATTTTGGAGATTGACCATTACTATTGTTGTGCGTACTTCTTTTCTCTTCATTATAGATACCTTTATAACTTTGAAGTATTATATATATGTTTTATTTTACGAGTATCACTAATTAATTATGTTTATATGAACTCTATAATTTTTTTGAAACGATTATTAAAAATCCAAGTTATTTATTCAGGATGCCGCCTTGTTGTCGAAAACGAAGTATGTCAGATCTGAAAGCAAACGAGAACGAAAGGGAAGCAAACCCAAGTGCTTCCGAAGTACTACGAGCAGCGGCACATCAATTAATAGATGATCTCGTGCAAAATCCCCCGGGTCGCCAAAGCAACTATAATGAAGGAGGCTGTACTATAGAACAATTCAATTGTATGCACCCTCTTTATTTGATGGGAGAGGCAAACCAATCCTGGCAGAGGATTGGATTCAGAATTTTGAGGAGATATTGTGGGTCCTAACTTGCACAGATGAACAGAAGGTGGCATACGCCATACTCAAGCTGACTAGGGTGGCGAAAGATGGTGGATTTTTGAAAGACCATTAGAGAAGCGGAAGGGATAGAAATAGTCAGTTGGTTGCATTTAAAGCAAATTTTTCTTGAACGCTTCTTCCCAAGCTCGGTCCGAGAGAACAAGGCTATGGAATTCGCCACCCTGGTACAAAGAACTATGATTGTACATCAGTATGCAGCTACATTTACTGAGTTATCCCGTTTTACTGTGTATCTGATTCTTGATGAGGAAAAAAAGCGCATAAATTAGAGCAAGGGCTGAATGAAAAACTTTATGAACGAGTAGTAGGCTTCCAGATTCGGAACTTTCAGAGTTGGTAAATAAGGCCATGGTTTTTGAACGAAACCTTCAAAGGAGCGCTGCATTGCATGATCATAGGAAAGGGACCACAACATCTAGGTATCATTTTGGCATAGACCAAGGATTGTGGAAAAAGAGGAATGAAGGTAGTAGCACGAGTAAGAGGCTAGTTCAGGGCACCCAACAAGCATATCAGTTTAGAACTTGCAACCGAGTACATGCCGAAGTATGCAAGATGGAGGTGGGACTATGCTTCCGTTGTGGCAAACCGGGTCACTATCTCAGGGATTGCCCATTGCAATTGGACAGCAACAAGCCACCACCACCCCGAGCAATAAGGACAGCGCGAGGCAACATCCAGCGTACTACTGCTCCTATACGAGTTTTTGCTCTAACACCTGGAGAGGCTGAGGATAGAAATGATGTGATCACTGGTATGACTTCTTTGTTTTGTTTTAAGATATTAATCTGTTGGTTGATGTTAAGACTTGGAAGTTTTAGTTCATGAATGATGTTTGATTGTGGCCACATGTACCCTTGCTTTGTTTTCTAATAATGCCACTGTGTTATTTGACTCGGGAGTGACACATTCTTTTGTTTCCATGACCTACTCTAGATTTTGCACTTTAGAAAAAGAAAAGTTAAAGCACAAGTTAGTGGTCGCGACCCCGACAAGAAATTCGATAGTCTGTGTTGACATTTTATCAGGGTGTCCTTCATCTATTGAGGGAAGATTAATGCCAGCAGATTTAATAGTATTTAACATGATTGGGTTTGATGTGATTTTGGGTATGGATTGGATGGCTTGCTACCACCCTAGTATTGATTGTTTTAAAAAAAAAAAAGTGGTTTTTAGACCCCCGAAAGAAAGTGCATTTCGATTCACAGGGTCGAAAGTGAGGTAGCATCCACCCATCATATCTACCATTCAGGTTGGAAAATTGTTACGTGATGGTTGTCTGGGATTCTTAGCATGCGTGGTAGAAGCACCAAAAGATAAGTTGAAGTTGAAGTTAGAGTAGATACCTGTTGTGAGTGAATATCCAGAGGTTTTCCCATAAAATTTATCTAAACTCCCGCCCGAACGGGAGGTAGAGTTTGCTATTGAATTAGTCTAGACACGACACCTCTTTCGAAAGCACCTTACTGGATGACACCGTCTGAATTAGTGGAACTCAAGGAGCAGTTACAAGATTTGTTGGACAAGGGTTTCATCAGGCCCCCTTGGGGAGCTCCAGTTCTCTTTGTGAAGAAGAAGAATGGATCGATGAGGATGTGTATTGATTATAGGGAACTTAATCAGCTGACCATAAAGAATAAGTACCCACTACCTCATATAAAAGATTTGTTTGATCAGCTCCAAGGTGCTCAGGTATTTTCAAAGATTGATCTCCGATCGGGTTACCAACAATTGAAGATCAGGAGGGTAGAAGACGTGGCTACGACGGCTTTTAGGACCCGATATGGCCATTATGAGTTTTTGATTATGCCTTTTAGCCTGACTAACGCCCTAGCAGTATTCATGGATTTGATGAACAGGGAGTTCCATGAATTTTTGGATAAGTTTGTGGTTGTTTTTATTGATGATATACTGATATACTCCAAAAGCAAGACTGAGCATGAAGAACATTTAAAGCTGGTACTTGCGACACTCAAAGATAAAAAGTTGTTTGCTAAATTGAAGAAGTGTGAATTTTGGCTTGATTCAATCGCATTTTTGGGGCATGTAGTTTCGAAAGATGGCATTTAAGTGGACCTGAAAAAAGTGGAAGCAGTAGCTAATTGGTCGGCACCGAAGAATGTTCATGAGGTTAGAAGTTTCTTGGGATTTGCAGGTTATTATCGTCGATTCATTGATGGTTTCTCCAAGATAGCAGTTCCTTTCACTGCACTCACCAGAAAAAATAATAAGTTTGAATGGATAGCAAAGTGTGAAGAAAGCTTCTTGGAGTTGAAACATAGATTAGTGAAAGCTCCGGTGTTAACAGTCCCCACTGCTAGACGTGGATTTGTAGTTTATAGCGATGCATCAAGGCTTGGATTGGGGTGCGTACTGATGCAACATGGGAAGGTTATAGCATATGCCTCACGCCAACTAAAAGTGTATGAGCAAAATTATTCCATGCATGATCTGGAACTTGCAGCAGTCAGTTTTGCACTTAAGATATGGAGACACTATCTGTATGGGGAAAAGTGCAACATTTATACGGATCATAAGAGTTTGAAATATTTCTTCACCCAAAAGGAATTAAATATGAGGCAGAGGAGATGCCTTGAGTTGATCAAGGATTATGATTGCACCATCAATTATCACCCAGGCAAAGCTAATGTTGTACCGACGCCTTAAGTAGGAAGTCAATGGGGACAGTTGCAGCACTTACCACTCAACATAAGTTGTTAATGGACTTAGAAAGAGCCGGTATTGAGGTCATCACTAGTGATACAAGTATTTTCATGGCTAGTTTGGTAGTTCAACCAGCCTTGATAGATAGAATCAAAGTTGCTTAAAAAGTGGATTTAGGGTTGGTGAAGCTAGTGGAAGAAGTCGGGAACCGGAAAAAATCTGACTTTAGCGTTTCCATGGATGGAGTTTTAAGGTTTAGAGGTAGATTGTGCGTACCAGCTAATGATGAACTGAAAAAGGGTAATTCTTGAAGAAGCACACCGTTCTTTATACACAGTTCACCCAGGGAGTACCAAGATGTATCAGGACTTGAGAGAGTCTTTCTGGTGGAATGGTATGAAAAGAGAAATTGCTAAATTTGTGGAACAGTGCCTAACTTGCCAACAAGTGAAGGCGGAGCATCAGAGACCAGCGGGATTATTACAACCACTCCAAATTCCAAAGTGGAAGTGGTAGCATATCTCCATGGACTTTGTGACAGGCCTCTCAAGGACTTTGAGCAGACAAGTTGCTATATGGGTGATCGTGGATTGCTTAACAAAGATTGCTCGTTTTTTGCCCATTAAAGCTTCTCATAAACTAGAGAAACTAGCCGAGCTGTATGTGCGAGAGATAGTGAGGTTGCATGGGGTACCGGTATCCATTGTGTCGGATAGAGATCCTCGTTTCACTTTCAAGTTTTGGCGAAGCTTGCAAGAGGCAATGGGTACTAAGTTAAGTTTCAGTACTGCTTTTCACCCTCAGATAGATGGACAGTCAGAAAGGACTATTCAAATCTTAGAAGACATGTTGAGGGCATGTGTGATGGATTTTAAGGGAACTTGGATGTGACATTTACCATTGGTCAAATTTGCTTATAATAATAGTTTTCAGGCTAGCATTGGGATGACACCCTACGAGGTTTTGTATGGCAGACGGTGTAGATCTCCACTATATTGGAATGAAGTAGGTGAAATGAAACTTTTGGGGCTAGAGATTATTCAATAGACCACAGAGAAGATAAATACCATTCGGGCTAGAATGAAAGCAACTCAGAGCCGACAAAAAAGTTATGCAGATAAACGTCATCGCCAATTAATGTTTGAGGTTGGAGATAAAGTATTTTTGAGGATAGCACCAATGAAAGGAGTTATGAGATTCGGAAAGAAGGGTAAGTTGAGCTCAAGATATATTGGACCGTTTGACATTCTTGATCAGATTGGACCAGTGGCTTACAGGGTGGCTTTACCCCCAGGTGTGCATAACGTGTTTCATGTGTCTATGTTGAGAAAGTATATCCATGACCCCACCCATGTTATAGATCATGAACCACTTCAGATTCAAGAGAATATGACCTACACCGAGGAACTAGTACGGATTTTGGACATGAAAGAACAAGTGTTACAGACTCAAACTATTCATTTGGTTTAAGTGTTATGGAATAATCATGCTATTAACGAAGCGTCTTGAAAATTCAAGGAAGAGATGCGAGTTAAGTACCCTCACTTGTTCGATGAGAATTTTGATAGCTTGAGCAAATTCTGAGGACGAAATTTTTTGTAAGGGGGGAGGATATGAAGCCCAGGCCAGTGGCCCAGCTAGCTGAAGCCCAACCCGAAGACCCTCAAAACGGCACCGTTTTAGTAGGTTAGTCATCCCCTTTCTTTTCCTTCCCCCACCCCCCAACGGTTTCCCCCATTTTCTTTTCCTCTCCTCTGTTTTTACCGAAAACTGCTCCTCTAATCTTATTCTCTCTACTCGGCAGTTCAGTTTTTTCCTTGTGGTTGGTTTTTCTTTTTAAAGCTTTAGCTCTCTCAATAGACTCATCTCCTCTTCCTCTCTCACTTGGTGTTCTTTTCTCTACAAGTATCTCTCTCTCTCTCTCTCATTTTACACCTTGACTCCGAAACACAAGGCCTTCACAGTTGACACTCTCTTTCTCTCCAGTGCAGATTTCTTTTGTTGTGTGATTTTTTTTGTGCTGCATTTTCGTTAGTCCCTGAAGCCTTGTAACCATCGAAGCCCACCACTTGTGACACTGTCGTTCGCCAGTAACCCATTCTCATTCTCTGTTTCTCTCACCCACACACACACATTCACTTCAAGTTATTTTATTTCACTCCAATTGTAACGCCCCGATCCCGAAGGTCTAGAGAGTTAGCTCTTAATACTTAACATCAAACTTCAAAAACACAACTATAAAATCCAGAAAACTCCATAAATGTTAATCCATTTAATCAACCCAAATATCTATGTTCCTTCATGGGGACAACCAATAAATTCTCAATAACATAAATTAAAAATTCTCCAAAACTCGAAAATGTCCTTAACTCATCAAATCAAAATAACCAAAAATAAATAAGTTTTCTAACTACGACTCTCAAATAAGCGCTTCTACCCTCGGGCACTTATTCCATTACGGACGTCACACCTTACTAAAACTTCCAACTCTTGTTCTCCAACTGAACCATCAAAATTATTTGAAAAATAATTGGAGATAAGGGGTGAGTTATCAACAACTCAGTAAGCAGAGAACATATACTAGTGTGTAAACATGAGCATTTACAGAGATCAGAATGCAGAATAAAACATTTTCATTTTCAGAGTACGGAAACAAAACATATTATCAAAATATTAGAGCGAAGATTCAGAAACAATTTCATTCAAAAATATCCTTTGGCATAGCATAAATGATCATCATCATCATCAGAACATCATATCAGAACAAAAGCCATGTATAACCCCCGTGGTAGGGTTGAGCGTCTGTGGATAACCAGGCAAAAAAAAATCACACTGTCACCAAGGTATACACTCAAAACAGAGACCACTACTATAACCCGTGGCAGGGCTGCATCCACTATTATAACCCGTGATTGGGCCGTATCCACTATTATTACCCGTGGTTGGGCCGTATCCACTATTATAACCCATGACAGGGCCGTAACTGAACAGAGTAGAAACATAATCAAATTCAGAATCAAAAAGTCATGCCAAAGGTTTTCAAAAATCACGATTTATTCAAACAGAGTACTGAACAAAATCATATCATCTTCGTAATCAAAGAAGATCCAAAGAATATTTACATAATTATGCACAAATTTTCATATTCGCTCTTTTTGCATAGATCATAAATAGAATGTCAAAAATAAGCTCATGTCTACACTAGTCATGATAGAAAATACTTTCTTCTTAAACAGCATCTCATGAATAATGCAGAACAAATAACTGAGGTAGTTCAAATTTCTTTTCATAACCAAATATGTATATTTTCCAAAAAGTTAACCTTAGCTCATTTTATTTTAATGCAAAATCTAGCATAGGAACCTCGCTTACATGAACTTCTTAGCTTTTCAAAAATTTCCTCAAAAATGCCGAACAAATATTAATCGTCACCTATAATATAATCATGTAATTTTCATAAATTTCCAATCGAGCACGTATTTCGATATTTAAGTTTAAAATGCTAAAATAACTTATTTTAATTCTTCAAAAACCTAAATTCACGTAATCCTAAAATATCGTCACAATTCTAAATTCATCAATGTCCAATTAATGTCCGACTAAAACACAAAAATCTAACTTATTTAACAATGAAATCAAATCATAAATACTAGATCATATCTAAAGTGCAGAAATAAAAATTTAAACCGTTATCGTTTTACTCTTAAAATTAAATCTCTACTTAAAAAAAAAAGCATGTTAACATTACTTAAAAGTTTTCTGTAAACATTAATAGAATTGAGTCTATTAGTATATATTAAAAGTTTTTAAAACATACCAACACATCTTACTCGAAGGGTAAATAATGTAATTAAAATACTTGTTTTCATTTTAACCTAAAGGCATGCATCACATCCTACGCGTGTAAACCATCCTATTAACATTGTAAAAAAAACATAGACTAGTAATCACACAAAGGCTCACCGAAAGAGGAGGGAAATGTGTGAAGGAGCAATGGCTGGGCGATGGATGACAGTGGTCACGACGACGGGGCACTGAGAGAGAGAGAGATGAGTGAGAGAAACTCACAGTGAGAGAGTGAGGGAGAGACTGAGAGAAAAGAGAAAATAAAATTAAAAAAAAAACGGCATGAGCTTACCGGGGCCTGAGGTGGCGTGCAGCAGACCAAAGGCTAGGCGGAGGTCGACAATGGTGAGCTTGATGGCTGGGCAGTGATATTGCTTGAGGCAGAGGCAACTGGCGTGGAGGAGTTGCTATATGGATTGCTCTATTTTTGGTTGTGAAAAATAGAGGTTCACCGTGTGACTGCAGGTGACGTGGTGACTTCCTTGCACGGTGGTTACAAGGCTAGATACAGTGGCTGGCCAGTGGTCGACGGTGGTGAGCTCGGGGTTGGGCACCGTGTGGTGGCTTCAAACGAAAGAGCACTGGGCTGATGTTGCTCTGTTTTCAGGGCTAAAACAAAGGTCTACGAGCGATGGGTGTGGGGATGCCGTGGGTATGGAGAAAAGGGTGGCTGGTCGTGACGGTTCACTGCTGTTGTTGGATGAGGACTAGAGGTTGTTGGTGCGTCGAGAAGGGGTGGTAACCTAGTCTAGGGTTGCAGGTGGTCGAAGTAGAACGAGGCTTTGCGTGAACTGTTCGTGAAGTGAAAAAAACTTATGAATAAATAGTGATATCGTTAACCCTAGCGGAATAGACGTGCATGCAAAGGATACGAACATGCACGTCGTGGGTTCTGGTACAATATCTTACGGCTTGGGCTGTTTGGCCACTTCAAAAAAAAAAATTTGGCTCCCGACATAGTGAATAAAGAATAATAAATGGGCTCTTTCATATGTCAAACCCAAAAAAATAAATATTTAGAGAGTGGACTTAGTGCTTTGGCCCGGATGTTACATCAATGAAATTTCTAGGACATGATTTCATTTTGTGTAGTCTGTGGGTTTTCTTTGGGCATTCTTTTTGTGTAAGCAAACACTATTTATTAGAATGGTTTCTGAGTTTGGATTATTTGGGTCGGACGTGCAGTGAATTTTAATGGATACTCGGGATTGTGTTGTGGTTGTTTTTGTACTATTCGGATTTTATACGACTGTTGGAGTGGTGCGTAAATCATTTGGAGGTACATTATTGCTGATTTGGTTGAGTTGTTGGTGGTTGCTTGGAGTTAGGGGCCATTGGAGGGGATTGATATATTGATTATTTGAGTTTGATGTTGGCTTCGATGAGTGTAAAGGTCAATATTGAAATTGGTATATGGTATTTTGGGTTAAATTGTGGGCTGTCCAAGTGATTATATGACTGTTTGAGTTGAGTCAAATTTGCTAAAATATGGTTTAGAATTTGGGTCTTACATTTTTAGATCGAAATTGTGTTGTTGGTCTTTAATACTTAGTTTGTATATTTTATTTTTATGAATAGGTGACGAGATGGTTAGAGGTCATTTTCAAGGCATAGATAATACGCTGCAGGAGTTTGGTAAGCGGGGTTCCTATAATAAATTTGCATAAAAAGAAATGAGCTGAAGTTGGTTTGTAAAAAAAAAAAAAATGTGCATGTTTTAAAAGGGAAAAGGTGAAAAACAACCTTAATATATGTTTTGCATTCACTCACAAAATATGTACGAAAGAGAAAAGAAATGCTTTTGAAATGAATAGTGTAGACATGATTAATATTTAACATGTTTCTGAAATATGCAAAAGACCGAATATGAAAATTGAGATCTTTATACATGTGATATGAAATGTTTTTGGATTTGTTTTTTATCATCTTAAAATGATATGAATGTGTTCGGCACATGATTTGAAATGATATAGATATGAAAAACCTTTTGCATACTTATTTGTGTTGATTCTGATTCTGATTCTGAATATAGCTATGATATGATGATATTGGTTCACGTGATATGGTTGGTACCAACATGATATGATATTATATGAGTGCACCAACTTTGGAAACAAAGTAGTCTTTTATGTGTTCTTTCCTGTGTGCACACTCAAGGCTCCGAGATTGAAAAATGGGAAGTTTCACAATATGATACTGACTGGTTTGGCCACCGGGAATAGTACAACCCTACCATAGGGGTTAAACATGGTATATGATATGATACGATACGATATGATATGATAAGATGAAGATGTTCTATTATGTTATGCCAAAACGTTCTTGAATATGAAAATGGTTTACGAATATAAAAAGATTGAAAAGTCGCTCTGATTTTTTGATAATACGGTTTGAGATGTGCATATGAAAATGAAATGTTTTGCTTCTGCATTCCAAACTTTCTAAAAAGGGCTCATGTTTACATACTAGTATAGATTTTTTGCTTACTGAGTTGTTGATAACTCACCCCTTATCTTCATTATTTTTCAAATGATATTGTTGACCTAGCTGGGGGTCAGGAATAGAAATTGAAACTTGACTAGATATGGATAGAAGGTCAAGTACCTAAGGGTACCATTGTTAGTAGAAGGGTTTGACTTGAGTATTTGAAGTTCTTTATGTTATTTGGCTCTATTGAGACTTAAGATGTATCAGTTTATTACGTTGAGATTTAATTATGTTTTTGGTTTAGTAGGACTAATGGTTTTATCAGTTTGGTATGTTATGACTATCGGGAGATTGTGGACTCCTTGGTTTACTATTATTGCAGTAATAACTTTGTGGAGTTTGTAATGTGTTTATTTAGAAGATATGAGATTTATTTTTGCTTATGAAGTCTTTGGAGATTTTTAGATGTGTTGGGAGACATGTTTATAAGTGACAGGTAGTAATTCTCCAACCTACCTGGGTATGAGGCGCTTCATTTGCTATTAGAGACATGTTTGAGATTTTGCAGACTATAGTATGTGAGATTTCGGAGTATAGATAGTCTTTAAGAAATCATTTTCAGAATTGATGTGATAGTGGAGCGGACTAAATGGTTGAATTTTGTAGGTATTGGAAGGTTTAGCATTTGCAGACTTTAGGAATGATTTTGATGTGTAGGATTTTACGGATCTATGAGCTAAGTTCTTGTTGATTGAGGTTGGTTTTGATTCTGGAGACTTCTTATATAGTTAGATGGGGTTAAAGTTTTAGATTTTGGAGATTGACCATTACTATTGTTGTGCGTACTTCTTTTCTCTTTATTATAGGTACCTTTATAACTTTGAAGTATTATATATATGTTTTATTTTACGAGTACCACTAATTAATTATGTTTATATGAACTCTATAATTTTTTTGAAACGATTATTAAAAATCCAAGTTATTTATTCAGGAACTAATGAATAAAACTAGATATTAGATATAATATCTAATAATCTAGTATTATTCGAGTATTATCCAGACTTATATCTAATATCTAGTATTTATTCATTAGTATTATTCATTATGTTTCAAATTAATGGAAAGAAGAAATGGTTTTATATTGATATCTCTGTAACTAATGAATAATACTAGATATTAGATATAAGTCTGCATAATTGATGCCGGACAGAATAACGATTATTCTGCAGGCTAGTTTCAACAGATAATTCACAGGAAAGAAAACAAGAGAATCGCCCAAAAACACAAAGAAAACGTCTCTGATGCTCAATTCAATTATCAATATTCAAAAGTGACCAAATCAACCCTCAAACCGGGTTGTAATAGCTGAAAATCGACTGTATTGGAATTTTTCCAAAAATAGCAAAATCCCAATAATCATGCCAAAATCAAACACGTAAATAAAAAAGTAATTTGCTAAAAATCTAGCCTAAATCGAGTTTAGAATCACTTCCAAAACAGTAAATCAAATATTACCATAAAAGAAAACAAATAACTAAAAATAGGAAATTGAAGGGGAAAACAGTAGAATTTGGCTTCAAAAATGATGCACACCGAGCATAGCTCAGTACCCACAACGTGCGTGCCGAAAAGAGCTTTCCGAATTGATGTCATATGGGCGATTCTGATACCCATAGCCAAAGTTATGGCCAAAATATAGAGACGTGCCCAAAACTAACCCAATCAAAAAAAGATCATGATTTCCTGCACTCTTTGCGCTAATCTGCCACCTCTAGGTATTTTAGTGCAGTCAAAGTGCAGTCTGACTACTCAGGATCATTTGACTCAAATCCTCATGCATCAATAATGCAAGCCTGAAGCTCTTTGAAAAAGAGATTAGGTCCACCAAATAAAAGTGATCACCTATCTTTAATTGGTCTCACTTTGTTTTTTTTTTTTTTTAAGGGCTTATCTTGAATTTGCACGCTTGGGCATGATATAGTGGAGAAGTTAGTCTTTTATACTTGATTACAGTTCCTCGGAAATGTTGAGTACTTAAAAATTCAGGAGAAGATATCATATCAAAATTATTACTTCCACTAACAACAAACTTACTATTTAGGGATGAAATTTTACATCTCAGAAAATCTCAATTTCATCTCTAAAAATGTTTTGAGATGAAATTCTTTTCTTGCTAATTTGTCTAAAATTAAAATCTGTCACAAAAAGTTTTTTGGGAGTCTCAAAAAATATTTTTTAAGACAGAAAAATTTCATTTATGTCCGAAAGTGTTCGAACAGAATTTTTTTCGTTCTTATGAGAATTTGACGAAAACTACACATACATATATAGAAGGCTAAAGCATATCGCAAATAAATGGGTCATGTGATGTTGGCATGCCAAAGAGTAGAAAAGTGCACCGGATCATAATTGTCAACCAAGGAAAATGACAAAGTGGGAACAGAAGCAAATGAAAGTTCATATACAAAATTGATATGACCCTGTATGTAGTGTTCATTTGAATTAGCGGGAGTGATATATTAATTTCAAAATCGGATTATTCTATTTTAATTATCAAATTGCGGATAAAGTGGTAATCATCTTGATAACTACTTACTAAAGTGTCTCCTAACAAAGAAGATGAGCTATTTTTGTGCGTTGTGGGGTTTCTTAAATACCATATTTGATCTTAGACTCATGATCAAACACGATTAGATTGTTTAAATGTCATATTTTCTTAGATTTTGGTTGCTAATGCTTTGAAATGAGTTTATGTATGAGAGCCATCTTCAATATTTATCTTTGCCCATATAAATGTGATTCCATGGGTTTATATAAGCATGCAATTAATTAGAGATCATATTTTCTTAATTTCGAATATTTTTTTGGAGGCCACATTGTGACAAGTATTGAGGCAATTTTCTATCAATCCGACGCTACCACAGACTCCATCGCATGCCACTTGCAAATTGATAGAAAACACTAGGTGATCCTAGTGGGGGATCCTCTGATGCCTAAGTTAGATATGATTCTAGGCAGTTTGTAAAGAATGCATAATCTATCTTTTGAGTTTACTTGGATGAGTATTTATAGAGAATAAATTATGTATCTTGGAGAAAGTATCATGTCAGAATATTTTTCTCATGGAAAGTGTCATCTATGAGCATAGGTCCCTCAATAGTGGGTGTCGTGCCGAGCAGGCCTCCTTGCGAGGAATGTCCTACCTAAACACATCTCTAGTTCACTAAACAACATATTTTGTTTGTTGCCCAATTGTATTTTGCTAACTTTGCTTCTGCTGATCAAGACGAGGATTCGAGTTCCAGAATTGGTTTGACTAAGGAGCAATATCAACAATTGCTCCATCTGATGCAGCCAAAAGAGACTCCAATGATGCCTTCATCCTCTACCAACTCAGCCAAGACAGCTTCTCATTCTTTTGCTAATGCAGTGAAGGCAACAATAATGTCTTGTATTTTTACACAGTATTCTATTTCTCTTCAAAGCTCCGTAATATCTGCAGAAACTCTTTGGATAATTGACACAGGTGATACAGACCATATAGGCACAAGCATCACTCCTTGGATAAATGTCTGTAGCATTTCCCTTTTAGCAAGCATCACTAATAAAGTTTCTTACTTTGGCAAAAATGTCAAATGGTGATGAGGCACCTATCACACACAGGCACAATCAAGCTTGGAAACCAAATGTCCTATGTGTACCATCTTTTACATTCAACTTGATTTTAGCTAAAAGGATTGCAAACTCACTTGCTTGTTGTCTTGTTTTCTTTTCTGAATCATGTTTCCTTTAGGACCTTTTATCTTGGACAACGATTGGGAAGGATGAGAGGCATGGACTCAATCATCTACAGCAAACTGAAGTGTCTCCAACTGCTCTTTTTGACTACCTTACCAAGCTTTCAGATAAAATTACTTTTGCTTCAGCATCTATTTTTAGCAGCTCTTCTCTGCCAAATCTTTGGCACTATAGACTTTGCCACACCTCTTTCTCTAGGATATCTCTAATTAAAGATCTTGTTGTAAGCACTGAAATTTCTAATATGAATGAGACTCCTTGTTGCATTTGTCCAATGGCCAAACAACATCGACTTCCATTTCCTTTTTGAAATTATTATGTGTGATATATGGGGACCCTATTTCTGTTGCTACCCATGATGTATCCAAGTATTTTCTTACTATTGTTGACCATTTTTCTCGAAGTACTTGGATCTATCTTCTTAAAACAAAATCTCAAACTCGGCCTTGCATAGAATCCTTTTGCAATCTTGTTGAGAATTAGTTTAGTGTTCAAGTTAAGACCCTAAGAAGTGACAATGGTGCAGAATTTGATATGAAAGAATTCTTTAGCCAAAAGGGCATTATTCATCAAACAAGTTGCATTGAAACCCCACAACAGTATGCCATTGTAGAACGTAAGCACCAGCACCTCTTAAATATTGCAAGAGCCCTCGGATTTCAAGCTAGCCTTCCTTTAAGATATTGGAATAAATGTGTCTTAACTGCTGCATATATTTTGAATAGAATACCTTCTCCTTTGCTGCACAACTAAACCCCTTATGAGTTACTTTTTAAGAGCAAACCCAACTATAGTCATATGAAAGTCTCTAGATGTTTGTGTTTTGCATCAACAATTTCACATGGTCACACCAAATTTGATTCAACAACTAGAAAATGTGTCTTTCTTGGCTATCATTTCGGTATAAAGGGCTATAAATTGCTTGGCCTTGATTATGAGACTATTTTTATCTCAAGAGATGTGGTTTTTCATGAAAGGTCAGGCTAGTGGCCAAAGGTTACACACAACAGGAGGGAATTGATAATCACGAGACCTTTTCCCCTGTGACCAAGATGGTCACAGTTAGATGTCTTCCAGCTCTTGCAGCCATGAAGAGTTAGAGGGAGAAATATACATGTGTAAGCCACCTGGCTATACCAAAGAGAAACCTGGACATGTTTGCAAACTTCTTAAGAGTCTGTATGGTCTTAAACAAGCATCTCGACAATGGCATGCTAAATTTTCAAATTCTATCATTCAGTATGGTTTTCAACAATCTAAATCAGATTATAGCCTCTTCACAATGTTTAATGGAGATGTATTCATAGCCTTGTTGGTTTATGTAGATGATTTAGTTGTTGCTAGCAACTCTCTTGATTGCATCAGTTCTCTCAAAAGATTCTTAAACACTCAATTCAAAATTAAAGATCTTGGTTCACTTTGTTATTTCCTTGGTATTGAAGTGGCCAGATCTACTCAAGGGATCCATTTATGTCAAAGGAAGTATGCCCTTGGCATTTTATCAAACTCGGGAACTCTTGGATCCAAAGCTGCCAAACTTCCCATGGATGAAAACTTAAAACTTAGCAAAGATTCAGGTTCCCCTCTTCAAGATCCAAGCATTTACAGAAGACTTGTTGGAAGGCTCTTGTATTTAACCTTCACTAGGCTTGATATCAATTTTTTTAGTACAAGTTCTAAGTCAGTTCATGTCTCAGCCTACTGATGCTCATCTATATGCTGCACATAAGGTCATAAAATATTTAAAAGGCAATCCAGGTCAAGGGCTCTTGCTGTCCTCTTCCTCTTCTCTACAATTGCAAAGGTACTATGATTCAGATTAGGTTTCATGTCCTGATACTCGATGGTCAATTACAAGTTTTTGTATTTTTCTTAGGAATTCACTTGTCTCTTGGAAGTCTAAAAAGCAATCTGTTGTCTCTCATTCATCAGTAGAGGCTGAGTATCGAGCCATGGCAGCAACATGTTGTGAATTTACTTGGATCAAACAACTTCTAGTTGATCTCCACATCTCACATCCAAGTGCTGCCATTCTTCACTGTGACAACATACTCAGCCATGGCAGCAACATGTTGTGAATTTACTTGGATCAAACAACTTCTAGTTGATCTCCACATCTCACATCCAAGTGCTGCCATTCTTCACTGTGACAACCAAGCAGCCCTACATATTGCTACCAGCCCAGTTTTTCATGAGCATACTAAACACATTGAAGTTGATTGCCACCTTATTCGAAATAAAATTCAAGAAGAAAGCATTGTGACTGCATATGTTCCTACTCACTCTCAATTGGCTGATATTTTTACAAAGGCACTCTCCTCTATTGAGCATCAATACTCATCCTTCCAAGATGGGAATAGTCAATCTCTATTCTCCATCTTGCGGGGGGTATTGGAAAATGATGGTGATAATCATCCTCCTCTCCATGATCACGAGCTGGTGTATAATGATGAAGCTAATTTACATAATGACCCTCAACTCAGCTCACATAAGAAAAGCTAGCTGAAGAGCTTTTATGTAGTTTTGTAGTTAGTTATTTGTTTTTGTCCTTTGCGAGGTGTATAGTTTTTAGTGGCTTAGTTAGTTATTTGCAGAGTGTAAATATTCCTGCCAGAATGTGAGGAAAGCATTGTATAGAGCAATACATATATCACATTTTCTGTAAACATTTGATTCACTGATTCAATGAAGAATATACCAAATTCTTCTTCATCCTGATATTTTCTTCTTTCCTTGCATGCTTATTCTACCTTTTCTTACATGTATAGCTAGTAAATCATTAATTCAGGTTCTGTCGTTTATGAGGATTCATGGTTACAGTCCTTGGAGAGCTTTGAACAGATGAGCAAAGCATCATCATATGGATGCGACACCCCCAACAAGGTTTTCTTCGTGAATGGTTTGACAACTTGTTTGTCGACTTTAGCTTTTCTTGTCATATTGGGCATTCGATCACATACACGCACTTCAAATTTCTTTCTCGTGTATATGTCTTATAAGCTAAACAGATGGTGCTTCCTTCACAAAACCTTCAATTATCCTTCAAACCTCTCTAATGGCTGATCATACTCTGAATTAAGTGCTTGTTGTTGCCATCCACGAGGCCTGGGGGTGGTTTTCCAAAATGGAAAGGGTGTTGCAGAAGAGATTCGGCTACGACTAATAGATTTTGGAATGGATTCGGATCAGCTTCAATACTAGGTTGCATGCCATTGCACACAAAGGAAACTAACTCGTGTGTTACCAGCATAAACACCTGATTGAACATATCCCTAACGTAGGACGACATTGTTGCCACTTCAATAATAAAGTGATATCCAAAAAGAAGTCATGATACGCACATAAAATCTATTATTTGCTCTCAAAACTGCACTCATCTCCATACATTGCACCAAGTATTCCCCTCGAAAGGGCCGTCATTACTCAACAGTGTTTGGATTTTAATGATAATTCATGTGGTGCAAAACGTAGGACATTCTGGTTCGTTGTTATAAATATAACGACCAAAACCGAAAGTTGTAAAGTACTTTAATATAGGAATTAATCCGTGAGCACAAGGTGTTGCATAACAGCTGCTGTAACAAGAGGCCCAGCTCAAATTATGCGACAGAAATACAAACACGTAAGATAACCTCAGCAAAGAGAACACTAGCATACTATAAATGAAGAGATTCGTGTTCCCCATGATATAAAGTAGATAAATAATTTGCATGTTTAAAAGTGTGAGTCTGTTACAACCTACTAGTATATAATTTAAGAATGGCTCCTCCTGACTTCGGAGTTAACAAAATGCGAAGCAAGCAACAAGCAACTAAATAAAGCAAACCAAAACTCTTCAATGCACAATTCTTGCCAATCGAAGAAACTCCACAAACAGTCCCCAACATGACGTTCTTTCAGTCCCAAGTAACTGAGATTATGGAGTTTGCCAACCCTGACTCCTCAAATGTTGTTGGGCTATCATAATCCAGAGACTTTGTCGCTCCCGGGATTGCTTGGGTCAAGCGAAATGACCTTGCGTCGGCTTCTTCTAGTTGAGAATAGCAAAATGACCACAGTAGCTGGAAAAAATAAAAATAAAAATAAAAACCAAAAATCCAAGTAAGGGGTTATTGAATCTCGTTGAGTTTGGAGAGAAGCGCGAGCTGCTCTTCAACAATCTTTCTATTAATGATAGTAGCAAGCCGCTATGATGAGAGTATGTTATTATGCATTACTCTCATGATGGTATTATAAATTGAAATAAAGTGCACATTTTTTAAACAGTAATGTATAATAACAAAATATACATAAAATACCATTACAAAAATTTTCAGAAAAGCAAGATAGCAATGTATTTAGCCCGAGTAGTAAGCAACATGACAACCAAGTAATCAACCAATTACATAAAAAGTTGAGCATTAATATTTCATAGAATTTTCGTGCTCTATAAAACATACACAACTATTTATAACCATAATCATATTAAAGTACTTGGTTGAATCAAAATTTACACAAAAGACAATGATCATAAACGCACAAAAATTGCGGGTATTGACTTCTATGCTAACAAAAGGAATACTTCAAGTATACAATCATCCTCATAAATATATATTCATCCTCATAATTAAGCATAGGACTATCATCAATTTAACAGAAAGATTTGTAACCATCATCATCCAATTCATTTGAATTAATGTTCCATAATAGTTACAATTAATATTTTGCGATTTTTATTAAAAATAAAAAATGAAAGTTGTGTTTTTTTTGCTTAAAACAAGCTTTTGTAAATAGGCTTCAGTTTTGGTAAGCGAAGTATACTTGAGAGTGCTTTTACCAACACTGTTCGGAGTGGCATTTTGATTTTATGAAAACCTTTGAAAATCCTATAGAGACGTATTTTGCAAGAATTCATGAAAACAAAGTTTTTGTCTGATTAAATAATTTTCAAGTATAATAGTGATTTTATCATGGAATAGATTATAATTAAAGGTAACCTTTGGTTGGATCTGAAATAATTAGAAACATAATAAAACAAAAATCCTTAGAATAAAATTGAACTACAGAAATAGAAGATTTTTTAAGCGGTGGATAGCACTTTTAAGTTAAAAATTAGAAAGATTTTTTTTTTTTTTTAAAATAAAAAAACCTTTCTTCACTGGTACTATTAGAATTCTGTTTTTTTTTTTTTTTTTTTTTTTTTTTCCCTTCTTTCTTAGTCGGATGCGTAGTTTGTATTACTAGAAGTTTTAACCCCTCCTTAGTTGATAGGCCCTATAAGTCAAAAGAGTCTCTTTTTCTTTTTCTTTTTCCTTTTTTTCTTTATTGGAATCACAAAGTTGGCAGCATCACATGAACCTTGAATTCTTTTAGCCTATTGCAAAAAGGATTAGGGAGAATTCTTTGTAACACCCAGGTCCAACACGAAACTCGTGTTCGAATTTTTTTTAATATGAATGGAAAGCCCACCTGAGTTTTAACGAGTAATTTTTGGGAATAGGTTTCGGGCCTCAAATTTTGTATTGATGGATTATGGACATTTTATTGAGCTTGATATTTAGGTTATTTTTGGTTAATATGTTATGGATCAAGTAGTGATTTATTTTTGAGTTTCTGGCCCAGCAGATTGTGAAACAAGGCCCACACCCGTTTGTTTCAAAATGAAAACCAACTATCAGTTTATGATCAGTTTTCCCCACCCCGCACGACTCTATTCCCATGCATGTGCACATCTCTTTTCCGTTTTTGTTTGGTCCTCAATCACATATATAAATACACTTGCATGCACGTCACTCTCATCCTTCTAGGGTTTGTTTTTGTTTTTCGTTGCCCTATATTTAATCCTTTGTGCCTGAAGAAAACCCAAGAATAGCATTGCCGTCTCCTTCCCCATCCCTCTCGTGCACTGAAGCCCCTCCACTACCTCCATGCAATCACTGTCACTGCCTCACAGCCACACATGAAGTCAACCTTGTACCCCAGTTTGCCGTCCAAAACCATCATGGAAGCCCAAACCGACGTAACTACCAGCCGTGGAGGGTGCACCCTTGCAGAAACCATAAGCCAGACCACCGTGAACCACCCTCACTGCCAAAGCTCCTTCACAACCAACCCACAACCTCTGGCCAACCCCCGTACCCAGCCTCGTAACCACCGTGTAAGAAAGCCACCAAGTCACCTGTAGTCACACAGTGAGCCTCTGTTTTTCACAACTAAAAGCAGAGCAATCCACACATAGCAACTCCACGCCGGTTGCCTCAACCTCAAATAACATCACTACCAAGCCATTGAGCTCACCACCGTCAACCTCCGCCCAGCCCATTGGTGAGCTTCATTCTCTCTCGCGCCGAGCTCTCTCCCCATCTCTCTCTCTCTCTCTCTTACCAGTGTTCTGCCACCGCCCCCACCACTATAAACAACCGCCCAGCATGGCCGCCTTCGTGCCCTCCATCGCTCGGTGCTTACGACTCCATATGAAGTACTGTTATGTATATGAATCTCTATCACTCCAAAAGAGTCCTTATGTGTTTTGTTTAATCCCTAAAATTCCCTTATCATCAAACTAATTATAGGTTTATCAAGTTTTGGTCTATATATATTAGTAGGTTTTGTTTTAAATACAAGATTTTACAAAGAAAATAGAGAAAGATTTGAGATATATTATTAGTCATAATATATTTTTAGAAGTACGTAGTAAGTTCAAGTTTTTATTTGTTTAGACCATTTAAAAAGAAAAACTAATTAGTCTATTTTTATTAAATGGAATTTTTACTTTCCCAACTTTTAATCAGTTTTGTTATAATTATGTTAAGAGAATTTTTAAAACTAGAGATGTATTTTTGTGGCATAGTTTGTATTTAGTATAATATTATTATGCAATTTAGAAATGACTGAATGAGTATAATAGTGAGAGGAATTAAGTGGATATTGATAGTGTTAGAAAATGATGATATTTTAGGAATTGTGAGAATTTTAGGTTTTGAGGATTTAAAATAGGTTATTTTAGCATTTTAGGTTTAAATATCAAAATACATGGTTGATTGAAAATTTACGAAAACTACGTAATTATCTTATAGGTGACGATTGTTAATTGTTCGACATTGTTGAGGAAATTTTCAGAATAGTAAGAAGTCCAGGTAAGCGGAATTCCTATACTAGACTTTGTATAAAAATAAAATGAACTCGGGTTGATTTATGAAAATGTGCATGATATTTGTTTTTTTTAAAAGAATGTGAAATAACCTCAGTTATTTGTTCGTCATTACTCATTGAACTCAAATGAAAGAGGAAAGCATTTATGTCATGACTGGTGTAGACATAAGCTTATTTTTGACATTCTATTTCTGATCTATGCAAAAAGAGCGAAGATGAAAATTTGTTCATGATTATGCAAATATGCTTTAGATTTGCTTTTGATTATGAAGATTATATGATTTTGTTCAGTAATCTGTTTGGATAAGATGTGATTTCCGAAAACTTTTGGCATGACTATCTGATTCTGAATTTGATTATGTTTCCGCACTGTTTAGTTAAGGCCCTACCATGGGTGGAATAGTGGCATACGGCCCAACCACGGGTTATAGTAGTGGTCTCATTTTGAGTGCACACCTTGGTGACAAAGTGATTTATGTTTTGTTTGGCTATCCATAGATGCACAATCCTATCACGGGGGTTATACATGGTCTCTGTTCTGATACGATGTTCTGATGATGATCATCATCATTTATGCTATACTAAAGGATATTTTTAAATGAAATTATTTCTGAATCTTTGCTCTGATATTTTGATAGCATGTTTTGCTTCCGCACTCTAAAAATGAAAATATTTTGTTCTGCATTCTGATCTCTATAAATGCTCATGTTTACACACTAGTATATGTTCTCTACTTACTGAGTTATTGATAACTCACCCCTTATCTCCAAATATTTTTTAGATAATTTTGATAATTCAACTGGAGGACAAGAGTAGGAAGTTTTAGCAAGGTGGATCGAAGTGGAATAAGGGTTTGAGGGTACAAGTTTATTGGAGAGTCTTATTTAGTAGGTTTATGATTTTATGTTATTTGATATTTGGAGTTCTAGATATTTCTAAATATTTATGGAGTTTTTAAATTATCTCATTGAGGTATTTATTTGGTATCCTGGTAGAGGAACTTGTATTTTTGGTTTGAATAAATGGATTTGTACTTTTTGGGAATATTGGAGTATATAAATATGTTATAGAAGATGGATCTAAGTTACAAGAGATAACTCTCCGGACCTCTGGGGCCGAGGCGTTACAATCTTTATAGTAAAAAAGTATTTGATTTGGATATCTAAAATTTGAGGTATGGTCTTTGCTCTAAAATCTCGGATTCTTTTTCTTGTGTTCGTTTAAACTTCAAGTCGACCCTATTATTATTATTATTATTATTATTATTTTGGATTTGTATCCTACTAATTTTGGTGTGCATAAATTGAAAATAGAAAACAGTCATAGAACAAATCATGCAAGGTAACATGAGCTTCAAAATAGTTCTTACTTGTATTGGATCAACACGGAAGAAATTTCTCTGGACTCTGCGTCCATCTGGAAGACGGAACCCAACCCTACAAAGGAGGTTCTTATCACCCTTGGGCTCATCAGGCAAAGGTGGATATTTTGGCTTCTTAGAGGATGTTTCCTCCTCATCAGTAGTAGTTACATCTATGTTTTCAGCAGTCACCCCATGGAAATCTTTCGTGCTTTCCATAGAAGCTGCCAGTGCTCGTTGCAGTTCCTCATCTTCTTCATTTGTTTGATCTGCAAGAAGCCCCATTCGTTTTGAAAAGAAATGTAAGAAAAATCTCTCTCTTTATAACAAGACAAAAACCTAATAACTTAATAGTAAACCAGAACTTAAAAGAATTTAACACATTTAAAATCTCTTGGATGTCATCCACATTAACACATCAATGCCTTGAAACTCACTTGTACAAAACTTCCAATTACCACAACCACAGAGATCCGACAAAAGTAAATCGATAAACTCATATGACTTCATATGATACGTTAGATCTATTTTACAATAAAAGTAGTTTTACAATTAAACATATCATATCAACTCACGTCAATTTGTGGGTTTACATTTGTAGATGTCTTTGTGGTTAAAGCATTTCTCTTGGAAATAATTATATTTTGTTGAGAAGGCAACCAAAAAAGCACAAGAATCATAAGCATTAACTTCTAAGCTAACACACACAATACAATGTAATCCTAAATTAGATTATTATCCTCATCAGGAACATCATCATTATCATCAAAAGATGTGTAATCCACATCATCTTCCTCTTCTATTTCATCTAAACTAATGGTCTAGACAAACATGCATAGTTACAAATATAACTTAAAAAGTATGTTTCTTTGCACTTTAAGCTCACTAAAACAATGCCAAAAATTCTGTAAATGCTCCACTTGTGCTAAGCAAAGAGCTTTAACCTTGGGTCTTTGCACTTAAGCACATTTGAAGCACTTTTACCAAGACTGACCAACACCCTTGCATACCTTTATTTTTTTGTGGAGAAGGCAATGAACTTTCTCTTGGACGTTTATTAGACAAGGTTATGTGATGATCCTTTGGGCCACCATCGATGAAAGGTAACAGATCCTACAGTCGACGTAATATCATTACGATTAATAATGTCATAAGTCAAACTTGGTACATTTCTTATGAAGTCATGCAGCCGAAATACAGGAACATAAACTTATGTAACATACCTCTAGCAATCGCTGAGGTTGAACCATTCCACACCACGAGCGCATTTTTTGACCAGTTATGGGGTCAATGACAAGCACAACGGGAATTGAATCCAACTTGTAATATGTGCAAACCTTTCTGCCTTCAGTTGTATCATCATAGACCTATATTCACAAAACAAGTTCTGAGTGATTAAGTATAAAGAAATTTTAAGATATCAGAGATAAGAGATACTGATCCTAAATTTCCAAAGTCCATTATTGATATAGCATTCAGGTCGGTAGAAAAGATTTTCACAACCATCGAATTGGGTGGAAGTCAATTATAGAGGTCATGCACATTTGAGGCATCAAGTATCCTAGAAAAGTAGTCATGCCTTCAAGGGAACTGGCAACTGAAATCCAATACACCTCAACGATTCCTTGTCAATTATGTGTATTAATATCATTGGGAAAGAAACATTGTATCATAGGAAGAAAATGAAGTCTAGGATAAGAAAAAAAAGCTCACAGAAACTTCAACATCCCAAATTTCTAGACATTACAAAAATAATTGAGCTTAACACTGTATTGAGGACGACCCGTCTGAATTGCCAGAGAGCTCAACTACCGGCCATCAGAGTAAAAGATGGCCAGGATCTTATATGGAAATCCATTGTAAAGAGAGCATATTTTCTAAAGAAATTACAAAGATGGGAAGCAAATTCCCTTAGTGCAGGTGCATCTGTTATTTTTTGAAGATAACAACTGGAGCTAATTATTACGGAAGCCAAAGAAACTAAGGGCTCGTTTGTTTTCAGAGATGAGATGAGATTAAAGTTAAAAAGTTGAATAAAATATTGTTAGAATATATTTTTTAATATTATTTTTGTTTTAGGATTTGAAAAAGTTGAATTATTTATTTTATTTTGTGTGGGGATTTGGGAAAGTTGTAATGATGAGGTGAGATGAGATGAGATGAGATGTTTTCAGAAAACAAACGAGGCCTAAATTATGCAGAATTTCAATGTATCCACTTTATGCTAATCAATTGCCCGAAATTGGAAAAACTTAATCCACCCATCCAAACTGCAATTGCCCTCATTATTTTTGTCCCAGGCATCAAATTTATCTTGGTGCATGACGACATTTGATTGACTCAATACCCCTAACAAGATCCCATAACCTAAAAGATCAGCATGTTAGCTAAGTGGTTTAAATTGGCACAAACATTATATTAAAAGTTGGCCAGGAGTCTATTTGCCCACAACTGAATTCATGACATTCACCTTTATAGTCTAATAGCATCCTTCGATTCCTTCCTAATAGTGCCATTCAACTGTCACACACCACTCCCCCTTTTCTTTCATCATCATGCTTCATAATCTAAGCTACAAATGGCAAGAAGGCATTTCAATGATTAATAACCACCTTTAATTTACTGATCAAAAAATGATTAATAACCACCTAAACCCAAATTGACGCTCAAACTGTTTTTTATGTTTCCTTATTATTCATAAGATTTGATGTATCCATCCAACGTTTTTACTTCCTGAACTATGGACAAGGGACGTGATTTTTTTTTTTATGCTTTTGCTTAGCATTTGAAGCCTTTTAGTGGAATTGAAGATGTTAGAAACACTACATGATTACTCATTTCAATTATTCGACTTAGCGAAATTATTTTAAAACCAGTACAATGATTCAGAAAACTGCCATCACCGAGAAGGCCTGGCTAGGGCCTTTTGCAACAAGTACCGAAACACAATCACATGAGAAACTGCAAATTGTTCGGGGCACTTGCAACATAAATTTGGTCAATTTTATTATATGTTCATCCAGCCTTACTTTCCAACTGGACTTGCTTGTACAGGATATTCTGTATGAAATGAACAATTAACTGAACATAGGAAGAGAAGCACATATCACAACACTGAAGTCTATCAAGGCATCACACAGACCTGCCAGAAGATAAAATTGGTACTTATAGTTTGAGAAACAGCTTCATTTGCCCATGTATCTCGATTAAGCTTCACAAAGTAATGTAATGGTACCAAGTGAGTATGCTGACAAATAATAACATAATAATGATGCAAAAAGACAAACTATAGTATTTAGAGACTACCATATGAGAGCTGAATTCCTTGGTTGATTGCAAGTTTACAAGGAGCCATTTGTCTTGGACAGAAGCAGCATCTTTTGCCTGCATTTGAGTATGAGGGTGATGAAAATCAAACTAGTAAAAGCACTGAAGCAGATCGAGAACAAAAATTGAGGATTGCGTCTTTTCTTTTTTTGATAGGTTAATATCAAGGATTACATCACCGGAATATCATCAGAATAACTAAAATATCATTTTCAGACTGTCAAAAAATATGTTATTGTCCTATTTCATGGGCTGTGCACAAACAAAATCAGAAGGATTTCCCCAGAGATAAAATGACAAAATGCTTAAAAGCAATTTGCTTCAAAAAAAAAAAAAAAAAAAGATAAAAAGACATGGAAACTGAGGCAACATTAAATTGAGAGACAGTAAATGGAAAACATTCTATAGGTCAACTATGGCTCAAGATAGTGACACAAACATAATGTATTCAGCCTGCATCAACAAGGTTTAATCCCAACTTCTCATCTACCTTGCTCAACATAGAAAACAATGAGTACAAAAGCAGAACCCGAAAAGGAAAAAAGACCAACATGTTTTTGCTGAATGAAATCACAGTACCTTGAATAATAGAATTCTTCAAATAATCATACTACAAGACATAAATTACATTGTAAAGCCATAAAAGAACTCAAGGGCATCTATAAAGCATGAATGCCCCCGAAAAAGATCAAACAAATGCCTATACTTTTAAACACTAGTGTATGATCACTCATCTGTTATAAAATTAACTTCTATAGAGTACTAGCATGCACACGTACCTTTTCAAAGGGTCCATGGAACATCAGATGAAAGGGAGGACGGTATAAAGAAGCAAGATTATCTCGAGGATTATCAGACGTAGATGAAGCACCCTGGTCCGATTCCCAGACCTCAGGGCGCTTCATTTCCTCATCAAAATTACGGAATGCAATTAATGAACTTGGTTCACGTGACGGATATCCCATCCTTGAAGCTCTAGATGAAAATATCCAAGAAATGTCACAATTTAATGAATGTATAATGAATAAACTGGCCAAAATGCAATAAATAAAACAGAAAACAATGTTGCAGTCAATATATAAAACAGAAAACAATGTTGCATGTCAAGCTGCAACCAAAACAATAGGAAAAGATGCACAAAGCTTAAAACAGATAGCTGGAACACATCAAACACTGAAGTTACTCAAGGAAATCTCTTATGAAGCAAGGATACTACAAAACCCCTAATATAACGGTGTGCATCAAACATGGATGCAGATCAGACAGGACCATATCTAATCCCAAGTGTCTGAAAATTATAAAATTAGTCTGGAGTCTCAAAAATGTCCAAAAACGCTGATGACATGAGATGATAGGCATGACACAATAAGTATACAACTGTCACTTGAATTGGGAAAAAAAGGTGAGAAAAAACTAAGTCAGACCCAGAATCTCTCTCCCTGTCCATTTCTCCCTCTCATCTCAACCGTTCTGCTAATGCTAACCAAGAATCAGTCTCCCACGAGCAATTGCAACTTGTTGTCTCTCTACAACTGATTGCAGCCCCCTCTTATGATTAATCGCAATTCTCAGCTTTAACAACTTGTGCTAGCAAGTGGATCAGTACTAGTCATGAAGGATCTAGCAAGGGTCATGGACCGCTGCACTTCTGTGTATATTGAGGCTCATACCACTGCTAGACATTGTGCCAGCTTCACTTACCCAAGAACAAGCCTTCACTACCTCTGTCTCTCCTCTTGAATCCTTTTTGTTTTTCTTTCTGTTGGTTTTGATTTAACTCTTTTAGCAATTATTGTTAGTTAACTAACTCTAATTTTACCAAGAAATATGCAAACATTGATCATGCTCCATTCTGGAAATATGGCACTACATCGTTGAAGCACAAGCCTTTGTAAAAAGAACTATCAAAGAGATGTTGATCAGATGACACGGATTTCTGATAAGTGTATATGATACTTACCAAAACTTGACGGAAAAAATGAGGTCAGTATTGAGTTTACTATGTTTTAACTTTTATGTATCGACTTATGTATTTGGTAGTTTGGATTCCAATAGGAGGTATGTCCATCTTCGGCACCTTTACATCCAACTTCCAAGCCTAGCCATTAAGCTTTCTGAACACCCTTATTCATCATCTTGTTACTGATAGAAATAGTAGTACTTTCTGTAGATACTCCATTCACTCACTGATGTGAGACATGACTCGTAAGCGTATGGAAGATTTTAGTATTTTACAGTCTAATAGTTGATATTTAACAATGTCGTGAAGACTGCAAGAAAAGGGCAAGCAGAATGTGGATTATTGAAGGGGATATCGCAAGCCTTTAACTTGATGATGAGGACACGGAGACTGTTCTATTTGCAGATTGTCACAGTTGTATCATGATGAAGACATTCTTTTTTTCCTTTTGTTTTCTTTTTCAGTTTTTATAGATCGTTAATTTGTGATGTTATAGATGTTTTGACTCCAAAAATGGATTATAGTTTATTTCAACTGTAACCATCATTTAAAGAATAGGATGCTTGAAGACCATAATTCAAGGGATGATGATATGTAACATTCAGAAGAAGGTTTTTTTTTCTTTTTTTTTTTTATAGGTGCATTCAGAAGAAGAAATTATGCCCACTAGTTCACTTAACTTCTGAACATGCTTTGTATTGTTTTTCATGTTGCTCTAATTAGTGTAGAGCACTAATCAACATATTGATCTTTTGAGTACATTTGCATAATTTCACTAAACTTTCTCATTTTTACTCTTAGCACCAGCAACTTCAACATCAAATGTTTTTGATTGATAATCAAAGTAGGCAAAACCCAAGTAAACAGGGAGTATAAATGAGAAATACCTAACTAGAGTTTACAATTGATAGTAAAAAGTCATCGACATTTAGTCCGTTACAAACAATGGCCCCCACCCATGAAAAACTTCTACATCAATTACAACATCAAAAGCTCTCTCATTGCTTTACAAATTTACTAGCTTTTCCACCAGCAATCTTGCCACTTGTACCTTAATCAACTCATCTTCCTTTCAAAGACACCCCTAGTTTCATTAGATTGGTTAAACGCATAAGTGAATCACCACCTACTATAGCCTCTACATCTGAATATAAATATACAAAAATACATCAGAATTACATTCAATGGACAAAAGAACGGCTTGTGAAACATTTCATAAAATGGTTTTAAAGGCCTGACACACTGGGTGCACTTAAACAAAAATGCCACTTAGAGTGTAGGTGCAAAGAGTAAGAGCACATCAGATTGAAGTGCACATCTTTAACAATTAACCTATAAAATGAAAAGATTAATAAAGCAATAAAAAGGGTTTAAAAATCAAGATAGTAATATATTTAGCCATTGACTCAATTTGTTAGAATACAATTAAACAAGACAATCAAGTGATAAACCAATCGTATGCAATGCAATGCAATCCTAAAGTATATATCATCCACATCATTAAGCATAGGAGCATCAACATTGTCATCAAAAGAGTTGTAACACTAATTGCATATATTAATGGTTTAACCTATGTTTTATATCTTAGTTTCAAGAAACTACAACAGCGTGTTTCTTGTGCTTTAGGCTCATTAGAAAAAGCGTCAAAAAGAACGCTTAGGAGTGGTTTGGATTCAGAAATGAGTTAAGATGAGTTGAGATGGTTTGTAAATAGTAGAATAAAAGTTAAATTATTTATTATATTTTGTGTGAAAATTTGATAAAGTTGTTTTGGAATTTGAAAAAATTGAATTATTTATTATATTTTATGTGGTAATTTGAAAATGTTATAATGATGAGATGAAATGGATTGAGGTGGGTTTTGAATACAAACGAGGCCTTAATGTGTTCTTTTGTTCATGCACTTCAGTTTTGATAAGCAAAGCGCTCCGGTGTCACCAAAAATTGTAGTGTTTCAATTTTTTTGGAAACCAGGGTTTCTATTTTTAGATTTTTTTTAACGTGGATGTAAAAGATCCCTTATGATTTTTTTTTAGAACTAATAAAAGATGGTTTTTCCTTTTTTTCGATAGGCACCGAGTGTCCGGGATAGCATCTCGACTAATCCTGGGGGTGCACAGGCCCTCGGTAAGGAGTTTCCCACAAGTGCACCTCAGGTAATTAAAGGGAAAAATCCCTCAATCCGATGGCCACTAAGATTGTTTGCACCCAAGGGGATTTGAACCTTAGACCTAGAGAGATGCTTTATGGAAGAATGTTGTTGTTGTTAAGTGTGGGAGTGGGTGGGGGATTGGTGTTCTAATGATGTTAGAGAAGCGAATGGGGCGAGTTTATGGAAGGGTATTAGGAAAGGTTGGGGGGAGTTTTCTAAACATATTAAATTTAAGGTGGGGGAAGGGAAGAGAATTCTCTTTTGGCATGACATTTGGTGTGGGGAATCAACTCTTAAATCAGATTTTTCATCTCTTTACAGGATTGCAAGGGATCAAAATGTTGCTAAGGCAGATTACCTTCAATGTACGGATAATAATATTCTATGGAATGTTGACTTTATTACAGATGCAAATGACTGGGAAGTGAATGTTGTTTCAGATTTTTTGGGAAGAATTTATAACTCAAAAGTGACGCAGGAAAGAGAGGCTAGGCTATTGTGGGATCATGCTGGAAATTTTAGGTTTTCAGACAGTTCTTTTTATAAGGTGCTTAATTGTCATTCTGTATTCCCAGGTGGCATTCTTCAGTTGAGTGGTTGCTCTAGGGAAAGTATTGACCAGGGATAACCTTAGAAAACGTGGTTTGTGTCTAGCTGATTGGTGTGTCATGTGCAAGAAGGATGGTGAATCTGTAAATCATCTTTTTTTACATTGTGAGGTGGCAAAGTCTTTGTGGAATGAGGTTAATGGTCGGACAGGTTTATATTGGGTAATGCCCAAGGAAATTGTGGATCTCCTTGCATGTTGGCGTGGTTTTGAGGCAAGGAAATGTGCTGCTGCCAAATGGAGAATGATTCATTTGTGTTTAATGTGGTGTTTATGGTTGGAAAGGAATGGCAGATGTTTTGAAGACAGAGCGTTCTTTAGAAGATCTTCATATTTTTTCTTTTGTACTTTGAGTTTGTGGGCTAGATCTTTGTAAGGAATGATGATAACAACTGAATCTGTTTCTGTCGTAGCTTCCTGCTTTCTAGTGTGTAGTAGGTATTTCCTTTCTATACTTCATGTGTACTTGGGCTGCACTAGTTCTTGGTAATAAAATTCTTATTAATTATCAAAATGAACTCCAGCTTCTACCATATGCAAATTACTCCATATATAGTGACACATAAATATAAGATATCGATGCATTGTTGATGCAAAAAGTAAGGCAATTTAAATTTCAGTAGGTTTCAAAAGCAACAGCAAAAAGGAGACTTGTTTTATGGCATTGCTTGAGGGCAAATAAATTCAACACCTTGTTTGCCGATGATAAGGTATAGAAAAAATTTACCAAAATAAGAAGCCCACCCTAGAGGAAACAACTTCATAAGTAAAAATCTTGCAGTTAAAGTTGTATGAAAGGATCTCAGTTTAAATGGGAAAAAAGAACATACCCATACAACATTGCGTCCTCATAAAGAGCCTCCCTAATGACAGGAAGAGGAGGGCGTACTTCATCTCCATCATTTTGTCCAACATTTACATTTACATTTCCAGTGTCACTTTCGGCATTACTGCATCAATAAACAAAAGAAAAATAAAAAACATAAATCCATTAAGTAAAATTTTATATTGACAATCAAAATATCAACATACTAAGTAAATATATCAACTTACCCAGTATTTTGTTCAGCCAAATAGTTGATACTTTCTTCAGGTTGAGAGTGTGATGTTGTAACCACAGGCCCACCTTCATTACCCACAAAGAACAGCTGAATAGCTTCCTCAAGCTTCCAACCTGTGGCCTGTTCCCAAAAGACTCAACTATTGAGTTCCATATAAGGATTAACGCTTCTTTAGTTAGAAGAAAACAAAGCACAGAAAACAATTTCTAAAACAAGTAAAAGACTAGACAACCAAACTTACACATATTTAAAAAATAATCTCTATCAATCAAGAGCTCAAAAAGGTCCTCAACTAAAAGGTTCCCAAAATGCTGTATTTAGTATTTACTCAACTCATCATTATCCCTCAGTAATTACATTTACTCTATAATTGTTTTAGAAACTAATTAAAAGTTAAACATATATTCTTTGCCAGTCTATTCTATATAAAGAGAAGGTCATATCCCTGTCAACTCGCTATAACAATAAGCTTCTTTATTTCATGCCTCCATAAAGCCCCTTCCACTCTGCTCCACCATGAATGGATATATACCGGCCAGTAAACCCAGTTAATAGCTACTACAAGCAGCCACCCAAAGATTGAGAATCTTGAGGAAAACATCCCTAAGCTCTCCCGGTCAGAATATAACAGTGAAAAATTCAAAGCTTCATTCGCACCAGACTCTACGCCAACAAAACCACCGGAATGCTAAAAGCCCATATAGCTCAGCTAATCTCTACGTCCTACTGATTATCAATTTTTTTTGTTCTCAGAATATGAAAATCAGATAACAGTAATGCTTATACAAATTCACAATACAAACATCAAAATCACAGAACACCACCCTCAAATCTACCATTAGCCACCCAAAAAGATACAAGCTTTTACACACCAAACAAATGAACCCCTTCCCCTGAAATGCCCACATCTTTCCAATCCTAAAATAAGAAACAGATCAGAAATCTAAACAGAAAAGAAAAAATATACAAATTCACTCCCAAGTACCAAAGTTGCAAGCTTTATCACAAAGATAAAATCGTAACCTGCAAGAATTGTTGTGCGGTGTCGGCGGTCTGGCCAACGGCGATCTCTAAAAAAGAAGACACCATGTTCTGCTTGTCTGCTGAGAGCACTCCCTCCATAACTCTTTTTTTTTTTCCAACAGTCCTGAGCTTTCGGTTTAGGGTTTCAGAATGTCAAAAACGCTGGCATAGTCCTTGAGGTGCTCGGCCCTAGGGAACAATGAAAGGCGTTTTTCTGATTTTCTACGATATTATTAACAGAGAACGTTGTATAAGGGGCTGTTTGGGAGCACGGAGAGGGCTTGTGAGGGACTGAATAGTTGGGAATAGTTGTGGTTCACTGGTTTTTGGACTTCCACTCAACGTTGGGTTAACCTTGTTTCTTGGGTGAACGATGCCCACTCGGAAAAGATTTTGATCAATTGCCAAAAACAAAATGTGAAATTATTTGTATAGAATGCAAATTTTGCATGTTCATTTTTTAAAATTGAATAAATTTAAGAGTCATATAAAAATCATTTTAATGGTAAATCAATTTTATAATAGTAATTTCCACTTTTTTCAATGAAAATCCCATAAACTTGCACACTTTGGAAATATATTTAACATTATTCGAAAAAAATTTATATAAATTTGATTTACACCAATTTTAGAAACTAAATCGATATACACCAATTTTTGAAATTTAAGAACCGATACAAACTGATTCCTTATCGAAATTAAAACTTTTAATATTTTTGGTTTCAATCCAGTCAGGTCAAGTTTTTTCAGTTTACCGTTTATATGTGTGGCACTACATAAGTTGAGATTTGAGAGCAAATACCTCTTATGCTTGTTCAGCTCATAAGTAAGTTTATATTAATAACTTAATATTAATGTTCATGTTTAAGATTAAAATTTCATCTTATATTAATTTTATGCTATAAGATTAAAATTTATATATTATATCAAATGTTATATTAAAAATTATAAAATTGATTTTACGTTATATCAAATGTTATATTAAAATTTATAAGTTTAATAAACATGAATAATAAATTAAAATTTCATAATTAGCAATTTAGCATATAATATATATATATAATATAATATAAAAATATATATAAAAAAACATTTTATATATAATATACAAAATTAAAATACAGGTTTTCAGAATATGAAAATCAATATCAAATCAGTTTTGATCCGGTTTCAGTTTTTACGAATCAATATCGAACTGGACCGGTTCGTAACTTATTTGTGCATGAGAAATTGTCATGTGCAGTAGCATGCTGCGACCAATTAACCTTAGGAACATCATCATATTTGAGCCCTTGACTAGGATTGCTTCCCCTGCTGATACACCAATGATACACCTAATCAAGCAAGTATTCTAGGATACACAATTATCTTCTCAAAAGGACTGTATTTCCTGCACTTCCATTTCAAGTTGTCCAACAACAAAAAATCCATTCATGGTCACTGGTACAGGTCTTCCAAATTCCAAGTTCACAATAAATACATATGAGAACTTCCACTTCTAGAGCTTCCAAGTTCCCTAATTCTATTCCAACATCAAATAATTAACATTTTCCTTTGAACCAACAAGTGGATACAAGTATTAAAAAAAATCACGACAATGAAATTATTATAACGTAACTAGTTTTCTCTTACTCCTCTCAACCTCTATTTCTAGTTGATGTTGAGTGGTTTGAATATCCATTGCTGCTTGTATTTTTTCAATTTCAGTTTTTGATCTATTAATTGACTAGTGTAATCGTTTGATTGTCTTTTGACCATATATTGGTATTTCAGGGTCGTGCCAACAGAAAAATCTATAAGAATGCTCAGCTTACAAAATTGACCAGTACATATTAGCAAGCAAGACTACTAACACAAATCATATAAGGGAAAGAAGACAAAATTTTACCATATAGTTTTGACATCCAAAAATCATCGCCCCAGATTTTTCTGAATATGTGCAGTTCTTTGACATGCTATACCAAGTAAAATGTCAAAAGTTGGAGAGGGGGTTCTTAAAAAGTAAAAAGAATTTTGGAACTTTTTACCTTGTATTGTACGAGAAAGTGATTGCCTCACAATAACCTTGGCATGCAAGTTGTAATCAATTGATAATTGTCATGCCGATTTACTCTACCATTAGTTGGCAGTTTTTTCCTCCTTATATGCTAGACACAAACAAAAGTCTCAAGTATCTTTTTAGTCAAAAGAATTTGAACATGAGGCAAAAGAGATAGATAGAAACAATCAGTGACTACAAGTCTGAGATAAAGTACCATCCTCGAAAAGTCAACGTGGTGTCAGATGCCTTGAGTTATAAGGCTCAAATAGAGATGGAATCTATGTTAAGTGTGATGCCCCCAGCCCCTGCTTGAGATTTGAAGTGACTGAATGCGTTGGGACATGTAACTCAAGACTACATACCCCTTGTACATGACAGTTAAGATGCAATACACCTAACATCTAGCAATATGGAATAAAAATCACAGTGGAAAAATTCTTTTTCTAACTTACGCACAGTGGAAAAAAAAAGATACATGGTACCAATAAGTACAAATATCCCAAAACTTTCTGTAACGCTCGTCCTTGTGGTGAGACTTTTTTTAAAATGTTTTTAAGAAATGACGACGGGAATTAGCATTCGTTTTAAAACTTTTTACTTCCATATCCAGAGTGCAATATTCTACGTTATAAAATAAAATATGCTTTGAGAATAAAAGAGGTTTACAGCAAAAAACATCAATCTTAAAAATAAAAAAGGCCTCTCATATAATTAAAACTCTCATGCCTAAACTTTCGTGCTTTTTCCCTTGGGCCGTGTCTATCCTAACGCGTTCTGCTCATTAGTTCCTATGGAGGAAGGGTATACATAAAAACTAAAATGAGTCGAATACTCAATAAGCATTATTTCATATAGTTAAAATATACTAACATAGGTTTTCAGTCATGCATTCATCATTCTATACGTACTATACGTACATAAGGCATACATTCACTTTAAAAACATCACTTGGTAGGGTTTTTCTTAAAAAGGATTCTCTTTTCGTAAAACATTTTTCCCGTCAGTACCTTCATTTCTTAAAGAGTTCAATGCATTCATGCCTTCTTTTGTATCACTTTCCTTTGGTTGGTACACACAGTTATGTCACGTGTGTTGGGGTCAGCGATTTTCCTTTGGACTTGGATTTCTCCCATTGCCATAGGTTGGAAACCCCTTTCAGTCAGGTGGCAGCACTGGTTGCACTACCAGTACTACTTACTCGGCATTGCAATCTGCCCAGTCCTTTGGTACTCTTTCATTCAGTCATGACTGTTATATATTTTCATACATTAAGAAGTTCATTTCCTTTCTTTCATTCAGTCCTTTTCATTTATCAGTCCATTTATGGAAAACATCATTTAAAAGTATGAGCTTAAACATCATCTTTCATGGCATCAATAAAGCATCAATTCATAGGGACATTTTAAAACACTTTATTTGCATCATTTAAAGCATCACTGAAAGCATAAAGCATAAGCCTCACATCTCATTTCTTGAAAATACATACAATAGATACTGCGTATAGTCATCTATTCACATGCATATACTTAATACTTTGGTTGCATAAAAATGGGCTACCAAGAAAGGTCATACATACATATACCTTTAAACATTTAGCATGCTTTTCATAAAATATCATTTCCTTTCATTTCGTAAAACATCGTAAAGAGAAACAATTCATTTTCCATATCATATCATTTAGAAAACTCTAGAAGAGTATGAACATAATACTTACTTGGACTCTATGCTATACTCATTTCATGCAGTCCATTCATGTGCATATCAGATGGTAACCTACATGCATACACATAACCTTAACGTTATTCTCTATCTAGTGCATAAGCAACTAAACTTAGCATAGAACTACACTTCACTTGAAACACTCTCCTTCTATCCCGTGCTCTCACGTATCCCTTACTAAGCTAAAACCTTCGAGATCTACTTATGGTCACTATCTCTTCTAAACTCAAGGTCTTACCTTGAGTGCTCATCCACTAAAGTGAACCTCCACGATTCACCTTAGGGTTAAGACACCAAGACCTTTGTCTTACTCTTCCTATTGACCACATTCCGCGCATGATTTCGATCGACTAAGTCATGCATCCCAATCCTAGACAATACACCCGTCACTACCTTCATGCATCTTAGCTCACACTAAATCCTCATTCATATCCATACAAGCCACACAGTTTTAAGCCAACTCCGAGGCTTAAGCACCGTGTAACTATGCTTAGGACAGATTACCCATTACACATGGTAAATCCGTTCGGCACATGTGCCTAACCAGATTACACGTACCCTACCTCCTTATCACCTAAGAGCAACATATAACATACCTGCTTGTGTAAACAAGCCCATACTCCGATACCAACCTTCTCTTAACTAGGCTAGCATAACTCTTCATGCTACCTATCCCTATTGACAGTTCATCCCAACACTTGACACGACAAGACTCCATTCATAACTATAGCTCAAGACTACTCTCAAGTTACATCGTGACCTTGTCACGTCATCTGACATCCAGCTACATCATTCCTACGCCAACTCTTAACACATTATGAGTATGGTCCCTCACGTACTCTAGTCACATCGTAACATTTTGTCACGTTCCCGCTACGTCATTCTTACACAAACTCCTCACTCATTACAAGCACTACTTCTTGTTTAACCATGTCACTTCATGACATTCCCCCATCATTCTTTTGCTGCGCTACTCTTACACTATCTGTCACTTCACACAAACTCTTAGCCATAAGTTGACTACATGGTGACACCTGTCACCTCAGACTACATGCCACATCACAACTACTTCAAGACACCGTTCCACAGTTCCCGACACTACTCATCACGCTCTACGCTCATCAACTATGCAATCATCCTTATCTTCGTGATACGTTACACGGTGTATCATTTCACCTCTTGGAGTACACTCCACATGTACTCCTTTCACATACGCTATGCCACATCACCACTACGGCATACACACCATATGGTGCATCACTCTATCACATGGAGTACACTCCACGTGTACTCCCTTCACACACACTATGCCACATCACCACTACTGCATACATGCCGTATGGTGCATCACTCCATCACATAGAGTACACTCCACATGTACTCTTCCTAATCCACACAACGTCATGTCGTCATTACATTACACTACACAGTTACACCCAACACTTCACTACACAGCGAACTCCACAATCAACCAACTAACGTTTAACATAAATAATGAGGGATAGAGGGTTATACCATCATCGGGATTGACTCGTGTGTTGTTTGCTGACCATCATGGTCGATGACGTCAGAGGGGTCATACGTGGCGACTAAATCGCGTACGGTGGCTATCCACTTCCACCATGTAAAGTGGCAGTTTGGGCTTAAGGCTAGGCTAGGGGAGGTCAAGGGAGGCTGAGGGTGGTTCATGGTGGCTGGGGTGGCAGAACACGGCAGAGCCGTGGGTTTTCAAGGGGAATTTGTGGGTCTCACGGCATGGAAATGAAGGGGGAACTCAACTGGTTGTTGGTTGGCCATGGAGGGCTTGAGAGAGGTATGGTGGAGCTGCGGTGGCGAGGTGGAGGCGGCATGGTGGCTGAAGGGTGGCAGATCTAAGCCAAAGAGTGGAGAGGAGCCGTGGGAGAGTGAGAGAGCGTGCGGGAGGAGGGAGGCTCGGCTGGGAATGGGGGTGGCTAGGGAAGGTTGCTAGTGAGGGAGGAGGCTTCTGGTGGTAGTGCGGTGGCCGTGGGAGGTGGAGCTCGGTCGTGGGTGTGGTGAACCTGTGTGTTGGAGGAGCTACGGTGGCTGGGTTCGGTAAAGGGTGGCCAAGAAAGACTTGTGGTGGTGCTCGGTGGTGGTCGTGGCTGACGACTGCAGCGCTAGGAGGGAGATACCTTGCAGGTAAACCCATTTTGGGTTGCTCGCATGCAGGAGAGGGAAGGGTTTCGATGGTGGGGGATGCTTGCTGGCGTGAGGGGAGGCCGTTGGTGGCGGCGGTGAGGCTGGGTGACATACGGCGGTGCTGGGCTGAGCTGAAGGAGATTCGGCTAGGGGGAGGGGGTGGCGTACGTGTGAGCTGAGGGAAAGGGAGGAGAGAGAGGGAAAGAGAGGAAATGGGGAAAAGGCTAAGGGCCATAGGGTTTTAATCTCAACCCTTCATCTTGGGGTCTTCAAATCGATCTAACAGTGGGGAATTAAAATACTGATTTAACTTAAAACACTGAGGGGAATTAAGATAGAATATTATTTCAACTAAACTTTAGTTTATAAAATAATATTTTTTCATCATTAATAAAATGAGGAAGTTTTGCTTAATATCTTTAAGAGAATATAACCATATAATTACTTAGAATTTTTAACATAATTTAAATCTCATAATATTTTAAATAATTGAAATCATTTTAATAAAAATAATTTTCTACAATTATAATATTTTTGGAGCTCGTTTGTGTTTTCCAAAAGAACTCCGAAAATCATGGGACCGTAACCAAAATAAATCTTGTCCACAAAATAGATAATCATTTCCTTCGAAAGGAAAGAACTTAGGGTCCCATAGGGCTTGTCCTACTTGGCCCTTCCTTGACTCAAAATCTTCCTCAGCTGCTCAAACAATTTCATGATCTCCGCTAGAAACTGGTCAACTGCCTCCAGCCTATCTAAGGCGGATGGCTCCGAGGGACCCTCAGGGTGTTTCGAGGCCTCCTTGACTGTCTTGGGAGTCGGTCTCTTGCGCTTTCCCATCGGAATTTTCTAAACTTGTTACAACTTCTAGCATTCCGAGTGGGGAATGGTAGTAGAAACTACTATAATGAGATTTTAAGAAATCTCAGCAAGTAAGCAAACAACATACCACAAATTTCATAAGCATATAAAAGTAAACACAAACAAATGCATGGACATGTACATATGACATACAACTTTGACTTGTGCATCATAGACTTCTCTCACAAAAATAACATTTTTCATCTTTTAAGCTCTTATCACATGTTCATATCATTTGAGCTTAGGTTCTTGTTAATATCATAACATATCATGTCAATTCATATCATGTCAGAACATATCATATTGAGAACGAGTCTCATCATTCCTTGTCCTTTCATTCATATCATAGCATATCATGGCATAACAAATCATGTCATTTCATATCATATCATGTCATAAAACTCAAATGCCTTGTTCATATCATATTATTCACATATGTGGATACCTCACGGCTCCCCTAAGCACCGTGTGTTCACCTCTAGTTACTGCATTAACCAACGATTCACTTGATTGAGGTGACTACGTCATAAACATAAACATATTCTTTACAACAGTTTGCATATTTTGCATTCACCGTAATATGCACCCACTAGCTTTAAGTGCAACTCCACTCCGGTATCCTTCCATAGGAACCATTCAAGGTCCGTCGACTGTACTTCGTTGACCCAGGGGTTTCCACTCGACTTTAGACACTCCGGAGTGGACAGGGAGTTCTACTAGGGCATTTTTTTGTCCTAGCATTTGGGGTCGTTATAAAACATCTTTCACTCTTTCTTTTAGAAACATGGACCCAAATGCATGAGACATGTAACGTGGACTCATGACAAAACATAACACTTATTCATGCAACTTCTAAAGCGGAAAAACATAGCTCATTCCATAGCATGCATCTCATGTCATAGCTTGAAAATATTAGAACATATAAACAAAGATCATTTCGTGCAAACATACTTGATTCTTTCATCAATACATCAAAACAAAATTTTTATCACCCAAAAGATGGTCATGGCCGGTTCATCTAGGCCTTTCAAGTTATGTATTTTCATCATTCCAACTCATAACATCATGCCTCTATTTAATCTTATATCCAAACAAACATGCAAACCAATAAACATGACAAAACTGAAACTAACATGTATTATATTGGAGACTTAGCTTAATCATATTTCACAAGACATTGCATCTCTTCATTTTTAGACATAGTCGAAACTTGCATCATAGATATACTAGATTTAAGCAACAACTTCATGCACTAATACATAAGGGTCGAATACATCATCATGAAATATCAAGCTTCAAATCACAATTTCATACAAGTATTCATAACATCACATAAGCCGATTAATAAGCATGGAATAATAGCAATAGTCAAACAATTAATCACACAAAAGTTTCAAGCAAATAATCAAACAAGAGTTCACATATATATACGAATAATATCAAAGATAGGTTGAAAGTTTACTTACAAAAGTCCAACGATAATACTAGCAAAATCTGAAAATATAGTGTAGTATATTAGAAATCAATCTCACAAAAACCCTAGATTCCGAAAATGTGAGTGAATGTGAGTATAGTGACATTTTCAAAAATCATTTTCTCACGTTAAAAACCCTAGGGCCGAAACCTTTGAAGATCATAAACCCTAGTTTTTCCTTTGAGTTAAAAACTGAACTTTTGTTACCCTAGTTTCGGGTTCATGTGTTCAAAACACCAAGAACGTTTCGGTCTCCGTCTTCCATGAAGAGAAAACCCTAGTTTCTAGAGTGAGAATAGGTGGTTGTGTGAGAAAAACCCTAAATTTGAAAATACTAGATGAGTTCTTCCCTTGGCCATGTGTGATCATCAAGAAAAGAAGTGAAGTGATTCTTACCTTCAAGTATAGAGCTCTTACTCGAAAAATGGTGAGTGGTTTCTTTGTGATACACAAACATGGTGGTGTTTGACGAGAGAGAGAGTATGGGAAAGTGGAGACTAGAGAGAGAAAAGGTGGTAGCCAAAATACACTAGGAGAAACAAGAAACTTTTTGCGAAAAGGGCTCCCCATTTTAGGCTCCTTCCTTATATTGTCCCTATAGGTTTTTCACCAACCAATGCATGCAAGACAAGTGACATCCCCCTTTTTTCCTCAAGATGTGACTTGCATGGGGAAGACCAATGGGTGTTGTCATGTCTCTCTTTCTCCCCAAACTAAAACCTTACTTGCTTTCATTCTCCATTTTGCCCTTCCACCTATGTCTAAGTTTAATGCACCAAGAGGTTAAAAGGTAATTTCCTCAAAAATCTAATCTTCCAAAGCACTCTTCTAGTGTGCATAGTTGACAAGTGGCGCAAGGGTGTGTGCGCTCTTGGGCTTGCCAAAATTCCTATGTCACTTGAGGTGACTTTGTGTCATTCCCTAGGTACTTTTGCTTTTTGATTTTTACTTCTCTCCCCTTGTAGTTGTCGGTCACATGCCATTTTCTTTCTCAAAAAGTCTTCTAGAGCATGCCTTTTTGCCTCCCCTAGTATGATGCATTCTTGGAACTCACAAAATAACTTTTTGTCTTAGCTTGACATGAGTCCATGGGGACTTGTGCTTGCAAAAGTGGTGCCTACACCTCCAAAAACTGAAACCTTAGTTTCTATTTCTTACTTCTTCCACTTTTTACCTCTAGATCTAATGCATGGTTGACAAGTGCCAACTTGACCTTTTTTTCAAAAGACCAAAAACTCATTCCATTGCCAAGTGGCGCCTTCCCCTTGTTCCATGGCCTAACTTGGGCCTCTCCAAAGCAAACACTCTTCATGGGCCTATTCCCTTGGGCCAAGTCTCTCTACTTCCTTTGAAATCTAACAAGGCTTGATCTAAGAGATCCTATACCATAAAAGAAAAGAAATTAGCCTAAGGGTCTCTTCCACACTTAACCAAAAATCGAAAGACACATCATCATCCATACAAAATGTAAATATGATTCCTTACAAAAATTCGGGATGTCACATTAAGCAATATGAAAAGTTTGTTAATCGAAGGATCTTAGCGGAATAAGGCCTTGGCAGTAGTTCAAGAGATGATTCCCTTGAAAGACGAAAAGATCAAATAGTGTTAGTTGAAGGATAGTGGACTTATGAGCATTTAGCAGAAGGTCATAAAGTCTGAAGGATCATTGCATTCTGGAATTCGAAATAATTGGATGTTGTGTTATAAAGAAAGGAAGGTTATTCCAACAGACCTCTAAATAAAGGAGAGGATACTGAAAGAAGCACAATATGCCTTACACTGCACATCCCGACAGTACCAAGATGTACCGAGACTTGAAATGACACTTTTGGTGGAACGAAATGAAAAGAGAGGTGGCAGATCATGTTAATAGGTGTTCTGTGTGTCAATTGGTGAAGGCAAAACATCAGAGACTAGCAGAAGTTCTACAACCATTAACAATTCTAGAATGGAAATGGGAGGACGTTTCCATGGATTTCGTAATTGGATTGCCAAGGACATCTGCAGGAAGGAATTCCATATGGGTTATTGTAGATAGATTGATGAAAAGTGCACACTTTTTGCTCATCATCAAAACTGAATCTGTAACACCTCACCTAACTAACCATTAGCATTAAGTTTTAAACGCTCTAGATTAAGCTTATGATTTTGGGCTTTAAATATTTTTTTTATATATTATTTTGTTTGATTATTTACTTACTTCAATGTCAATAGTGAGATTAGTTTAGACCTTGGCACTCAGTATCATTAAGCAAAGGGTTAGAGAAGCAAGCCCATTAGTGATTCTAGTAAAGCCTTTAGGACCTTAGAACATTCATGGGCCAAGCCTTAAACCAAGCCCTTAGGGAATTCAAGACTTAAAAGCTAGCCTTGGCCCAAGTGTGAGGAAGGCTTAAGGCCTTTGGGCCAAACTTGGTGTAGAATTGACCCATGACCCAATTAGGTGAAGACATGCCCTTTCAAGCCCATCTTAGTGGATCTTGAGATCTCTATTTGACCTTCAAAAGTCTAAAAATTTCAACCCTTCACCACTGCTTACTCCCACCAATCCCCTTGAACCAAGGCCAACATCCCCCCCCCCTTTGGCTGCTTATAAAAGACTCATTTACCCCCTCATTTCCACCATACCTCATCTCCACCTCCCCCTTGAGTATAGAGAGCAATCTTCCCCCTTAATCTTGTAAGTTTGAGTGTTCTTGGAAGTTCTTGTGAGTTCTTGAGCTAAGAGCTTAAGTGGGCTACGGAACTTGTAAGTTTTCTTGCCTTTGATCTTAGTTTACATGTCAAGCTTTGTTTTAAGTGTTGGAATGAATTTTGGTTGAGTTTAGAAAATGTTACCATGCTTCATGCAAAATTGGGTTCATCAAGGATGTTTAAAATGTTTAAATGGCTTTAAGTGGAAATTTAGCTATGACATGTCTTAAGTATGTTTTGATATGATTTATTAATGTATTAGAATGATTATGGAAGGTTTTATTTTTTAAATGCCATGATAAGTTTTAATTCTATCTTGTTTTGATCATCAAAGCATGCCTAGGTTTTAGTAAGTTTGTGATTAAGGCATGAAGCTTGATTTGTCCCACCTAGGCTTGATAATTAAGCATATTGGAACCTTCTGATTGGGATAAGAATAAAATTTTCATGATTTGGATGAATTTTGAAAGCATACCTTAATGATTTGCACTAAGAATATCAAACTTGATTAATGGAAGATTATTGAAGATTAAGGTTCTTAGCCATAATTAAGTGTTAGGATGAACTTAATTATCCAAGAATTAGCCTTTATCATATCATTAAAGACTTTAGTAATTGTTTATGATTAAAGAAAGTTGCTTAAGCATGCGTTCATAGGGATTAATTGTTGGAAACACTTAAAGGCATCAACTAGAGTGCATGCCACGGGTTGAGAGTATTTGAGCTAGTTCCACTTTAAATTTTACAATTCTAAGAGTTTAGATGATTTTAGAATATCAAAAATAGGAGGTCTATGACGTTTGGTTAATTTTGGAGTTTGTTTGCAATTAGTGAGAAATTAGGGAATTAATGACAACTCTTGAAAGTCTAGGGGTATTTTTGGTAAATACCTATTATTGAAGCATTTGTTTATGAACCTCATCCATAGTAGAATTAATCCTAACTTAGTACGAATTTGATTTTAGCTGCTACGATGTTTTTTTTTTATTACTCAAGAAGTTTGTAAGTTGGCCTCTAACTTACACCTTGATAACTTATTTATGAATTATTGATAAATGTTTTATTCATGTCATAATAGTCATTTTGACCATAAAATATCATGTTATATGATTCATTGAGTGTGTACTTACATGACATGTGATATTTCTCACCATTTTTGTATATTGCATCTATAAATGTCATTTGCACGTGTCATGAAATACTTTTTCAACTTGGCATGAAAAATATTTTTGGCACTACCCGAAAAGTTAGGATGGGAAATTATACTAGTGGAACTCCTCTATCCACTCTGGAGTGTTTAAGAATGGAATGGTAACTCCTAGGCTGACGAAGAACAGTCAACGGGCTTCGAATGAGTTCTTTTTAAAGAATGTCGAAACGAAATCAAATTTTAATGACACATAAGGCTAGTGGGTGTACATGTTATGATGTTATGTTATATTACTAATGCATTGAGAACGAATCTACAATCAATGTAATCTCAACATGAGTTGTACTACGGTCACCGACAGGTACTCACAGTGCATATGAGGAAGTGTTGTAATGCCCGTCTTTGTGGTGTGACTTTTTACAAAATCATTTTAGAAAAGATGACGGGAATTACCATTCGATTTAAAATTTTTTGCATCTATACCTAGGGTGCAAGACTCTACATTATAAAATAAAATGTGGTTTGAGAATAAAAGAGGTTTACAGTGTAATCATCAATTTTAACAATAAAAGGCCTCTCCTACATTCAAACGCTCATGCCTAGACTTTCGTACTCTTCCCCATGGGTCGTGTCCGTCCTGACGTGTACTTCTCATTCAGTTCCTGTGGGGGGAGGGGCATACATAAAAACTAAAATGAGTCGATAACTCGTAAGCTTTACTTCATACAGTTAAAATATAACAACATAGATTTTCATTTATGCATTCATCATTCGTACATACTATACGTACATGCGTACATATGCATACGTGCGTTCGTTTGAAAAATCACTGGACGGGATTTTTTCTTTTAAAATGGGCTTTCTTTTCATAAAATGTTTCTCCCGTCAGTCCCTTTATTTCTTCATGAATTCGGTGCATTCATGCGTTCATGCATTCATACGTTCTTTCTTATTACTTTCATTGGCCGGTACATACTGTTACGCCTCTTGTGTTGGGGTTAGCGGTCTTCCTTTGGACATGGACTCCGCCCGTGGCCACGGGTTGGGAATCCCTTTTCAGTCAGGTGGCAGCACTAGGTGCACTACCAGTACTACTTACCCGGCATTGCAATTTGCTCATTCATTGGTACCCTTTCCATTCATTCATATGGCTGTTATGTATTTTCATACATTTTATGCTTTCATGCCTTTCTTTGCTTTTCATTCATTCATTCATGTCAGCTCTAAAGAGCTGAAGCTTTCATTCTTTTCTTTTCTTTTATTTAACAGTCCTTTCATGAGAAAACATTCATTTTCATGAGAAAACATCATTTCATGAGAAAAACATCGTTTGGGGCATAAGCCCGAAAATCGTCTTTCATGCCATGCATTTTCGTGGAAGATACATACAATATATACCGTGTATAGTCATCCATTCACATGTGTAAATTAATACTTTTGGTGCGTAAAAAGGGGCTGCTAAGGAGGGGTCGTACATACTTATACCTTTGAACACTAAGCATGCTTTCGTAAAAACATCGTTTTGTAAGGCATCGTAAAGAAAAGTATTTTGTTTTCCTTTTCATATATTTTAGAAGGCTCTAGAAAAGTATGAACGCAATACTTACCTGGACTCCATGCTACTTTCATATCATGCAGTCCATTGATATGCATGTCAGATGACAACCTACATGCATACACATAATCTTGACGTCATTTTCTATCTAATGCATAAGCAACTTAAACTATAATTAGAACTGCACTTCACTTGGAACGCTCTCCTTCTATCCCATACTTTTACGTGCTCTTTACTATGCTAACACCTTCGGAGACCACTTACGGTCACTATCTCTTCACAATTCGACGTTCTTGCCTCAAGTGCTCATCACTAAAGTGAACCTATGATTCACCTTAGGATTAAGATACTAAGACATTCGTCTTCCTTTTCTTGTTAACCACATTCCGACGCATGATTCTGACCGACGGAATCACGCATCTCAATCCTAACAATACACCCGTCACTACCTTCATGCACCTTACCCACACTAAATCCTCATTCCCATCCATACAAGCCACACTGGTCTAAGCCAACTCTGAGGCTTGAGTACCATGTAACTATGTTTAAGACAGATTACTCATTACATATGGTGCATCCGTCTGGCACATGTGTCTAACCAGATTACACACGTACCTTACCCCCTTATCACTTAAGACCAACATATAACACGTTGATCACCTGTTTGTGTAACAAGTACCATACTCCGATACCAACCTTCTCTTATGTAACACCCCGTATTTTAGTGTATTTTTATTGAATGATTATTTTTATTAATTCAAAAATTTATTCTCTTGTTTTAAAATTATCGGATATTTTAAATGGTTTATTTTATGATCTTTAAATTGTGAAAATTAATTTCTTATGTTTTCTTAATATTTATTATTGTGATGCATTTAAATTGTTCTTTATTTTAAATTAATTGATTGTTGGATTTAATTATTTTATTTTCATTGTATCATTACATTTAAATTATTTTATTGTAGTTGTTGTTTTGAAATCGTTTCCGTTGGATCATTTTTGTGACCCAAGATGTGAGGACTGAACCTCATTTCTTTTCCTCCATTTTCTCTTTCCTCTCTTTTTTCTTTTTTTCTTTTCCTTTCTTTCTTTTTTTTCTTTGTTCCCCTGCTTCCCGAACTCGCATGTCCCTCTCTCTCTCTCATCCCGTGCGTTTTTCTCCTCCACCCCTCCCGCCGGTCATCATCCCCCACCAAGCTCAGCCCCTATCTCGCCGGCGTTCTCCTCCACGCACGGCTTGAAGCCGCGGTGTTCCTTGAGCCCGCGCGCCACCTCTGGCCACCATTTCTTCACCACTTCATCATCGACCTCCCAGCTACCCAATGCACTCAACCCCAGCTCCGATCTGTCACCAGTGAAGCACAACCAACCCCATTTCCGATTTGGGTATTTTTGGTCTTCAATCACCCTTTGCGCCGCCACCCACGGCAAACCACTACCACCACTACCACCACTAGTTTTATCGACATCCCTAAGCCCTACCCTATCAATTTTGGGTCTTGGATTGTCTCCGTTCAAAAGTGAGTTTTTGAGATCCACGGCCACAGTGTATTTTACACTGTTATGTTGTTGTGTCGCCACCTTTTGCACCTCCATGATTCTTCGAAAATTACTACATAGCACTGTAAGTATTTTTCCAAATAACTATCATGATTTAAATATATTTTTACAATAACTCATATTGTTGTGATCTGGTTGGTTATATGCCGGACTGAGTCCGAGGAATACTGGGGTCGGATGGATTGTGGACGGAGTTGTTGTGTGTTTGGTTTGCATTGTGAGTTGTTGGTTGTTGGTTGTTGGTTATGGTGTTGTTCATGTACATGGCATATTGCACTCATGATCATGTTTGTAAAGGAAACTGGGTTTTCGCGTACATGCATTCATGTTCATGTGTTTCATGAAAACTGGGTTTTCATGTGTTAAAGGATTTTGGGTGCGTGTGTATCACGACCCCAAGTCGAGATGGGGTATTATCTCGGTGGAGCTCCTCTGGTCACTCGGGAGCGAAATATACTGAGTGACGTCCCCTGAGTTGTTGCTGGGCGACAACGGGATCGGACAAGATGGTCTCATGCCAACTCCGTGGCCCCTCTGCTGGCGGGGGCTAGAGGATGTTTGGCCACGAATGCGCTGGGTGCCGAACTGGGCATCGCTCGTTGCGTAGTGGGTGCTTGGCCACGAACGCGCTGGGCGCGAAACTGAGCATCGCTACGAAGCTAGGACGTGTGGATGATCCCTAAGGGAGATCATGGTGTATATGGTTAATGGATTGATGGGCTGTATTCTAGGAAAATAACGTGTGTTGAATAAAATAATTTTATGTGATTCATTTTCTGGGAAAATGAGGTTTTATTGATTTGGGTCATTTTCTTGAAAAATGACGGATTATTATTTTTGGGCCAAAATGGGATTTTGACAGGTGTTGGAAAATATCTATTTTTGGAGAAAATGATATTTTGTATTTGATGCATATTTCATCATATGCATGCATGTTGGTTGCATCAATATGTTCTTATCCCGAGAGTTGTTTGGTTTATACTTACCTGTGGTACCATTTTATGGTATCGTAGATTTTGATGCAGATGAGGATGACAAGCCTTAGCTTGGCTCCATTGGCGGAGTAATCTGGGATTGCTCCTGTTTATCGAGATTCATTTTTATCAATTATTTATGTATTGCATTTGTAATATATTTGGGATGACTGTATAACTTTTTAAGGATAATTTGTTTTGAATATTTGTATTTAAAATTTTGGTACTTAGTTGACTATTATAATATCCGCTGCGACTTTTATTGTGCACCTTTGCATGTTGCACACACTTGAGCACATTTCGTTGGGATGCGTGATCGTGTTGTCATCATCTCGACATCACGATTCCCGTATTTTTTTGTACGTGGGAGTCGGGGCGTCACATCTTAACCAGGCTAGCATGACTCCTCATGCTACCCGTCCCTTTTGACAGTTCATCCCAACACTTAACACGACAAGATTCCGTTCATAACCACGCCTTATGTCACGTCATATAACTCGAGACTACTCCCAAGCTACACCGTGACCTTTTCACATCACCTGACATCCCACTATTCCATTCTTACGCCAACTCCTAACTCATCACGAGTACAGTTCCTCACGTACTCCTATCACATCGTGACATCTCGTCACGATTGTGCTGCGCCATTCCTACGCTAACTCCTCACCTATCATAAGCACGATTGCTGGTAACCATATCACTTCGCGACATTCCCAGTCATGCTTCTGCTGCACACTCCTACACTTGTTCTATTACTTCACTCGTACTCCCAGCCATAAGTTAATTACGGTGACACCTGTCACCTCAGACTACAGGCTACACCATAATTACTTTAGGACACTGTTCCACAGTTCTCGACACTACTCATCACGCTCTACGCCCATCGACATGCAATCATCCTTATCTCTGCGACATGCCATACGGTGTGTCGCTGCACCTCTTGGAGTACACTCCACATGTACTCCTTCTCACACGCTACGCCACATCACCACTATGGCATACACGCCATATGGTGCATCACTCCATCACATGGAGTACACTTCGTGTGTACTCCCTTCATACACACTACGCCACACACAGAGTACACTCAGCATGTACTCTTCCCACTCCACATGCCACGTCACCAATACAACACATACTCCACAACCACTCTTCATAACACAGTTCCTAACTACATTCCACACTTCACTACACAGTACATCACAACACAGCGAACTCCATAAATACTAATAGCACAATCCACAACCTAATCAACTAATTAACATCTAACATAAATAACGAGGGATAGAGGGTTATACCATCGACGAGATAACCCGTGCGTTGCTCATTGACCGTCACAATCGATGATGTCGGAAGGGTCGTACGTGGCGGCTAACCCACGTACGGTGGCTATTTGGGCGTTTGGATAGCTAAGTGTGGTCTTCGAAGGGCTCATGGTGGCCTTGTGATGGTGGCAAGGAGCGTAACATGGCGGATCTAGCCGTGTACAGTAACGGTCAGCCACGTGTAGGGTACCTCTTGGATAAAGTTTGGGTGTGAGGATACCATTGCCTTAGAGCTAATCAGTAGTATATATGTTGGCTTATGTAGGATTTGACGGAATAAGTCAAACCTTCTTCACCTTGAAAGCTTGAAGTGTGGTCACCTGCATTATCTGCTCTTAAGTCTTATCGACATGAATCTTCCCAAATACTCGAACCTCCCTACACTCACTCATATGTTGGCTTATCCTCACACCCATTGCCTTTGAGTGTGAGGATACCATTGCCTAAGAGCTGATCGGTAGTATATATGTTGGCTTATGCAGGATTTGATGGAATAATTCAAACCTTCTTCACCCCGAAAGCTTGAAGTGCGGTCACCTGCAGTATCTGCTCTTAAGTGTTATCGACATGAATCTTCCCAAATACTCGAACCTTCCTACACTCACCCATACTTATTACACTCTCGAAAGGGTCCTTCCATGAATTCTTTGCACAATGGTCATTATGGCATGACTTTACTTGTTTTTAACTCGTGGTCCATTTCTTAAATATTTGAAATTCTTTGCACAAGCCTAGGTCATCCTTGAATTTCTTTTGGGAAATGACATGAAGGAAAACCACTACCTTTGTAAACTTTTTAATTTTATTCTTTTGGAGTTGGACTTTGAGGAAAATTTTACTATTTTATTTCTGTCTATTCACTTTTCTACTTATCTTGTTAATTCAACCTTTTTGTCAAAGTTGATGAAATCTTTTGGCAATTTAGTGTTTTGACAAGAAATTTGAAACTATTTTAACAAAATGTTGGAATTTTGTTCTCTTTATATATTTTCATTGGAAGGACCAACCTTGAACCCAACTACTTCATTGTGATCCTTTTTCCCCATACCCATTGCAAACCATATTGTTCCTTAGTCACCTGGCGAAGCAAAACTTTTTTGACAAATTTTGACTTCATTGGTTGGATCGATTTTCTTTCACCGTTGGGAGACCTTAGAGTAAAACCTAACCTTCACTTCATCATGTTAGACTTTTGTTCGCTTTATTTTGACTACCTAACCTTATGAACTGCTTGGGCTTGATTTAGTGTATGAGTTTCTAAGTTCTTAGACCACTTCAAGGAAACTATTGGAAATGATGCTCTAGGTAGACTCTTGTAGGTGTTGAATCTTCACCGATTAATATGTTGATATTGTTTTCGGCATTTGGAATGCTTAGGTCGATTAGTAGTAGAGTGCTATATTCGATCACATGTGCATTTTCATGGAGTATTGGTTTTGATTAAGGATGTAAGCGGTTGACTCATAATGTTTGTGAGTGCATATGAATTTTGTAGAGTAGGGTTCTTTGTCTCATTTATGCATGGAAGAAGTTGCTTGGGTAGGTGTTGAAGATGATTCAATGCAGTAATGTTAAATTCAATAGATCTTAGACTTAGGCTTTTTGGTGAGGTGATCTGAGTGCGTAGCTGAAGTGTGACACTTAGTGAAATGATAGTTGACAGTAATTTTTTGATTATCTTCAGGAATCAGTTGTGACTTGTGGTCACATAAGGATTTAAAATTTGAGGCTATGCTTTCCTTGGGAGATTGAGCATTCAGTTTGGAAATTTGGATAGTGATGGTTAACTTGAGAAGAGACTGATAGGTCACCAAAGTGTGGTGTACAATAAAAGCTTGGAAGTTGAAGCTTAGGCATAAATAGTGGATAGCATAACCTAATTTATGAGGTATTCCAGCATTCAGATTCATGGGTGTAGTAGAGTAGTTTCAAGTTGAGTGGAGATTTTGAACTGCATGGCTTGTGGTGAGGTTTTAGACGTGATATACTATTGGAGGTGGAGGCAAAGATTATTAACTTGATGAGCCCTTTCGAAGTAGCTCTAGTTAGCTAAGCAATTTTGGGGACGAAATTTCATTTAAGGGGGGAGGATGTGAGACCCCAAAAATTAGGGTGTTTTAATTTATTTATTAGTATTATTATTGTTTATTTTATTTTATTTTATTTTTCAGGATTAATCTCCACCGTTAGATTAATCTAAGGACCCTTAGATGGATGCTTGGGATTAAATCCCCAAGAGAAACCCTAATTCCCCCATTTCTCACTTTCCCTCTCTCTCCTCCCTCTCCCTTCAGCTTAGCCGACACCTCCCTCCTCCTTCACTGACTCTCTTCTTTTCTTTAGCCCAGCCTCACCACTGCAATCTAGCCACCACCATTGCACCAGCAGTCTTCCCTCTCATTGATGACCACCTCCTTGCCAAACCCACCCACAACACAGCTCCCTCCCTTCCCCTTTCCCTCTGCTTCTTGCATGGGTTCCCTCCTTCGGCACAAGCAGCACAGCCATCGCAACCAATGGCCGCCACCACACCCATTGGCGACCCTCCCTTCTACCGAACCTAGCCATTCACCTCCCCGATCTGTCCCTCACGTAGCCCACTCTCTCACACGGTTTCCCTAGATCGCGGCCCAGATCTGCTACCAATAGCCGTGAATTTCCGCCCACATGCACCCCGGACCTCCACCCATTGGCCATACCTTCCTTCTTAAGCCACGCCGATCTCTCCTTCCCTCTCACGCTCTCTCTCCCTCTTAGGTCTCCACTGTGCATGACTAGATCTACCGCCTTGCTCCATCTGCCAGCCACCACCCATGCTGCTAGGGGTGTAACCGGTCCGGTCCGGTCCGGTTTTAGATAAAATCTAGGACCAAATCGGTATGTGCCGGTTTTGTATTTTTCAAAACCAATTACGCACCGGTTGCCCTCCTAAACCAGTACTTCCAGTTTTATCCATTTCCGGTCCGGTTTTCTAGTTTTTTTAAAATGTAAGTTTCACAATTTGTCATTAAAAATTTGTTTATAAAAAAAAAAAAACTGATTTAAAAAAATATGTTTTATACTTTTATTAATATATTAGACTATATAAGAGTATTAATATTAGACTATTGGTATAGTAATAAGTTATATATTAGTATTAGTTATAAACTATATATTTAATATTAGTATTAGTTATAAACTTTTAGTGATTTAGTATTACATTTTATGTAATAGTTTATAAATTATAATAAGAAATTATTTCATATATGAATAAAACTTATTCTCTATATAAAATAATACAAATATTATTTTTTATATATATTTTTTATCAACCGGTCCGGTCCGGTCCGAAAAATCTTAAAACCGGAATCGGACTAAAACCGGTCGGTTTTCACATTCTAAGAACCGGTCCTGGACCGGACTGGTTCAAAATCGGTAAAACAGGTCCTGTCCGGACCGGTTTTCCCGTTTGAATTTACACCCCTACACACTGCGACTTCGCACCCCATCGGTAAGCATCTACCATTTTTCCTCTCCCTCGAATCCCCCTTCCCGTAGCCTTAGGAAGTCTTTCAACCCAGCACCGTCGTGAGCCTCCATCGTGAGCGGCATTTCAGTGGTCGCACAATCACCCATTAGCACCACAGATCGGACCTCCTTTTTTATAACAACCCACAAAAAGCACTCTGTCTCACCTGGATCTGTCGCTACCACCTTGCACCGCCACTACTCCACCACTTTTGCCGTCACCTTGATGAGCCAAAGCTGCCACGAGTTGTTTATTTTAGCTTCTATTTCTGTTTTGTTTATTTGCTAATAGTTTGGTGTCTGTCTACGTAGTGACGCACACATTCGTTCAATTGCAGGACTCCATAGACTGACGCACTCTTGATAATCCAGTTTTCTCATCCGCATCGTAAGTAACTCTCCAGTGCAACCCTTGAGTTCATGGATTTATTATTGTCGAGAGGATTTTAAGGTGAGAGGATTTTGAGACGATTTGAGGCGATTTTGAGGCAATTTTGTGGTTATGTTTTTTGGTAGTTCCATTTTTAACGAACTTTCCTTTTTTGTTCTATTTTTTTTGAATTTTACTTCTAGGGCTGCCTTGAGTAGACGTCCCTTGCCCCTCTAATGGCGGTGATGTCGGCGGGGAATGCCATAAATGGTCCTTCTTATGCCCAGGCATTGGTTAAATCGGGAGAATCCGTTGGCTTTAAAATTCCTATGCGTTTCCCAATGGATATTAACGGTGATCTGGGGTTTATTTTTACAGAACCTGAAATGGTGAAGGTGACAGAGGATTTCTGTTTCGCTCTCATCACGAAGTTTATGCGTACTCGTCCCTCTATCGATAAGATCCGTTTGGTAGTGGTTAAGACGTGGGGATTGACAGATATTCCTACAATTAGTTTTATGGACGATTTGCATGTGCTTATTCAGATGAAGAATGAACGGGATTTTGTGCATGGATGGGCACGTGACGGGAGATTGTTGGAGGGCTCTGTTTTTCGATTGTTCAAATGGACGAAAGATTTTGATTTTGCTAAAGAATCATTGTTGGTTCCTCAATGGATCTACTTACCAGGTTTGCCAATGCACCTATATCAAAAGGATTGTTTACAGATCCTAGCTACTCGATTTGGAAATTATCTTGGGACTGATAATGCTACCCTTAACAGAACTAGAGCATCGGGTGCTAGAATTTGTATAGAATTGGATTTATCAGTGGAACTAGTGTAGGGTTTTCCCATTGTTTTATCCCCATCGAAGATTATTTGGTAGAAGGTACGGTATGAAAAATCTGGATTCTTTTGTCACAAATGTTACCGTCAGGGACATACTTCTGTGGTCTGTAGGGTTGGTGAAAGACGAAAGGCTAATGGTCAAAGGAAGGAAAAATCGATCTAGCAACAGGTACTTAAACCTGGTAAGGGCGAGTCCTCGGAGGTTCAGACGGAACTGCCTATTACAGAGGATCCTAAACAAGTAGTTGTAGGGGAGGTGGAAAAGATATATGTGGTTGATGGCCAAGTGGTGCATGAGATGCAAGTTTCTGGGTAGATTGTGGTTTTACCGAATAATGCAGAGGATCCTAATCACTTACTTGGAGGGGAGGCAGAGAAGATATCTGGGCAGAATGTGGTTAACGGTCAGGTTGTACTGGATGTGCAAGAGAATGTGCAGCAGATTGTTCTGCAAAATTTTGTGCCAGTTGAGGTGCCGAAGGATGTGCTTGAGGCATCGAGTAAGGGTGTGATGGCGCAAGTTATGGTGCAGAATGGAGATTTGCATGAGGACGTGATGAGTAATGTTTAGTGCAATGAGGCGGAAGGTGAGGAGTTTAGGTGCAATGTTGTTCAATGCAATACTATTTTGCATGAAATAATGGTTAGTCCTGTTTTGATGTCCAATTCGGTGCGTCCGCATAGCATTGCTAGTCATGCAGAAGTAGCTATTTTGCCGCAGGATGAGCAAGCTCAGGGGGTTGCATTTGTACAAGATTATGTTTTTGATTGAGAGGAGGGGGAAATTTCGTCGGTGTTGGGGACTAGAGGCTACGATTTAGATGTGGAACAGAGTCATATTTCTGGAACACCAAAGGAGCTAGTAGGTAAGGCAGTGCGCAAATCACAATGGGTTTCCACCCGGTCTCAAAAGTTTAATTTATGAGTGAGTCCATTTTTTATTGGAACGTGTGGGGCTTAGGTCGGTCTAGAAAATGACTGAAGAGTTTAGTGACAAAGTATAGTGCTTCTCTGGTTGCGATCTTGGAACCGTTTGCAGAAGAGGTTCGTATGTCTGCACTTTGTAGTTTCCTTAATTTTCCTCATTGGTGTTCCAATGTGGTAGAGGGAGGGAAGCTTTGGATTTTTTGGAGAGATTCTGATATTTTTGAATTTTTATGCTGCTCGGCTCAATTGATTATGGGGTGGTTTAATCTAGATAACAAAAGAATTCTTGTTTCATTTGTTTATGCTAAATGTTCTCAAGTTGACAGAAGAGGTTTAAGGAGGGAACTCGCCGAGGTTTAGTTGGTGGAGCAACCTTGGGTTGTGGTGGGGGATTTTAATATCATTCGCAATGACTCGAAACGTATTGGCAGCAACCCTTGACCATTGGCTTCTATGGCAGAGTTTAAGGACTGCTTTGATTAGTGTGGCCTTGTTGATCTTTCCATTGGTGGGAATCATATGTCTTGGTGTAATGGGCTCAGGTTTCAGAATATGTGGTGCTCTCATGATGGTTTTTTGGCTTGTGTTGAAGAGGCATGGAACAGACTAGATTCGGCAACAGGTCTTTTGAAACTGGCTATACGCATCAAGAGAACCAAGTTGGCCTTATGAGCTTGGAATAAAAATACTTTCGGTAGAGTGGAGATTATTATTCAGGATCTGGAGGCGAGATTAGAAAATATTGAACGTCAACTTCAACTTGGGTACTCCTAGGATGTTGAAGCTGAATATTTAGTGACTAAAATTGAGATGCAATGTTGGAAGTAGAGAGAGGCAACATGCCTTAGTCAAATTGCTAAGAAGACTTGGTTAACTGAGGGGGATCAGAATACTCGTTTCTTTCACTCGTTTATAAACCAGCAGCGCAAGCAAGGATTTATTTCCCATATCGTGCTCCCGGATGGGAGGGTCTTAGAGAGGGTCGAGGCTGCACACCAAGGTGCCACTAATTATTTTCATAACTTCCTTACAGTGGGCACAAGGGTGGAGCTTGTAGATTTATCTCCATTAATTAGTTCAAAGATCTTGGACGTGGAAAATGAGATGCTTTGTATGATGCCGTCTGAGGAGGAAGTTAAAGATGCTATTAACTCCATTCCTAAGCATAGCAGTCCAAGCCCTGATGGTTTTGGTTCAACCTTCTATATTAAGTGCTGGGATATTATTAAAAATGATGTGATCGGGGCGGCATGTGAATTCTTTAGTAGGGTGCCATTGCCCAGGTTTTTTATCTACTCCTTTATTGTTCTTATTCCAAAAGTTCAGGATACAACGACTTTTGACAAATTTCGCCCTATAAGTCTATGCTCGGTGGCTTATAAGATTTTTCAAAAATCCTTGTTAAAAGAATGATGCGGATTATTCACAACTTGTTTCTTCCAAACAAGGTGCTTTTGTGCCCGATAGAAGCATTTTTTAAAATATCACACTTGCACAGGAAATGGTTCATTCTTTGAATCAGTAAGTTTTGGGTGGCAACGTGATGGTTAAAATTGATATGGCCATGGCCTATGATCGCGTTGATTGGGTTTTTTACTAGAGGTTTTAAAAGCCTTTGGTTTCTCCTCCGGTTTTTGTTGATTAGTTGGGGAATGTCTAAAATCGCCTTGCTTTTCAGTAATGATGAATGGTACTTTTAAAGGTTTCTTCCAACCTAATCGTGGTCTACGGCAAGGAGACCCTTTATATCCTTATTTATTCATCGTGATGGAAGAAGTTTTGACGCAGCTGCTTGAAAAGAATTTTGAAGAAGGTAGAATTGGCAGATAGGCGCTCCTTTGATTTCTCATTTATTATATGCAGATGATCTATTGATTTTTGTGAATGAGATACTTAGTGTTTATGAAAGTTGGTCTGGGCAGTTAATTAGCAAAGAAAAATATGCTCTTTTTCCATCCAAGCACATCTCTTTTTCTCGGATTTGTGTTACTGAGACTTACTTGTAACGCCCGTCCTTGTGGTGGGTCTTTTTATAAAATATTTTGAGAAAGGATTATGGGAATTACCGTCCGATTTAAAACTTTTTTCTTTCTTCCCAGGGTACGAGACTCTACGTTTATAAAATAAAAATGTGCTTTTGCAATAAAAGAGGTTTACAGCTGAAAACATCAATTTTAATAATAAAATGCCTCTCTTACATTTGAATCTCGTGCCTAGACTTCCGTGCTCTTCCACATGGGCCGTGTCTGTCCTGACACGTACTTCATTTCCTTCCCTGTGGGGGGGGGGGGGCGAGGGACATGCATAAAAAACTAAAATAAGTTGAAGACTCGTAAGCATTACTTCATGCAGTTAAAATATAACAACGTAGGTTTTCATTCATGCATTCATCATTCGTACATACTATACATACATGCATGCGTGCATACGTGCGTTCGCTTGAAAGCGTCACTGGACGGGGTTTTCCTTTCTTTTCGTAAAACGTGTCACCCGTCAGTGCCTTCATTTCTTAAAGTGCGTTCGTGCATGCGTACATATGTACATACATACATTCTTTCTTTTCACTTTCATAGGCCGGTACACACTGTTACGCCCCGTGTGTTAGGGTTAGCTGCCCTTTGACCTGGATTCCGCCCATGGCCACAGGTTGGGAATCCCTTTTCATAGGGGGCAGCACTGGGTGCACTACCAGTACTACTTACCCAGCTTTGCAATCTGCCCATTCATTAGTACCCTTTCATTCATTCATGTGGCCGTAACGTATCTTCATACATTTCATGCTTTCATTCATTCGTTCATTCATGCCAGCTCTGAAGAGCTGGAGCTTTCATTCAGTTCTTTCTTTCATTTAACATGAGAAAACATTTCTTTTCATGAGAAAATATCATTTCGTTAACATGGGCTCGAAAGTCCTCTTTCATGACGTCCGCGAGCATCACCTCACAGCATTCACAAAAGTATCAGTTCGCACCATTCATAAAACATAAAGCACGGGCTCAAACTTCGCCTTTCGCGACATCCGCAAGCATCACCTTGAACGTCGACCTTCGCGGTGTCCAAGAGCATCACCTCGCGGCGCTGGCAATAGCATTGGTCTGAAGGATCCACGAAGGCATCGGCTCAAGCTCGTCTTTCGTGCATTTTCATCAGTTCGTTTCTTTGAAAATACGTACAATAGATACATCTTATAGTCATCCATTTGCATGCGTACAATTAATAACTTTGGGTGCGTAAAAAGGGGCTTTCACGGAAGGGCCGTACGTACATATACATTTGAAAGCTTAGAATCTTCTTTCGTGAACATTTTCTTAAAGAGAGAGCTTTTCGTTTTCTTTTCGTAATTTCTAGAAAACTCCAGAAGGGCATGAACGTAATACTTACCTGGACTCCATGCTACTTTCATACCATGCAGTCCATTCATGCGCGTGTCAGCTAGCAACCTACATGTACACATAACCTTAACGTCATTCTCTATCTAGTGCATAAGCAACTTAGACTAGAAACATAACTATACATCACTTAGAACACTCTCCTTCTATCCCGTGCACTTACGTGCCCTTCACTACGTTAAAATCTTCGAGGACCACTTACGGTCACCACATCTTCCAACTCAATGTCTTGCCTCGAGTGCTCATTCACTAAAGTGAACCCATGATTCACCCTAAGATTAAGACACTAAGACCTCTGTCTTATTCTCCTTATTGAACTCATCTTGATGCATGACTCAGACCAACTAAGTCACGCATCCCAATCCTAGACAATACACCCGTCACTATCTCCATACATCTTAGCCCATACTAATCCTCATTCCCATCCATACAAGCCACACGGCTCTAAGCCAACTCTAAGGCTTAATCACCGCGCAACTCTACTGTGGACAGATTACCCATTACATATGGCGAATCCGTCTGGTACACGTGTCTCACTAGACTACACATGTACCTTACTCCTTTTATCACCTAAGATCAACATATAACATGTTGATCACCTGCTCGTAGGGATAAGAGCCATATTCCGATACCAACATTCTCTTAACTCGGCTAGCATGACTCTTCATGCTATCCGTCCCTTCTTACAGTTCATTCCAACACTTAGTGCGACAAGGCTCCATTCACAACTATGTCTTGCGTCACGTCACATAGCTCAAGACTACTCTCAAGCTACACCGTGACCTTGTCACGTCACCTGATATCCTATTACGTCACTTTTACACCAACTTCTAACTCGTCACGAGTACGGTTCTTCACGTACTCCCGTAACATCGTGACATCTCGTCACGTTCCCGTTATGCCATTTCTACAATAACTCTTTGCCCATCATAAGCCTGACTGTCAGGAACCACGTCACTTTGTGATGTTGCCCAGTCATGCTTCCGCTGTGTACTCTTACACTTATTCTGCTACTACACCCATACTCCTAGCCATAAGTCCATCACAGTGACACTTGTCACCTCATACTACAGGCTACTCCATAACTACTTCGGGACATTGTTCCACAATTCCTGATACTATTCACCACATTCTACGCCCATCAACTGCACAACCATCCTTATCTCTACGACACGTCACAAGGAGTGTCGCTGCCTCGTGGAGTACACTCCACGTATACTCCCTTTCCACACGCTACAACCTATCATCAATATGGCATACCCGCCATACGATGCATCACTCTACCACGTGGAGTACAACTCCCTTCACATACTCCATTTACATGCACTACGCCACATCACCCTTATGGCATACCCGTCATATGGTGCGTCACTCTATTACATAGAGTACACTCCACGTGTATTCCATTCACACACCACGCCATACAGAGTACACTCTATGTGTACTCTTCCCATTCCACAATATGCCAGAAGAGTATATTCTACATACACTCTCTTTATCCCACACTACGCCACACACAAAGTACGCTCAACGTGCACTATTCCCACTCCACATAACGTCACGCCATCCATACGGCACATGCCCCACAACTACACTGCACAGCACAACCACGCCATCATTACAACACAAACTCCACAACTGCATTACACAGCACAGTCCACAACACTTCACAGCGCACTACATAGCGCATCTCAATACAACCCTGTCATTCCCTTAATACTAACAGCACAGTCCACAACCTAATCAACTAATCAATATCTATCATAATTAAAAGGGATAGAGAGTTATACCATCGACGGGATAACCCGTGCGTTGCTTGCTGATCGTCACAGCCGATGACGTTGGAGAGGTCGTACGTGGCGGCTAACCCACGTACGTTGACTGTTTGGGCGTTTGGATAGCTAAGTGTGGTCTTGGGAGGGCTCGTGAAGGCCTCGTGATGGTGGCTATGAAGGGCGGTACACAGTGTACCTAACCGTGTACGGAGGCGGTTAGTCACACGCAATGACTGTCCATCAGGTGCAGTGATTACCCACCACGTAAAGTGGTGGTTTGACCCTTGGGCTCGACAAAGGGAGGTGCGGTGAAACTCGTGGTGGCATCGAGGTGGTGCCACTGTGGCTCACAGCGGCTGATCTGGCTGCACAATGTGTGAGAGGTTTTGGGAGAGTGAGAGAGAGTGCGCATGCATGGGTGGCAGATCGGGGCCGTGGGAAGTTGGGTTGGCTTGGTGGTGGCCTGAGGAAGCTGATGACGGTGGTTACCCACCGTGGGTGGCGGTGCATGGTGGTGCGCGGCGTGCAACCCGTGCGTGCGTGAGGGAGAAACCCATACATGGAGGAGAGACTATGGGCCTCGGGTCCAAGGGAGGAGGAAGGGGAAGGGGAAGGGGAGGAGAGGTCCATGGTGATGACTGGTGGCCGTGGGAGCTACGCGCGGCGGCGCACGGTGAGGAAATAGGTTAGAGACCCATTTCGGGTTCTTGCCGTGGAAGGAGAGGGAGGGCTGCGCAACAGGGGCTGGCTTCGATGGAGGATAATGGCCGGCGGGAGGAGAAGCTGCCGTGGGAGTGGTGGCACAGTTGGGCAGCGCACGGCGGCGCTACGTGCATCAAGCCCATTCGGGCTTTGCACTTCCAGCGGAGAGGAGGAGAGAGCGTGAGAGGGAGAGGTTGCTACGGGGAGGCTCACCGGAGGAAGGGGGAGCTGATGGTGCCGGCGGTGAGGGCTGCCGACGCACGGCGGTGCTGGGCTGAGGCATGGAGCAGTTCGGAGTGCGCGAGAGGAGTGCTGCATGCTGTGCAAGCCGAGAGGGAGGAGAGAGAAAGGGGAGGGAAAAGTGAGGGAAATGAGAGAGGGTCTGGGTTTATAAATCCAGTCCCTTCGTCTTGGGGTCTGCTTAATGATCTAACGATGGGGAATTAAAATACTAATTTGAAAATGCGTAGACGTTAACTTAATTAAAAGCACTCAGAGGAATTAAGGTAAATATTATTTTAAACTAACTTTAGTTTATAAAATAATATTTCTTCATCATTAATAAAATGATGAAGTCTCATTTAATATATATAAGAGAATAAAATCATTAAATTAATTAAAGCTTTCAACATAATTTAAATCTCAATAATATTTCAAATAACTGGAATCATTTTAATAATTAATATTAAAATGATCTCTGACAATTATAATATTTTGGAACTCTTCAAAATATTATAATTGTCTCTTTTAAAAATAAGTTTAACTCAACGATACTGGAAATACCTCATATAAATATTTCCAGTACATTTAAACACTGGGCGTACTTTAGAAGTCACCTAATATCTCGAGAGGCACGTCGTCATGGTTCAGCACACATGACGATGTTCGCAGTCGCCAGAAAGAATGGCAGACTATTGCATAATTCCGTCATCGAAATTTGCTTATGTTGAAAAAGAGGAGCCTTACATAAGAAAGAGAGAAGCTTCCGTAAGAAGAAAGGAGCAGGGGTTACATTCTCCCCACCTTATATAAATTTTATCCTCGAAATTTGCTTAAGGTTATAGGGAGTTTGCTTAATGTTCTAAAATTTTGCTTAGCATTCTAGGAATTTGTGCAGCATTTTAAGGATTTGCTCATCTTTATTAGGGATTCGTTCGTACATGTCCTCGTGTTGTTTGGGACGCGTCTTGGCGTACGTTCGGTATCTTTATCATGTCTCGTACAGGACTTGTCCTCACGTCTTGTCATTCCTCCATCGACATGCTTAGCTTCAGTCTGAAGTACTTGAGTCCCTTCATCACGTAGCGTTCGTACCTTCCACTCTAACATTCCTAGCGGTGAGATTTGAAGCTGCCATCTCGTTTTACGTTTCGGTCCTAGCTTAGCTCATAGTTGTTCATGCATTTCTTAACTATTACTGTCTTCCTAATGTTTCTAGTCCGTTCCTCATTTAGCATGCAGCTATTGCTGCATGTCTCAACGTTCCATCATTCTTTACTTATCCTCTAACTATGTTCAGTCTCTGATACCTCTTACATTCTATGCACTTAGCATGACTACCTCTTTACATTCTAAGCACTTGGCATGACAATCTCATTCTAGTTGCCAGTCTGACATGCATGCATTCATTAGTTCATACATTGAAAACATCATAGCATTAATAATAAAAATACTTTCTTGTACTTATTGCAAGACGAGACATGCCTTGGGAAGACGTCAATCTAGGTTCTTCCTTCATTTGCCGTTTCTTTTTTCAAAAGTTTTCTTTCCATAGAAAAAGTTTTCTCTTAAGAAAAATGATTTTCTTTCTTCTATTTTGAAAAGAAGCTATAGAGTCTAAAAAGACTAATGCTACGCAAAAGAATATGTTTCAAAAGAAGAATAAGCACAAAGTGAGTGCAGAAGGACCTGAAAAACATAGAGTTTTGGTCCTGCAAGAAGAAAGGTCACTTGAGTTTTGAGTGGCCCATAAAAGAAGGGCAAAGGGAAAAAGCCATGATGATCAGAAAAAGGTAGTGTTGGTCACTACTATGGCCCTCTTTGCCAACATTTCAGATAGTTGGTGGATCGAGTTGTGGCTTATAAATTGGAAGATGAGGAGATAATGGGCGAAGGATATTCATGATATTAGGTTGGATTTATGTTCATTCGCTCTGCTTGCGGAGCGGCATACCGGAAAAAAAGAGAAAAGAGTGGAGTTGTTGCTAAAGAAGCCCAAAAGAGCTCCATGGAGTCCAGGTAAGTATTACGTTCATGCCATTCTGGAGTTTTCTAGAAATTATGAAAAGAAAACAAAAAGCTCTCTCTTTAAGAAAATGTTTATGAAAGAAGATGCTAAGCTTTCAAATGTATATGTACGTACGGCCCTTCCATGAAAGCCCATTTTTATGCACCCAAAGTTATTAATTGTACGCATGTGAATGGATGACTATAAGATGTATCTATTGTACGTATTTTCAAAGAAACGAACTGATGAAAATGCACGAAAGACGAGCTTGAGCCGACGCCTTCGTGGATCCTACGGACCGACGCTGTCGCGAGCATCGAGAGGTGATGCTCGTGGACACCGCGAAGGCCGACGTTCAAGGTGATGCTTGCGGATGCCGCGAAAGGCGAAGTTCGAGCTCGTGCTTTATGTTTTATAGACGGTACGAACCGATACTTTTGTGAATGCTGCGAGGTGATGCTCGTGGACGTCATGAAAGAGGACGTTCGAGCCCATGCTCACGAAATGATGTTTTCTCACGAAAAGAAATGTTTTCTCATATTAAATGAAAGAAAGAACTGAATGAAAGCTCCAGCTCTTCAGAGCTGGCATGAATGAATGAATGAATGAAAGCATGAAATGTATGAAGATACGTAACGACCACATGAATGAATGAAAGGGTACCAATGAATAGGTAGATTGCAATGCCGGGTAAGTAGTACTGGTAGTGCACCTAGTCCTGCCCCCTATGAAAATGGATTCTCAACCTGTGGCCACCGGCGGAATCTAGGTCAAAGGGCCGCTAACCCTAACACACGGGGCGTAACAGTGTGTATCGGCCTATGAAAGTGAAAAGAAAGAATGTATGTATATACGTATGTACGCATGCACAAATGCACTTTAAGAAATGAAGGCACTGTACTCTTGCAGAAATGAAGGCACTGATGGGTGAAACGTTTTACAAAAAGAAAGGAAAATCCCGTCCAGTGACGTTTTCAAATGAACGCACGTATGCACGCATGCATGTATGTATAGTATGTACGAATGATGAATGCATGAATGAAAACCTACGTTGTTATATTTTAACTGCATGAAGTAATGCTTACGAGTCTTCGACTCATTTTAGTTTTTATGCATGTCCCTCCCCCCCCCCCCCCCACAGGGAAGGAAATGAAGTACGCATCGGGATAGACAAGGCCCATGGGGAAGAGCACGGAAGTCTAGGCACGAGGTTTAAATGTAAGAGAGGCCTTTTTATTATTAAAATTGATGTTTTCAGCTGTAAACCTCTTTTATTGCAAAAGCACATTTTTATTTTATAAATGTAGAGTCTTGCACCCTGGGAAGAAGCAAAAATTTTTAAATCGGACAGTAATTCCCGTCGTCCTTTCTCAAAATATTTTATAAAAAGACCCACCACAAGGACGGGTATTACATTACTGGTTTTCGAGAGGGAAAATTTTCGGTCACCAATTTGGGGGCTCTGCTTGAGTAAGGAAGATTAATGACTAGAATCATTGAGCCTTTTGTGGAAAAAGTAAGGAAGAAGGTAGCAGGTTGGAAATTCAAACTACTTTCCCAAGGGGGTAGATTGATTCTTCTGAGGCATGTGCTTGTGAGTGTGCCTGTTCATATTCTCTAAGTGATTAATGTGCCGTTGGCTTCCATTGCTCGCATAAATTCTCTCTTGTCGAGTTTTTTCTGGGGGCAAGTCAACGGAATAATAAGATGAAATGGTGAGCTTGGCCAAAACTATGTTTGCCAATAGGGGAAGGTGGATTGGGTGTGAAAGATTTCAAGAAGGTTGAACTTGCACTTCATATGAAATTTGCATTTAGATTGATGGCCACTAACTCTTTGTGGACGGATTTTTTCTGTGCAAAGTACATTAAGGATAGCCACTTTTCTTTAACTGCTGGGAGTCATCGAGGGTCTCATTTATGGAGGTCCATTTTATCAGTCTTGCCTGAGGTCTACAATAATGTCAAAGTTATAGTACGAGGTGGCAACGCTTCTTTTTGGTATGATAGGTGGTTAGCTTCGGGGCCACTTTCTGTGCAGGTAGAGGACATTATAAACTCCAATCTTCAGATAAATGAATGTTGGCGTGACGACGATTGGGACGTGGACTGTTTGATAGATCTAGTTGGGGATGAGACGACCCTGGAAATCCTTCAAAACTCACGTGCGGGTAATTCAGGATCTGATATTTTGTGTGGACACCGTCCAAATATGGTAGTTTTTCCACTGCCAGCACATAGGAAGTGATTAGAAAGAAAGGTGAACAACTGCAAGGAAATGAATGGATTTGGCATCTCTTGTTACCTAAATGCGTTTCCATTTGCGTTTGGAAAGCCTATTATAGTTGTCTTGTAGTAGATGAGCGGGTCCAGGCTAGAGGCGTTGCACTTGCTTCGGCTTGCGACTGTTGTGTGCGGAAAGCTGGTGAGAGCATTGATCATATTTTGTGCAGTGGTGAAGTGGCGATGAAGGTCTAGGAGTTTGCGAGCACTTTGTTGGGAGTTCCTTGTATGCGCCAGATGCAATGGAAAGCTAGATATTGGTGTGATTTCGTTGTGCTAAGAAGGCTTCTGCTAAAGGCGTCCTTACTGGTTTATTATCATGCTTGATTTCTTGGCAATTTTGGATGTAAAGGTGCAAAGCTAGAATGGAAGGGGTACATGACAGTGCTACTCGTGTATGGTGGTTAGTTAAATACTGGCTTCATTGTCTTGCTGGGGATCTTAGTGTTTCTAACTCCCTCTCTATGTAGGACAAGAAGATTTTACAGGAACTACAATTAGACCTTCCAGTTCAGCGTAGCCGTCGGCATCAATTGGTGGCCTGGTAGAGACCTCCTGCGGGCTGGTTCAAACTAAACTCTGATGGGAGTTACCGTGGCAATCCTGAGAGGTCAGGTGGAGGGGGAGTGATTAGAGATGAAGTTGGTATGGTTCAGGGAGTTTATTCTGTTCATTTTGGCCAAGCTACTAATAATGGGGCTGAGTTAAGGGCTATTACAGAGCGTGTTGGGCTTTGTAAACGTCTTAATTTGTTTAATGTCATTATTGAAAGTGATTCTAAGGTGGTTGTGGATTGGCTACGTGCGGGTAAGTATATGTTGTGGTATCTATGGGATTACTGGGATGATTTACTTTCGGCTCTTGAAGGAGTTAGTTTTACGGTTGTGCATCAATTTCGGGAAGCTAATCAAGCAGCGGATTTCCTAGCACGACAAGGCGAGTTGGGTTGGAATTTGACTAATGAAGGCTATTGGAATTTGCCACGAACGTTGCGAGGTATACTTCATCTTGATAAATTGGGCTTACCATGCCTACGGACTTAGTTTCTTTGGTTGTTTAGACTTGTTTAGTTTATTTTTTGGTTTTATAGTTTGTTGTATCGTTTATTTTCTTATTTTCTTATAGGTTGGTTTTTTGGGATGTTTTATTTGAATATCTGCAAATCCCAAAGGCCCTGCATGTTACCACGGTTTTCCTCCGCCACAAGAGAGGGCTCTTAATAAAATTGGGATGGGGTCACTCATGGACAGGTGGCCTTCGTCTCTTCTTTTAAAAAAAAAAAAAAACCCTAAGTTCAAGATGTGAATTTATCACTAACTCTGTTTGCAGTCTGGTTGTGTTAAGAAGGGCTTTGGGCCAGATGAAGTGTTGGACTTTATATCCTAGTAGTGGTTGGGAATTGTGCCATGGGCCGGATGGAGGATAGAATTACGCATGTAGCTTGATTTGTGAAACTATGAATATTGTGACTGTTCTGATGTTATATATTGTTTGACATGTGTTATGCCATGTCATCCAATATACTGCTGTCATGCATTTTTGTTTTTACCATAATTACTATTTGTACATTTAACTGTGTTGTGTTATGCCATCTTGTGTGAATTGAAAATTGGGTTTTCGTGTATTGGTGATATCATGTGGATGGGTGCGTATCAAGACTCCAAGCCGACATGGGGTATTATCTCGGTGGAGCTTTTTTAGTTATTCGGGAGCGTGTAAGACTGAGTAACGTCCATTGGGTTTTCGTCGGGCGATAATGGGCTCACACGAGATGGTAATGCTCTCGTGCCAACTCTGTGGTCTCTTAGCTGGCGGAGGTTAAAGGATGCCTGGTCAAATACATGCCAGGCGTAGAGCTGGGAATCGCTTGTTACGAAGTCACATGCACAGTAGTTACCCGTGGTGTGGCGAAGGGAGTCAGAGTGTGAGGATGGTCCATAGGGGGAGACCATGGTGCATGTGTAATTAAATGGATGCTTTAAAAATGGAAATGTGAATTTTTGGTGTGTGTGACATTTTCTGTAAATTGCTGAGAAGGATTTGGTTTTGTGCAATGTTGAAAGATCTCATTTCTTCAAATGCTGTGATATGTCCTCTTTTTCTGAATTTTTATTTTTGAGCGTCATTCTATTGGCTTTACTTGGTGAGATTGCGAAATCTCATTGTGGTGTTCCCACTTGCTGTTCCAGTTTGCCGAACCGTAGATTTTGATGCAGAGGACGGTTATGAGCTTGGAGAATCGGTTCTGCCTGAGGAGTGAAGACTTGGGTACCTTTCCCCTTGTGTAGCATTGTTTGGTGTTTTTCTTTGAACTAGTTGGATGGCTGTATAAATTTTTTGTCAGGGATATGGAGACTGGTGGCTTACGGATTGTTTTGTTGGGGTTGTAAATTTTAATTTTCTGGTATTGTTAACATTAATTGATTGCCTTTTTTAAAAAAAAAATTTCCACTGTGAATTAACTATACACAATGATCGAGCATGCGAGCATGAAACCGGGTAGTACGTGGAAAAATAAGGTAACGCGGGCTTGGGTTTTTTCCGTGAATTATAGGCCCTGACTCAAACTCAAAAAAAATACTACAACTATTCTTATAAATTTTCTCAACCCATAAAAAAAATCGGGGCTTGAGATCCATAAAAAAAGAAAAAAATACTTGTTAACCCAAAGTGGGCAACTCAAAAATTTTATAAAGCGGGCTTGGCTAGGCCTAGGTGTTACAAGTTATTTACGTACTATATATATTCATGCTTGTGCTAGAAACGTGCTAGGTGCATTGCATGTTAACACCTTGGCTTGCATGTCCTGACACTTTAGTCTCCGTTCAATTCCAATTAGGGTTAAGGGGCGTCACACTGATCAACAAAGAGTGTTCTCCATTAGGAGACACTAAGTGAGAACCCTTAGTAGGACCCTTCTGTATTAAGAGAACTAGATTCATTAGAAAGGTCTCAAACTTCTGTATTAAGAGAACTAGATTCATCATAAAGGATGGGACTTCTTCAAGGACTTTTTAGCATAAGTAGTTGTTTACTTACTATAGATTCATGCTTGTGCTAGTACCCCTATTTTGTGATGCTGGACTTCTACTTTGCGATGCTCTATTAATGCTGAAGATATGCTGCTACGCATATATAGTTGTGGTCCACTGATCAGCTCTCTCATCCTCTTGGATAATGAAAACTTGTTATTGAATTCCTAACTACTACTAGTATATATTGACCAAGGCTATGTTTTGTTGCATTTATATAGCTACTAATATGCCACATGTGCTACTACTACTGCGGATATGCTAGCGTGGGTCTACCTGGGGAGAAAAAAGAAGCCCTAATATGTTACTAGGATCTGGATTGATTTGCTCCTGGTCGTTAGCTATGCTAAGTTAGATATTGAGGTGCTGAGTTTGCCTAGTTTGTGCCTACGTCTGGCCTATCATGCCATGTGATGCTTATCTATATTTGTTACGATTTCACTTGCTTGATGCTCATTGGCATTGGAAGTATAATGCTTGTGTGTTAATGGCAAAAGGAGGGAAAGACGGCACGCGTGTAAGACCCAGCGTTGAGGCCCTTGAACGACATCGTTTTTGGTAGGTACTTTTCCCCCATCTGCTTTCTCTTGTTTTTATTTTCTTTTTCTCCTTCCCGGTAGTTTCTCCCCCTCTTTCTCTTTTCGATTTTTTTCTTTTGTTTCTTTCCCAGCCGTTTTTCACCCACCCAGTACCCATCCTCCCCCGATTCTTATCTTCCCCTTCTGTTGGTTTCTATTTTTGGTGAGTCCTAGTTTCATGCCCGACGGTTTCCCCATTTTCTTTTCCTCTCCTCTGTTTTTACCGAAAACTGCTCTACTCTCATTCTCTCTTCTCAGCAATTCGGTTTTCCCTTGTTGTTGGTTTTTCTCCTCAAAGCTTTAGCTCTCTCAACAGACCCATATCCTCTTCCTTCTCTCATTTGCTGATCTTTTGCCTACAGGTATCTCTCTCTTGCGTCCCTCTATTGTACAGTATTTGTTGGTGCTGCAGTTTTGGGTAAAACAAATTTCAGACTTGGGTTGCCGAGGGCTCCTCCAGTTGGTAAATCTCCTCTTTTCTCTTTTCCTCTCTAAGATTTCACATCTCTCTTCCTCTTACAAAAAATGGCTATTTAATAGATTTTTTTTTTTTTAAAGTGCAGTCTGTGGTTTTGGTGGATTTTCTCGTGCGTCTTCGTGATTGTTGTTGTAACACCCCACTTCCCAAAAAGACATTTTAGAATTTTTGGGGAGTCAGTGTGCTACTACTAAACTTAAACTTAAAAACTTTTCTTTTTTTTACACAGCGCCAGATACGAAATATTTTCATAAATAAACAAACTTCAATAAATACTAAAAATCCAAAATAAAGTCTGCGGAATCACTTATTTTTAAAAAATACGAAAGTCTCATGTGCTTATCAAAATAATTTATCTAAACCTTAAACCATAAAACTAATCACAGTATAATTTGTCTAGGCCTTTGCCTCGCCTCCCGGGGTCAAGTCCTATCCTGTAGTCTCATCCTCATAAATGTTATCACCTGGATGGTTTTAAAACATAAAAATATACAAGAATTAGTCAAATACTCAATAAGCAACACATCATATAGTAAACATAATAAATATAAGGTTTCTTGGAAAACGTGCATACTTACAAATACGTATGTAATTAATATGATCATGAGCTTATCTTGAACTTATCTTTCACTTATCATAGGCGTTACCCACTGTTGACCCCAGTGAGTTAGGGTTAGCGAATCTAAGTAGATTCTGATTCCGTCCATGGCTACGGGTTATGGAATCCATACATAAGGATGACATACTGGGTGCACTACCAGCATGCACGACCTGACAATGCAATATGCCTATAACATAGGTACCGTCTTCATATCATAACATAGGCCGTTACCTATTTTATCATAATCATACTTGCATACTTGTCATTTCATAGATTTCAAAAGAAATCACATACATACTTGTCATATCGTATCACAGATTTCAAATGAAATCACATTCTTTCATAAATATCGTGATACATGTTTCCTCACATAAATTCATGACTTTTCATAGATAATTTTATGCATAACTCTCACAAGATCATGCATTTCATAAATAATTTTATGAAATAATCTCTCACATAAAATCATGCATTTCATAAATAATTTTATGAAATAACTCTCACATAAAATCATGTATGACTTTCCATAATTATTTTAATGCATAAATTATCACATAAGATCATCAATATTCATAAACCTTTACATAAAATCATGACTTTCATAAAATACTTTAATGCATAAATCTTCACATAAAATCATGATTTAGGTACGTAAAAAGGGGCTTCCAATGGAGGGCGTACATGCATAATATTTTTATAAAAAAAAAACATGTCATTTACCGTACATACGTGTAAGGGTATGATCATACTACTTACCTTGCAGCGCTAATCCACTATTTTGGGCACGTAATCGGTTGCCTAAAAAAATAGACACGTAATTTACATAAATTTCTAATTAAACATGTGATTTTATTTATAATCTAAAATACTAAAATAGTCTATATTTCCTAAACATATATTCTTTCTAACACCAAAATATTCTCACCTGTTAATCCTAAATAGGCATGGGTATTTTTGGAAAAAACAACCTACTGGGCAAGGTCATTTTGGGAAAACAATATAAAGGGGCATTTTTGTAATCTCATCAATATCTGCCCATTCTAAACTAAAACCTAAAAGCAACTTATATGTGTTTTGTAGAGAAATAGAAGGCGAGAGAGAGAGAGAGAGAGAGAGACGTGCGATACTCATCGAGAGGAAGCGGCACGGTACGGCAGCTGGTGGCTACGCGCGGTGGCAACTCCGATGAGTGGGTGACTATGCAATTGAGAGAGAGAGTTATGAGAGAGAGACAAAGATTGAGAGAGAATTTATGGAAGAACAAGAAAATACCGAGAGGCCATGCATGGAGTGGGTTCGGCATGAACTTATAGAGTAAGGGTGGCGGCTTGTGTTGGTGTGAGGTGTCGGATGGCACTCTCTGTGCAGTGTGGTGAAGATGTATAGGGAGTTGGTGCAGTGGAGTGGCTGGGCTGTGGCTCAGGGTGGGGAGAAAAATCCCCTGTTTTCGATGGTGAAAATAGAGCACCCTCTCTACACCTTTTGGTGGTTGGCGCCGTTTATGTGGGCTGCGGAAAAACTCTATTTGCCTTGTGATGGTTGCTGCGTGTGAGAAAACTGGTGGTCCTTGGTGCACTGCCATGTGTGTGGTTGTGCGGTGGCCTCGTGTTTGCTCTACAGTGAGCGTTGGTTGTGTGTTTGGAGGTGGATAAAATCGAGACTCTCTCAGTGACGGACTTGTGGGTTGTGTGGTTCTATGTGGTGCTGTGGCTGAGGGAGGAGACGTGAGCTAGGGGTGTTGGAGGGTAAACGTTAGTGCGGACAGGTGTGAACTGGGGTAGTCGTGCTACGGGACTGAACGTGGGGGGGGGGGGGGCTGTGGCCGTGGCTTTCGGTGGTATTCACGGAGGAGGTCTTGGGTGCAACTGGCCAGTGTGTGGACGTACTCAGTAGTGGATTCTAGCGAGGTGGTGGTCTGGTATGGAGAGAAATTGCTACAGAGTTTCTGTTTTCAATGTGGGGCTTGCTGTGAGTGTGAGTTTTCCGATTTGTGTTGTGTTTATTACTGGAGGGTTTCGGGGTAGTTTTATAGGCAGGGGAAAGGGAGGTATCGTGGATCATAGGAGGTTGGATAGAGTTTGGAGTTAAGAGGTGTACGTGCATGTGCATGTGAGTGGATATATACATTAGAGACGTGCATTGTTGTGGTTTATAAGGAAATCAGTTAGGAGTTTATCTAGTGTAACGCTAAGGAGTTTGGAGTTTTAATAATAATAATAATAATAATAATAATGGAGCCATAACTCTAAAGTTTAAATAAAAAATAATAATCTATCCAATAAATTCTTTTATGGGCTTTAACTCATTTATTGAGCCTAATAAAATTATCCAAACTTTATCCTTAAAAATATAGGATTGGGTCGTTACAGTTGTAGTGCCGTGATTACATCATTCTACTCAGTTTCTCATAACCGTTGACTCCAACCGTAAGTTATTCACTTAGTTGGATAATTTTTCTCTCTTGAAGAAACAAAATTCTGACTTTCTCATTGAATCACAAGGAATTATTTTCATCTTTAGACAGTGTTGCGTTACTCCCTTCTTTCACCAATCACCATATGACGCTAGGTATAAGATATTGTTGTAAACTTTCTTAGTCACCTGTTTACGTGTGTAAGAAGAATAGAATTTGATTTGTTGGATTTGTGCTTTAGAAATAAATAGTAGTGAGTCTCGTTGGGTGCCAATTAACATTTAGAAGTGTTGGATTTTCTTTTTGTGGAGTTGTGAACGGAGAAAAACATTTAATGTGTAGTGCTGTTTTGGTTGAGTTGTTGGTGTTTGCTTGTAGTTATGGGCTGCTGATATGGGTTTGATTTATTGATTAACTGAGTGGACGTTGGTTTCAATGGATGTTTAGGCCAATATTGAAATTGGTATATGGTATTTTGGGTTGAAGTGTGGGCTGTCCAAGTGATTATATGGCTGTTTGAGTTGAGTTAAATTTGCTGAAATATGGTTTAGAATTTGGGTCTTAATTTTTTTAGATCGAAATTGTGTTGTTGGTCTTTAATACTTAGTTTATATATATTATTTTAATGAATAGGTGACGAAACTGATAGAGGTCGTTTTCAAGGTATAAATAATATGCTGCAGGAGTCAGGTAAGCGGAGTTCCTATGCTAGGCTTTATACAAGTTATTAAGACTGAGGTTGACTTTCTGAAAACTTTGCATATTTTGTTATGAAATGAGAACTTGGAAAAAATCAACCTCGGTCACTTATTTGCACTACTCATGAAATCTGAATAAAAAAGGAAAAATACTTTCTGACATGCATTGTGTAGACATGAGCTAAATTTTGTCATGTTGTTTCTGAAATCTGAAAATGAGTGATGTTGAGAATCTGAAAAATTGTGCATTGATTTATAAAGATGCTCTGACTTTTGTTTTCAGTATGTGAGAATGATCTGATTATGTTTTGGCACTCTGCTTTATTTTGATATGGCATCTGAAAAACTTTGGCATGGTGTACTGATTTTGTATCTGCTCTGCTCTGTTATGCTCTGCTTTGTTTGGGTTGGTACCAACTTCTGTATTTCTAAGTGTGCCCACTTTGGAAACAAATTGGTTTTATTGAGGTCTTTCCTGTGTGCACACTTAGGGTTTCGAGAAGAATAAAAGAAAGATTTCACCTCTATCTCTGCCTAGTTTGTCCACCGGGGTTAGCACAACCCTACAACAGGGCCGAAACATGGTCTCTGCTCTGTGAGATGCTCTGTTTTGATGTGATGATGATGCTCAGTTTATGTTATGCCAAAGAACTCTGTGTTTTACTTGTCTTAAAATCATCACTCTGTTACTTTTGAAAACATGTTTTGTTGTGCATGATAACTCTGGAAAATATTTGTTCTGCATACTGTACTTTGTAAATGCTCATGTTTGCACGCTAGCATATGTCATCTGCTTACTGAGTTGTTGATAACTCACCCCCCTTATCTTCATAATATTTTCAGATGATGTGGAGAGTCCAACTGAGGACTTGGATTAGAAATGGTGAGCATGATTAAGTTGAGGAGAGGATGTTAAAAGAAGAAATTATGATGTTTTTTAGATTTAATTATGTTTTTGGTTTAGTAGAACTTATGGAATTATCAGTTTGGTATGTTATGAATACTGAGAGATTGTGGACCCCTTGGTTTATTATTATTGCAGTAATGACTTTGTGGAGTTCTTTTAAGGTGTTTATTTAGAAGACATGAGATTGATTTTGCTTATGAAGTTTTAGAGATTTTTTTTTAGATGTGTTGTAACGCCCCAGACCCGGATAGGTCGGAGAGTTACCTCTTAACACTTAAAATCATATCTCATTGTACAAATATAAACTGAAATTCCTCAATTACTCATTAACCTCATTGCTCTAAACCATTTACTCCAAAATAAGGAACTAAGAATGTGACGCCCGCAGATTCCACTTGGGATCGAACGGACATCCGAAGCATCAGGACATGCAACACAAGGTTACCTGTCTCCGTTCATGATATATAAGATGCAATGTTCCTAACATGCATCTAGCATTATGCAATATTCGCAGCGGATAATTTTTTTTGTTTTGAACAATACTATGCACTAAACTTATAATATCCCAAATACTTAAAACATAAACCTTGCATACTTAAAACATCCACAATTACTACACGAGTCTCAGAAGACTGTAATCTCAAAACAATGAAGATTTGGCTCCATAATTACATTGCCAAAATATACTATTGGGCTAATTCGTTGAGTAACTTGCGTAACTCAACTAACGATGCCGGAATACTATTCAAAGACCTAACTATAGAGGCTGCAAGCTCTGTGCTGCGTCTACGGTGTCTAGTCAACCTCCTCCGGTCTGCTAGTGTCTGCTCCCTGCTCTGATCCTGACACATCGCCTACCATTCAGGAGGAATAGTAGTTGGGACTACCACGGTGAGATTTGATTATAAATCTCAGCAAGTTAACAGGAACTTCCACACAGGTTAATGATGCATGCATGACAGTAAAAGCATGAATGCATAATCAAAGTCATAAGTAAGCATAGCATAACTTGATATACAACATGGCATAAATGACATAACTTGAACTGAAACTGAAACTTAGCTTGACTTGACATGGCATGTATGTGAACTTAAAATATAACATGGACTAGCAACATAGCATGAACATGAACTTCAACATAGCATGAACATGAATATACATAATTTGAACATGAGCTTGAACATAACATGAACCTGAGCATGACATAACATAAATGTGAACTTGGAATATAACGTGAACGTGAACATGACACAACATAACATGAATGTGAACTTGAACATAACATGAACCTGAGCATGACTAGCATCAATATGAACTTGGAACATAACGTGAATATGAACATGACATAATGTGAACGTGAACTTGAACATGACATAAACTTGAACATAACATGACATAAACATGAACTTGAAATATATTCTTGTCTCCTGGGATTACCATGATTGGCATGAACTTGAAACTTGACATGAACGTAAACTTGAACATAATATGATGTGAAACATGACTTCAATATGAAATACATGAACTTGGAATCTTACTCAATGAACTTAATTAATAAAGTGACCATACAGGTGCTACATGGGTCCCCTTGAGCCGTGTGTCCCTGCCAATTACCGCATCACAATACAGGTGTCTATACCAGCTGTGAGTGCGTTAATACGTACTCCACAGTTGTTGTGGCCCCACGTATTCTACGTGTCACAATTGCTTTGTCTCACGTAGTATATGCTCTACAGTTGTTGTGGCCCCATACTTCATGCTCCACAGTTGTTGTGGTCCCATGAATTGTTTGTGCCACACTTGCTGTTGACACACGTAACATAATGTGCGGCTCCATCGGCGTTAGTGCCTGGAGCGGTCCTGTGACCAGTTAGTTAGACCCCATTCGCAACCTGTTGACTGTACTTTGTCAACCTAGGAAATTTCATACCTATTTAGACACTCCAGCGTGAACAAAGAAGTTTCACTAGGATATTACCCCATCCTAACGCTTAGGGTCGTGATTGATATGAATAACTTAACTGCATATATGACATTTTGTAATGTGACGTGACATGAACGTGACATAAAGGACAGAAGTCCTGACGTAACGTAACGTGACATGAACGTAAGACGTTTAGACATGACATAAAATATAACAGACAACATTTCATAACATGGCATACATGTAACAGACATATTTTGTAACTTGGCATAACATGTAACAGACAATATTTCGTAACATTGCATAACATGTGACAGTGATTATTACGTGACATGACATACATGTAATAGATAGCATACGTAATGTGGCATACTTGCAACAGATAGTAACATGAGACAGAATATATTGTGTAACAGATAAATATTTCGTGATAGAATAATTCGTGAGATAAATATGTGATGACATGGCATATATAACAACATACGAACATAAATTGTAGTTCTCTTACCCATCACACATACACAGTAAACTGATAGTAAGTTAAGAGCTAACTTACCTCGATCGTCACGTTCTATAAGATTAAAGCGCGAAACACGAGGAACTGAAAGAGGGTATTCTAAAAGTTAAAACTTTAAAGACTAACAATTAAAAATGTGAAAAGAGAAAACTTAGTGTAAAATTACCATGTTACCCTTTACATGTGGAAAAATGACAATTTTACCCCTGACTTAAGGATTTCACATCCTAACTCCAAAAATTATCAAAATTTACATCCTCATATAAATTTTGTCCTAGACTCAAATATCAATTCAGAAAAATTTAAAACCATTCACAACTATGGAAAAACCAGCAATGGCCGAAACATTCATAGGCCATTTCTCTTGATTTTGGTTGCAATTTCTTCCATCTTCAAAACTCATGTTTAAACCAAAATTTTTATAACAAGGATCTTCCTATCCTAAGTTTTAAAAAAAATACACTTAAAATATCCATTAAGAAAAGCTAAACATCAACACCAAACTTTTTGTAAAAGGACCCAAATTTTTTAACAAAAAGTAAATCCTTAAATTTCAAGTTTTATCCTTAATAAATACATCTCCAAGAATTCCAAAAAAAAATAAATCTTACTTCTAACACATTCATAACATCATCTTAAGACCGACCATGATTTAAATCATCAAACAAAAGCCACCAAAAATCACAAAACAACACTTGGAGTTTTTGGTTTTAAATTTAGGCCAAAACATAAACTTTTCTCTCCACTAACTTAGATCAATCTCTTGATCCATGGGTTAAACACGTGTGATCTTCAAACTAAAATATCTCATAGTTTAAAAATGTGTCCTAAAGAAGATCCAACCATCAAACTTAAAATCACGTGGTTAAAACTCCATAAAACATGGATCTAATCTAAAAACATTAAATCTTAGGCGTAACCGAAATCCTCTTGCATAGAAAAATCATACCTTTAAAACTAATACTAAATATCTTCAAAATAACATCCTAACATGTATATAAGAGGCTTAGGATCATCATATAAAAATATCAAAACCTTTGGAATAAGATCAAACTACGAAATATTCCAACTTTCACAAAACAAAAACTGCTTTTCCACTTCCAGTTTTCAAGTTTCTCAATCTAAGGAAATATATCATCAAAAGCTTTATCCATGGAACAAAACTACAATGAACATTTATAAACACATGCTAACAACACTCCATAAACGTTTCGGACCAAGATATGTCTATTAGCTTGGTCAAAAATTCCAAAACATATCATACTCTCCAGTTTCACGTCCAGAATGACCTTTCCATAGTTAAAAATACTTTTGACTAACCAAATGAGTATGGATTGAGACTAATAAGATATCCACCGAAACTAGACTCAAAGATGAACAACTTTTATGAAGGATTAATCGTGATAAAATACTTAAAAGGGGTCAAGAATGGCCACGTAAAAATACAAAGAAATCTGCCTGAGAGAGCACTTTTGGGTTTCTCTCTAAGAACGGGGGAAAGAAGTGATAAAATGGAGAGAAGTGTGTCTTGCATGACTTTAAACTCCTGGAGGGGGAAGTTATGGGCTTGAAAGACCCCTGATTGGAGTTGGCTATGTGACATAAAGTGGAGAATAGTGAGAGGCATGGCCTGCCTGCAGCAGCTGTGAGAGATGGAGGTTGATGGAGTGGATTTCTCCTTCACATCAAGGCACTATTGGGTGCAGCCAAAGGTAGTGGTTGGTCTGCCATGTGGGGGAGGAAACTTCTCCAAGAAGCTTTGCCAAGGTGGCCAATTTAGTGGGCCTTGGTGGGCACCAACCAAGTGGGCTTCAATTTGGGGTTTAAAGGGGGTTTGGTTAGGGTTTGAGATGCTATCAAGCCCAAAACCAATTCTTCTTGGCCCAATCAAATTTCCAAAGTTTAAAAGGTTGGATAATGATGTCATGACAAGGATTTGATTAATTAATAGCATGTGGAAGTGATTTAATCAAGTGATTAAATACAATGCTAGAAATCAGATTGAAAAGGGTTTGGAGGCCAACTTTAGGGTTTGGGGAAAACACTTAGGGTTTTGGTTTCTATCAAGCTTTTGGGGTTTCAATTGGATTCCAACCATTTGTGATTTTGCTAGGGTTGAAACCCTCTTTGGTCTGGCACAATTTGGTTGAACAGATGAAACAAGGTTTTACTTAGGTGGCATAATCTCACACCTTGATTTCCTTCACAAATCTATATAAAGTTTTCTCTTTGTGCCAAGTGTCTAGTACCATTCACTATGTGTGGCTAAGATCTTGTCAAGTGTCCAAATAAAACTTCTCTAACCTAATTTGGACATTTCACACTGTAATTTTAAAAACACTGCATTGGGTGCGCTTATCGATGTTACTACTCACTTCAAAAAAATACATAATAAACTTAGTACTGAAAAATCCTAAATATTCATATTAACCTATAGTGAAAATCGTTTACCGAAATTCAACCCCAAAGTGCCCTAAAAATAATTTCACAATTTCGAACCGTCGTTTCGTCTGAAATTATGAAAATGGGTTATTGCGCGATAAAATCCTAAATAATCCAGTGAGTCTAATGGAGTAGACCATAACACATTCTGACACTTCTAACTATCTCAAATAATTAAATTCATATATCTAGCATCATAGTGAGTGGTAACACTAATTATGTTGATAGACTGAAACCTACGTGATTGGTCGATTCGTAAAAACTTATGGGGTTTTCACGAGGTTCCTCAAGTCAATAGAAATTCCACCGGTGAATTTCTAGTGGGCTGTTACAAAGAAAACGACGAAGTCTCAAAATACATACCAACTCCCCAAAGTACTAAGTCGACAGAGCAAAACGAAACTATTCAATAGAAATTCTCCAATAACAAGTACACTCTTTGTATTTAATATACTATGCTCACAAATCCTTACCCAAGCTTCCTATTCTTGAACCTTCATTGAAGTATCCAAAATATCTGAAAAATGTTGTGGAGATAAGGGGTGAGTTATCAACAACTCAGTAAGCAGAGAACATATACTAGCGTGCAAACATGAGCATTTACAGAGAGTACAGTATGCATGACAAAATATTTTCTAGAGTTATCATGCAGAACAAAACATGTTTTCAAACGTAACAGAGCGATGATTTTATGACATATAAAACCCAGAGTACTTTGGCATAACATAACCTGAGCATCATCATCACATCAAAACAGAGCATCTCACAAAGTAGAGACCATGTTTCACCCCCGTGGTAGGGTTGTGCTAACCCCGGTGGCCAAACCGGGTAGAGATAGGGGTGAAATCTTTCCCTTATTCTTCTTGGAGCCCCAAGTGTGCACACAGGAAAGACCACAATAAAATCACTTTGTTTCCAAAGTGGGTGCACTCATAGATAGAGAAGTTGATACCAACCCAAACAGAGCAGAGCATAATAGAACAGAGCAGAGCAAAGCAGAGACAGAGTCAAATACAAAAATCAGTACACCATGCCAAAGGTTTTCAGATGTTATATCAAAATAATACAAGGTACCAAAACAGAATCAGATAGTTTACACACACTGAAAACAACAGCCAGAACATCTTTCTAAATAAATGCACAATTTTTCAGATTCTCAATATCGCTCTTTTTTCAGATTTTAGAGACAACATGACAGAATTTAGCTCATGTCTACAAAATGCATATCAAAAAATATTTTTCTTTTTTCACACAGATTTCATGAATAATGCAAATAAGCGACCGAGGTTGATCTTTGTTTTCCCAAGTTCCCATTACATCACAAAATATGCAAGTTTTCAAAAAGTCAACCTCAGTCTTATTAACTTGTATAAAGCCTAGCATAGGAACCCCGCTTATCTGAACTTCTTAGCTTATCAGAAATTCTCCACAGCAGTACTGAACGAAAATCAATCGTCACCTATAAAATAATCATATAGCTCCCATAAATTTCAATTCGATTCTTAAACCTAAAATACTAACATAACCTATTTTTTTTCTAAATGTCTAGAATTCTCTTAATCCTAAGAATATCATCACTATCCAATTTCATCAAATAATCGCATAATTCTCTTAACATAATAATAACAAAATATATTAATAATAAGTAATATAATTTAAAATCTTATTTATTTTCTATAGGAAAAATAAAGTTTCTGTAATAAATTATAACCTGGTTAGTCTATTTAAAACACAAAACCGACCCAATTATGAGTTCAAAACACCTTATAATTGACTTGAAACCTTGAGGGCAAAATAGTAATATCATAAAATAAGTCTTCTCCTACGTAAAATGCAAGAAAGCAAAACACTTAGTTCGTAAACGATCACAAGCGAGAGGGAGACCCAGGTGCGACGGAGACTCACAGAAAGAAGTTGTGGCAAAGCTGGGCGGATGTAGAGGTTGTGTCAGAAAGATGGGCGGCTGAGCACTGATGAGAGAGAGAGAAAGAGATGAGAAAGAGTGAACACAGTGAGAGAAAGAGATGGAGAAGCCGTGGAACGTTCGGCGATGGCTCACCGTGAGGAACAAGGCGAAGCTGAGGCGGCTCGTGGCTGATGGTAAAATGATGACTAGCAGATTTTGTTGCTCTTCTGATCGACGACGCTGTATTTCGTTGCCGTGGTTGGTGGCACAGAAACGAGTTGATCGGGACAAGGTTGTCGTTGCTTTGTTTCAGGGAGGAGAAACAGAGGACAATGGCTGGGTTATCCATGGCTTATGGTTTCACATGGGGCTGGGCATTGGCCAGTGGCTTCCGTCGTGCAGGGTGAAACTCGCACAAGGTGGTTTCCATTTGGCTGAGTGCACACGGGAGTTGGTTTTTCTGATGCAGTAACGCCACGGAAAGTAACGCTAAGTTGCGTCTCGGGTTGGCTCATTTGCGGCAGTGGAGTGGTGGTTGAAGAGGGTAGCAGTGGCTGGAACTTGGTGGAGGGTTTGACGGAGGTTGAGTAGCAGTGTAAGCATACTGCAAACGTACATGCGTGGGAGGAGGCGTCGGCTGATTTTCAGATGGTGTGAAGAAACTAAGTTACGGTGCTGCGGCTTGGTGTTTTGCAGGAAGCATGTATATATATATGCAACGGAAAAACCCTAGAGAAATGAGGGAGACGTGCGTGTGCATGGAGTGGGTAAATACATTAGAGACGTGTAAGCTTATGACTAACAAAAAGAGTGGTTGGGATTTCTTTTTCTTTTTTTTTTTTTAAAAAAACAATATGTGGCTGGGTGCTGGACCGGGTGTTACATGTGTCGTATTTGAGAGACATGTTTATAAGTGACAGGTAGTAATTCTCCAACCCACCCGGGTATGGGGCGTTACAACGCGAACATTAATTGTTGAATAAAAGATGCTCCAATACATGATGGAAAACTCAAAAAATAGCGTGACGTATAAGCATCATAACACTACTAGCGAATTTTGTCAACCCTAACTATAAAATAGAAAGCAACATAATTGAGAACTAGGGCTTGAGTTTGGTATCCTCATGTAGTCGGAATACAACAAAATAGACGTAATGCAAGACATTGAGGTGATCATAAGGGAGATTATTGTTCAAATTAACAACCATTAGAAAAAAGCAATCTTATGAGAGTTAAAATAACCACCCTATTGATAATGTAGACAACATTGAGGGTAGTTTCACCCTCAAATGGGTAGGCATATATGATGATAGGAGAAGAACAACATCATTTTAATTAGTATCTAAAATGTAACGCCCCAATGGAAGACTCAAACCACATGGCCTATACTCCAAAATGACTAGTCAATGATACAATTAGAGTCATATTGGAACATTATAAAGAGCAAGAACTTTTCCTTCACAAGCAATGTGGGATCACATACACCACCAACCCTTATCCATATCATATGGGGTATCACAATCTACTCCCCTTAAATTTCTGACGTTCTCGTCGGGCCTATCCATTGTAGGTGGCACGGATCAAGTCTCACATTTTTTGTTGGGATAGTCTCTGATACTATTTGTAACATCCTAATGGAATGCCCAAACCACATGACCTATACTTCAAAAGGACTAGTCAATGATACAATTGGAGTCACATTGGAACCAGCTTATAAAGAGCAAGAACTTTTCCTTCCCAAGCAGTGTGGGATCCCATACACCATCAAACCCTTATTCATATCATATGGGGGTATCACATAGAATGTGCCTATTTTCATGTTCAACTCTCCAAATTTTTAGTGAGGTACTTGGACGTCGTACGAAATACTTTGATCATGTGTTTAGAAAACCTTGTTTTGATATATATATATATATTTATTTTTTTAATGAAACATTTAGTTAAATATATTGTAAGTTAATTATAACGTCATTTCATTAAGATAACCATAGTGTAATAGGAAAAATAATCTACAAAAATTATAAAATAACAATATTAGCCCCTCATATTAGCAATAGGAGAAGCTCCACAAACATAATAATGTATTAAATGAAAAGAAACGGAGCAACAAACTTGCTAGTATAAAAAGACGGCAATGTTGGTCGTTAACTTGCAAGTTCAAAATAAACATAATCAAAAGAACTAGAACTCATAGATATTGAATGTAAACTGCAACCACTAAAAGCTAATAATTTTACCCAATATATATCACTACAACACAATTACTTTTTAGTGACGGTTAGGAAATTGTGACAGTCCCTAGACAATCACTAAAAGGCATTTTCTATGACAGTTTCTGGAAATCGTCACTAAAGATAGAATGAGATTTTTTTACGTTTCAACGTATGAGAAATATGCGTTCGAACGTTACATATACGTTCAAACATTATGTCTGTTTACATTTGAACATAAAATGTTTTGGCGCAACCGTTCGAATGTTATTAATTTTACGTTCGAACGTAAAATGTTTGCACCAATGTTCGAACGTTAAGTAATAACATTCGAACGTTCATTGTAAATTTAAATTAAATGACTTTAATTTAAAAATTATGTGGTTTTTATTGTGCATAATTTGTGAACAAATCTAAAAAATTGAATTGTATATATTTATATATACACACTTTGTAATATATAAATATATATTATTGATTTATATATATTTGAAATGCAGTGATTTAGTATTAAAGTTGAAAAATATAACATCAAAGAAGATTAAAAATTGAAATTAAAAAACGATAGAAATATTCAATAATATTTTTCATTACAAATATTAAAAATAAAATACAAAATTTGATATTAATAGTCAGATGATAACGTTATCCGCAAACGTCGAACTCCGTACCTCCTCAATCAAGGTATCAACCTTGTCGTTGAGGATAGTTACACGATGGGTGAGTTCGGCAACAGACGCCGATATAGTCTCGAGCGATCGATCGATCTTATGATCGATATGCGCAGTCAGCTGTGAGATGACCGCATCAACCCAAGCAGGCCGCACATCTCCTGCAGATGTACTCGGCGTATGCTGACTACTACTCCCGACATGACCTGGCTCAGGCTGCGTCGAAGGAACTAGATCCTCTATAGGGGTGGCTGACGTCCCCTCGCCTGTCCAATGCTACGTCGATGCGTGGTCATGTCGAGGGGACTCATCTGATCTTTGACCTGCTCCTCTGGTTGGGTCGGCACTCCCCGTGCAAGTAATAGTCGACTGATGAGGACACCATATGGGAGATTATCCGTGGAGACGATGCTCGCCTCATAACGGATCCTCTGAAAGATGTGCAATGGCAAATCTATAGGATCTCCACGTGCCACTCGTATAAAAAATTGTGCCCGAAGCCGACTAAATGTAGTTTTATGAGCCACAGGATCGACATTTGTTGCAACAATAAGGTGCAACATGCGGAAGAAATGCAGCAGATGGTTCTGGTTGAAGGCGTTCTTCCGCTCGATCTGCATGCGATCCCTCCCGATGAGGATGTAGAAATCCTCGTCTCGATCATCATCCCGAGCCTCGACGCCAGTATCCTCAGCCTCTGACTGGCCTGCATTTCTGGCTGATGCTGGCTCACATCCCCGACCAGTAGATGATGTAGAAGTGCCTACATCCTCACGGGGTGTTGAGTGTGCAAATGTCTCCACTCCTCGACGAATCCCAAGGTGCTCGCCGATGACATCTACTGATACCTCAATGGAAACACCGCGTACAGTCACGGTGTGAGAGGATGCATCTTGAGGCATGTCACACATCCCCATATAGAATTCTTGAACCATTGAGGGGTATACCTTCCCCCTCAATGTGCAGATATTTCCCTAGCCTCTACTGAGGAAAACATCTCTCAGGTTCGTCTGCTGCCAACAGAGTTCGTCGAACTCATTAATTAAGACCTCTCGCTCTACCATAACAGTACGAGCTCCGATACGGGCAGTGTACGACGTGGCTCCTTCCCTCCCTCGTTTCCTAGTATGCAGTGGAAGAGCCATATCCTGAAAATATAAAAGGAAAAAAAAATTATTTACAATAATGTATTTTTTTGTATTAATTTTAAGATGCTTTGCCGTAACGTTCGAACGTTTTATCTTTAACGTTCGAACGTTAAAGATAAAACGTTCGGATGTTTATTTATACGTTCGCACGTAAAATAATGTCAATATATTTACATTCGAACGTAAAACAAATACGTTCGAATGTAACAATGTACGTTCGAACATAAGCAGTAAATAAATATTGGCTGACGTACGTTCGGACGTTAAAACAAATACGTTCGAAAGTATTTGTTTTACGTGTGAACATAAATATGAATGTCCGAACGTCGAAGCATGAATAATGTAGAAAATCATTACGTTCGGATGTTATAATTAAACGTTCGAACGTGGAAGCCGTAATGGCTCTGTAATTTAAACGTCGTACGTTCGAACGTCATGGTGAAACGTTCGAACGTTTCGACGCAGAATGGCTGAGTCGACTCAGCCATTATTGAAATCTCAAAAATTTCTCTACACGGTTCTAAATACCGAAATGTCACCGTGCAAATGAAGTATACACTTCAAGAAACATTTCTACGGTGACTATTCGGCCAATGACTAGCCGTGGTCGCCGGAAAATGAAGTTGAAAATCTGGCAACCACTTATCCGGTTTTAAACAAAACTCAATCCAAATCTCAATAAAATACATGTTACTTGAATAAAAGATGAATGCCTACCTTCAGTGACGGTTGTGGCGGAGTTGACGGCGGCGGTGAAGGAGGCGTGGCGGCGTGCTAGGAAACGACGATGATACGTATTGGAAATGTCGTTTCGACGTTCGGTTTTGGCCTTATATACACAGAACGTTCAAACGTACTTATTATTACGTTTGAACGTTTTTCAATTTAATATTATATTATAAATGCTTATGTTATATATTAGGATGTTATATAATATTATTGACAATTAGATTATTGGTTTTTTTGTGAGTGCTTGTTATATTTCTAAAGTTTAGCAACATGTTTATACATGTTGTTGTGATTTTATGCTTACTCTTGAAATAATTGCGATTATTATTTGTGAATTTTGTGAATAGTTTATGAGCTTATGGTGTTTATTGATGATTTAATAAGTAGTATATAGTTATAAATAGATATATAAAATGTAGTATATATATTATATTATAAGTTAGTATATAATAAAGAATTTAATAAGTAACAATTTAACATATATTATTGATTTATATATATGGTATAATTTATATATTATATACATTTATGTTCTCATTTAAAATATTATGCTATCATACTATACAATGTAGTATATAGTTATAAATAGATATATAAAATGTAGTATATATATTATATTATAAGTTAGTATATAATAAAGAATTTAATAAGTAACAATTTAATATATATTATTGATTTATACATATGGTATAATTTATATATTATATACATTTATGTTCTAATTGAAAGTATTATGCTATCATACTATACAATGTAGTATATAGTTATAGATATATAAAATATAGTATACATATTATATTATAAGTTAGTATATAATAAAGAATTTAATAAGTAACAATTTAATATATATTATTGATTTATATATATGGTATAATTTATATATTATATACATTTATGTTCTCATTTAAAGTATTATGCTATCATACTATACAATGTAGTATATAGTTATAGATATATAAAATATAGTATACATATTATATATAAGGTAGTATATAATAAAGAATTTAATAAGTAACAATTTAATATATATTATTGATTTATATATATGGTATAATTTATATATTATATACATTTATGTTCTCATTTAAAATATTATGCTATCATACTATACAATGTAGTATACAGTTATAAATATATAAAATATAGTATACATATTATATTATAAGTTAGTATATAATAAAGAATTTAATAAGTAACAATTTAATATATATTATTGATTTATATATATGGTATAATTTATATATTATATACATTTATGTTCTCATTTAAAGTATTATGCTATCATACTATACAATGTAGTATATAGTTATAGATATATAAAATATAGTATACATATTATATTATAAGGTAGTATATAATAAAGAATTTAATAAGTAACAATTTAATATATATTATTGATTTATATATATGGTATAATTTATATATTATATACATTTATGTTCTCATTTAAAATATTATGCTATCATACTATACAATGTAGTATATAGTTATAAATAGATATATAAAATGTAGTATATATATTATATTATAAGTTAGTATATAATAAAAAATTTAATAAGTAACAATTTAGTATATATTATTGATTTATATATATGGTATAATTTATATATTATATACATTTATGTTCTCATTTAAAATATTATGCTATCATAATATACGATGTAGCATATAGTTATAAATAGATATATAAAATGTAGTATATATATTATATTATAAGTTAGTATATAATAAAGAATTTAATAAGTAACAATTTAATATATATTATTGATTTATATATATGGTATAATTTATATATTATATACATTTATGTTCTCATTGAAAGTATTATGCTATCATACTATACAATGTAGTATATAGTTATAGATATATAAAATATAGTATACATATTATATATAAGGTAGTATATAATAAAGAATTTAATAAGTAACAATTTAATATATATTATTGATTTATATATATGGTATAATTTATATATTATATACATTTATGTTCTCATTTAAAATATTATGCTATCATACTATACAATGTAGTATATAGTTATAAATAGATATATAAAATGTAGTATATATATTATATTATAAGTTAGTATATAATAAAGAATTTAATAAGTAACAATTTAATATATATTATTGATTTATATATATGGTATAATTTATATATTATATACATTTATGTTCTCATTTAAAGTATTATGCTATCATACTATACAATGTAGTATATAGTTATAGATATATAAAATATAGTATACATATTATATTATAAGTTAGTATATAATAAAGAATTTAATAAGTAACAATTTAATATATATTATTGATTTATATATATGGTATAATTTATATATTACATACATTTATGTTCTCATTTAAAATATTATGATATCATACTATACAATGTAGTATATAGTTATAAATAGATATATAAAATGTAGTATATATATTATATTATAAGTTAGTATATAATAAAGAATTTAATAAGTAACAATTTAATATATATTATTGATTTATATATATGGTATAATTTATATATTATATACATTTATGTTCTCATTGAAAGTATTATGCTATCATACTATACAATGTAGTATATAGTTATAGATATATAAAATATAGTATACATATTATTTTATAAGTTAGTATATAATAAAGAATTTAATAAATAACAATTTAATATATATTATTGATTTATATATATGGTATAATTTATATATTATATACATCTATGTTCTCATTGAAAGTATTATGCTATCATACTATACAATATAGTATATAGTTATAGATATATAAAATATAGTATACATATTATATAATAAGTTAGTATATAATAAAGAATTTAATAAGTAACAATTTAATATATATTATTGATTTATATATATGGTATAATTTATATATTATATACATTTATGTTCTTATTTAAATTATTATGCTATCATGCTATACAATATATTATATAGTTATAAATATATATATAAAATGTAGTATATATATTGTATTATAAGTTAGTATAGTAGGAATCGTACTTTCGAACGTTTCAAGTTAACGTTCGAACGTTAAAATAAGAGCGGGAAATTTCCCGCTCGATTAAGGTATTCGTGTGATTATTCAGACGTTCGGACGTTTAGACTATACGTTCGAACGTTATTTGATGAAAATCACCAGAAAATTATGTACATCCGAACACCAAATATGTTAACGTTCGAACGTTAGTTAAATTAGTGCGGGAAATTTCCTGCTCAAATATGGTAACACTTTGATAAAATGTACGTTCGGACGTTTAAGTTAAATGTTCGAACGTTTATCTGTAAATTTACAAACGTTCGAACGAAAAATTATGATACATTCGAACATATATGAGGAAAGTGCAGGAACTTTCCCGCTAGATTTTATGTTATAAATAAGAAGGGTACGTTCGAACGTGTACTGTAAACGTCCGAACGTTATGAGCGGGAATAATTTTAGCAAATAACGTTCAGACGTACAACTTAAACATTCGAAAGTTTAAACTAATAATTTGCGGTATTAATCAGTACGCGCACGAGAGGAAGCGGATCATTTCTTCTTCTCCCGTGTGCGCAACAGACAGAGAGAGATAGAGAGAGAGAGAGAGAGAGAGAGAGAGAGAGGGTGTTAGTGTGAGAGAGAGTTGAGTTAGAGAGTTAGAGAGAGTTGAGTTTTGGTAATTAAAAATTTTTATTTCTTGTCTTTATTTTAATTTTATGATATTTATACAATGTGTTTTTGTTATAGAATATTTCTAATAAGTTAGTGTTGTATTTTTTTGAACGATTGCTTGTTTTGGAAAGTTGGAAGATTTTGATTTGTAAGAGGATATTGTGAGTGCTCGGTATATTTCTAAACTTTATCAATATATTGTTGTGATTTTATGCTTACTCTTGAAATATTGTGATTATTATTTGTATAGTTTGTAAATAGTTTGTGAGTTTTTGTAAATATGTTGTGATATGAATTTGAAATATTGTGTTTCTTATTAGAAATATATTTTCATTAGGCTTTGTTAATACATGTTTATTACTTACTCAACTTTAAAAATATGTTAATACATGTGGCATGTTATTTTGTGAATATATTGTGAGTTATTATGAATATGTTGTGATATGGACTTTAAATATTTAAATTATTATTTGTGAATGACGTTTGAATATATTTACATTATTACAAATAAGCAATAAGTTAGTATAGTAGGAATCGTACGTTCGAACGTTTCAAGTTAACGTTCAAACATTAAAATAAGAGCGGGAAATTTCCTGCTCGATTAAGGTATCTATGTGATTATTCAGACATTCGGACGTTTAGACTATACGTTCGAACGTTATTTGATGAAAATCACCAGAAAATTATGTACATCCGAACACCAAATATGTTAACGTTCGAACGTTAGGTAAATTAGTGCGGGAAATTTCCCGCTCAAATATGGAGAGACTTTGATGAAATGTACGTTCAGACGTTTAAGTTAAATGTTCGAACGTTTATCTGTAAATTTACGAACGTTCGAACGAAAAATTGTGATACATTCGAACATATATGAAGAAAGTGCGGGAACTTTCCCGCTAGATTTTATGTTATAAATAAGAAGGGTACGTTCGAACGTGTACTGTAAACATCCGAACGCTATGAGTGGAGGAAATTTTAGCTTATAACGTTCGGACGTACAACTTAAACGTTCGAACGTTTAAACTAATAATTTTAGCATATAACGTTCGGACGTACAACTTAAACGTTCGAACGTTTAAACTAATAATTTTAGAACTTAATCAGTACGCGCACGGGAGGAAGCGGATCATTTTTTCTTCTCCCGTGCGCGCAACACAGAGAGAGAGAGAGTTGAGTTTGGTAAGAAAAAATTTTTATTTCTTGTCTTTATTTGAATTTTATGATATTTATACAATGTGTTTTTGTGATATGGATTTGAAAATTTGTGAGAATAATATTTCAAATTAAGTAATAACAAATAAAAGTAACTCTTTAAGAATTATAATAATTAAAATTATTTTATAACCATTGAAATTTAAAAATGATAATTAAATATTTATAATAATATTTAAAATTAAGTAATAACAAATAAAACTAACTCTTTAAGAGTTATAATATTTAAAATTATATTATACTTCTTTTACAATTTAAGTATAACAATTAAAATTATATTTTAAGAATGATAATAATTAAAATTATAATATAACCTTTAAAATACTCTTCAATAAAAAAGTCTTGAAACTACTAAATAAGTAGAGTTTGAATATGTAAATATACTTATTTATTATAAACTAAAGAGAAAGGAAATAAGGATCAAATATATTCTTATATAAAAATTATATACTTATTGTCTATATAAGTAAATAACTCACTCAATTAAGTATAACAATTAAGATTATAATTGTGGAATGATAATAATTTAAATTATATAATAACCTTTAAAATTATATATAACAATTATAATCTGTAAATTTTGGTCTAATTGCTTGACTGTCATAGTCTCTTCGGCCTTGAGAGGAGAGTCGAGGTCAGACAGTTTGTGACGGTTAAGTAATTAGACCATGGTTTAAACATTTCTTCAAGATCATTCTCCCTCGTTGTGTACAAGACACGAAATGTAGGGTCACATAATCTTCCATTCCTCTTTAGTTTAACAATATGGAGATATTGTTGTATAATTATATTGCTAGATGCGTGTGACATTGCATAAATACCCTTAGACCCGTTTGGGAATCAGTGTACATTTATGTGTCCACTGATTCCTGAATTGTCCAGTGTGGACAGTTTGAGATTATATTATCTGTATTGCACATTTTTGTTACTCGCTACTTTCTACGTTTAATATGAAGTTTTAGTGTCTTCTTCTATTGTTCTTCGGGTATACTGTTCGTAGGGTCACAATCCCGATATTTGAACATGTATACTTGGAGAATTATGGGGAGGTGCTGTCGAAATTTCTACTAACGTAGAAATTAGTAGAGTGACGAGATTTGTGCAATATGGAGAATATAATCTCGAATGGGATAGGACCAACTACCTTATAAAAAAAGTAATGACAATTGGAGCATGACATGCATGTGAATTTTCAATGTACGTGTTATTAATATATAGATGTTTTTAGAAATGGACAAAAATTGGATGCGTCTGGACGATAAACTTGGAAAGGATTACGTACCCTATGCATGTGGAGTAAGAACTTTCATTGATTTTGCACGGGCTTCTGTTGATAGTCGTGGTTACATTAAGTGTCTATGTCGAGGGTGTAAAAATTTGTGTGCGATAGGATTGGATGAAGTAGAGCGTCATATATTTGTGAACGGTATGGATCTGGGGTATACGCGTTGGGTACTGCATGGTGAGCCGTATGAAGGGTCAGCAGATATATTGGTCGATCATCACAATTATTTGCGGCACATGGATGATGATTATGAGCATGATGAGATGGAGGAGATGTTGGGTGACATTGGAGCTGGGATGTTTATGGATGAGGTTAACGACAATGCCTCAACTGGTGGATCAGGGACTGATTGTGATAATTTCCCTTCACTGTGGGAAGATGCAAAGCGCGAGCTTTACCCAGGTTGTACAAAACATTCCAAAATGTCGTTTATTGTGCGGTTGCTTCACATTAAATCATTGTGTGGGATGTCGACGAAAGCAACAAACATGGTATTGGACTTATTTAACGAGGTGCTTCCTGAAGGGTCTGCATTACTTAAGAACTTTTATGAAGCGAAGCAGTTGAGAAAGGGATTAGGATTTGAGTACAAGTCCATACATGCATGCAAGAATGATTGTGTATTGTTCTGGAAGGAGAACGAGGAGAAACAAGCATGTCCTGTATGTGGAGAGTCGAGGTGGAAAGGTAAGAAAAACGTCCCGGTTAAGGTGTTGCGGTATTTTCCCTTGAAACCTAGGTTGCAAAGACTATATATATGTAAGAAAACAGCTCATGATATGAGGTAGCACAAGGAGAAAAGAGTTAAGAATGACGGGTATATGAGGCATACAGCTGATTCACTTGCGTGGCAGTCTTTCGATAATCAGTATCCAGAGTTCGGGTTAGAAGCTCGGAACGTGCACCTGGGACTTACAACCGATGGATTCAACCCTTTTGGGAATATGAGTACAAGTTATAGCACTTAGCCCGTGGTATTGATTCCGTACAATCTTCCACCATGGAGGTGCATGAAGGCGCCAAACTTTTTGTTAACTTTACTCATCCCTGGCCCTAGATCACCTGGGAATGATATTGACCTATTCATGCAGCCGTTGATTGAAGAGCTGAAAGAGTTATAGGAAACAGGGGTTAGAACTTATGATGCATCTAAGTCGACATCTTTTCAGATGCATGCTGCGGTAATGTGGACCATAAATGATTTTCCGGCGTATGGGAATCTTTCCGGCTGGAGTACGAAAGGGAAGTTAGCGTGTTTGACGTGTAATAAAGAAACTGCTAGTGAGTGGCTAAAATTTTCTCAGAAGTTGTGTTTCATGGGTCATCGACGTTATTTACCAGCAAATCATGCATGGAGAAGAGAATGTGCCAAGTTTGATGGGAGAGTAGAGGATAGGATTGCACCAAAAGAGTTGTCTGGAGAAGAGATAGTGGAACAACTGCAACATGTTAGAGCGAACAATTTTGGCAAAGGTCGGGGAAAGAACAAGAGAAAACGAGCCGTACAAGAATTGAATTGGACAAAGCGTAATATTTTTTTTGACTTGTCGTATTGGTCGTCATGCAAGTTGTGACATAGTTTGGATGTAATGCACATAGAGAAGAATATTTGTGATAATATACTGGGTACATTGATGAGTATTAACAAAAAGACGGAAGACACGATCAAGACGAGGAAAGATCTTGAGAGAATGAGAATTAAACATAATCTACATTTGCGGGTGGAAGGCAACAGGGTGGTCATGCCGCATGCATGTTTTACGATGACGAGGGAGGAGAGGATGGATTTCTGCAAATGGTTGCAAGGTGTGAAGTTGCCAGATGGTTATGCTTCAAATATTGGTAGATGCGTGAGTCCTGATGATTGGAAAATCAATGGATTGAAAAGTCATGATTGTCACGTATTTTTGCAGAAGTTATTACCTGTGGGAATTCGTGGGAAGCTTACAACTAATGTACGTGTGGCCATATCTGAACTATGTATGTTTTTCAAGGATTTGTGCGCTCGGGTAGTAAATCGAGATGTGTTGTCGAAATTGGAAGAAGACATTGCTACTATACTATGTAAATTCGAGCATATCTTTCCACCATCATTTTTTGATGTCATGGTCCATTTAGCAATACATTTACCGCGAGAGGTACTTCTGGGTGGACCGGTGCAGTTCCGTTGGATGTATCCAGTTGAAAGATATTTGGGTCGATTGAAGCGCACTGTTGGGAATAAAGCCAAAGCTGAGGGTTCAATAGCAGAGGCCTATATACACGATGAATGGTTAACATTTTGCTCTCTATATCTTCGTGGTGTTGAGACACGATTTAATCGTCAAGAGCGAAATGCTGATCTTGCTACTCCGCCTCCTCGTGAGCTATCAGTGTTTTCCCAGAATGTACGACCCTTGGGTACACAAACAGGTTACGATTTAATTGATGGAGAGTTGGGTAAAGTTCGGTGGTATGTGCTAAATAACTGCCAAGAGATTGATGATTATCTTAGGTATGTCATTTCATTTCTTTGAATAATTATAGTTTTCTTTAAATTAATTAGAATTGTTGTGCTCAAAATATACTTCTTTTGCAACATGTTATAACAGTGACCACATGGACAAACTTAGGACGGAAGGCGTAGAAAATATAGAGGCAAGACACGAGGAAGAATTTCCCGGATGGTTTGAAGAACGTGTATGAACTAAAATTATATATATGTTATATTGTGAAATTTTTAACTCTGGATAATGAAATAATAAATATATACTATTTCAATTTATAGATTTTGGAACAACGTGCTCGTGATCCCGGATCAATTTCTTCTGAATTGTATGCATTGGCCCGTGGTCCCTCCAATAGAGCACTTCGATATACTGCATGCACGGTTCGAGGTTATAGATTCCATACTTTGGACCGTGAACGTAATAGAAAGACTCAAAATTGTGGTGTGTTGGTCGAGGGGAGTCATGGAACAGATGATATTGACTATTATGGTGTCATACTTGATATTATCGGATTGAAATATCTGGGTGGGTCTGTAACATATGTCTTTAAATGTGATTGGTGGGATCTAGGCGGTGGTCAGGTTTCGATACATAGGGATAATCACTTTACGAGTGTCAATACTGCATCTAAATGGTACGAAGATGATCCATTCGTATTGGCTTGTCAAGCTACCCAAGTCTATTACTTGATTGATCCAATGAAAAGTACTGATGAAGATAGTGGGGAGATAACTTGGTGAGTCGTAGAAAAATTTGTTCCTTGAAATATATATGAAGCAGGAACGGGTGCAGATTACGAGAATAGTGGAGATGAAGATGACACTCCGATTGTTGAGGCATTCCAGGAAGATGGAGAGGGTATTAATTTGTTTGTTGACCTCGGTGCACTCGAGTTGCTCCCCTTGTGTAGAGATGATGTTCCACCCGTACATCTCGACCCGTCTGTATTAAATGATCATTCAATTCAAGTCAGTGAGGAGGAAGAAGAAGAAGACGAGTCAGAAGATGAAGACGAATCAGAATCCGGGCAGGAGGTGGATAAAGATGATGAAGAAGAGGTGCATGATGATGATGAAGATGTTATTGATGGAGATTCTGAAACAAGCATGGAAAATTCATCTGAAGAATAAAAGTACTAAATATTTTATTCATATAGGTGACTATAAAATATCTTGAATTTTCATAATTTCTTCTAATTAATTTTCTTTGATATAATTAATTATTTTCAAGAATGCCGCCAAAACGACAACGAAGAAATGTGCCTCCGCCAAGTCCATGTCCTGAACCCATTGAGGACTTCCCACTCGAGGAATCCGTTCCTGAAGATGAAGCTAACACAGAAGAGAACAACAGCCAGTCGACACCTACCAGTAAGGAAATATTGTCGTTGATAATTATATATATAGTTAATATTTTTTTCTCAATAACTATATAATTATAATTATAGTATATCTATTATCATGTAGTTGATGCATCTGCACGTTGCGGTCGTGGCTATACACGTGGAATCTCTCTTCAAAAAAATAGAAGGCATGGTAAACTGAAGATCACAATTCCTGATAATTCCACTGGAGGAGTGGATGATAGTGCATCAGTGCTTTCCTCCTATATTGGCACAGTAGTTCGAGCTTATGCTCCATTTTATGTGCGCTCATGGCGAGATGTTCCGATAGAGATTAAGGAGCACATTCGAAGTCGTGTGCTGGTGAGTTTACTTTTCAGTACATTTTTTTCACCTAGATTAATATATTATATTTTTTACCTGATTCCCTTATTAGGATGAATTTGACCTCGACTTTGGCCGTAGCGAGGATTTGAGAACCGTGAATGAGTTGATGGCTACACTATTCCGACGTCACAAAGGACGATGTCATGACCACTTCAAGAAGTTTGAGACGTTGGAAGAGGCTGCGCAGTCTCCTTTTCAGCAGATGAAGTTAGATGATTGGAGAAAGTGTTGTGATCTTTTCGCATCTCCAGATTATCAGGTATTTTACATTTATATCTTTTAATTATTTACATTCATATTCGTTTTATATATTATATGTATACATATTACAATTAACATTTTTAATATATTTTGTAGCACTTGAGTTCTACAAATGCACAGAATAGATCCGTTCTGACTGTCCACCATCGTGCCGGTTCAAGGTCATTCCACCGTCTTGCTGAAAAAATGGTAATTAAAAAATTATAGAATTCATTTATTTTCCTGATATTATTTCTGATAAGTACTAATATTATCTTTTTAAAATTGCTAATATTTTCGCTTTGTTAGAAACGTGATGATCCTGAAAACTTTTTCCTAATTCATGTCTATGCTGCTGCTCACACTAATGAGCATAGTGAGTGGATGGATCCTGTCGCTGCAGATAATTATGTAAGCAGTGTTAATTTTGTTAAATAAATTATTTATATAATATTTTAATAGTTTATTTCTTATTTCTATTTCTTTTAATACGTTACTAATTATTTACGATCATTACCTTTTAAATTGCAGAGCAAAATGTTGGAGATGCAGTCGGCTTCTGAGGAATCCTCTCCTAGTGACATAGACATATTCACGCAAGTGCTCTGGCCGCAGTCTAGTATGGCAAGAGGTTTGGGACGATCTATCAAGTATAAATGTTCATCCTCCTCAACCTCATCGGCTTCACAAATTAATAATCTTACGGCAGATTTAGAAGCTGCACGGCGTGAGAATGAGTATATGAGGTCGAGACAACAAGAGTTAGAGTCTCTCTTAGAACGACAGTCTCATTTAGAGACGCGTTTGCAGGACCAACAGAGAGATCAGGAGAAAAGAATACGTAATGAAGTGCAAGAGCAAGTGCAATGGGAGATGATGGTGCAAATGGAACGTGTTATGTCGTTGCAACAGAATCCCCGTGGGCGAGGGAAAAAGAAGAAATAAATTTTATCAATATTTCTGACTAGTTTTAATATCTAATTTTGTACTTTTATAAGACATTGTTACTTGTTAATTGGGTATGTAATATGATACAATTGGTATTATGTTTTTAAATTTTATGAAATTAGTATTTCTGATCTGTACGTTCGAATGTAAATAAAAATCGTTCGAACGTTGGTTCACACTGTAACAAACGTTCGAACGTAAATACAATTGAATCGTTCGAACGTTAAACTATACATTCGAACGTACTCACGCTAAAACGAACAAACCGTTCGAACGGTAAAGCGACTAACGTTCGAACAAAGAACTTGTATTCGGACGCTCCTTTGTTTACATTCGAAATAACGTCCGAACATTAAACGCGCTACGTTTGAACATTTACGTTTACGTTCGAACAAATATTCGAACATTTAATGTAATTAACGTTCGGACGCATTAACATTCGAACATAAATTTTATACGTTCGAACACGATATCCAACGAACGTCAACTTCTCTCATTCGAACGCCAATCGGTCGGGTATAACGTCCGAACGTTTGATTTTACGTCCGAACGTGATTTTCTGTGACAGTTCATAACCGTCACAAAAAAGGAACGTTCAAACGTTGTACCGAACGGAACACTTCCAACTGTCACTAAAAATATTTTTTGTGACGGTTTGAACAGTAAATCGTCACCAAATGTTTTCTGTGACGCACTTTAGGTGACGGTCATGGTGACGGTTTCAAACCGTCACCAAATATGTTTAGTGACGATTTGCCATTTTTTTGTGATAGTTTTTTCTATCACAAAACACACATTCTGTTGTAGCGTATGTAGATGCATGACGAAATTGAGAATGCCAAAACGCAAGTGATCTCATTAATACTAAATCATAGTAGGCGTAAAAAATACTGTTTTGTTAGGTAAATGAACACCTGATCCTCTGCTCCTTTTGACGTAGAAATATTTGCAGATGTTCTAATTATAAAGTGCATCAACAGTCTATGAACAACCCGCAAAGAACCAAGACATTCGTGACGTACAGGAGAAACCTTCGATCGTCAAACTCGATGCAAATACAATACATCTAATTCTTTTTTAAGTCCAGTATATTATGACTAATTTTTCTTAATATTAATTAATGTTGATCACCTCGTTTCGGAGGACAAAGTCGATATATAACCCGATGGCTTGGAGACGAAAGAATGCTGGCATGGGGATTGCGTAATATATAGTAAATGATGGAAAAAAAGAAGAAAATGAGGCAATAATTAATATATAGCTGTCATTCACGTACGGAAAGTCAGACAGTCAGATGAAGCCAAATCCATGCACTATGAAGATCATAAGTTACAATTTTGAATATTTTCTGATTCTCCATCGACCTCAGTACTGTACAATGGAGTGTCTCCCGAATATTACAGCTTTTTCCCAAGTGTTAAAGATCACTCCTCTCTCTCTCTTTCCATTTTTATAAAGAAAGTTCAAGCCCTAGCTGGCTTGAACCTTTTGTAGTGGTAGGACATAATACTTTCTGTACATGAGATAGCCATATATATATATATATATATATATATAATGTGTGTCACGGGGTGCAATGCCTAAAGATTTTCCGGCTTCTACCATATGGGTTTTTTTTTAGTGGAATCCCCATGCAAGATTTTCAAATTGGATTGAAAATCTATCATTTAGAAGACAAACGTAGGGAAGAGTTTCAACCATAGAGAGGTTGCTATTGAACAGAACAATACCAATAAGCTAACACGTTGAACTCTGCAGGAAAGCAAATTGTTCATAACTTGAGAGGGTTGGATCCTGGGGACCCACAAATTCTAGTGGAGTTGGACTGAAATGGAAGACTCAGGGAAATTGCACTCCAAAAAGAAAATTACTAAAGAAAGCCGTGTCTGATTACTCATACATCCATATATTAGTTTATCTTTTAGTAGGTTGTTGGTTCATACATAAACAAGCAAACCCACCACTAAAAAACATAAACTTCCGTGTTTTAATCATTCTTCTGCAAGATTTGTTTCTTTTTCCTTAAACAATAATTCATTCTACTTTACACTAATTTCTTAAAAGCGTCGCGTGCAATCATGCACTATCCAAGCTTGTCGCATCATATATATATATATATAAGCTTTTACAAAAAGCAGAAAACCTGAAGATCCCTTTTACACGTGTCGTAAAACCCTAGTCGTTGTGGATATATGGTGCTCAATTTGACAAGTAAATTAAAAACAAAAGCATGGTGAAGATACGACAATGGCTGCCACTATATACTGGAAGCTCTTATCTTACTGGTTCTAGGACACTGATTTGTGTCTTCTTCACCTAACTTTTAAGGGTTTTATATACTTTTCAATTTCTTTTTAACAGGAAAGTTTTGAGATCAATGAGCTTCTTAATTTACATATGAGGAAGGTGGAATCGCGAGGCTAGACGGCGTGGAAAGAAAACGATAGATAGCCATGCCTTAGCCTTCAAATTACCGAAAGCTATCCAACACTGAAGATTATATATTGCAAAGGTTCAAGCCTGTGACATCGTTAACAGGACACGCATACATTTATTAATTTATTTTCTAATTTGAATAAACTTTTCCTTACAAGATTTTTACTGCACAGGTTCCCCTTTTTCTTGTGCTTGATCATTTTTAAAACTAATAATGGGGACAAAGTCAACACTACCTATTTAGTTATTTATTTTCTGGAGACCCAATGCTTGATGTTTCACTTCAGAAAAGCAAGGGTTGCGTGTGTTCTTTCTTTATAGCTGACACCAGTGGGGGTCTCCATGGAGGAATCTTCATGTGTAACTTCGATTGGTTGAAACCATCAAAGTGATGGACCTAATGTAGAATTCGAAATAAAAGCAGTTTTCTAGTTGAATACAGAGTAAAAATAAAATAACAATGAAGTACGCGATGTTAGGCGCTTTACTGAACGTGAATTGTTAAGGTTCATGCATGTCAGATTGTAATGACATGAACCATTTTGTTTTTTCTTCCGCTTTTCCTCTCGAGTGAGCTGCTAAAATTATATTTTTTTCATAAGCTGCCAGTAATTATCACTTAATTTGCAGGTGCGTGGAACGATGGCAGGACTGCAAATAGAATTTCTGTTCAAATATAAGTTTTTTATCATTTACTCTTTATAACAGCATGACAATTGGTTAAGATGTTATTTAAAGGGAGATTGCCGCTTAACCTAAACCTATGAAGTACATACTGTATTAATATTAATCCTAGAGTTTGGCCGGCCCCCTCGCTCTTTATACGTACGTACCCTACCCTAACAAAACACATTAAAAGAAAATGCAAAGTTTTTGCTTCTTAAAAAATGTCATGTTAAAGTAAATTATTGTGGATCACATAAGGCTTGGGACATCTGTGGCTGACGTCCAATGAAAAAACCAATCAAAGGGATGTTTCCCGGTTTAATTTGCTTATAATGGCACCGAAAGTGGGTAGGTCACAGAAAAAGAAAGGAAAGAAAAAACAAAAAGAATTCCCAAGTGGAGTTTGATGGAGTAGTGTGATGTGGAGAGTGCCACTTTTATATAACACCCACCATCAAGGGCGCGCATGAGGTTTCCTGACTTATTTGCAATGTCCAAGCAACAGTAGCTTTCGCGAAAAAAGAGGATTGCATTTAATAATCTTTCGTCAACTAACCGGCCAATATGTTTGTTAATTAATTCACAAATTGTTTTGCTTTATCCTTTTGCGAGGAAGTACATGATTTTATGCTACGTATGAATATTTAGGTTAGGTAGACTGTGAGGCCAGTGACCTTTAGGGGCTTTCCGTTCTTGCACTATTTCTAGCAATAAGTGGATGTCGTTTATGGTGGGAATATGTCGATTTTGGATGGCCAAGAAAATAAGAAAGGAGTCTCACTTTTGCGTTTCCTTTTGGTGGCTGGGGATTTTTTATGGGGCATCAAGTGTCTAGGTGGTCAGTGTTAAATATTTTAACATAAATATTAATAATTGGATCTTTAATTTTCTATAATCTACAATAATAAAATAATAATAATTAAACATGTACATTTCTCTATCTATTTGATAAAAAATTTGATCTGACTATAAGAGAAGGATCACCCTAACAACTTAGCCTCACAAGTATCTCCTGATGGCTAGAGGCACTCTGATGTTGTAGGTAAGAACCCTTAAACCTCTCAGTGCTATTTATAGACTTCTAACCATTAAGAAATCTAAGATTTTGTATTTGACTTTTATTAGAGATATGGAGTTAATCTTATCTCTTAAGAGTTTTCTTATCCCATTATAACTCATCTATTAACTGATAAGTTTTGAATTATTCAAAACTCTATCAAGATGGGTGTGTGTGAGACATTGAGTTTAAATAAAACTATTACATTCTCCTACTTAGCTCATATGCCCATAAAATAATATTTTCCGTTCATGGGTTTATTATAGGAAATTAACAATACTGCTCAAATTTATTTCCTGAAACTTTCATAGCCCAAAATACATTTAATACGTTCCATAATAAGTTCCATAATGCCAATGCGAGTCATGGCGGTTCTCTGTTATATAATCAATAAATTCCCTTCTATGTACCACAACACCAGTAACTTGATTTAACATGACCTTTAATTGGGATAATTAAGACTAATACTGTAATACCTTGGGTTCCAATTCATGTCTATCATAGACATTATCTTGTCATCATTTATCCATACCATTTAATGTACATATAAAGTGGAAATACAAGAAAACAGGAACAACTATAATAGATATATTTCAATTTCCAGTAACAAAATATTCAGCATATCAATGATCTCTTTAACATGTTCACATCATGGCTATAAGCTTATGACCTATCTTTTCAACATGCCCCTTAAAGTATAATTATTAATACAATATTGTTATGGACATGTTTGTTTCTGTACTTTCTCCATAACACTTAATGTATTTAAATTTTCATTAAATAATTATCATTCTAAGAAAAATATTTTAAGGAATTCCTACAATACTTTCTTAGCGGCTTGGCTATAAGTCGACAATTCCAAATCCTAAGATAAATTTTCTCAGTCAGATACCACATATTGTGGCCTCAAAGCATACCACAAACTCAATCCCTATTGCATATGAAGCAGTAAGATATTTGCCTCTTAGTTTTTCATAAAATAACTCTACTAAATAGAAAAATACATAACCATAACTGTATTTTCCATCATTAGAGTAATCTCACAAAAAGGAGTCTGAATATCCAGTTACCTTAAGAGTATCAGTTTTTCTTAAAGTAACAATATAATCTTTAATTTCTTGCAAATAACATTGCACTTTTTTCACAGTTTTTGGGTCAAACATCCTTGGGTTCGTTTGGCAACAACCAAGAATGTCAACTGAAAAACTGACATTCAACCTTATACAGGTTTGTGCAATCATTAGATTTATTATAACAATCATATACAAAATTTCCTTAACAACCTAATCATTTCGAGGACACTATAAAATATTGAGCATGTCACATTTTATTTTTAAAACATCTATTAAACAACAATTCTTCATGTAAAATCTTCTAAAACTCTATACAACTATACTAAGACAACCTAACAATCATCGTCTTGGTATTAAGATTCAATCCTAATTACGAAGGATGTCTCATTCATAATTTCATTTTAAAGTTGTTTAGAGACATAACTTTAATGCTATACTATAAACCATAATTCATATTTGCCAAAAGTCATATACATGCATGATCATAAAAATATACTCCCACTGACTTGTGAGTATATACATTAACAATATTTTTCTTAATTTCAAAACAATATTGGTATTATCAAATTTCAGATACCAATTTTTCAAAAAATCTGTTACCTTTCTAAATAATCATTTTATTCGTTTCTTGTAGATTTTAGACTTGCATTCTACAGTTGTTTTCACATATCTTTGATGTAACTCTAGACCATAAGGAGCTACTGATGCCATAGTGATTCTTAATGAGTTTTTTCAAGTTTATTAGAAATCTCTTTCAAATCAATGCTCATCTCTGAGTGAAATTCTTAATTATAAGTCTGGCTCTAGATTGTTCAACATTGTCTTTAAAGTTAGGCTTTTGTCTTCAACACCCATTTACATTCGACCTTTTATACATTTCAGGCAATTAGACAAAATTACAGACTTTACATTGATTCATGGATTTCAATCACTCTTTTAAGCATCAATCTTTTATAAAATCACTTATTTCTATTATTTGTAAAAACATATACGAATCTTCATTTATTTCTATGTCAAATTCAAATTTTGAAAATACACCACGCAACCTAACCAAAAACAAATCAAGAAGATCGTATGAGGTTACCTATTCTGATGTCTCCATGACCAATTCTTCAGTGGTGTTTCTCTGATGAGGTAGATGATCATTTGCTTGTTGTTTCATGTTATCATTAAGATAATCATAAAATGAACTATAACCATTTTCGAAGTACAAGAAGGCACTTCACAACAATCACATCTCTAATTTCTATACTCCCATTGATTTTACCAACTATAAGGAATCTGATATTTCAATTTCCTCAAAATTCAAACTATGAATAGAGACAGTACAACCTAAATAATTTGGATCTCTCAGAGTAATCAATAATATACCCATTAAGTATTATACGATCCAACTTTCTTTCATTTGGATTATAAAGCCTTACTTTAGATTGACTATTCAATACATGTATAAGTCCTAAATCAAGTTTCACAACTCAAAAATCTTTAAGAATATTTACTAGGAACACAATTTAAGATATATACCATTGTATTTAATAATTTTACTACACATCTTCTGAAGAAATAAACAAAATAGGTCAGGGTTATGACCTGGCACTACAAGAAAAATAGCATTTCTTGGCGATCAATTTCGCCGGTATAAGGCATACAAATCGCTGCTACATAACTTTGCCAGCGATATTAACATCGCTGGCCATTCGCCGGTATTAAATCTCCCCTTCTGAGCTAAGCCAACAGAAGCCAAAAATCATAGCTAAAATGTAAACTTTACCGGCGAAATTTTTCGCCCCAAATAGTATTACATATCGTCGCAATATGTCATATAGATTTCAGTTATAATCGTTGCGAAAGATTAATTCCTGCGAGTCTACATCGTCGCTATAGAGTAACTAATTCGCCGCAAATATATCTTCCCAGCGTTTTCACAATAACGCCGGCAATGACTTCACAGTCGCATGAGACTTCTTGCGGCGATTATAAATCGCCAAAGACAAGTTTCCCAGTGATCTTTATATCGCTGGTAAATATGAATTTGCAGTGAGTTTTTTATCGCTGCAATTTAGTTTTGGTTTTCGTAACTCATTTTGCAGCGATTAATTTATCGCTGGTATTTGTGATATACCAGCAATAAATCAAATTGCCATTATAGACCCTTCTGTTTTGTCATAATACTTTCTTGGCACTCACTACTTCAATCCAATTTGATGATTTTCACCTTTCTATTTAGTTGCATTTCCTCCCCATGAGAAGTGGCTTAAGAATTACTAATGGCTTGAGACTTCTCATGTAGCAGATAGATACATCTATACCATGAAAATCATCTATGAAAGTAATGAAATACTTATATCTATCAAACATTATAGAGAAAAGATTTTCATGAGCCTATATGCATTATTTCAAGAAACTCTCTATTCCTTGTACCATCTTTTCTTGATATGTTTGATTTCTTTCATTTTTATACAAATTAATACACATCCTGAGATTAGAAAATCTAAATGCGAAAAATATTTTATTTACTAGTCTCTACAATTTTTCTTGGAGATATTTTTCAAACTTTTATGTTACAAATTATGTTTCAAATTTTATGTCACAAATTGTAAAAAAAATTCATAAATCATCTTTCATTTGGTTCCATTACATGCCTCACGTGTGAAAATAAAAAAACTTTTAACAAAAACACTAATATGAATGCATGATAAATACAAATTTTATTTGAACAAAAATTGGAACAAACATAAATGATATTTTGAAGTAATTTAAAAATTTGAACATTTGTGCTCAAGTTCAACTACTAAAATAAGTATCAACATTTATAGAATTTGATTTGAAACTTATACAGACAAAATACATATGAACATTTGTACTTAAATTCAATCTAAAAAGAATGTATAAATATGTATAAGATCTGATTCGAAACTTATACAGGAAAAACAGTTTACTCTTCCCTTCGAATCATGTCTCATGCTTACGGTACCTAAACCTTCATGTGTCATTGTTTCTTTCAAACTTCAATTGACACAATTCTTATATTTTCATCACCATCATTTCCCTCCTTTCCCAAAAGAAATAATTGATTTTTCATACAAATTAGTAAAATAAATTTGTATCTAGCTAACAATCATGCTACCAACTTTTTCATAACTCATTACTTTTATAAAAATACTAATGCCTCTGAGGTAAACCATTATGTACAAAACTAAGAAATTCCTCTAGTTTGATATCTAGTAATTAATTCAATATTCTTAAAATGTTGTACTTTGCTGACCCTTATCAATATTCTCAATAATAATTTATGTAAAGACTTAAAATGGATAAACAAGGGTCTACAACTTTTAGTGTAAATTTGACATGCTTATATTTCTCTATACTGGAGTCAATTCTATACAAAAAATCTTGTAAAGATATTCATATACTTACTGCAAGAAAAGTATTTTAATCACATTAATGTTTTGAGTTCGATACTCAAAAACAATAATTAGAATTTAATCAATTATGGATAAACTAGTAGTGTCATCAAGACTCTCATTTGAGAGTAGATCTTGATACACAAAGTGTTCTCACCAGTATTAAATATTGTGGATGAACTAGTTGTATTATCAGAATTATCCTTTGGGAGTAAACTCTAACATACAAAGTGTTCCCTTCAACTTTAAATTATATGGATGAACTAGCTGTATCACCAAAATTCTCATTGGGAGTAAACTCTAGCATACAAAGTATTGCTCCAACCTTAAATTATGTGAATTAACTAGCTGTATGTAACGCCCCGTTCCCAGAGGTCTGGAGAGTTAGCTCTTAATACCTAATATCAACTTAAATAACACAACTATAAAATCCAGAAAATCTCATAAAATATTAATCCATTTAATCAATCCAAATATCTAAGTTCCTCCATGGGGACAATAAAGAAATTCTCAATAACATAAATCAGACATTTTCCAAAAACTTGAAAATATCCTTAACTCATCAAATCAAAATACCTGAAAAATAAATTAGTTTACTAACTACGACTTTCAAATAAGCACTTGTACCCTCAGATACTTATTCCACTACGATCATCACACCTTGCTAAAACTTCCTACTCTTGTTCTCCAGCTGAACTATCAAAATTATCTGAAAAATATATGGAGATAAGGGGTGAGTTATCAACAACTCAATAAGCAGAGGACATATACTAGTGTGTAAACATGAGCATTTATAGAGTTCAGAATGTAGAACAAAATATTTTCTTTCAGAATGCAGAATCAGAATATTGTTTTCAAAATGTAGCGTCAGAGCATGTTATTAAAAATATCAGAACGAAAGTTCGAAAGTATTCATAATCAAAATCCATTTGGCATAGCATAAACTGAAACATCACTTCTTATCTTATCATACCAGAACAAATACCATGTTTAACCCTCGTGGTAGGGTTGTGCAAATCCCGGTAGCTAACCGAGCAGAAACAGAATGTGAATCTTCCTCTTATACATTCTCGGAGCCCCGAGTGTGCACATAGGAAAGACCACTCAGAAAACTACTTTGTTTCCAAAGTGGGTGCACCGGAAACAGAAAGGTTGGTACCAACCCGAACAGAGGCCATAGTTTTACACCCGTGATAAGGTCAGAACAGAACAGAAACAGAAGCAGAATGTTATGCCAGAGGTTTTCAGAAATCATATCAGAGTACAGAAAATCTTCATAACAGAACAAAATCATATTACAAAACATAATTTATGCACAAAATTTCATATTCACTCTCTTTTTCAAAGTTCAGAAACATAATGTCAAAAATAAACTCATGTCTACACCAGTCATGACAGAAAACACTTTCTTCTTAAACAGAATCTCATGAGTAATGCAGAACAAATAACTGAGGTAGTTCAAATTTATTTTCATAACCAAATATGTATATTTTTCAAAAATCAACCTCAGCTCATTTTATTTTAATACAAAGTCTAGCATAAAAACCCTGCTTACCTGGACTTCTTGGCTTTTTCAGAATTTTTCTCAAAATGTCGAACAATAATTAATCGTCACCTATAAAATAATCACGTAATTCTCATAAATTTCCAATTAATCAAGTATTTCGATATTTAATCCTAAACTTCTAAAATGACCTATTTAATTCCTCAAAACCTAAAATTACAAATCATCACTTTCTAAAATCATCAATGTTGATTTAATAACTTTGACTAAAAAATTTATAAGTCCGACCTATTTATTATTGAAAACAACTTATAAAGTTTAATACTAGATAATATAATTATCCCAAAATATTTTAAAATAAACCATAACTATTTTTTTTATAGACTAAAACATATCTAAGTGTAAAAATAACATTACACCAATATTGTTTACTTTTAAATAGTTTTTTACTTAATAACATGTTAAAATAATTTTCTGTAATCATAATTAAATAAGAGTTTATTAACACATAATAAAATTTTTGAAACACCTTAGCATAACTTGCAGTTCAAAGAGTAAAAAAGTAATTAACAAAATTAGTGTAACATATAACTTAGAACCATGCAATACACTTACGTAAGGTTGTAAACCAAAATTCTTGGAATAACGTAGTAGCTTCGTATGCGATGGAAGTTCACCGTGAAGAGTGGAGTTGCGATGGCGTTGGTGTAACACCCCGTATTTTAGTGTATTTTTACTGAAGGAATTATTTTTATGTAATTAAAATAATTTCTCTTATTTTAATTTGGTTGGATTTTAGTGAGTTTATTTCTATGATTTTTATTTGGTGAAAATTAATTTTTATGTGCTTTCTTAATATTTATTTATTGTTGTGCATTTACATTGCTTTTAATATTTAAATTAATTACCGTGGGATTTAATTATTTCAATTTGACTTTACCATTACGTTTAAATTATTTTATTTAACTTGTGGTTTTAAAATCGTTTCCGTTGGATCATTTTTGTGACCCAAGTTATGAGGATTGGACCTCATTTCTTTTTCCCTCTTTTTCTTTCCTCTCCTTTTTCTTTTCCTCTTTTTTCTTTTTCTTTTCTCCTTATTCCTTCCTCTCCCGCGCGATTCCTCTCTCTCCTCCCCTCTCCTCCGCCCGTTTCCCTTATCCACTCCCAGCGCCGCCGTCCGCCGGCGGTGGTCGTCACCGCCCAGCCCATTAGACTCCCCAGCCGCCGGCCGTCCTACCCCACCAGTATCACCGCCGTTCGTGCCGCCGTTAGCCTCCACGAAGCCCACGAAACCCACGACGCCGCGGCACGTTTTCCTCCATTGCGCCGCCGTCGCGCCACCTCCGGCCACCATCTTCCTACCACTTCATCCCCGGCCTCTTGGCAACCCATTGGACCCAACCCAGCTCCGATCCGTCACCGGTGAAGCCCCACCAAGTCCATCTCCGATTTGCACTTTTCGGGCCTAAAACCGCCCCTTGCGCCGCCACCCACGGCAAACCACCACCACCACTAGCTTCACCGACCTCCCTAGGCCCTACCCTATCAATCTTGGGTCTTCGTTTGTCCTCGTTGGAAAGTTGGTAATTGTGACCCACGGCCACAGTGTATTTTACACTGTGGTGTTGCTCAAACGTCGCCTTTTTCAACTTCGCGATCCTCGGAAAATTATTATATTGCACTGTAAGTATTTCTCCAAAGAACTTTCGTAATTTAAATGTATTTTTGCACTAACCCATTTCACTGTGTTTTTGGCATGCCGGACTGAGTCCGAGGAGTTCGGGGGTCGGATGGATTTGTGATTGGAGTTGTTTGGTTGATTTGGTTGATTGGATATTTGTTGTTGATGGGTTGTTTGGATTTGTTGGTTTGGATATTGTGTTGGTACAGGTGCATTTCATCATTTCATGCATGATCATGTTTGTAAAAGAAAACTGGGTTTTCGTGTATTGCATTCATGTTCATGTGCTTTGAAAAGCTATGATTTTATGTGATGATATTTTTGGTGCGTGTGTATCACGACCCCAAGCCGAGATGGGGCATTAACTCGGTGGAGCTCCTCTGGTTACTCGGGAGCGGAATATACTGAGTAACGTCCCCTGGGTTGTCGCCGGGCGACAATGGGATCGGACGAGATGGTCTCGTGTCGACTCCGTGGTCCTTCTGCTGGCGGGGACTAGAGGATGTCTGGCCACGTACGCGCTGGGCGCGGAACTGGGCATCGCTCGTTGCGTAGTGTGAGTGCTTGGCCACGTACGCGCTGGGCGCGGAACTGAGCACCGCTGCGAAGCCAGGACGTGCGGATGGTCCATAGGGGAGACCATGGTGCATATGGAAATAATGCATGGTGCATTTGGTATTAATGCACTATTTTCTGGGAAAATAGTGCGAGTTGATTTTTTGGGTAAATCATTTTCTGGGAAAATGTTTTACGGATATTTTGGGCCAAATGGGATTTTGGCGTGTGTTGGAAAATTATCATTTTCGGGAAAAATAATGTTTTGTGGAAAATGCATGTTTTCATGTGCATGCATGTTAGTTGCATTTAATACATTTTGTATTATATTGTTGTTTGGGTTATACTTACCTGCGAGACCATTTTGTGGTGTCGCAGATTTTGCTGATGAGGAGGAGGAGGGCGAGCCTGAGGAGACGGCTCCGCCTGAGGAGTGATCTGGGATCACTCGTTTGTAGCTTTTAAACTATTGTAAAATATTTCTATGGATGACTGTATAACTGCTATTTAAATCTTTACTGATGTTTGATTGTAATTAAATTCTGGTACTTAATTGACTATCCGCTGCGTTATTATATTTGTACACTGTTGCATGTACACACACTGGCACTTCGTTGGGATGTGTGACCGTGTTGTCACCATCCTGGCGTCTCGATCCCTGTGTATTTTCATAAGGGGGATTGGGGGCGCCACAGGTGGTATCAGAGCAATTCGGCTCTGGGTAAAACCACATGTCCTTTAGGATAGTACCAGAAAATTATTTTTATTATTTTTATTTTAAAAAAAAAAAAAAAAAAAAAAAAAATTTTAGTTATGTAAGTTAAGTTATTTATTTTATATTATGAGTTTGTTGCTATGTCATTTTATGTTAATTGTTGTTATTTAAATTATTTTATTTATCGCTTTAATTATTGTTTATTTTTGGTTGAGTATAAATTATCTGGATTTAAGCGGGGTTGGAGAATGTTCTATGACAGGATTATGGTGAGACCAAGAAGGCAAGCTGAGGTGCCTGAAGATGAGTTACCTAGAGGTGATGGAAATTATGCTATGGCAAGAGCATTAAATAGAATGACAGAATTTCTTCAACAGAATTTCCGACCGCCGCAGGGAGATTCAAGTAGGGGAGCCCAAGTGGGGTGTCCCTATGAGCGCTTCCTAACGCATAGGACCCCTGCCTTCATTGGGGAGGAGGACCCAATGCGTGCTAGGAGGTGGATTCAAGATTTGGAAAGAACATTTGAAGTTTGTGGATGCACGGAAGCTCAGATGGTATTATATGGAAGTTATATGCTGCAAGGTGAAGCGGCAAATTGGTGGGAGACCAAGCGGACATTATTAGAAATGGAGTTGGGTTCCTTGGCTGCTGTGTCTTGGCAGCGTTTCAAGAAAGAGTTCGATGACCGGTTCTTTCCTGCTTCAGTGAGAAGGCAAAAGGCTCGGGAGTTCAATAATTTGGTCCAAGGTGGCATGACTGTGGAGCAATATGCAAGAAAGTTTATGGAGCTTGGACGGTTCGCTCCTCACCTCATTTCTACGGAGGAGTTGCGGGTCGAGCGCTTCCTGGAGGGTTTGCGCCATGAGGTACGTAAACAAGTGGCCTGCCTTCGGATTAAGGACTTTCAAGAGTTAGTGGATTTAGCCAGCATTGCAGAGCGGGAAAACAGTTTTGGAGCAGGTTCCCCTCCGGGTCAGAAAAGGCGGAGTTACCTTGGCGAAGGGAGTAGTTCTGGGTCGCCTCATAAGTTCGTGCAAAGGACTAGTGCCCGTCCGCAGACGACCACCGGTGCTCGTGCTGGAGGTCGAGCTCCAGTTTGTAACAGGTGCAATAGAGCCCATGAGGGTGAGTGTGGCCAGAGAGGAATTCAGTGTTTTAGATGTGGCCAGCCGGGTCACTTTGCTCGGGAGTGTCCTGGTCAAGTTCAAGGAGGACAAGAAGCGCGAGGAGCGCGAGGAGGTCGACGGGGAGGAAGGGGCAACCAGAGACAGTTGGTACAAGCTCGGGTTTATGCAGTGACCCCTGGTGATGTGGATTACGGAGCTCCAGAGACCCACGATGCTGGGGTTATTACTGGTATGCATTTAATTATTTTAATTTGATTTAATATTTGTTATGGTTGGATTATTTGGGATTGTCTGGTGGATGTGTTTGCTTCAGGTAGAGTTCGCCTATATGATTTCTATGCATGTACTTTGTTTGATTCTGGGGCGTCTCGATCTTTTGTGTCTGCCACTTTTGCACGGATGTGTAATCTGGTCACGGAGCCTTTATCGCAAACTCTAGTAGTGGCACTTCCAAATGGTGAGATGGTGTGGTGCTCTAAAGTTGCTTTGGGCTGTCCTTTGGATTTTGGAGGGAGGACACTGGATGCAGATTTGATTGTATTCAAGTTGCTGGGATTTGATATAATTCTGGGAATGGACTGGCTATATCGATATTCAGCAAATATTGATTGTAGAAGTCGGGTAATTGGTTTTCAACTCTCGGATGATGATTATGTGGAATTCGCGGGAAGTAAGTTGAAGGCAAAACCAACAATTATATCAGCAATTCAAGCTAGGAGAGAGATAGCTCGTGGAGCAGATGCTTTTTTGGTCCAAGTTGAGTCTACGTCATCTGAGAAGAAGTCGTTAGTAGATATTCTAGTTGTGGGCGAGTTTCCTGATGTATTTGTAGATGATTTGCCCGGATTGCCTCCCGTTCGCGATATGGAGTTTGTTATTGATTTGGAACCTGGTGCGGCTCCTGTGCATAAAGCACCTTATCGCATGGCACCGGCTGAATTAAAAGAGTTGAAGACTCAATTGCAAGAACTGGTCGACAAGGGATTTATTCAGCCTAGTACTTCTCCGTGGGGAGCGCCCGTGTTGTTTGTCAAGAAGAAAGATGGTACTCTTCGAATGTGTATAGATTATCGGGAGCTTAACAAAGTGACTATTAAGAACAAGTATCCTCTACCAAGAATTGATGATTTGTTTGACCAACTTCAAGGAGCGGCTATCTTTTCGAAGATTGATTTGAGGTCAGGGTACTATCAGTTGAGAATAAGAGATAAGGACGTGCCCAAGACTGCTTTCAGGACGAGGTATGGGCATTATGAATTTAAGGTGATGTCTTTTGGGTTAGCTAATGCCCCTGCTGCTTTTATGGATTTAATGAATAGGGTGTTTCGGCCTTTCTTGGATTCTTTTGTGGTGGTGTTTCTCGACGACATTTTGATTTATTCTCGAGATTTTGAAGAGCATGCTTGTCACCTTCGCCTGGCACTTGGGAAATTAAGAGAACATCAATTGTACGCTAAGCTGAGCAAGTGTGAATTCTGGTTAGAAGAAGTTAAGTTTCTTGGACATGTGATTTCTCAAGAAGGGGTGGCTGTAGATCCCAGTAAAGTAGAAGCTGTTTTGTCGTGGCCTCGCCCTTCAACAGTTCGTGAGATACGAAGTTTCTTGGGACTTGCCGGTTACTATCGAAGATTTGTGGAAGGTTTTTCTCGGCTATCAGGACCTCTCACTGCCTTGACTAGGAAGAATACTGAGTTTGTATGGTCTGACAAATGTGAGAGAAGTTTTCAAGAGTTGAAGAGAAGATTGACAACGGCACCTATTTTGGCACTTCCGGAGCCACACAAGCCATTTGTGATTTTCAGTGATGCATCCAAATTCGGGTTGGGATGCGTTCTTATGCAAGAGGGACGGGTTGTTGCTTATGCATCTCGTCAGCTGAAGATTCATGAAAGGAATTATCCCACGCATGATTTGGAGTTGGCGGCAATAGTTTTTGCGCTTAAGATCTGGCGGCATTATCTGTATGGCGAAGCCTGTGAAGTTTATACTGATCACAAGAGCTTGAAGCATCTATTTACTCAGAAGAATCTAAACATGAGGCAGAGACGGTGGTTAGAGCTAATTAGCGACTATCAGTGTGAAATCAAGTATCATCCAGGAAAAGCAAATTTAGTCGCTGATGCCTTGAGTAGGAAGTCACAACAAGTGGATGAAGCGGAATCTTCAGATGTGGACTCTCTCCTTTGTGGAATGAGGAGACTTCTTATCGAGAGTTCACAGCAAGAAGAATTATTATCTTCAGTCTTGGATGTCCGAGTAGTGGATTTTGATGAATTAAAGACTCTTCAAAGAAAGGACCCTAATCTGTTGGCTATCAGGAAAAGAGTCAGAAAGTCTAGAGGACCCTTGCATTACAGCTTGGATAAGGATGGCATTCTTAGGTTTCGGGATCGTAGAGTGATTCCCCGAGACTCTGAATTTAAAGAGCAAATTTTAGCAGAAGCTCATGCAGCTCCTTATTCGGTTCATCCAGGAAGCACAAAGATGTATAGGGATTTAAAGAAGGATTTCTGGTGGGAAGGAATGAAGTCGGACATCGCCCTGTTTATTGAGAAATGTGACACATGCCGGCAGGTGAAGGCTGAACATCAGAGACCTGCTGGTAGACTCCAACCTCTCCCTATTCCGGAATGGAAGTGGGATGATATTTCCATGGATTTTGTGGTGGGGTTGCCGAGGACTCCTAGTGGGAAGAACTCCATTTGGGTGATTGTGGATCGGTTGACCAAGAGTGCCCATTTCTTGCCTGTTAATAATACTGACTCGTTGGGTAAGTTGACTCGGTTATATGTCAAGGAGATAGTGCGTTTGCATGGAATACCCAAGAGTATTGTGTCAGATCGAGACCCGCGATTCACGTCCCATTTCTGGAAGAGTTTGCAGGCGGCATTAGGCACTAAATTGAAGTTTAGTTCGGCGTATCACCCCCAAACAGACGGCCAATCAGAGCGTACTATTCAGACTCTGGAGGATATGTTACGGTCTTGTGTCATGGAATTCCAGGGGAGTTGGGAGAATCACTTACCACTTATTGAGTTTTCTTATAATAACAGTTTTCATTCCTCCATCCAGATGGCCCCGTACGAAGCCTTATATGGACGGAAATGCAGATCGCCTTTATGTTGGGATGAAGTTGGCGAGAACAAATTACTTGGGCCTGAGTTAATTCAAGAAATGAAGGATCAAGTTCAGTTTATCAGGAAAAAGATGGCTGAAGCGCAAAGTCGCCAGAAAAGTTACGCAGATACAAGAAGAAGAGACTTATCTTTTGAAGAAGGAGATTGGGTTTATCTTAAAGTCTCTCCTATGAAAGGGGTTAAGCGCTTTGGTAAGAAAGGAAAGCTTAGTCCAAGATATATTGGCCCTTTTCAGATCGTAGAGAAGGTTGGACTTGTTGCTTATAGGGTTGCCTTGCCAGATTATTTTGGTGATGTTCATGACGTGTTTCATGTGTCCTCATTGAAGAAGAGTTTTGGACAGCAAGAGCCACGTTTTGTGGATCCCGAACGCATTCAACTGCGGCCCAATCTTACTTATGAAGTTGCCCCGACCCAGATCGTAGATTGGAAAGAGCAAGAGTTAAGGTCCAAGGTAATACCTATGGTGAAAGTGGCGTGGGGTGATCCGTTGGCTCAAGATTTCTCTTGGGAGAGAGAGGCCGACATGAGGGAGCAATATCCATACTTGTTTGATTGATTTTGACGGTATGTTCTAAGTATTCTCTTGGTTGAATCTTGATCTTGTCTTGGTGCAATATTTGACCTTGTCAATTTCGTGGACGAAATTTTTTTTTAAGGGGGGGAGGATGTAACACCCCGTATTTTAGTGTATTTTTACTGAAGGAATTATTTTTATGTAATTAAAATAATTTCTCTTATTTTAATTTGGTTGGATTTTAGTGAGTTTATTTCTATGATTTTTATTTGGTGAAAATTAATTTTTATGTGCTTTCTTAATATTTATTTATTGTTGTGCATTTACATTGCTTTTAATATTTAAATTAATTACCGTGGGATTTAATTATTTCAATTTGACTTTACCATTACGTTTAAATTATTTTATTTAACTTGTGGTTTTAAAATCGTTTCCGTTGGATCATTTTTGTGACCCAAGTTATGAGGATTGGACCTCATTTCTTTTTCCCTCTTTTTCTTTCCTCTCCTTTTTCTTTTCCTCTTTTTTCTTTTTCTTTTCTCCTTATTCCTTCCTCTCCCGCGCGATTCCTCTCTCTCCTCCCCTCTCCTCCGCCCGTTTCCCTTATCCACTCCCAGCGCCGCCGTCCGCCGGCGGTGGTCGTCACCGCCCAGCCCATTAGACTCCCCAGCCGCCGGCCGTCCTACCCCACCAGTATCACCGCCGTTCGTGCCGCCGTTAGCCTCCACGAAGCCCACGAAACCCACGACGCCGCGGCACGTTTTCCTCCATTGCGCCGCCGTCGCGCCACCTCCGGCCACCATCTTCCTACCACTTCATCCCCAGCCTCTTGGCAACCCATTGGACCCAACCCCAGCTCCGATCCGTCACCGGTGAAGCCCCACCAAGTCCATCTCCGATTTGCACTTTTCGGGCCTAAAACCGCCCCTTGCGCCGCCACCCACGGCAAACCACCACCACCACTAGCTTCACCGACCTCCCTAGGCCCTACCCTATCAATCTTGGGTCTTCGTTTGTCCTCGTTGGAAAGTTGGTAATTGTGACCCACGGCCACAGTGTATTTTACACTGTGGTGTTGCTCAAACGTCGCCTTTTTCAACTTCGCGATCCTCGGAAAATTATTATATTGCACTGTAAGTATTTCTCCAAAGAACTTTCGTAATTTAAATGTATTTTTGCACTAACCCATTTCACTGTGTTTTTGGCATGCCGGACTGAGTCCGAGGAGTTCGGGGGTCGGATGGATTTGTGATTGGAGTTGTTTGGTTGATTTGGTTGATTGGATATTTGTTGTTGATGGGTTGTTTGGATTTGTTGGTTTGGATATTGTGTTGGTACAGGTGCATTTCATCATTTCATGCATGATCATGTTTGTAAAAGAAAACTGGGTTTTCGTGTATTGCATTCATGTTCATGTGCTTTGAAAAGCTATGATTTTATGTGATGATATTTTTGGTGCGTGTGTATCACGACCCCAAGCCGAGATGGGGCATTAACTCGGTGGAGCTCCTCTGGTTACTCGGGAGCGGAATATACTGAGTAACGTCCCCTGGGTTGTCGCCGGGCGACAATGGGATCGGACGAGATGGTCTCGTGTCGACTCCGTGGTCCTTCTGCTGGCGGGGACTAGAGGATGTCTGGCCACGTACGCGCTGGGCGCGGAACTGGGCATCGCTCGTTGCGTAGTGTGAGTGCTTGGCCACGTACGCGCTGGGCGCGGAACTGAGCACCGCTGCGAAGCCAGGACGTGCGGATGGTCCATAGGGGAGACCATGGTGCATATGGAAATAATGCATGGTGCATTTGGTATTAATGCACTATTTTCTGGGAAAATAGTGCGAGTTGATTTTTTGGGTAAATCATTTTCTGGGAAAATGTTTTACGGATATTTTGGGCCAAATGGGATTTTGGCGTGTGTTGGAAAATTATCATTTTCGGGAAAAATAATGTTTTGTGGAAAATGCATGTTTTCATGTGCATGCATGTTAGTTGCATTTAATACATTTTGTATTATATTGTTGTTTGGGTTATACTTACCTGCGAGACCATTTTGTGGTGTCGCAGATTTTGCTGATGAGGAGGAGGAGGGCGAGCCTGAGGAGACGGCTCCGCCTGAGGAGTGATCTGGGATCACTCGTTTGTAGCTTTTAAACTATTGTAAAATATTTCTATGGATGACTGTATAACTGCTATTTAAATCTTTACTGATGTTTGATTGTAATTAAATTCTGGTACTTAGTTGACTATCCGCTGCGTTATTATATTTGTACACTGTTGCATGTACACACACTGGCACTTCGTTGGGATGTGTGACCGTGTTGTCACCATCCTGGCGTCTCGATCCCTGTGTATTTTCATAAGGGGGATTGGGGGCGCCACAGTTGGGCAGATGCGCTGGCGCTTGGGAGGCTGAGTACAGAGGGGGTAGAGCAACGAGAAAGGGACCCGCTGATGAGAGGTAGAGAAACACAGTGCAAGCGAGAGAGAGACGGAGAGAGAGATAACGAGATCTCATCGTGAATGGAGGAGTTGTGTGTGGTGCGGAGATGAAGGTGGTTGTCCCGGCGGCAAAGCACTGAGAGAAAAAGTGAGAGAAAGAGGTATGATAGCATTGAAAAGGAGACGGAGGGCTCCTTACCGAGAGAGTTATGCGCGGCGACAACCTGGGTGGCTATCGACGGTGGCACGGCTAGGCGTGGCTGAGATGCTGGACTATGGGTTCCCTTTGCATCGTGGAGGAGACGCCTGAAAGGGTTGGTAGTGTGAAACTGCCGTGCTTGGAGGAGCAACCAAATGCTCTGTTTTTCAGACCCAAAATAGAGGAGTTTCGGTTCACTATGCAGGTGGTTGTTCTCTGCACTTTGGTGGTGGTGCAGTGGTGTACGGCGGAGGAGCTGGAGCTCCAGTGATGGTCAAGTGGAGGTGACGCATGGCGAAGTGGAGTTGCGATCAGTGGAGATGTAGTGCATGCACGGGTTGCGTCAATTTTTGTATGGGGGTAGTGAGAGTTCTGGGTGGTGCACGGTGGAAATGGGTTGTGCTACGGAGGAGCCGTGGTTGCTGTTTGGGTGGGGAGGAGTGGCTAGCAGCGGTAGTGAGAAAACTGGGAGAAAACTGAAGCGGCAGCCCTAGCTTTAGGTGGAGGATGGCTACGGGTCTGTGTGAGACAAAGCTTCTACGTTGGGCGGCTAAGTGTGGGGTAGGGTGGTGCAGGGCAGAGCAGTGGAGGTTTAAAGAGTGACTCGGTGGCGTCCGTTGGAGGCTGCATATTCATGCAACAGGAGGCTGAGGGAAAAAAAATGGTTGGCGGCAGCGAACGTAACAAAGACAGTTTCTCTATGCATGGGCTAATGTGTGCGTATATATATGCGATGGGAAAACCCTAGAGAGATGAGGGAGACGTGCGTGCGGATGGAAATAGAGTCGTGTGTGTGCATGGAGTAGATAAAAAATACACTAGAGACATGCAAGATCATGCATGCTGTGGACGAGAGGAAAACTTAGGGGTGAAAAATAGACGGAAAAATAAAACGTGCAGTGAAGTTAATGTGTGAAAAAAAAAATTAAATAAATAAAATTGTGCTTGATTGGGTCCGGGTGTTACACTGTATTACCAAAATTCTCCTTTGGAAGTAAACTCTAGCATACAAATTGTTCACCCTAACTTTTACTTTAATGGATGAACTAGTAGTGTCATCAAGGCCCTCCTTTTGGAGTAGATCTTGACACACAAATTGTTCACTTCAACTTTATCCACCTTACTACAAAGTTTAATGATTTATCACCAAAATTAAGAAAATCTTGTACTTTTGGGCAACCAATCTTTTCTTTAATTTTGATGTAAATCATTTGCCCCATATTAGATAAACAAATATACATGACATGATAATGAGAACCAAAATAAACAATTCATATATGTATTCAATAATAGCATGTACACAAGATTTAATATATGTATTTAACAATAATAACATGCATATGACATTTAATAAAATTTAATACATGTATTTAATAACATACATAAAATCAATTTTTTTCTTAATAATATAATTATTTTAATCTGACCTGTTATAGATATTTTAATCTAACCGGTCCTGGTCTGAACTGGATCTGTCTAGTAAACCGGATGTAACTTGGTTCCTTACAATGGGTCGGCTTCTCTCGTTCTTTCTTTCTTTTATTTTATTTTATTGTTCTGTTATTGGGCTGGGCCACAACAATGGCACATTCTGACCGTTTGATTTCTGTCCTTCATGGACTAGACCAAAGTCCACTGCCGAGCCCAAACAACCCTTCATAATAGAAACCCTAATTGGTTTCTTCAACCTCTAACCAGTGTAGCGGCTACCCACCTTTCCGAAGCTTGAGTTGCTGTGGTTGCAAGCTTTGTCGGCGAGGAGGGGACGACAACGAGTCTCTGGCCCCCTTCCACCGCCGACCTCCAGGTCATGTTTCACTCTTTTTTTTTCTCGTTCTGTTATTGCTAGAGAATCGCTGCTACATTGGGCTTTAAAGCCTTCTGTCGTCATTATAGGGCCATCGTGGAGGACTTCCTCTCCTCCTCCCAGCGCCGACCTCACTATACGTTCAATGAGAACCTCAAACAAGCAGGGGCGACGCCCATTCAGGACTTCACAGCCCCTTTGCGCTGCCCTTCAAAGCCACCTCCTTTATAGTCGCATGTTGAGCCATCGGCCACCACACACGGCGCTTTACCCCACACCCAGCGGCTATACAATACATGGGCTACACAACCACACTGCGGCGGCTCACATGGTTCTTCTCTACAAGCATATCTCAACTGCCTTTCTCCATTACAATACGCAACACAAAAACACACCAATTGGTTTTGTGCAATTCCTCAACACGCAACAACGTATATAATAGATGGAATGCACCCAATAAACGCAGATGCAAATTATGATAATAGGAGAAATAGGTACACCAAAACCAAAATACATTAATGGTTCTCAGTCTCTCACTGCATATCCTTTCATAAAAGCAGAGTTTGATGTTTCATCATAAAATATTTGGTCAGGTCAAAAAAGTAATATTTTTAGTCTTTTGCAACAGGATAAAATCACATATACGAAAGCAGATATAAAACCAAATATTTATTCACTATATGCTTTATTGAGATCATAAAAAATCTACAACCTGGCTCTGATACCACATCTTAAATATTTTAACATGAACATTAATAATTGGATATTTGATTTTCTATGATCCACAATAATACAACAATGATAATTAAATACGTACCTTTCTCCATCTGTTTGATGAAGAATTTGATCTAACTATGAGAGAAGGATCACCCTAACAACTTAGCCTCACAAGTATCTCCCAATGGGTAGAGGCACTCTGATGTTGTAGGTGAGAACCATTTAACCCCTCAATGCTATTTATAGACTTCTGACTATCAAGAAATCTAAGACTTTGTGTTTGACTATGATTAGAGATATAAAGTTAATCTTATCTCTTAAGAGTTTTCTTATTCCATTATAACTCATCTATTAAACTAATAAGTTTTGAATTATTCCAAACTCTATCAAGATGAGTGTGTGAGACATTGAGTTTAAATAAAACTCTTACAGTCAGGCCATCCCCTACCAGAAGATCCCACTTTTCTTATGGATGGATGAAGTAGTAGTACCATATGAATCAAGGCTAGTTGATTATTGAGTTTCTTATATAAGACATATCGATCTCTTGATGGGAGGCTATTGGAATTATATGTCTTGATTATTGTAATCATCATATAATGTTTCCCTTGATGCAAGGATGTTGGAGGAGTTAATATATAATTGTGTTGTATGAGTCCCTAATTAATCAATCATAAGAACAACATGGGTACATCCCATTTACAAAAGTTAAGAAAGATGGATAGACTAGAAAAATCCTTTGGAGAGATTCCTATTTCAACCGATCGAGATCGATATTGATAATTCTTGAACATGTATCATTGGACATACGATTAATCAATACCAATTAAGGTTTATTTTCAATATGGTGATGAGGCTAGCTATCATAACTTCTCCAACGTTGAGATTTGTATTTTGGGATCTAAATATGTCTCAAGCAACTAATTAAAGTTTAGCATGTTGAAGTTTCGCTAAGAAGGTTAATTAATTGTGACGGGGATGGGATTTCCCTTGTCGTCAAGGCGTCAAGTGCTCTCAAATGCTTTGTTTGATTTGGTGAGCCAATAGGATAACAACACGATCCCCTTATAAAAAAGAAAGATATTTTTAGACCCTAAAAAACCCCTAGAGTGGGCAAATAAGTGTGTGATACAACATTTTCATATCTAGAGCAAATTTTTATATTTAATGATTATCCAAAGATATCCACACACATATCATTGGCTATTCAAAAAAGGGAATTAATAATAAAGATACATGGACTTTATTGATTAAATGAACCATTTGAGGAACTCTTAAAAGCTAAAACACTCAGAAACAACCAATGTAAAATCATACCCTTATTTGTACACATAAACAACCCATTTGCCCCTAGCTATCACTGTGATACCCCATACTGACTAATAAGAATAGGTAGTGTATGAGATCCCATTTTGCTTGGGAATGAGAAGTTCATACTCATTATAATAGTTTCAATAGGGTTTCAATGGTATCATTGGCTAGTACTTTTGGTGTATAGGCCCAGATGTGGCTTAGGCCTCTCTTATGGTATTACGAATGATATTAAAGCCTATCCCAAGTAAAAATGTTGGATTCAAGTTGTGCTACCCATGACGGATTGGCCCGGGATCCAATATTTCTTGGGAATGAGAGGTTCACGCTCTTTATAATGGTTCCAATAGGTCTTCAATTGTATCATTAACTAGTCCTCTTGGAGTATAGGCCTAGATGTGGCTTGGGTCTCCCTTGGAAAGTTACCATCACAATATAGTTGTTTCTTATGTGGTTTACAAAACCTCCATGAAAGAGATCTATTGTTGAATCATGAAAAACCACTCATTTTGTGTATCTCTCACTGGTCATGAAAATGATGAGATTTCTAATAATTTGGCAAATAGAAAATTGAGAAAGCAGCTGATCCTTCTATAGATCTAGTGACAAAAAAACCCTTGATTTATGAGAGTATCCGCCTAGTGTGAAAGGGGACAAACCATTCTTGGAGTTGAGTGGAAGGCCAAAGATGAGAAATACTCCAATGGTCTAAGGAATTAGCAGTAGGTGACGCATATTGTCGTTAGTCCAACATCTGGGCAAGCAACCTCCTTGTATGAAGCTCGGTTGACATGTCTCAAAGTGAGTTGGAGATGAGTTTCTCGATCATGATAGGCGAGCTAGAAAAGTCACCTACTATGAAGGCAAGAACAAGGAACTAAAGAGGCTGGTGAGATCGAATGAGACAAGAGTTACCCACCAGAGGTGAGATAAGCTTACTCACCTAGGATGAGCAGCGATCGAGGACAAACTAAATTTGACTTGGAAACTTTTCGAGATAACACGGAAGGCTTAGAAAGGTGGTAGTGCCATACGTAGAAGCCCCAAACTTCATCTGAAGAGTCACATCCGAAGTGGTTTTGCAATGAAAGGTGAAGTCTTCGTAGGTCACCACGTCCGACATAGCAATACACTCAAGAGGCTCTTTCAGAGAAAGTCAGAGGACTAAGCATGTGGACCATGCTTGCCAGTCTGTCTCTGTCATCATGCAGTGTGATAGAGAATGATCTTACCAAAATCTTTACTACATAAAAGTCACGGCAAGGGTGAAACGAACATGAAATTGTGGCAACATCACATAAATCTGAAACACCCTTACAATAACTGAATCTTTATGACACATAAAATGTCAACATGTCCTCAAGCAAAACTGAAACATATGCATGTGAATCATGGGATTTTCAACATAGATCCAGATCATATAACCTCTTTCATGATCTTCTACAAAGTCAAAACAGCATATTTAACCAAGTAAAACATAGATTGACAATCAAAGGTAACCAATAACAAAAAAGGATTTACACAAATATATACGCATGTTCACCAAACTAAGTTGAGTCTGTACTTACAAAAATTATTCAAGAAAGCACTAGCAAGTTGTAAATGGAAGTACAACTTGTTAGAACAAGGGTTTTGAACCCTAATCCGTGTGCGTGAGTGTGGGTAAGGTTTCTAGGGTTCTTCACGTGTTGTGGGAAATATTTCAACCTTTCGACTCTAGGGTTTTTGAACATGAAAACCCTTCAAGTTCACGTAACCATGGCTAGGTTTTGAACATATGAGATGTGTGTCTATGTTTTGCCGATTGTATAGAGGATGCAAGTACTCAAAGTTTCGGCTTCTCCTTCCCTTGGAAAATCCTAAATCATACGAGAATCTCAAGCTTTTTGGAGATTCTATCATCTCCTCGAGTGAGGTGTGAGTAGTGTGAAGAAAGATGAGAAAACGAGGTCCTTACCTTGGATTCCTTTGTACTTAGCATTATGGTCCTTCCTTGGATGTAGAGAAGAGCTGTTTTTCATGTTTGGTTGGAAAGAAAACTCAAGAAAATGAGGACAACACAAAGTAGCTGTGTCGTGTGAGAGAGTGTGGAGAGGGTGAGAACATGTAAAAATCTAAAAATGACAGAAAGAAAAGCCCTTGGGCGTGTGGCTCCTCCCCCTTTATATAGAACTCTTCCACAAATCCTATTGGTTGCTAGAGATCCATTGCATGAAGGACAAGTGGCGTGTGGCCATTTCCCCTAGCCGAATGCCTCTTCATCTTCTTCATCATTGGATTGCTTTGGGAAGGCTAAAAGGCACATGGTGTGGCGTGTAACCTCCCTCTTAGCCAAACCTCTTGGTCTTTTAAATCCCCTATTTTTCTTGTCTAGGTGCAATGTACCTTAGGGAAAAAGAGTAAAATAAGCATGAATGAGGGTGACATGGCATAGGCGTGCGTGTGTGGGTGCCCTTGCCGTCCACTTCCTCTCATTTCCCCATGAAGATTGTTCATCTTCTACACTCCTTCCCTAGATGGCATTTTCGAATACCCAAGGCTTTCTTATGAAACCCTAAAGTGACAAATGGCGCCTGAGTATGTGCCATTGAGTGTAGTGGCCAAAAATCTAGGGTTAGGATGGTCATTGTGCTCACAAGTCCCTTTCTCTTCCTTCTTGAAATTCTCCTCTATCAGTGCATGGTTGACAAGTGGCGAATTGTTAGAAAAACATGTGAGTGGGCATATGGGTGAGTTGGTCGAGTGGCCTTTGGCCTCCTCTAGGCCATCTCATCATTCCTTTCTTCTAGAAGCCATCTTGCATGAGGGACAAGTGGCAAACTGAAGGGCTTATCGCTAGGGTTGGCCTGCATGCCTCCCTTGGCTTTCCAAACACTCTTCTCTCTCCCCCTTAGTCCACTTACAAGTTTAGATTCATGGGCCACTTATGTGTGACAATTGGCACAAGCCTTATGGCTTAGACGTGTCCCTACGTTTCTTTTAGGGTTTTTGGGCTCAAGCCCATTTAGTTGGCCCAATTTGTAGGGGTTTGAGTCACCTTTTCTCTTGGGCTTTGGATGCTAACTACAACTCCAAGGTCTCTCTCCAATTTGAACCAATCTCAAGGCCCTAAAATAATACTAAGGAAACGAAAATAATTACGGATGAAATCTAGCCAAGTTTCGGGTTATCACATGGAAGTGGCTCAACCAAGAGGAAAAACACATGGGTTGCATTTGGGTAGTGAGGTATTCTGAGGTATTCTATAAATAGTAGTGAGAAAGTAATGATAGAATATTGAATAGAAATGAATATTAATAAAAAGTATGTGAAAAGTAATAATAAAATAATGAATAGTAGTGAGCTATTCTCATAATACCTTGACACCGAAACTAGGCCTCGTCACAAACTAGCAACTAGTTTGGAGGTTTTAGGGTTTATGTTTCCCAATTTGGGCTTTCAGTTTGTAGCACCTGGTTTAGAGTTTCAGTAGGGTTGAAATCAAAGTGCCTAAATTAAATAAAACGGCAAATTCGTCGAAGCAAGTCAAGATGCTTACACATTTCAAATTATGCCTGCTCAAGTACATCAATGGCCAGCCAACAAAGAGGGTTTCAACCCTAATGAAATCCCAAAAGATTGTGGTGCAATTGAAATCCTAAACTTCCATACCCTAAATGCTTCTCGGTTTTGGACTATTGTTTCTCTCTTGGTTTATAAACCACTTCTACAAGCAACCATCAATGCAAGTGCAATATCTTAAACCCTCATCCATGCCCTTATACTGTGGTACCCTCATTTGACCAAAACAATTGCTAGTGGACTTGAAACCCTAAGTGAAACTCTAAGGGGATGCTTGGAGAATGAGATGAGATGAGAATTTTATGAATAGTAGTAAGATGGTTTGTAAATAATAGTGAGATAGTTTGAGTTAAGTATTTATTGAGTTTTGGAAAAGGAGGGAGAAAATGTTGAATAAAAAATATTATAAAGTTAAAAATATTGTTAGAATATAATTTTTTAATTTTATTTTTGTTTTGGGAGTTGAAAAAGTTGAATTATTTTTTATTTTTTATTTGAAAGTTTGGAAAAGTTGTAATGATTAGTTTAAAACTATTTATGTTTGAATGATATTTGAGAATAAAATAAGATGGGATGAGATGAAAATTGTTTCCAAATATCCCCTAGCTATATCCTAAATGAGCCAACCAGATGTGCTATTTTTATTCCGGCCGAAACCTTCTTTTTCCCTTAGCTTCTCACACAAGCTTTTTCCCAATGAATGACCACTCCATGGCCTACTCTTTTACCCTTGGTTATGGAAGGTCAAACACTCAAGCTACTTACCTTAATTTCATCACTCGGCTAGCATGCATTCCAGTTCTCTCTCCAGTAGATTTTTCCCCACTTGTAGAAGCTATCTTCACATCATGTGTCATGATATCCCACCCACTCTAAGTCAGCCCCTATAGCCCATGCAACCCCTTCTCATTCTCCCACACTTTGCACATTTTTCATCTCTTTCCTTGAGAGAAACCGAGAGAGTTCTTGGAGAGAAAATTTGGGTGTTTATTTCTTTGAATTTTCAGCTTTGTAAGTTCTTTTTCTAGCTCAAATTTCTTTTTTTTTTTATTATGCTTTGACTCTTGGAGTATTGGAAGAGTGTTGGTAAATTGTTATTTGAAGTTTGAAGGATTGATGATGGGATATGGTGATGAGGTGTTCAGTTGGATGAATGTTGATAAGCCTTGAGAGTTTGTGTTATTTTGTTGAGTTATCCTTCAAATCTAGGTTCTATGATGAAGTGCTTTGATTTTTACACAAGTTGATGGTTTGATTTATGGCACATAAGGTCTTAATAAAGTGGATTTGCATGATCCTCTAAGTGTTAGAACTGAAACCCTTCAACATGAGATTGTATGGTTTAGTTTGTCATTTTAGACTTAGGAACATAAATCCATGGTTTTATTTCTATAAACTCTTTTTCTAAGCTTTGATTTATGGTTGATGTTGGATTTCTAAAGCTTTATGACAAAGGTTTTGTTGACTTTTGATAAACATGCAAATATGTATGTATATATGCATGGTTTGGAGGATCTTGGGTTAATGGTTGCTTTGATGTTGTACGTTTTGAAGATATGTTGAATATGGTGCCTACATCAAGTTAGAAGTTGAATTTGAGGTATATGGATATGTTGTTTCAAGAACATATGCATGTAAATCAAGAATTTTGTCTTTTGGTTCAAAGTGAATGCATGCTATGTTTTAGGTTACATGTTATATGTGTAAGTCGATTTTCATTTACTGAATAAGTTGAGTTTTGTTGGTTATTCATGCTTACTATCCACTAAGGTTGAGTGATTAACATGTTAGAGGTTAAGATTTGTGAAATTTTGGAGTCCTTGGTGTTAAAATGCAAGAGAAAGGCCAAAGACGCCAATATTAGGTTTGGTTTGACCTAATCTTCATGTTTTGTGTAATTATTTGAAATGGCAAAGATTATTATTTTGAAAAATGCTTGATTTAGTGTCTTGACATGATATTAGAACTAGGGATTTGATATGTATGAGTTGTTAAATTCGGATTAGGCATGATGATGTGTTTAAGGGTCAAATAGCAAACCATATGTGATTTCTAGCCTATGTTAGTTTTAGCCATAGTGGGTTTCTCCTACTAGATGTGAGTTTTTGTTATGTAAAGTTTCTAGGTATGTAAATTTTGCGAAGTTTTGGAGCCAAATAATTTTCATAAGTTTATGGGCTAGATGTCAATTTCCCAAGAGTTAAGGGCAAGTTTACAAAATAAGCTCAAAGATAGTTTTGTTTTTACGAGGTTAAGTGAGAATCTCTAATCCTAGAATGTCTCTTGTTTCAGCCCATGCTATGCCTTCATTTCACATGTATATTTGCAAGTTTGCTTCTAATTTGCTTGTGATATATTTGTGTATGTAAGGTGGTAAGATTCAAGCAATTATATTCATGTTTTATTTATGCTTATTTAATTGAATTATTTATTTATTCCATATCATTTTAGATATCGATCATGAATATCTGTTATATGTCATAAATGCCATGTCATAAGCATACAAGTTTGTCATGAGAATATTTCTAAGTCATGCATGAGTTGTTACGTTTTATCACAACCCCAAATGTTAGGATGGGGGATTATCCTAGTAGAACTCCCTTGTCTACTTTGATCTGATTAAAACAGTGTGAAATCCCATGGCATTGACAAAGAGCCGTCAATCAGACTTTGAATGGATCTTATTAAATTGGACTCCGGTGCGAAGTCAAGGCACCTAATGCCAGTGGTGCTAAAATACATGCTACAAGTACAAGCAATCAAGGCATACTCACAGCTGGTGCAAGGATCCGTGATGTGATGCGGTACCGACATGAGCACATGGTTTATGAAGAACCGTGGAACATCCCTTATCATGTTACAAACAAGAACAAGAATGAATATTTTTTGTTTAAGCAAGCAAGTAAGCCATGCACGTGATAAGTTACGATGTTTCTAAGTTTTGTTTTTCAGAAGCAAGTCCAAGTTCATCAAGCATACATGTCATGTTTACTATCATGCATGCTTAATTATATTGTTAGTAGCTTAGGAGCATACTTGCTTTGTTTTATAAATCTCATTGTGGTAGTCCCAACTATCATTTCCCTCGAAATTGTAGACGACGAGTCAGAGAATGGAGCCTCGGGAAGCTTATGGAGTTGAGCCTCTAGTTTTGCCTGACTAGATGATGTCGAATAGGTTGAGGAGCCTTGGGGAACTTATGAAGTTAAGCCTCCAGTTTTTGGACATTATTTTGGAGTTGATAGCTGAGGAGCTTGACATTTGGATTAGATTTCTATTTGTTTGTAAATAAGGAGTTCTGTCTCCAGTATTATGTTATTTTTGTTTATAGATTGGTTGGAAGAGTGATGTGACTTTTGTTTGTGTGAATATGAATGGAAAGTAATTATGTTTTGGGATTAGCATTCAGGTACAATGTATGTTGTTCAAAAAAATTATATGTGGCATTTACTGCATCTTGTTAGGAGCATGCTATGTGCGTTGCATTCTTAACTATCATGAAAGGGGATATGTAATCTTGTGTTGCATGTCTAGGTGTTTCATGCTCTGTCAAATCGCAAGCGAAATTTAAAGGCGTCACAAATATTGTGCCTAATAATATGTAAACCCTCAAACTAAGCGGGGTTGGTATACTTAGTAGTTCCCAATTGTCAAGTGGTGTAGAGATCAATACCCCTGACAAAACCAATGGCTATGTGAGGTTCATATGCTTAGTAACATCTAGCGGCAAGTGGGATGTATCATAAACTTGAGAAAATCCACCCAGTTAAGTGAGGCATATAAGTTTAGCAACCCACCAATCTAGTGGGGGGTTATATTAGCACGCCAAAACAATTTCTATGATTACATGATAAGTGTGATACAGATATATGGTAACATTTGCATACTTTTTATTTACGTTAAATAAAATTGTGAAGATTGGAGAAGTCGTAATGTACTTATATTAACAAGAAAAGGGTTTCAGTACAAATTGTATGTATATTTTGATTGCAAAGTACCTTTTTTTGATAAAGCTTCAAAACCTTGCATTATTTTACTTGATAAACCGAATGGAGAACCTTTTCTAAAAAATAATGGTTATTCACCTAGAATGGTGAGTGATAGATTACTTGTTGAGCTGTTGACTTATGTATCAACCTGCAAAATTTATCTAAATTTTGCTGATGAGGAGGGCATCGTTAACGGAGGAGAAGAAGAAGATGAAAAGGAAGGAACGGATTATGGTCCCTAAGGCCAAATGTTGTCCTTAGGTTTTATTTTGTAAAGATTGGCTCTCAAACGTGTGAGATGTCCTAGGGGCCACTTTTGTAAAAGAGCCATTGGTGATACTAATGAAGTGAGGTTTTGAATAAATTCTGTTAATCTGGTATTGCAGAATTAGATTTACATTTCTATCTCTCATAAATATTTATGTTTAATTTCCATAGTAAAACTTTAAGGTGTTAAAAGGTGTAGTAGTGACTGATCGGGCACCACAATAAGTAGGCACAACTATAATTTCAGCAAGCAATATAACATTCAACTATAATTAAATACGTTTAATTATCTATCCATAATGTGTTGGCTTGAACTTTCCCTTCCATAGTAATTTAAGATCCCATTCACCACCTTCGTATACACAATGATCTCATTCGTTGCATTTCTCTACAAAATCCCACAATCTTGAATGTTACAACAGATGTTAGGAACATGAAGATTGCTTGGAGAACCACTATAGTGCAGCATAGGGGATGATTTTCTTCCTTCATCTAACTAATAGAATTTATAGAATTTACACCCACATTGAAATATTCAGCTACATTACCGGACAAATGTATCATATTTAGGTACTCATTATATCGACTCACTCAGTATTTTTCTCTAGATCTTGCTCTTCACCTCAAACTTTCCTCAAGTTTCTTCTCAAATCCCTCATTAACTTAAACATCGAAGGCACGCTTTCCAACAAACACTGCAACGTCCCGTTTCCAGAGGTCCGGAGAGTTAACTCTTAATACCTAAAATCAACTTAAATAATACAACTATAAAAACTCTCCAAAACTCAAAATTATCCTTAACTCATTATGTCAAAATACCCGAAAAATAAAATCAGATTACTAACTACGACTCTCAAATAAGCATTTATACCCTCAGGCACTTATTCCACTTCGATCAGCACACATTGCTAAAACTTCCTACTCTTGTTCTCCAGCTGAACCATCAAAATTATCTGAAAAATATATGGAGATAAGGGGTGAGTTATCAACAAATCAGTAAGCAAAGAACATATACCGGTGTGTAAATATGAGCATTTACAGAAATCAGAATGCAGAACAAAACATTTTCATTTTCAGAGTGCAAAAGCAAAACATGTTATCAAAATATCAGAGCAAAGATTTAGAAATAATTTCATTCAAAAATATCCTTTGGCATAGCATAAATGATGATGATCATCATCAGAACATCATATCAGAATAGAAGCCATGTATAACCCCCGTGGTAGAGTTGTGCATCTGTGGATAGCCAAGCAGAACATAAATCACTCTATCACCAAGGTACAAAACAGAGACCACTACTATAACCCGTGGCAGGGCCGTATTCACTATTATAACTCGTGGTTGGGCCGTATCCACTATTATTATCCATGGTTGGGCCGTATCCACTATTGTAACCTGTGGTTGGGCCGTATCTACTATTATTACCCGTGGTTGGGCTGTATCCACTATTATAACCCATGGTAGGGCTGTAACTGAACAGAACGGAAATAAAATCAAATTCAGATTCAAAGAGTCATGCTAAAGGTTTTCAGAAAGCACATCTTATCCAAACAGAGTACTGAACAAAATCATATTATTTTCGTAATCAAAACAGATCCAAAGCATATTTACAATATTTATACACAAATTTTTATATTTACTCTTTTTGCATAAATCAGAAATAGAATGTCAAAAATAAGCTCATGTCTGCACCAGTCATGACGGAAAATACTTTCTTTTTAAACAGAATCTCGTGAATAATGCAGAACAAATAACTGAGGTAGTTCAAATTTCTTTTCATAACCAAATATGTATATTTTTTAAAACGTCAACCTCAGCTCATTTTATTTTAATGCAAAGTCTAGCATAGGAACCCTGGTTACATGAATTTCTTAGCTTTTCAGGAATTTCCTCAAAATGCCAAACAATTATTAATTGTCACCTATAAAAGTCACGTAATTCCCGTAAATTTTCAATCAACCACGTATTTCGATATTTAAACTTAAAATGCTAAAAGAACCTATTTTTAAAACCTCAAAACCTAAAATTCTCATTATTCCTAAAATACCAACATTGCTTTCTAAACTCATCAATATCCAACATAATAACTCCGACTAAAACATTAAATTCTAACTTATTTACGATTGAGATCTTATTATAATTTATAAAACTAAAATAGCATAACTATATCGAAGTCATTATAAATAGATAATCATACTTTTGTTTAAATCAAAAATATTCTTTTAAAAGGATTCAAAATAAGATTTTGCACTTACCGATCACTTCAAAAAATTCATCAGTATTTACAAGATAAATATTCCGTTAAAATATCAGTCTCTTACAAAAACCAACTTATCAAAATCATTTCTGTAAACATGAAAAATTTTAAAGTCTACAAATAATTATTAAAGGTTTAAAACACAATAATGAAACTTGTAATTCAAAGGTAATAATGTAAATTTATTTATTTATTGAATCAACTATGCAATAGCTTTCGAAATTCTTCATCATTTGAAAACATGATCAGAGGGCATAACAGTTATTACTCCTATTCTATTAGGTTACAGACTTACCCATATAAATATATATGTATATATATATATGTATATATATATATATACAACTCTTAAGTCAGCAACATGAAAAAAGACAAAAGAAAAGAGGTGCAGCGGCATGGAACTTACGACTAAATTGAGAATATGCATGGAGGGGCAAGGTGCAACGGGCTGGCTAGAGGAGCTGCGGTGGCGCAACTAGAGTGTAGAGGAAAGCAGTGGAGGTGCCGTCGAGCTGGGCTGAGCAAGAGAGAAAAAGAGAGGGAGAGGTGAGCACGAGAGAGGGCGGAGAGAAAGGAGGGAGTAACCAAGGGAGGTACTCACCGTGAGGGGGTGCTAAGGGCTGAGGTGGCGTGAGGGTGTTCAGCGCCCTTTTCCGTGCGGGTGGTGACGGCTTGGAGTGGCTGGTGCGGTGCGGTGCGGTGCAGTGCAATGGTTCAGTGGGTGGACCTCTGTTTCGGGTGGCTAAAAACAGGGGAATAAACGGCTGGGTTTTCCGTGAGAGGGGTGGCTCGCAGTAGTGTTAACTGTGGTGGTTTTCGTGAGGTGGGGCTCTCGGTGGCGGGTATGGCAGCGGTTTATGGTGGCTGAACGCTGCTTTGTTTTTGGATACTAAAACAGAGGAAACCGAAGCTTACAGTAGAGGCTACGGGACGTTAGGCGGCAGCTTCGCGTGGCTGGGCAGTGGGCACGGTGGTGAGTTCTGGACTGAGGTTCACAGTGGAGAGTGGATGAATTGTGCGACAGCAACGAGTGGGTACAGTGGGTGATGGAGGCTGAGGAGTGAAAAAGAAGAAGCGACAACTCTAGGTTTTCGTTGAGGATGAAGAACATGCAAATATATAGATGAATGGATGACCAAAAATAAAACCCTAGAGATGAGAGAGTAACGTGCATGCGGATGGAGAAGAGTCATGCAGGTGAGAAACTGCTCATAAACCGATAGTTTTTTTCCAAGATTTAAACAAACGGCCAAGATCTCCAAATAAAAAAAATCACTACTCAATCCATAACATAAAAACCAAAAACAATTAAATAACCTAAAATACCAAGCTCTAAAATAAATAAATAAATAAATAAATTCCATAGTCCAACCATACAACTTCTGGTTCTGGGTGTTACAAACACGCTGTAACGACCTGATCCTATATTTTTATGGATAAATTATGGATAATTTTATTAGGTTCAATAAATGAGTTAAAACCCATAAAAGAGTTTATCGGATAAGTTATATTTATTTGAACCTAGAGTTAAGACTAAATTATTTTTTTAAACTCCAAGCCCGTGAGTATTAGACCCCAAACACTATTAGCATTCTAGATTCTTCTTCATAATAAAACCCTAACTGATTCCCTCTATGAACTCCAAACCATGCACGTCTTCATCATCAAAGTTCACTAGGATTACAACTCTATAGGAGCCCTCTTCACGTTAAAACTTCTTAAACTAATAGTATATATATACCTACTGCACCTTCGTGAGAATAATTCAAGCCGCGATACCCAACCTTCCTCAAGTAGTCGCTATGTTCTTCCTTCCCACTTTGATTTTCTTTTTCCCTACATAACCTATCACACAACCAACAAAAGCCACCTGCAACCAACAGAGCAACCCTCACGTTACCCATCTCCTTCACTCAGTCATCGCCTCCACAAAACCGTTCACCACCATGAGTAGCAAGAAGACCAATGTGAATACAACCCAAGATGAAAACTGTATCACGGTCCATAATTGCCACTATACCACGTCGAGCCACCACCTCCTTCTTATGCACTGTCCGGCAAACACCTCAACCAGTGTCTTTGCCTGCCAGTGGCCACTGCACAGGTTGCCCCTACACGTCCAACACTGTATCAACATCCCCTATTTTTAGCCCCTCAAAACAGAGCATGTACCTCCCCAACAAACCACCATCATTGAGAGCTCCTCCACATCGAGACCCCACAGAAACCGCCGCCAAGGGTTGTTCGGCACCCCTTAGTTCATCGTAAGCCTCTCACGACCTCACGGTGGGTCCTCTCTCTCCCTCACGTAGTGCTTCTTCCCTCCCCGAAGTCTCTCTCTCTCTCATCACTCTCTCTCTGTTGCATAGTCGCCCAGCTTGCCAGAGTGGCCACTGCGCTTGCCATCGTGGAGTGCAACCCAGCCTCACATTGCACTGCCTAGCTCACAATAAGCCCACTACCTCTTGCACAAGTCCAATCCTGAATGCATGCAATCCGTAGCATAAATTTTAGGTGGGTTAGTCAAATTACAAAAACACCCCTGACTTTTTAAGATTAACAGTTGAAAATAATTTAGTGTTAGGATGATTTTAGGTTTAGGAAATCTAGGATATTTTAGTAGTTTAGATTTTAAATAAAGTCACATGTTTAATTAGAAATTTATGCAAATTACGTGTTTATTTTTATAAGTGACCGAATACATGCCGAAAATAGTTGATTAGTGCAATGAGGTAAGTAGCATGATCATACCCTTACACGTATGTACGGTAAACAACATGCCTTTTATAAAAATATTATGCATGTACGCCCTCCATTGGAAGCCCTTTTTTAAGTACCCAAATCATGATAAAATTATAAAAATCCATGATTTTGCATGAAGGATTATGCATTAAATTATTTATGAAAAATCATGATTTTATCAAAAGAGTTATGCATCAAAAGATTTATGAAAAGACATGATTTTATGTGAGAGTTATGCATTAAAATATTTATGAAAAACCATGCATGATTTTATATGAAGATTTATGCATCGAAATATTTACGAAAACTCATGATTTTATATGAGGAAACATATATCACGTAAATTTATGAAAAAATACGATTTCATTTGAAATTTATGATATGATATGACAAGTATGCATGCGATTTCTTTTGAAATCTATAATATGACAAGTATGCAAGTATGATTATGATGAAATATGAATGATAAAATATGTAATGACCTATGTTATGATATGAAGACAATACATATATTATGGTCATATTGCATTGCCAGGTCATACATACTGGTAATGCACATAGTATGTTTTCCTTATGTATGGATTCCATAACTCGCGGCCACAGGTATAAATTGGAATCTACTTAGATTCGCTAACCCTAACTCATGGGGTCAACAGTAGGTATCAACCAATGATAAGTGAAAGATAAGTTTATGTTCATGTTATTTACGTATGTATGTATGAGTATGCATGTATTTCAAGAAACCTTATGCTTATTATGTTTAATGTATGATGTGTTGTTTACTGAGTATTCGACTCATTTTTGTATATTTTTATGTTTTTAAACCACTCCAGGTGATGCCATTTATGAGGATAAGACTGCAAGACAGGACTTGACCCAGGGAGGCGAGGCAGAGGCCTAGATAGTTTATGTCATGTTCAGTTTATGATTTAAGGTTTAAATAAATTATTTTGATAAGCACATGAGATTTTAATATTTTTTTTTAAAATAAGTGCTTCCGCAGGCTCTATTTTGGGTTTTAAGTATTTAATAAAGTTTGTTTTATTTATGGAATCTTTCGTATCTGGCGCGTCATTAAAATAAAAGTTTTTAGTCAAGTTTAGTAGCACAATTGCTCTCCAAAAATTCTAAAAATGTCTTTATAGGGAAGCGGGGTGTTACACACCCACAAGACTAAATTTCTTTGATCATGTACTTTACAGTTCTCCCTCTCTAGTTTTAAGTGCTTGTTGCTCTATCAGAGATAGCTTAGCAATCATGAAGTTATTAATAACCATTAATCTTTTAAAGGACATGTTCTACATGCCTTCTACATGCATATATATGTATACATACATTAAACTTAATGGCTCTGATACCTATCAGAGAAGAGTATCAGAGCTATTCTGGTCTCTGGTAGGTGATTTATATATTTTCATCTTGTCTATTGTGTTGTCTCCTATCCATTACTTTGTACTTTCTTAATCTTGTTCAATTCATGTTTCTCTTGGCGCCACTCCAGTTGTAAACAATCCCAACGACCATGTCTATAAGACTCGTCTTGCTAAGAAAAACATTTAGGGCATGAGTGGGTGGATGGTTGACCTAGGATACGGGTTACGAAATGCAATAGGTACATGAGTAAAGATAGGATTAGTGAGTATCAAGTTTAGTTTTGGTTGATTTCATGATAAATAAAATGTTTAGATATAATTCGTCTATTAGTTCTAGATCTAGTATACCCTCTAATTTGTCTATTGAAGAAACTGATAATGTTGATTTTAATAAATAGAGTATTCCAAAGATTGATGCTAAATCTATTTACAAAACTAGTTGGGTTCAGTATGCTTTTAAGACTGAGTTCAATGTTAAAACTATTGAATAAACCTATGCTATTTCTAGAACCCATGAAAAATGTTGCCAATTTAACAAAAAATCGATTCAAGATTTTCTGGTAAAAGGTAACAAATTTCTATATATTGGTTTTGTTCAGGTTGCTATCAAACCAAAGTTTTGAATACAATTTCAGTAGCCATTTCGTTCAAGGCAATAGAACGAAATATTTGGTACCGGTACTGTTTCATGTACCGTTTCGGAATAGTCTATATATAGATAAATTATACATATATATACACATAAAATATATTGTAAAATAATAATAAAATAAATCATAAACTCAATAATACTTCTCAATACAAGTCTTAGGTTTTAACAACACACATGCTTGTAAAATTAAATAAGTCTCAATCCAGCTATTAAAATAAAATCACTTATCTTGAGATCACATAAAAAATAAAAAATAATACTACCAACTAAAATAAATAATAAAAAAATTCATTGAGATCACATAAAACAATAATACAATTTCAAAATTTCAAGCGAGGAGAAATGGTCATTTAAATAAAAGACATGATATACTTTTTTATTAGTTTGTTTAGAATAGACAATATCCATACCTATTTTAAATTAATTAATAAAATTAAGGAAGTATTCGCAAAACAAGGTGCATTAAGTTACTTTTCTACTATCGACTCCTTTTTACTTTTCTACTTGGACTCCTTTTTACTTTTCTACTTGACAAAATGCCCCTGCGACAAAATGCCCCTGCCATTTTTTTGAAATTACAAAAAGCCCAAATCATTCAGCCCCTATGTATGTACCGGTCGAAATGATTCAATCCTCTCTATTTAGTGGTCTTGTCCACTTTGATTGTTTTTCTGATTTAACTCTTATTTTAGATGATCCAATCATTCTTAAAGCTTTGACATTAAATATTTTGACATCTAAATATGATATGGAAGAAGGTAGCAAACCTCTTGTCATAGTTTATAGTATTTATCATCGGATATTTAAAACTAATTTAAATCCTAAAACTATTTTAAAAACTTCAGAAAATAAAACTTTGTTAATTCAGAGTTCTATTCTTGATGCTAATATTCAAGTTCTAAAAATGATTCATTGGAAAGATATTAATCTTCCTTATGAATGGACTTGACATGAAGTTCCTCCTACTAAGGTTATTTCTGATGAACTTAACTGTAACACCCCACTTCCCAAAAAAGACATTTTAGAATTTTCGGAGAGCTAGTGTGCTACTACTAAATTTGAACTTAAAAACTTTTTCTTTTTCACAACGCACCAGATGCGAAAGTTTCCATAAATAAAACAAACTTTAATAACTACTGAAAATTCAAAATAGAGTTTGCGGAAGCACTTATTTAAAAAAAATACGGAAGTCTCATGTGCTTATCAAAATAATTTATTTTAACTTTAAACTATAGAAATAATCATAGCATAATCTGTCTAGGCCTCTGCCTCGCCTCCCGGGGTTAAGTCCTGTCCTGCAGTCTTATCCTCATAAATGTCATCACTTGGGGTAATTTAAAAAACATAAAAAACAAACTAAAATGAGACGAATACTCAATAAGTAACACATCATACAGTAAACATAATAAACATAAGTTTTCTTGGAAAATGTGCATAATAAAAAATACATATGTAATTAACATGAATATGAACATGGACTTATCTTTCACTTATTATAGGCCGTTACCCACTGTTGACCCCCGTGAGTTAGGGTTAGCGAATCTAAATAGATTCCGATTCCGCCCGTGGCTGCGGGTTGTGGAATCCATACATAAGGAATACATACTGGGTGCACTACCAGGATGCCCAACCTAGCAATGCAATATGCCCATAACATAGGTACCGTCTTCATATCATAACATAGGCCGTTACATATTTTATTAAAATCATACTTGCATACTTGTCATTTCAAACGAAATCACATACATACTTGTCATATCATATCATAGATTTCAAATGAAATCGCATTCTTTTATAAATATCGTGATGCATGTTCCCTGTGACGCTCCGACTCCCACGTACAAAAAAATACGGGAATCGTGACGTCGGAATGATGACAACACGCTCACGCATCCCAACGAAATGTGCTCAAGTGTGTGCAACATGCAAACGTGCACAATAAAAGTCGCAACGGATATTATAATAGTCAGCTAAGTACCAGAATTTTAAATACAAATATTCAAAATAAATTATCTTTAAAAAAGTTATACAGTCATCCCAAATATATTATAAAGGCAATACATAAATAATTGATAAAAGTGAATCTCGATAAACAGGAGCAATCCTAGATCACTCCGCCAAAGGAGCCAAGCTAAGGCTCGTCATCCTCATCTGCATCAAAATGTACGATACCATAAAATGGTACCACAGGTAAGTATAAACCAAACAACTCTCGGGATAAAAATGCATTGATGCAACCAACAAGCATACTCCAAAACCTCATTTTTCCTGAAAATGATTTATTTCCAACATATGCCAAAAATCTCATTTTGGCCCAAAAACATAGTCCGTCATTTTCCCAGAAAATGATTCACACAAAACAAACCATTTATCGGACACTGTAGGCGGGAATCGCAGGCAGGACTATACCACCATCCCTACCGCGTGCACCGTAGGCGGGAATCATAGAAGGGACACTACCACCATCCCTGCTTACCACCATCCTTATAGTTCCTTTCCACACAATGAATACTTATTAAAGCACTATAGGCGAGAATCACAGGCAGGACTATACCACCATCCCTACTACGTGCACCGTAGGCGGGAATTGCAGGCAGGAGTCTACTACCATCCCTGCTTACCGCCATTCTTACAGTCTCTTTTCCTCTTTCTGAAACCAGTCAATCCAGTCGTTTCAATAAACACATGAACATGAATGTATGTACACGAAAACCCAGTTTCATTTACAAACATGATCATGCATGCAATATGCCATGTACATGAATAACACCACAACAACAACCAACAATGCAAACCAATCACACAATAACTCCGTCTATAATCCATCCGACCCCTGAACTCCTCGGACTCAGTCTGGCATAACCAACCAGTTCACAGTTAAAATGAATTAGTGCAAAAATACATTTAAATCACGAAAGTTCTTTGGGAAAATACTTACAGTGCTATATAATAATTTCCAAAGGATCACGGAGCTGCAAGAAGTGGCAACACAGCTGCAGAACAGCGCAAAATGCATTGTGGCCGTGGGTCTCAAATACCCATTTTTGAATGGAGACAAACCAAGACCCAAAATTGATAGGGTAGGGCTTAGAGAGGTCGGTGAACCTAGTGGTGGTGGTGGTTTGCCGTGGGTGGCGGCGCAAAGGGTGGTTTTAGGCCAAAAATGTCAGAATCGGAGATGGAGATAAATAGGCTTCACCGATGACGGATCGGAGCTGGGGTTGGGTCCATTGGGTTACTAGGATGTCGAGGATGAAGTGGTGAAGAGTTGGTGGCCGGAGGTGACACGACGGCGGAGCTGGAGCTCAAGATGCGCCGCGACTGTAAGCGGTTCGTGGAGGCTACCGGCGGTGCGAGGGAGGCTGAGGTTGGAAGGGTGTGATCGCCGGCCAGTGGGAAAGCGAACGGCAGGGGCCGTGCGGCGCGCGGCGGCTGGGCTAGGAGAAGAGAGAAACGGGAGGGGAGAGAGTGGAGAAAGGCCGCACGGGAAGAGAGAGAGAGAGAGGAGAGAAAAGAAAGAGAAAAAGAAAAGAAAAGGGAAAAAGAAAAATGGAGGGAAAGAAATGAGGTCCAATCCCCACATCTTGGGTCACAAAAATGATCAAACAAAAATGATTTCAAAATAGCATCTCAATTAAAATAATTTAAACGTAATGATAAAATGAAAATAAAATATTTAAATCCAACAATCAATTAATTTAGAATAAAGAACAATTTAAATGTATCACAATAATTAAATATTAAGAAAACATCTCAAATTAATTTTCACAATTTAAAGATCATAAAATAAACCATCTAAAAATATCCGATAATTTTAAAATAAGAGAAAATATTTTTGAATTATTAAAAATAATCTTTCAATAAAAATACTTATACGGGGTGTTACATTCTCCCCCCTTAAAAAAAATTTTATCCTCGAAATTTGTAAGGCCATACATCATGCTAAAACAGGATACAAGATACAACCAGAATACGCTTGAGACAACATACCATCACCAACGCCCAAAAGCATAAGTAATGCTCTCTCAAGTCTACTCCCATAGGCAATTCCATCATACTCACATTAGACTTCTAATGGCATCTCACGTCCAGTATTCCTTGGGTGGCTTTGTTATCCAAAATCTCCCTTTTTCACAAGAACTTTAATACAAATCCAATAAATTCCAATGATTAATAGCTGCATACAATAACCTGTGCTAAGCTCAATTACTCCTATGCTAATTTCTAATCCTTCATTGTATTCTACCTTTGGTAACCTAATGGACACTTACAAAGTTAACCATCAATAACAAATTTTGCACCACCAAATGATTAATCTCCAACTACAAGTATCGTCTCAAAATTTCAAGTCACCACTAATTCCTCAAGATCAGTGCAAAATCCGAACTCCTAACTACAACCACAAATATCACGCTTCTACTGCGCACTCTAATAATTCCCCACATGCATAAAATTTATGTCCTCATAAACTAACACCATCGAGTACAAGATGACTCCATACCTATTAACGAAAAACTCTTATCATAATTTAGTAGAAAATATTCTCTTTCCCAAAACTACAAGTTATCACCCATAGTCCTCAAGTAACTTCGCTGCCTTGATCAAAATCAATATTCCGTAAAATACATCCATGATCATTAACAGAAAACCAATATCAATCAATCTCAACATCCCAAATTGCAAACAAGTAACATCACCCCAAAATACGTCCATCTCGTCTAAGATAAGGAACATATCTTAAAAAGTTCGATTCGAACTCGGTCAACCAGTAAGAGCGCCTATAAACTCCTACCCGACAACCTAAACCCAAAAACACACCACCTACATTCTTAATAACATCTAATCTAGCGGTGACTAAACTCACTACGAACCATCATTGACTTCACCAAAACATTATCGAAACCTTCTCAGTAACTCGCCCACCTACTTCTACTCCTATGAGCTAGTATCAGTACGACTAGTTCTTTCAATAGCACATTACTACTAAACCCCAAGGCAAGCCATACTGCTCAAATCATCAATCCACCAAAAGCCAATGCAAATCACCCAAGGATCCTAATGCTTTATTAACTCACCTACTTGATCATATTATCCACCGCTAATGCCTAAGCTTCAACTTCCAAGATCTTATCATACACCAAACATGAAGACCCATCAATCTCTCTTTAAGTTAATAGCAATGTCCTTAATCCAACCAACTGGATGCTCTATCTTCAAAGAAAGTATAACCTCAAAATTTAAATTCCTAGGTAACCTCAAGTCACAATTAATTCATGTAGATAATCACAATAATTATTGTCAACCTTCATTCTATTGAGTAATCCGCTTCGACTACACACTCCGATTGACTCAAATCAATTAAACATCATTTTCTGAACTAGATCAACATCTTCAATCCTCAGAAAATACACGAACCAGATCATTACCTTCCATTTCCAAAGAAGTTCTCTCCTGAAAAATTTTCATATCAGTAACTCAACTCTGATCAATCCTATTATAATTTAGCCCTTCAACTCGGCAATTCTAAAACCTTAAAGCAGATAAGAATCATTTTCCGAAATCTTTAAGATCGATGACCTTAAATTTAAAACATTCGCCTTATAAAGCTTGAAAATTCTAAAGTCCCAAATGTTATCAAACTGCTTAACAAAGTCGGCAAGATCGAAAACTTCTAATCTAAGTAATCCTTCAAATGCTTGTTGAACCTACCACCTTAAATACAATAAACTTAATTCCTGAAAACTATAGAGTCACAAACCTCAGATAAACTTCTCATAAATCTAACCTTGAAACTTGTTGAACTTACAACCTCCTATTCTAAAACCCCCTGTCATATCTCTACAAAATCTAAAACCTCAATTATCCTATTCCCCAAAGAGATCACCCAAACCATGTCGTTCCCTTCAAGCCTCGATATTAAAAACAAACCAATCACCAAGAATTCAGGCCTACTACACTAAATGTTTAAGCCTAACAATAACATTCTCGATCGTATCATCTTCCTACCATAGCATAACCCTTAACCCCACTTTCAACTCAGCAAATTAAAATACAACTATAACAAAATAAATTAAAATACAACAATACAAAATGAGATAAAATAGAATAAAACCAACAATAAAATATCATAAGACCAAATAATAAAAAAATTGAAGTAGTACACAAATAAATAATAGAGACAACTAAAATAGCCTACCATAAAATAAAACGAATAAAATAAAATAACATACAAGTAGTATACAATAAAATAAATAAAACCAACAAAATATAAAAACATAAATAAATTAAAACCATTAAAATAACATACTTCAAACCAAATAATTTCAAATCACAACTTTAAAACTTTTTGGTACTCTCCCTATGGGACATGTGGTTTTACCCAGAGCCAAACTGCTCTGATACCACTTGTGACGTCCTGACTCCCACGTACAAAAAAATACGGGAATCGTGACGTCGGGATGATGACAACACGGTCACGCATCCCAACAAAATGTGCTCAAGTGTGTGCAACATGCAAAGGTGCACAATAAAAGTCGCAACGGATATTATAATAGTCAGCTAAGTACCAGAATTTTAAATACAAATATTCAAAACAAATTATCTTTAAAAAAAGTTATACAGTCATCCCAAATATATTACAAAGACATTACATAAATAATTGATAAAAGCGAATCTCGATAAACAGGAGCAATCCTAGATCACTCCGCCAACGGAGTCAAGCTAAGGCTCGTCATCCTCATCTGCATCAAAATCTGTGATACCATAAAATGGTACCACATGTAAGTATAAACCAAACAACTCTCGAGATAAAAATGCATTGATGCAACCAACAAGCATATTCCAAAACCTCATTTTCCCCGAAAATGATTTATTTCCAGCACACGCCAAAAATCCCATTTTGGCCCAAAAACATAGTCCATCATTTTCCCAGAAAATGATTCACACAAAACAAACCATTTATCAAACACTGTAGGCGGGAATCGCAGGCAGGACTATACCACCATCCCTGCTTACCACCATCCCTACCGCATGCACCGTAAGCGGGAATCACAGGCGGGACACAACCACCATCCCTACTTCGTGCACCGTAGGAGAGAATCACAGGCGGGACTCTACCACCATCCCTACTTACCACCATCTCTACAGTTCCTTTCCACCCAAGGAATACTTATCACACACAATGAATACTTATCAGAGCACTGTAGGTGGGAATCACAGGCGGGACTATACCACCATCCCTGTTTACCACCATCCCTACCGCGTGCACCGTAGGCGGGAATCGCAGGCGGGACACAACCACCATCCCTGCTTACCACCATCCCTACCGCGTGCATCGTAGGCGGGAATCGCAGACGGGACTCTACCACCATCCCTACAGCCTCTTTTCTTTTTTCTCAAACCAGTCAATCCAGTCGTTTCAAACACACTCAGAATCATTTCACATGAAAATCCAATTTTCAAATAAACGCCTGAAAACTCAGTTTTCAATAAACACATGAACATGAATGTATGTACACAAAAACCCAGTTTTATTTACAAACATGATCATGCGTGCAATATGCCATGTACATGAACAACACCATACCAACAACCAACAATGCAAACCAAACACACCACAACTCCATCCACAATCCATCCGAGCCCCGAACTCCTCGGACTCAGTCCGGCATGTCCAACCAGATCACAATAATGAGTTAGTGCAAAAATACATTTAAATCATGAAAGTTCTTTGGGAAAATACTTACAGTGCTATGTAATAATTTCTGAAGGATCACAGAGCTGCAAGAAGTGGCAACATAGCTGCAGAACAGTGCAAAATGCATTGTGGTCGTAGGTCTCAAATACCAATTTTTGAACTGAGACAAACCAAGACCTGAAATTGATAGGGTATGACTTAGAGAGGTCGGTGAACCTAGTGGTAGTGGTGGCTTGCCGTGGGTGGCGGCGCAAAGGGTGGTTTTGGGCAAAAAATGTCAGAATCGGAGATGAAGATAAATAGGCTTCACCGGTGACAGATCGGAGCTGGGGTTGGGTCCATTGGGTTGCTAGGAGGTCGAGGATGAAGTGGTGAAGAGTTGGTGGCCGGAGGTGGCACGACGGCGGCGTTGGAGCTCAAGATGCGCCGCGACTATAAGCGGTTCGTGGAGGCTACCGGCGGCGCGAGGGAGGCTGAGGTTGGAAGGGTGTGATCGCCGGCCGGTGGGGAAGCGAACGGCAGGGGCCGTGCGGCGCGCGGCGGCTGGGCTAGGAGAAGAGAGAAACGGGAGGGGAGAGAGGGGAGAAAGGCCGCGCGGGAAGAGAGAGAGAGAGAGAGGAGAGAAAAGAAAGAGAAAAAGAAAAGAAAAAAAAAAGAAAAGGGAAAAAGAAAAATGGAGGGAAGGAAATGAAGTTCAATCCCCACATCTTGGGTCACAAAAATGATTCAACGAAAATGATTTCAAAACAGCATCTCAATTAAAATAATTTAAACGTAATGATAAAATGAAAATAAAATATTTAAATCCAACAATTAATTAATTTAAAATAAAGAACAATTTAAATGTATCACAATAATTAAATATTAAGAAAAAATCTCAAATTAATTTTCACAATTTAAAGATCATAAAATAAATCATCTAAAAATATCCGATAATTTTAAAACAAGAGAAAATATTTTTGCATTGTTAAAAATAATCCTTCAATAAAAATACACTAAAATACGGGGTGTTACATTCCCTCACATAAATTCATGACTTTTCATAGATAATTTTATGCATAATTCTCACATAAAATAATTTCATGCATAACTCTCATATAAAATCATGCATTTCATAAATAATTTTATGAAAGAACTCTCACATAAAATCATGCATTTCATAAATAATTTTATGAAATAACTTTCACATAAAATCATGCATTTAGGTACGTAAAAAGGGGCTTCTAATGAAGGGCATACATGCATAGTATCTTTGACAAGCAGTTTATCGTACATATGTATAAGGATATGATCATACTACTTATCTTGCAACGCTAATCCACTATTTTCAGCGCGTAGTCGATCGCCTAAAAATAAACATGAAATTTTTCATAAATTTCTAATTAAACCCGTGACTTTATTAAAACCCTAAACTACTAAAATAGTCTATATTTCCTAAACCTAGATTCTTCCTAACACTAAAATATTCTCATCTTTTAATCCTAAATAGACATGGGTATTTTTCGAAAAGCAACATATTGGGCATGGGCATTTTGAGAAAACAATACAAAGGGGCATTTTTGTAATTGTATCAATAACCTACAGAACCTAAAATACAACTTATATTTGTAGAGAAACAGAAAGCTCGAGAGAGAGAGAGGCGTTCGATACTCACAGAGAGGAAGCAGCATGGTACGACGGCTGGTGGCTGCGCGCAGTGGCAACTCCGGCGAGTGGACGACTATGCAACTAAGAGAGAGAGTTATGAGAGAGAGAGTTATGAGAGAGAGAGAAGGAGAGTGAGAGAGAGTTTACGGAAGAACAAGAAAATGCCGAGAGGCCATGCATGGAGTGGGTCGGCGTGAACTTATAGAGTAAGGGTGGTGGCTTGTGGTGGCGTGAGGTGCCGAGCGGCACTCTCTGTGCAGTGTGGTGAAGACGTGTAGGGAGTTGGTGCCGTGGAGTGGCTGGGCTGTGGCTTACGGTGGGGAGAAAAATCCCCTATTTTCGATGGTGAAAATAGAGCCTGACGTGTGTTGGTTGGGCGGTGGGCTGGCGGATTTCGCCAGACGTGGTTGGCTTGGCCATGCGTGGGTGCTGCGCGTTTCTGGACAGGGGGCGTGGAGGCTTTTCCTGGTGTTTACCGTGTGGCTGGTCTGGTTTATGGAAGGAGGCCAAGTGATTTTTTGCTTTATGTGGGGCTGGGCAGTGTTAATGCACAAGTTTCCGTTGTGCAGGTGGCTCTAAGTGCAGCTTTGCGGCAGCGCCTAGTTTGGGTGCTCTGTTTTGACGTGTAGAAGAAACTTGATTTCCTATGGGGAGGTTCTGGTCGTGAGGCATCGTGGGTGTGTTGATGGAAATATTGTGAGGAAGAGAGGATTTGTAAATGAGGCGGAGGGAGATATCGTGAGTGATAAGGAGATTGGATAAGTTGGAGTTGGGAGTTGGCTTTGATCAAGGATTTTATTCAAGCTGGGAAACCAACTATATAGGAATACATGCACGCACGGAAAAGGGAAAGAACTTCTTAAAAAAAATACACACTATCTAGAAACCTATCCTAAAATATATCTCAACTTAATAAAATTAATCCTACTTCATCCATAAAATGTTAATCCAAAAAAAAAAAATATAACCTAATTATCAAACCTAATAAAATATCCGTGTAATTATCTCTAATGATATAGGATCGGGTTGTTACATTAACCTTGTTGATATTTAGCAATATTTGAACGGTACTGTTAAAATTAGTTTTGATCAACCTCTAGTAAACAACGAAAGGAGAAATTATTTTGTTGGAATTAGATCTTCTTTTGTTGGATCAATTGCTAATAACCCAGAAAGAAGAGACCCAAATCTCAAAAATTTTCTGGAAGTTTCAGTAAAAACTTCTAAACCTAATTTAAAACTTAAAGGTGATTTTACCTCCTCTCAGGTTACTTCTGCTTATTACACTACCAAGGATACTGATGTATGGTAAAGCCATAAAGGAATAAGCTGAAGAAGATGCTTCATCTTTATCCCAATAGCTTCAGATATGGTTGCTCCTATATTCATCAAAACCATCCTACTGTGATTAATAGAGCTTTTAAAATTGATTTAATTTCTTTATATAATGAATATAGTTCTGCGAAAATTAGTGATAAGAGAAAATCAAAAGAAAAAATGAATGCCATACAAAAGCATATACTTTTCTTTGATTTCCTTGAGATTTATTATATTTATAAGCATAGTTTAAATGTTTTTGAAATCAATTTTTTCAAGGAAGAAGGAAAGACAGTTGTTAAAGCTAGCCACCCTCCTTTAGAGACAATTATTATTTCTCATAAGGGAGCAAAAATAAATGTTTCTCCCTTTAAAGTACCTAATGCTAATCCTAAAGCTACCACTTTTACTGAACCAAAAAAGATTATTGAACAAAACAATTTTGTAAATCAAACTATTCATGTTATAGGTCAGCAATTGGACTGTATTGAAAAAAAGGTCGAAAGTCCTGTCTCTAATCCAACTTCCAAAATTGAAAAACCTTTGATTATTTTTCCAGAGAATAGGTAAGGTCCAAAGACCAAACATGCCAACACTCTTGATAAATTTATCAAATACTTACTGATTTAAAGAAAAAACAACCCTCGACCTATGCTTTAAATAGCAATGGCAATGAAGTTGTTTCTGGTTTTTCTATAGAAGAATCATCTAATACTGATTCTTTTGCTAATAAAGATCTTGTTTTATTTTAAAAGAATTTTCAAGATATTGATTTGGGAAAACCTTGGATTAAGATATTTTCTTCAAAAAGGCCCAATTCAATGAGTTTAACGAGGAATTGGTATCCAAGACCTACTCCACATGATTTACAGTTTGAAGAAATATTTTTTCAAACACAATTTTTTGTTTCTTTTGATAAAATTTATGATGGAATATTGATGAATTATTTGAACAAGAAAATCTCAATACCATGAATAAAATATCCATGATTACAAATGCTTATGTTAAGAACAACAGTTTTAGTCAAACAGAGATAGTTGATTTATTAACTACAGGGTTTTCTGGTATAGTTCAACATTGGCGGGATAAGCATTAACCTAATGAAGTAAAGGAAACCATTCAAAATGCAGTTAAGTATTATGATGAAGGTTTACCTATTTTTGACACAACCAGAGGAAGGGGCATCCCTGATGGTGTTAATACTTTGATTTATACTATTCTAAAACATTACTAATCATATTAGCGATTATTTAAATAATTTGTGAGATGCCGTTAAATGTCTAATTATAGAAGGTATCGAGAAATTTTTATCTCTAGAGTTTTGCTTAGGGACAATAGTCATAAGTCTTACAAGAAAGAAAAATTTATTGATGGATTATCCCTTTTATTTGCTCATAAATTTAAGGATGAACTTACTGATATCTCAGGACTCATTAATTATGATAATTACACTTATAGTGATATTATCATAACAATGAAAAAGCTTGGTATTAGTATGATAAAAAATTGCTTCGTCAACAAAAGAAGAATAATAGTACGAAAAACAAATATGAAATGAGAAATTTCTGTGAACAATTTGGCCTTCCACCTATTGTTCCTTCTAGACAAAAGCACAAATACTCTGATAAATTTGTTAAACCTCATGCCAATAAAAGAAGCAGTAACCGTGATGATTTTTATAAAAACAAATATTATACTTTTTACAAGAAAAAATCTTTTGGTAAAAAAAAAAAAAGAGTTTGCAAAATCCTTCAAAAGGAAACTGTTTTAATTGTGGCAAGCTTGGACATTTTGCTGTAAATGTACCAAAAATCTCAATAAGTTTAAAAACAATATTAATCAGTTAAACATTAATGATAATAATCAAAAGGATCTATTTTGATTCTTAGAAACAAAATCCTCTGCATCATCTGACATTAATGAATTTAGTTCAAGTGATTCTAAGTATTGCTCAGAAACTAACTCATCTGATTCTCTTAATATTAAACTTGGTTGTAATGATTCTTGTTGCAAATCTTTGGGTAAAATAATTAATGTCTTAACCAAACTTGAAGAATAATAAAATCTTTTGTTAACCTTAATTAGTCAGATTACTAATCCTGAGCTCAAAGAAGAATATCTTCTTAAGCTCAAGAAGATGATGGTTCGCCATGAACCTGAAATTTCTAAACCAAAAATTAGTTTTCAAGAAACTTTGAGAAGATTTGAAAAGCAAAAGCTAAAAGAAATTTTTACTATTGATTTACAACGTTAAGTTGTTTTTATTAAATAAGAAATTGTTGAACATAAAACTGAGATTAACAATCTCAAATCTGAAAATAATTCTTTTAAACAAGAATTATTATGATTAAAAATTGATAAACAACTTGATCAAGATATTCCTCCTAGTAATGATGAGCAAAAAAGTTATTTAGATTCAACTCAAAATAAGGAAAAAAACTTCTCATTCTGACAAAAATCAAATTTATTTGATCCATCATATTATTCCTCCCAAGTGGTTTTCTAAAATTACTATTATTGTTTGTCATGAATATGAATTTATTATGATTGCTATGATTGATGCCAGATCAGATATGAATTGTATCCATGAAGGAATAATACCTAGTACATATTGTGAAAAATCTCTGAAAGATTATTCTTGGCTAGTGAATCTCAAATGAAGATCAAGAATGAGCTCAACAATTTTCCAGTCGCTCGATCCAGTTGTCGGCGTCCATTTCACTACTCTTGCCGTTGAACACCGGAGGGTGTTGTCTACAAAATCAGTCAAAGGCAGTTGACTGCTAAGTCAGCCTCTGAGCCTCTGTTTGGCCAATTGTGAAGTGTGACGCCCCCAAATTACACTTGGGATCGGGCGGATATTTAAAGCATCGATACATGCAACACAAGGTTACCTGCCCCCGTTCATGACATATAAGATGTAATGTTCCTAACATGCAGCTAGCATTATGCAATATTCGCAGCAGATAATTGTTTTCTTTCTTTAGCAATACTTTGCACCAAACTGAAATATCTCAAATACTTAAAACATACTTCATACATAATGATATACTAAACAACTGAGATCACAACACTAGTCCAAAATGGCAATGATCAAAAGATTGCTGGAGATTGAACTCCATAAGTACAAGTAGTAATTTGAGGTAACTACTATACTATCATCTACGTCTGTAACACCCCGTTCCCGAAAAGACATTTCAGAATTTTCGAGGAGCCAGTGTGCTACTACTAAACTTGAACTTAAAACTTTTTTTTTCTTTTTAACAATGCACCAGATGCGAAAAATTTCCATAAAATAATAACTTCAATAAATACTGAAAATCTAAAATAAGGTCTGCGGAAGCACTTATGAAAAATAAGGAAGTCTCATGTGCTTATCAAAATAATTTATTTGAAGCTTAGAACAATAAAAATAATCATAACATAATCTGTCTAGGCCTCTGTCTCGCCTCCCTGGGTCAAGTTCTGTCCTGCAGTCTCGTCTTCATAAATGTCATCACCTGTGGTGGTTTAAAAAAAAAACATAAAAACAAAATAAAATGAGTCAAATACTCAATAAGCAACACATCATACAGTAAACATAATAAACATAAGATTTCTTAAAAAGCGTGCATATTCATAAATACATTCATAAATAACATGACATAAACATTAACTTATCTTTCACTTGTCATAGGTCGTTACCCACTGTTGACCCCCGTGAGTTAGGGTTAGCGAATCTAAATAGATTCCGATTCCGCCCGTGGCCGCGGGTCGTGGAATCCATACATAAGGAAGACAATATTGGGTGCACTACCAGCATGCACGACCTGGCAATGCAATATGCCCAAAACATAGGTACCGTTTTCATATCATAACATAGGCCGTTACATATTTTATCAAATCATACTTGCATACTTGACATTTCATAGATTTCAAAAGAAATCACATACATATCATATCATAGATTTCAAAAGAAATCACATACATACTTGTCATATCGTATCATAGATTTCAAACGAAATCGCATTCTTTCATAAACGTCATGATACATGTTTCATCGCATAAAATCATGATTTTTCATAAATATTTTACGAAATAACTCTCTCATAAAATCATGCATTTCCTAAATAATTTTATGAATAATCTTTCACATAAAATCATGCATTTCATAAATAATTTCATGAATAGTCTTTCACATAAAATCATGACTTCTTTATAATTTTATCATATTTTTGGTACGTAAAAATGGGTTTCCAATAAAGGGCCTACATACATAATATCTTTTATAAAAAGACAAACAGCTCACTGTACATACGCGTAAGGATATGATCATGCTACTTACCTCGTAGCGCTAATCCAATAATTTCCGGGCGCGACTGATTTCCTATAAGATAGACACGTAGCTTACGTAAATTTCTACTTAAAGACATACCTCTTAATTAAACTAGAAATTCCAACTTAATCTATATTTTTCATTAACTTTGGTCTTTCAAACTCTAAAATCACATTGACTCTATAATATTGACATAAATTCTGTATATCTAGAGTTTATATGTCCCACTTAAAATACAACTCTATCACCATGATACAAATCTAATTACCTCAAGCCCAGCCCACAGCTAAGTCAAATCCAATTTAAAAAATACAAGTCCATTTAAACATTATTATAATCTGAAATAGTTGCAAATTCTAGCCCATAAAGATATTACCACATGAGCCCAAACAAAAGAATAAGCCCATCCCACCCTTATACGGGCCTAAGGCCCACGGCCCAACAGGAACTAAGGTTCTCTCTAGAACCCGAAATCGTGGCACATCCGAAAACAAGAAAAAAACAACAGCGTTTGAGAGAGAGAGAGAGAGAGAGATGGGTCTGCGATGGAGGAGCTCACCGAGGGAGGAGCTGCACGGCACGGCGGCTGGAACCAAAGCGGCGCAACTGGGTTCCTTTGGGCTGGTTAGTGCGACGCCGAGAGAGAGGATGAGTGAGAGAGAACGGAGAGAGATTTTTCACACCACACAACGTGCATGGGGGCTTCGGGTGGTGGCGCTGGGCGTCACTGGGCGGTGGAGGCTAGACCTCCGGCGATATCTGTTGCTGCTGAAGGTGGCGTCGTGGCCCACCAGTGGCAGAACATGGCTCTCGGTTTGGGGAAGGATGCTCTGTTTCGATGGGCTAAAACAGAGGAGCTTCAGCTTCCGCTTTCCACGGAAGATGATGATGGTGGCTACTGAGTTTGGGCTGCTTTCGAGGGTGTAGAGGAAGAGCTATGGCTGCTGCGTGATTGAAGATGTGCGGTGGTCTCGCATTTGCTCTACGGTGAGTGTTGGTTGTGTTTGGAGGGTGAACGCTAAGTGGTGAACCGGGGGTCGCCGTGCTGTGGGACTGAACGTGGGGTTGGTTTCGGTTCTGAAAACCCTAGGATAAATCAAAGGCAGTGTGTGGAAGGCTGTGTGTGAGTGTATAAATAAACACAGTGTCGTGCAAGCGGAGGAAACAGATGGAGCCGTGCATGCATTTTATTGATACGTGATTGGAAGACTCACGGTGGAGGGCATTGCGGCTTGCACTCTTTGGTGAGTGAAACGTGCATATGTATATATGTTTGAGAACCTAAAAAAAACCCTAGATAAAAATAAAGGAAGAGACGTGCATGTGCATGTGCATGTGGGTGGATTAGGTTTGGTGCGTGTTTCAAATTCAAAGAAGAAAAAAAAAAAAACCGGTAGAGAGGAGTTGTATTATGAAGAGGATTCATGGGTTTGGAGGGAAAATAATAATAATAATGGAGATTTAACTCTAGGTTTATATAAAAAAAAATCATCTGATAATTTGCTTTCACTCATAAAAATTTTATCTGTAATTTTATTTCTAAAAAAAAAAGATCGGGCCGTTACAATCTCCCCTCCTTATAAAAATTCCGTCCTCGGAATTTGCTAGACCTCAACAACCAACGTACTAATTCTCCAAAATTGTAAACGTCGATACTGGGTTCGATTGTAAGCCTAAAATAATTTGACTAGACGATTATCTGAACTCCAGAGAAAAGTAATTAAGACTCACCGCATAGAATAATAAAACTCTTCACATGCAATAATAATCTCAAATAAATCATAACCTGAGACTCTCCAAAGTTCAGATCCTAACTCCTATAATTCATTCTAAGATAGAATTTCGTTACCTATAACACCTATAATATTTCCAATAGTCATACTGAATACCACAACTTACATAGCTAAAATTCCGATAATAATCAATATTTCTAATTGAGGAAATTAGTTACCTGTGTTCTCATTGGCGGGCGCATTGGTGCCACGCAACTGTGCCAAGAAGAAAACTCGAGCTGGTGCCATATACTTCTGTCCATCTCTTGTAGCTTGAGTAGCTATGTTCTTCCCAGGACAATCTCGAAGATGGTGTCCTTCCTTCCCACATTTGAAACATGCTCCGGTTCCCATCAAACATTTCCCTGCATGCCTCTTACTACACTTCCCACACATGGGGAGCCATCCTGTCGTGGCCGTTGTCCATTATTTTGACAATGCCTCTTATCCCCATGTGATGCTGGTTGGAGTTGTTGCTGCTGCTGTCGCTTTCTTTGATTATTGTAATCGATACTTTCTTGAATGTCTTCTTCAGCAATAGTAGCACGGGTGACTAGTTCCGTGAAATTCCGAATCCTGAGAGTACGTACACGCTCCCTAATTCTGCGATTCAGACCGCGCTCAAACTTTTCAGCTTTCTTTTCCTCATCTGGAATTAAGTAACTGGCAAAACGGGAAAGCTCCATGAATGTCGTAGCATACTGTGCTACCGTCATTGATCCTTGAGTAAGGTCTATAAATTGGCGAGCTCTCGACTCTTGAAGAGTTCGTGGGAAAAAGTGATCCAGAAAGATTCTCTTGAAATGCTCCCAAGAAATGGGGACTGCTTCCCCTAATTCCAACTGAACCAAAGCCCGAGTCGACTTCCACCATTTGTTTGCCATGTCAGTCAAATGGTAAGTGGCATATTTCACCTTCTGATCATCCGTGCAGTAGAGCACTTCGAAAATCTGCTCCATACGTTCAATCCAGCTTTCCGCATCTAAGGAATTCAATCTGCCATCGAAAGTAGGTGGGTGCTGGTGGGAGAACTGTTCTAATGTGCATCCTACTTGTGTGGTTCTACCTACCACCAGATCACCATTGACCATCCTTTGAAAGAAACATGTTGCTGCAGCAGCGAGTACTTCTGAATTATCATCTTGTACAGTATTGCTCTCAAACGGGGGTACGCGTGGTCTTCTTCCACGGGGTGCCATTCTAACATGCATGTTTTAACAATATCAATAAAAAAAAAGAATTCAACTACTAAAAGAAAATTTTATAACATACTTACTGCAGAGTAGAACCAGCCTTGGGGAGATCTTGGCCTAGACATTCCTTTCCTTCATTTTCTATTTTCAAACTTTTTTTTTTTTTTTTAAATTCTTTGCAAAATTTTTTTTTTTCTCTCTCTATTTTGGAAAGTCTACAGAATCTTTCAACCTGTCTCTGATACCAACTGTAACACCCCGTACCCGAAAAGACATTTTAGAATTTTCGAGGAGCCAGTATGCTACTATTAAACTTGAACTTAAAACTTTTTTTTTTCTATTTAACAATGCACCAGATGCGAAAAATTTCCATAAAATAATAACTTCAATAAATACTGAAAATCTAAAATAAGGTCTGAGGAAGCACTTATGAAAAATAAGGAAGTCTCATGTGCTTATCAAAATAATTTATTTGAAACTTAGAACCATAAAAATAATCATAACATAATCTGTCTAGACCTCTGTCTCGCCTCCCTGGGTCAATTCTGTCCTGCAGTCTCGTCTTCATAAATGTCATCACCTGGGGTGGTTTAAAAAAAAAACATAAAAAAAACTAAAATGAGTCGAATACTCAATAAGGAACACATCATACAGTAAACATAATAAACATAAGGTTTCTTAAAAAGCGTGCATATTCATAAATACATTCATAAATAACATGACATAAACATTAACTTATCTTTCACTTGTCATAGGCCGTTACCCACTGTTGACCCCCGTGAGTTAGGGTTAGCGAATCTAAATAGTTTCCGATTCCGCCCGTGGTCGCGGGTCGTGGAATCCATACATAAGGAAGACAATACTGGGTGCACTACCAGCATGCAAGACCTGGCAATGCAATATGCCCAAAACAAAGGTACCGTTTCCATATCATAACATAGGCCGTTACATATTTTATCAAATCATACTTGCAAACTTGACATTTCATAGATTTCAAAAGAAATCACATACATATCATATCATAGATTTCAAAAGAAATCACATACATACTTGTCATATCGTATCATAGATTTCAAACGAAATCGCATTCTTTCATAAACGTCATGATACATGTTTCATCGCATAAAATCATGATTTTTCATAAATATTTTACGAAATAACTCTCTCATAAAATCATGCATTTCCTAAATAATTTTATGAATAATCTTTCACATAAAATCATGCATTTCATAAATAATTTCATGAATAGTCTTTCACATAAAATCATGACTTCTTTATAATTTTATCATATTTTTGGTACGTAAAAATGGGCTTCCAATAAAGGGCCTACATACATAATATCTTTTATAAAAAGACAAACAGCTCACTGTACATACGCGTAAGGATATGATCATGCTACTTACCTCGTAGCGCTAATCCAATAATTTCCGGGCGCGACTGATTTCCTATAAGATAGACACGTAGCTTACGTAAATTTCTACTTAAAGACATACCTCTTAATTAAACTAGAAATTCCAACTTAATCTATATTTTTCATTAACTTTGGTCTTTCAAACTCTAAAATCACATTGACTCTATAATATTGACATCAATTCTGTATATCTAGAGTTTATATGTCCCACTTAAAATACAACTCTATCACCATGATACAAAACTAATTACCTCAAGCCCAGCCCACAGCTATGTCAAATCCAATTTAAAAAATACAAGTCCATTTAAACATTATTATAATCTGAAATAGTTGCAAATTCTAGCCCATAAAGACCACATGAGCCCAAACAAAAGAATAAGCCCATCCCACCCTTATATGGGCCTAAGGCCCACGGCCCAACAGGAACTAAGGTTCTCACTAGAACCCGAAATCGTGGCACATCCGAAAACAAGAAAAAAACAACAGCGTTTGAGAGAGAGAGAGAGAGAGATGGGTCTGCGATGGAAGAGCTCACCGAGGGAGGAGCTGCACGGCACGGCGGCTGGAACCAAAGCGGCCCAACTGGGTTCCTTTGGGCTGGTTAGTGCGACGCCGAGAGAGAGGATGAGTGAGAGAGAACGGAGAGAGATTTTTCACACCACACAACGTGCATGGGGGCTTCGGGTGGTGGCGTTGGGCGTCACTGGGCGGTGGAGGCTAGACCTTCGGCGATATCTGTTGCTGCTGAAGGTGGCGTCGTGGCCCACCAGTGGCAGAACATGGCTCTCGGTTTGGGGAAGGATGCTCTGTTTCGATGGGCTAAAACAGAGGAGCTTCAGCTTCCGCGTTCCACGGAAGATGATGATGGTGGCTACTGAGTTTGGGCTGCTTTCGAGGGTGTAGAGGAAGAGCTATGGTTGCTGCGTGATTGAAGATGTGTGGTGGTCTCGCGTTTGCTCTACAGTGAGTGTTGGTTGTGTTTGGAGGGTGAACGCTAAGTGGTGAACCGGGGGTCACCGTGCAGCGGGACTGAACGTGGGGTTGGTTTCGGTTCTGAAAACCCTAGGATAAATCAAAGGCAGTGTTTGGAAGGCTGTGTGTGAGTGTATAAATAAACACAGTGTCTTGCAAGCGGAGGAAACAGATGGAGCCGTGCATGGATTTTATTGATACGTGATTGGACGACTCACGGTGGAGGGCATTGCGGCTTGCATTCTTTGGTGAGTGAAACGTGTATATGTATATATGTTTGAGAACCTAAAAAAAACCCTAGATAAAAATAAAGGAAGAGACGTGCATGTGCATGTGCATGTGGGTGGATTAGGTTTGGTGCGTGTTTCAAATTCAAAGAAGAAAAAAAAAAAAATTCCGGTAGAGAGGAGTTGTATTATGAAGAGGATTCATGGGTTTGGAGGGAAAATAATAATAATAATGGAGATTTAACTCTAGGTTTATATAAAAAAAAATCATCTGATAATTTGCTTTAACTCATAAAAATTTTATCTGTAATTTTATTTCTAAAAAAAAAAGATCGGGCCGTTACAACGTCACACCGTCGCCTAGACTACCGTTTCTAGTTGGTCAATTCCCGATTCTCCTTCAGATCCTGTAATAAGATCTACCATTTGGGGGGAATGGTAAGTGAATAGAAAACCTCTACACAAGTTAATGATGCATGCATAACTGTAAAAACATAAATGCATAATCAAAGTCATAAGTAATCATAGCACAACTTGATATAGAACATAGCATAATTGACATAACTTAAACTGAAATGTGAACTGAACTTAACTTGCTTAAACTAAACCGGACTTAAACTGAGACTTGATTTGACATTAACTTGATTTGAAACTTGACTTAACATGAACTAGGTCAGAGGCTTGACTTAACATGAACTTGATTAGAGACTTGACTTAACATGAACTTGGAATCTTGTTCTTTAACTAATTAAACTTAACTTCTTTACTTAACATGCACTTGAATTGACTTCTTTACTTAACATAAACTTGGACTGACTTCTTTACTTAACATGAACTTGGACTGACTTCTTTACTTAACATGCACTTGAACTGACTTCTTTACTTAACATGAACGTGGACTTGAATTATTTACTTAACATGGACTTGAACAGACTTCTTTACTTAACTTGAACTTGAATTATTTACTTAACATGAACTTGAACTTGAATTATGACAATCAAAATGATTCTGCCAGCCTTTTCATCATGAATAATGGACAATCAGAATGATTCCGCCCAACATATTCTGTCAGAAATACTTAGACAATCAGAATGATTCCACCATGAGTATTTTAAACCACATATCCTAGTAGTCAAAATGATTCCACCAGGAGTACCTAGTAATACTCTGACAATCAGAATAATTACATCACGATTATTTTAAATCACGTACCCTAGCAATCAAAGTGATTCCGCCAGGACTACCTAGTAATACTCTGACAATCAGAATGACTACGTCACGGGTATTTTAAATCATGTACCCTTGCAATCAAAATGATTCCACCAGGAGTACCCAGTAATACTTTGACAATCAGAATGATTACATCACGAGTATTTTAAATCACGTACCATAGCAATCAAAATAATTCCACAAGGAGTGCCTAGTAATACTCTGACAATCAGAATGATTACATCGCGAGTATTTTGAATCACTTACCATAGCAATCAAAATGAATCCACAAGGAGTACCTAGTAATACTTTAACAATCAGAATGATTACATCATGAGTATTTTAAGTCACGTACGCTAACAATCATAATGATTGCACCAGGAGTATCTGCATAACTAAACTTGAGCTTAACTCAAAGGATATAACTTACTTGAGATAGAAATATTCCGTAACATGACATAATATGTAACAGACAACATTTTATAACATGGTATAACATGTAACAAACAAAATACTTAACATGACATACATGTAACAGATAACATACTTAACTTAACATGATATACTTGCAATGTATAACAATATATGATAGAATATCTTGTGTAACAAATGAATAATTCTTGACAAAATAAATTTTGTATAATAGATAAATATGTAATGAATTGCATGACATATATGATAACATACATACATACACTGTAATTCCCTTACTTATCACTCATACACATTAAACTGATAGTAACTTAAAAACTAACTTACCACAGTCTCCGCATTTCTTATGAAAACTCAAGCATAATCACGAGGAACTGAAAATAGTAATTCTAAAGGTTAGAACTTAATCACTAACAATTAGAAATATGGAAAATACTAACTTAGAGCAAAATTATTTTTTTACCCTCTGCATGTGGAAAAATGACCATTTTACCTCTAACTTAAGGATTTTTCATTCTAACTGCAAAAATTACCAAAATTCACATACCTCATGTAAATTTTGTCATAAACTCAAATAGCAATTCAAAAAAATTTAAAGCTAAATACAGCAATAAAACTCTATAGGGGCCGAAACTTACATAGGTTATTTCCCTTGATTTTTGTTGTAATTCCTTCAAATTTCAAAACTCATGATTAAACCAAAAATTTTCTTTTAGTATACTCATAACATATTCCTAAGAATAATCATATTTTGAATCATGAACCAAAGTCATCAAAATCACTAAAAGTATACTTGAACTTTTCGGTTTTTTTTCTAAGTTCAAAAATAGATTTTTGTTTCTAACTTGTTTTGATGAATCTCTTGATCCATGACTTAAGCATCTACCAAATGAAGCAAAGGAAATCATTCGAAATGCAGTTAAGCATGATGATGAAGGTTTACCTATTTTGACACAACCATAAGAAGGGGCATCTTTGATGGTGTTAATACTTTGATTTATATTATTTTTAAACATTTTATTGGAAGTCTCTCTAACATTACTAATCATATTGGCAATTATTTAAATAATTTGAGTTGCTGTCAAATATCTGATTATAGATGGTATCAAAATGTTTATCTCTAGAGTTATGCTTAAGCCTTACTGGAAAGAAAAATTTATTGATGGATTACCTTATTTATTTGCTTATAAAGTTAAGGATGAACTTACTGATATCTTGGGACTCCTTAATTATGATAACTACACTTATGATGATACTATCAATACAATTAAGAAGTTTGGTATTAGTATGATAAACAATTGCTTCGTCAACAAATGAATAATATTAAGAAAGACAAATATGAAATGAAAAATTTATGTAAACAATTTGGCCTTACTCCTATTGCTCCTTCTAGATAGAAGCATAAATACTCTGATAAATTTACTAAACCTCATGCCAAGAAAAGAAGTAGTAACCGTCATGATTTTTTTTTTTTTTAAAAAAAAAGCTAATAATTTTTACAAGAAAAATTCTTTTGGTAATAAAAAGAGTTTTCAAAATCCTTCAAAAGAAAAATATTTTAATTGTGGTAAATCTGGACATTGTGCTGATAAATGTACCAAAAAGTCATATATATATACATATATGTATGTATATAATATGTATATATACACACACACATATATAATCCGAACCACATTATTGATCAAATTGTTCAATTCAAAGATATGCACACAAAACCGTGCATACTAGATGGGTAAAGAACATTTTTCATTCTTTATGTTAGTATTTTATAGCCCTATGAGAGGTTCACACCCACAATTTTACCTGACCAAGCGCTTATTTGGGATTGTTGAGCTAATAGATCATTTTTTTGTCTTTGAAAGAAAGTCTTTATTCATCAACAATAAGGGACAATACAAATAAGAATCCCATGGAGATCAATTTTGACTCCTAAAACCCCCAAAGCATCTTTGCTTAAGGCATGTGCTACCTTATTGCAATCCCTCCCAACATGGTTCACTGATCAATGTTCAAAACCTACCAAAACATCCAAGATTCTGCTATAAACATCCCACAGCAAGAATCATCAACTTGTTGCTTTTGAATCTTATCAACAACAAGCAGAAAATCTCCTTCCAATATGATATTCTTGAAGCCTTGCTTTTCACTAAATCTTACTGCATAAAATGCAACAATGGTCTCGGCTAGCATAGGATCGAGATGTAAGTCATAATTTGTAACGGCCCATTCCCGGAGGTCCAGAGAGTTAGGTTATATTACCTATAATCATCTCCAATATCACAACTATAAAATTCAGAAAACTCCATAAAATATTAATTCATTTGCTCAACCTAAATATCCATGTTCCTTCACAGGGACAACACATAAATTCTCAATAACATCAATTAGAAACTCCCCAAAAACTCAAAAATATCCATAACTCATCATATCAAAATAACCGAAAATAATCAATTTACTAACTATGACTCTTAAATGAATGGAATGAGATCCTTTTTATCAAAAAAAAAAAAAAAAAACTATGACTCTCATACAAGCACTTGTTCCCTCGGACACTTATTTCTCTATGATCATCACACATTGCTAAAACTTCTTACTCTTACTCTTCAGTTGCACCATTAAAATTATCTGAAAAATGTTTGGAGATAAGGTGTGAGTTATCAACATCTTAGTAAGTAGAGAACATATACTAGTATTCAAACAAGAGCATTTATAGAATTCAAAATGCTGAACAAAAACACTTTTTATTTTCAGAATACAGAGTCAAAACATGTTATCAAAAATATCAGAGTGAAAGTTCAAAAAAATATTCTTATTCAAAATCTGAGAACTCATCTTCATCAATCAGAACATTACATTGGAACAGATACCATGTTTAACCTCCATGGTAGGGTTATTTATCACCATTATAAACTGTGGAAGGGTCGTATCCATTATTATAACCTGTGGTTGGGCTGTATACCATGTTTAACCCCCATGGTAGGGTTATAAACCACAATTATAACCCGTTCAAGGGCCATATCCATTATTATAACCCATGGTTGGGCCGTATCCACTATTATCACCTGTGGTTGGGCCATATGCCGCTATTATTACTTGTGGCTGGTTCCTATCCACTATTATCACTCGTGGTTGGGCCGTATACCATGTTTAACCCCCGTGGTAGAGTTATAAACCACAATTATAACCCGTGGAAGGGTCGTATCCACTATTATAACCCGTGGTTGGGCCTTATCAGAATATAACAGAACCATTAGAATCAGACTTTAATCAGAATACACAATCAAAATCTCATGTCAAGGTTTTCAGATGCCACATCATATCAAAAAACAAAAACTAAACAGCTTCAAATAATTCCACGTGTTCGAAATAAGCAGAATCAAAAGATCTTCATTTATTCACAGCAAGACTTTTAGATCTCATGCATCAAAACATCTTTAGTTCATCCAGACAAAAGTTTCAAAAAGAAAGACTCATATTTGCTCTTTTTCAAATAAAAAACAGAATGCACAAAACTAGGTCATGTCTACACCAGTCATCACAAAAATACTCTTCTCTTTCTTATGGATCTCATGAGTAATGCAGAGCAAATAACTAAGGTTACTTTCACATTTCTTTTCAAAAACAAATACATCATCCACACTTTCATAAATCAACCCCATTTCATTTTCTTTTTATGCAAGGTCATTTTCTTTGTATTATAAATTGTGGTTGGGCCGTATCCACTATTATCACCTGTGGTTGGGCTATATCCACTATTATCACCCATGGTTGGGCCATATGCCGCTATTATTACTTGTGGCTGGTTCGTATCCACTATTAACACCTGTGGTTGGGCCGTATACCATGTTTAACCCCTGTGGTAGGGTTATAAACCACAATTATAACCTGTGGAAGGGTCGTATCCACTATTATAACTCGTGGTTGAGTCTTATCAGAATATAACAGAACCATTAGAATCAGATTTTAATCAGAATACAAAATCAGAATCTCATGTCAAGGTTTTCAGATCCCACATCATAAAAAAACCAAAAACTGAATAGCTTCAGATAATTCCACGTGTTCGAAATAAACAGAGTCAAAATATCTTCATTTATTCACAGCAAGACTTTTAGATCTCATGCATCAGAACATCTTTAGTTCATCAAGACAAAAATTTCAAAAAGACATACTCATATTTGCTTTTTTTCAAATAAAAAACAGAATGCACAAAAACTAGCTCATGTCTACACCAGTCATCACAAAAATACTCTTCTCTTTCATATAGATCTCATGAGTAATGCAGAGCAAATAACTAAGGTTACTTTCACATTTCTTTTCAAAAACAAATATATCACACACACTTTCATAAATCAACCCCAGTTCATTTTCTTTTTATGCAAAGTCTGGCATAGGAACCCTACTTACCTGGATTTCTTAGCTTTTCAAAAATTTTGCCTTAATAATGCCAACAGAAATTACTCATCACCTATAAAATAGTCATGTAGCTCTAGTAAATTTTCAATTGAACACATATTTCAATATTTAATCTTCAATCCCAAATCAACCTATTCTAATTCTGAAAAAAAAAAAAAACCAAGAATTCTCATAACCCTAAAATACCATAACTTCCCAAAATCATCAATATCCACTTAATAAAAAAATCCATCTCAAAACTCAACTTCAATTAAAGACCAAGTCTAAGCTACAAAAGCTTTTGTAAAACACAAGTTGAACATAAAACCAAACCCAACCTAAAAACAAGGCCCATTCAAAACCCATTTAAAATATACATTCAAATCTTACCTGGTCATAAATCTATAATCTCCCCTACCCTCTAACTTCACGTAACTGCAGCACTTAGAAACACCTATATATTTCTAAAACTCAGAAGAGAGGGAAGACGTGCGAAATTCAACATGAAGTAAGGAGGTCGTGGTGGAGCTGGGTTGCTATGGGCAATGGCTGTCTAGACAGAGGCGCAGTGAAAGAGAGAGAGAGAGAGAAAGTGGTGAGAGAGAGAGATAGAGCTAAAGGAAGGTAGAGCTGGAAACCGAGGGACAGATAGAAATCTCACATACGGGCAACGCATGGGCTAGGTGGTGTTTGGTGGTGATGAAAGGTTCCTCGGTGCCCTCTGTTGTAGCTGTCTGCGGCGGCATGGCCTCACTATTGGTTGTTGGTGGTTATGCAGGGAGGAGTAGTGTGATGCGAAGTTTTCGAGGGTGAACCCTTTAATGTAGAGAGAGCGAGAGAGGATGCTAGCCAGTGGTTGATTCACGATGGATGGTGGTGCAAACATGCTGGAACTCAAAAGGAGGGGTGGTAGGTGCTTGGTGGTAAAACCAGGCTCATGATGGGGGAAAACGGAGTGCTCTGTTTTGATGAGCAAAAACAGGGGCTAGCAGAGTGGTGGAGAGGATGAGCAGCATCCACGACAACAACTTACGATGGTGTTGCCGTGCGTATGGGTGGTTGCGGTTTATGGAAGGGAAACTAGGTAGCTGTCGGTTTCACATGGGGCATGGCAATGGGCTATTACACGGTGGTTGGATGAAAACCGAGCTGCGGTGGATGTTTTTGGGTCATGGCAATGGAGTGCAACACGATGGGGGTTGTGCTATGGCTGGCGACAACAACAAGTTTTGGGCATTTTCTCCATGTAGTAGAGGAATACGTGTGTATATATATAGAGGTGATGATAAAGCCCTAGAGAAAAGAGAGGAAAGAGACGTGCATCATGCTTGCATGTTGGGGAAAACAGACGTGATCAGGGGCGGAACTATGTTGTAGGTAGCACCCCCAAATATTTTAAAAATTAGTCTTAAATATTATATAATTATAATTTTAAGTGTAAATATTCTTAAAATATTTAAGATTGCTCCCCCAACACTCAAACACACAGTATATCATTCAAATATCTTTTAGTCCATTAACATAATAGTCTTGATTTGACATCTCTATCTCTATTTATTTGCCTATGGTGTCCATTATGCGGTTTGTTTAGTTTCATATCAATAATATCATATAAGATTTTCTTATCTTTCTGAGCTTACATATATAGTTACGCGATTTTTTATTTATTTTTTCATTTGGGTGATTCTCGACTTCATTAAATTTCTTGCCTATCACTTGTACATAATCTTTCTTTACAACCTTTGAAATATTTTTAACCACATATTAATCAGTTAACTAGCTATAAGTTTTAAGAGCATTTATCTAATAGTTAAAATGAATCTGGAAGATTCTTACATATGAGAGGTAGCAAATTTATCTAGCTAGATGATTGATGAGACATTTCTAGAGAGATAGAGAGTATGTGAAGAATTTATTTTCTTTTGTGAAGAATTTATTAGTTATTCACATGCTTTTTTTTGTTCACTTATTAATAGTAATACAATTATACAATAAAAAATCTAACGACTTTTATATTATTAAATACTTTTTTAGGTTTATTCTTAATCTATAAATTTTTCTTAAAGCTTAGAAAAATATGAGTAAATCAAGAAAAATTGTATAATTTTATGATATATGATTATATTTTTATATAGTCATGTGTAAAAAGTACATATTATTTATGCTGACACATACCGCACACTTTATCGATTGCCCCCAGACACCAAATCCTAGTTCCACCCCTGGACGTGATTGAAGCGTGCATGCAGTGGAAAATCTCTTGGACCTGGGCTTTTTGGTCCATTTCAAAAATTGGGCCCATGACTGGTAGTGAATAAAAAAATAAATGGTCTCTTCCTTAAGTTTTGGGTCTCAACTCATCCTAAAAGAAATATACTTGTTTCATAAATTCCTCTACCTATAAAAAGATTTTCCATCTGACCCAAAAATATCTAAAGATTTTAACTAACATGACAAGCCCAATAAAAATTCAATATCCACCAAAATAAAAATCTTAGGCTTGTACTCTCTCCCAAGAAAAAAAAAATTACTCAGAATCCCAAATGGGCTTTTCATACCTATAAACCTAAAAATTTTAGAAAGGGGCCTTGGTCCTGGGCCTGGGTGTTATATTCTCCCCCCTTTATGAAAATTTCTTCCTCGAAATTTGTTACACCTAAGGTCAATTCTCAAAAACGTAATCCTTCATACCTATTTGCGCACATTTTATCGCACTTTGAAAGATCCAAATCAAATCAATTCAAAATTATAAACCTGAACAAAACAATTAAAAACCTAATAATAATTCTGAACTCTTCACATAAACCCTGAACCTCATACAAATAGCGAAATAAACTCTCAAACTATCACATCACCAAAGCCACGATTCCGCTACGCACTCTAACAACTTATAGTCCTGAACCCATTGTATCTCAATCAAATACATCAGAAAAGAACTAACCTCCCCATTTAACCAGTCCATACATATAAATAAAATTCGCAAAATCTCACAAAATGTATGTAGCCTCAAAACATCAATATCAAACTCTAAGCCTCAAGTTCCTAACCAAAACTCTTTCCAAGAAGTCAACCTGCAATCTAAACCTTAAATCTTGTTAGAATAATTTCCTACAGTCAATAGAATTACGTCTACCAGAACTAAAATCTGTAGAATCTTAATCCTTAATTATAAACAAGAATATCTCTTAAACTCTGCCAAATTATAAACATCAAATCTGAAAAATGTTTCCTAAAGTCCCCAATAACCCAAAACCACAAAATCTGTAAAATCCTACCTCTCAAATTTCATAAGACATTTTGCCTAACACCTGAGGATTCTAAAACTTTAAGTACCGATAAAATTATTCCTTACAATTAACGCATGTATACACCTCAAGTCTAAAGATTCTTTCCTAAAGCCACCAATAATCTAAAACCTCATATACCATGAGTCTATATAACCTCATACCTAGCTTTTGATCAAACTTATATCAACTTCAAAATCTAAACCTTAAATCATATCCAAGTCATGTCCTATAGCCTATAGAATAAGCCTACTAGATCTAAATGTCATGAAAATCATTTCATAGAATCTACAAAGTCTAAACCCTCAAATTTCTATACCTCCAATCTGAAATTACTTCTTAAAACCCACAGATATCTAAACCTCATATATTTATAGTCTGCAGAACCTTAAACCTGGCTCTGATACCAACTGTAATGCCCCGTTCCAGGAGGTTCGGAGAGTTAGCTCATACTACCTATAATCATCTCCAATATCACAACTATAAAATTTAGAAAACTCCATAAAATATTAATTCATTTGCTCAACCCAAATATCTATGTTTCTTCATAGGGACAACACATAAATTCTCAATAACATAAATTAGAAACTCCCTAAAAACTCGAAAATATCCTTAACTCATCATATCAAAATAACTGAAAATAATCAATTTACTAACTATGACTCTCAAATAAGCACTTGTACCCTTGGGCACTTATTCCTCTACGATCATCACACATTGCTAAAACTTCTTACTCTTATTCTCCAGTTGTACCAACAACATTATCTGAAAAATGTTTGGAGATAAATGGTGAGTTATCAACAACTCAGTAAGCAGAGAACATATACTAGTATGCAAACATGAGCATTTACAGAATTTAAAATGCTGAACAAAAACACCTTTTATTTTCAGAATGCAGAGTTAGAACATATTATAAAAAATATCAGAGCGAAAGTTAAAAAAAAATATTCTTATTCAAAATTCCTTTAGCATATCAAAATCTGAAACCTCATCTTCATCAATCAGAGCATTACATCAGAACAGTACCAAGTTTAACCCCCGTGGCAGGGTTATAAACCACCATTATAACCTGCGGAAAGGTCGTATCCACTATTATAACCCATGGTTGGGTTGTATACCATATTTAACCTTTGTGGTAGGGTTATAAACCACAATTATAACCCGTGGAAGGGTCGTATCCATTATTATAATCCGTGGTATCCACTATTATCACCCGTGGTTGGGCCGTATGCCACTCTTATTACCCGTGGATGGGGCGTATCTACTATTATCACCTGTGGTTGGGCCGTATACTATATGTTATAAACCACAATTGTAACCCGTGGAAGGGTCGTATCGACTATTATAACCCGTGGTTGGGCCTTATCAGAACGTAACAAAACCATCATAATCAAACCTTAATCAGAATATAGAATAAGAATCTCATGCCAGGGTTTTCAGATGCCACATCATATCAAAACCAAAAACTGAACAGCTTCAGATAATTCCACATGTTCGAAATAAGCAAAATCAAAACATCTTCATTTATTCACAGCAAAGCTTTTACATCTCATGCATCAGAACATCTTTAGTTCATCAAGACAAAACTTTCAAAAAGAAATACTTATATTCACTCTTTTTCAAATTAGAAACAAAATGCACAAAAACTTGCTCATGTCTACACTAGTCATGACAGAAATACTCTTCTCTTTCTTACGAATCTCATGAGTAATGTAGAGCAAATAACAGAGATTATTTTCACATTTCTTTTCAAAAACAAATATATCATGGACACTTTCATAAATAAACCCCAGTTCATTTCTTTTACGCGAAGTCTAGCATAGGAACCCCGCTTACTTGGATTTCTTATCTTTTCAAAAACTTTTCCTTAATAATGCCGAACGGAAATTACTCGTCACCTATAAAATTGTCACATAACTCCGGTAAATTTTCAATCGAACACATATTTCTATATTTAATCTTAAATACCAAATCAACCTATTCTAATTCCTTAAAAAAAAAAACCAAGAATTCCCATAACCCTAAAATACCATCACTTCCCAAAATCCTCAATATCCACTTAATAAAAAAATCCATCTCAAAACTCAATTTCAATTAAAGGCCAAGTCTAATCTACAAAAGCTTTTGTAAAACCCAAACTGAACATAGAACCAAACCCAACCTAAAAACAAGGCCCATTCAAAACCCATTTAAAATTTACATTCAAATCTTACTTGGTCATAAATCTATAATTTCCCCTACCCTCTAACTTCAAGTAACTACAACACTTAGAAACAGCCTTATATTTCCGAAACTCATAAGAGAGGGAAGACGTGTGACAGAAGCTCACCATGAGGGAAGGAGGTCGTGGCGGAGCTGGGTTGCGGTGGGCGATGGCTGTCCCAATGGCGGCTCACTGAAAGAGAGAGAGAGAGTGCTGAGAAAGAGAGCTAAAGTATGGTAGAGCTAGAAACCGAGGGATAGAGAGAAATCTCACATACGGGCAAGGCGTGGGCTGGGCGGTGTTTGGTGGTGATGAAAGGTTCTCCGGCGCCCTCTGTTGCAGCTGTCTGTGGTAGCATGGCCTCACTGTTGGTTGTTGGTGGTTGCACAGGGAGGAGTCGTGTCTTGCAAAGTTTTCAGGGGTGAACCCTTTAATGTAGAGAGAGCAAGAGAGGATGTTGGCTAGTGGTTGATTCATGATGGAAGGCAGTGCAAACATGCTAAAACTTGAAAGGAGGGGTGGTAGTGGCTTGGTGGTAAAACCTGGCTCACGGTGGGGGAAAACAGAGTGCTCTATTTTGATGAGCAAAAATAGGGGCTAACAGAGTGATGGAGAGGACGAGCAGCATCCACGGCAGTGACTTGCAGTGGTGTTGTCGTGCGTATGGGTGGTTGCAGTTTATGGAAGGGAAACTAGGTGGCTGTCGATTTCACGTGGGGCAGGGCAGTGGGCTATTACACGGTGGTTGGATGAAAACCGAGTTGCGGTGGATGTTTTTGGGTCACGGCAATGGAGTGCAACACGATGGGAGTTGTGCTGTGGCTGGTGGCAGTAACAAGTTTTGGCAATTTCTCCATGCAGTAGAGGAATACGTGTGTATATATAAAGGTGATGATAAAACCCTAGTGAAAAGAGAGGAAAGAGACGTGCATCATGCTTGCATGTTGTGGAAAACGGACATGATCAAAGCGTGCATGCAGTAGGATCAGAATGAAAATCTCATGGACCTGGGCTTTTTGGTCCATTTCAAAAATTGGGCCCATGACTAGTAGTGAATAAAAAAATAAATGGTCTCTTCCTTAAGTTTTGGACCTCGACTCATCCTAAAAGAAATATACTTGTTTCATAAATTCCTCAGCCTATAAAGAGATTTTCCATTTGACCCAAAAATATTTAAAGATTTTAACTAACATGGCAAGCCCAATAAAAATTTGATATCCGCCAAAATAAAAATCTTAGGCCTGTACTCTCTTCCAAAAACAAAAAATTACTCAAAATCCCAAATGGGTTTTTCATAACTATAAACCCAAAATTTTTAGAAAGCGGCCTTGGTGCTAGACCCGGGTGTTACATAATTCCTCCTCATTGTACCTTTCACAGAGCGTTCCCAGTCACAAATGATTACTCCAAAACCAGCCTTGCAATTGACTTTATCCACTACTGCATCCCAGTTGATCTTATGAACATTTTTAGGTGGAGCCTACCATGTTGACTGAACTTGATTTGTATTTGCTTGAGAAGCTTGAGTTTTGTAGTTTGACTGTTTGAACTCATTCAGCAATGTAGACTATTGCGCTAGCTGATTGGGATGAGAAAACAAGCCTGTGAAAACAAACTCATTCCTTCTTGCCTAGATTTTCCAAGTAGTTATAGCAAACTCTTCAATTAAATTCAGATCAGATGTTCCAAAGAACTCCTTCATAAAAGCTTTGAAAATTAAGTTTTTGAAAATGAATAGAACACTTCCCTCAGACATCCCTAGCTGAAATGGAATCCCATAAAGCATGCATGGCTATTTCAGAGAGCTGCTCACAAATTGCACAATTTGACTCCTCCACCACTTTCCTTTTAAAAAGATTTAGTTTAGTTGGTAGAGCCTCTTGACATGCCCTCCATAAAAAAGTCTTGCAAGCTTGAGGAACATTGAGATTCCATAATTTAATCCAAGGTTTTGAAAGAGATTGGAAATCAGAAGATTGACCCTGCTGCTGAGTTTTGCTTGCAATTCTTAAAAGATATGCACTTTTGACTGTGAACAACCCATTTGAAGTGCATCTCGATATAAGTTTATCAGGGCTTTGGCAAGAACTGAGTGGAATACTCTTGATAATGTCTGTTTCCTCTTCTGAAAATATGGCCTGCACTAGTGGAATATTCCATTGTTTAGTGGAAGGCTCAATGAGAACTAAAACCTGTGTGTCTGTCTAAAGAAATCTTACTAAGATCTGAATCTTGAAAGTGTTAGGCTGAGCAATCCACTTGTGATCCCAAATACAAACCTATTCTCCATTTCCAATCCTCCAAAAAAGCCCCTCATTTAACAAAGGTCTAGCATCCAAAAAGCTCTACTAGACATAAGAAGGTATGCTTCCTAGCTTTGCTTGAAGAAAGTTGGCATGTGGGAAATATTTTGCTTTAATACCTTAAGCTGTCAATGAATTTGGGTTTTTAAGAACTCTCCAACATTGTGTTGCTAACATAGCTATATTTAAATCTTCAAAATCCCTAAAGTAAAGGCCCCTCATCTTCTTGGACTTCCTCATAAGATCCCACTTGATCCAATGGATTTTGCTCTCATTAGCCTGTTGACCCCACCAACAGCTCTTTATAGCTTTGTTCGATTGATTGATAAGCTGCTTTGGTAACTTAAAAAGCCCCATACAACAAGCAGGTATAGCTTGAATAATGTATTTAAGCAACACCTCTTTACCAGGTTGAGACAGAAATTGTGTTTTCCTGTTGCTCAACCTAGCCTTAACTTTGTCAATAATATTCTTGAATGAGTTGGCTCTAGATTTCCCCACACTAGCAAGCAATCCCAGGTACTTTTCATAAGAATTAGTAGCTTGAACTCCTGCAGCTCGAATGGTCAATTCTTTTGGCTCCTATCTTGTGTTACTACTGAATAAGAGTGAAATCTTTTCCTTGTTGAGCCTCTGACCCGAGGCTTTTTCATATAGATCCAATAGCCTGGCCAACTTGCTCCACTCAATGCAATTAGCTTTACAGAGCAAGAGACTGTCATCTGCAAAGACTAGATGACTGATTGAAACTCGGTGTCTTCCTAGTTTAAGCCTAGTGAGAATGACATCCCTTTCAGCTTTGTTTAATAAGCAACTGAGAGCCTCGGAACATTTGATAAAAAGGTAAGGTGATAAGGGATCAACCTGCCTAATGCCTCTTGAAGGTTTGAATCTTTGCTGAGGTGTGCCATTTAAAAGAATAGAATAAGAAACTATTGAGACACATTGCATAATTAGGTCAATCCATCTTCTTACAAGTCCCATTTTCTTCATGACTGCCTCTAGAAAGTTACACTCAATCCTATCATAGGCCTTGCTTATATCTAATTTAAGTGCCATATAACCTTCTCTTCCCTTCATTCTGCACTTCATAGTATGTAGGGCTTCAAAAGCAATAATAACATTGTCTGAAATGAGCCTACCTAGAGCAAATGCACTATAAGTTGGAGAGATCAGAACTAGTAGAACTTTTTTCAATCTATTTTCTGGTACATTTGCTAAAATTTTATACAGAATATTGCAGAAACTTATAGGTCTGAAGTCAGAAACAAAGGATGGCCTCTTCTTTTTTGGTATTAGAGCAATAAAAGTCTCATTAAGATCATGTGTCCAGCTTCCATGATTCAAAACTTCTAGGACTGCTTCACAAACACAGGCTCCACAATGTTCCAATGTTGTTGGTAAAATCCAGTTGGAAATCCATTTGGTGCAGGTGATCTGAAAGAATGCATTGAAAAAATTGCCTCTTTAACTTCCAGTACAGAAAATGCTCTAGACAAACATTCATTCATTTCCTCAGTTACATAACTTTGTAAGGGACTAATACAGATATCAATGTCTTTTGGATTAGAGGTGGAAAATTAATTCTGGAAAAAGTCTTAGAAGGTATGGCTTATAAAATCAGAATTTGAGGAGGTGTTGCCATACTTGTCAGTAATACCGGATATTGTATTTGTCTTCTTCCATTGAGTTGCACATTTGTGAAAGTACTTTGTGTTCCTGTCACCATCTTGGAGCCATGCTTGCTTAGCCCTTTGTTACCATCTAATGTGTTCCTCCTCAAGAAGTGCATTTGTTTGTTTGTACAGATTACTGATATCCTGATTAAACCTTCCATCATTAGCCTCTTGCAATTGCTTCAATTTCTAAAGTTGAGCTGATATAAGCTTAGTCTGCCCTTTCTGAAAAGTCTTGCTCCATTGCTTTAGATTTGCCTGACATTTTTCTAGAATTGTGGTAACACCAAATATTAAATTTCTGCAACATCTCATGGACTTCCAAGCTTCTTTGACAACTTCAATACAACCTGTCTATTGTGCCCAACAAGCCTCATATCTGAAGGGTTTGCTCCTACTAATAGAAAGGTTAGTTGGACTCAGTGAAAGCAAAATAGGCTTGTGATCAGAATAGTTAGCAGCCAAAGTTGACACTGAAAAGTGTTCAACAATATCTAGCCATTCCATATTACCAAAAAATCGATCCAATCTTTCTTTGGTAAAATCTGCCCCTTCCTTGCCATTACACCAGGTGTATTTATTACCATCATGCCCCAAGTCTTTCAGACCACATTCCTCAACAGCATTTTGAAATACTTCCATCTGACCAAAAGGCCTCCTTGCAGCACCATATTTTTCATTTTGAAACATAATTTCATTGAAATATCCCATGCACAACTTTCCTCCCTCTTTGCAATTGTGATGACTAGAGTTTTGTCTAGGCTTGGCTCTTAGAATTTGTTCTAGGCTGCCATGGCATTTTAGGACCCTTAGTTACTTTGGAAGGCCTTAAAACCTTTGATGTAGTAACTTGAGCCCAAGAGGGGAGTGGCCCTAGTTTATTTTGAAATTTCAGCCCTATTTGGAAACTTAGGTCCAATGGTTTAGGCCCATGATCCAATTCTAAGTTACTAGTGCCATGTGTCATGAGAATGTTACACCTTGAACCTAGTCTTGAAAGTGAATTAAGGGGAAAAGTGTAATGTCCCATTCCCGGAGGTTCAGAGAGTTAACTCTTAATATCTAAAATCAACTTAAATAACACAACTATAAAATCCAGAAAATCCCATAAAATGTTAATCCATTTAATCAATCCAAATATCTAAGTTCCTCCATGGGGACAATAAAGAGAATCTCAATAACATAAATTAAAAACTCTCCAAAACTCGAAATTATCCTTAACTCATCAAATCAAAATACCTGAAAAATAAAATCAGTTCACTAACTATGATTCTCAAATAAGCACTTGTACCCTGAGGCACTTATTCTACTTCGATCATCACACCTTGCTAAAACTTCATACTCTTGTTCTCTAGCTGAACCATCAAAATTAACTGAAAAATATATAGAGATAAGGGGTAAGTTATCAACAACTCAGTAAGCAGAGGACATATACTAGTGTGTAAACATGAGCATTTATAGAAATCAGAATGCAGAACAAAACATTTTCATTTTCAGAGTGCGGAAGCAAAACATGTTATCAAAATATCAGAGCGAAGATTTAGAAACAATTTCATTCAAAAATATCCTTTTGGAATGGCATAAATGATGATGATCATCATCAGAACATCATATCAAAACAGAAGCCATGTATAACCCCCGTGGTAGGGTTGTGCAATCTGCGGATAACCAAGCAGAACATAAATCACTCTGTCACCAAGGTGTGCACTCAAAACAGAGACTACTACTATAACCCGTGGCAGGGCCGTATCCACTATTATAACCCATGGTTGGGCCGTATCCACTATTATTACCCGTGGTTGGGCCGCATCCACTATTGTAACCCGTGGTTGGGCCATATCCACTATTATTACCCATGGTTGGCCCGTATCCACTATTATAACCCGTGGCAGGGCCGTACTGAACAGAACGGAAACAGAATCAAATTCAGAATCAAAGAGTCATACCAAATGTTTTCAGAGATCACATCTTATCCAAACAGAGTACTGAACAAAATCATATTATCTTCGTAATCAAAATAGACCCGAAGCATATTTAAAATATTTATGCACAAATTTTTATATTTGCTCTTTTTGCATAAATCAGAAATAAAGTGTAAAAAATAAGCTCATGTTTACACCAGTCATGATGGAAAATACTCTCTTCTTAAACAGAATCTCATGAATAATGCAGAACAAATAACTGAGGTAGTTGAAATTTCTTTTCATAACCAACTATGTATATTTTTCAAAAATTAAACCCCAGCTCATTTTATTTTAGTGCAAAGTCTAGCATAGGAATCCCGCTTACCTGGACTTCTTAGGTTTTTCAGAATTTTCCTAAAAAATGTCGAACAATAATTAATCGTCACCTATAAAATAATCACATAATTCTCGTAAATTTCTAATTAATCTCATATTTTGATGTTTAAACTTAAAATGCTAAAAGAACCTATTTTTAAAACCTCAAAACTTAAAATTCTCATAATACCTAAAGTACCACCATTTTCTAAGACCATCAATACCCACTTAATCAAATTCGTACTGAAGAAGAAAAATTCATAGAATAAGTATTATGATAATTATAGAACTCAATAAAAATTAATATTCAAATTATCTAAAATGCCAACAATATTTTATAAATAAAAAGAATACATTGGTTACTAAAATTTTCCATAAAATAAGTCCTAAAAAACTCTTCTCTTAAAAATAGGTTTGCTCTATTTAGTTAACAATATTATTAAAATACAAATATAATATCTATTGAAATTTAAAGTAAAAATCTATTTAAATATAAACTCAACAAAACTTCTCACCCGAAAACAGTAGGCTAAAACCGGATACCTTCCATATATATATATTAGGTTAAAACTTTACATATAAATATACGTATATTTAAATATATATATAATTACACCTTATGAAATAAAACTAGCGATAAACATAACTCATGAATATTAGACATGCAGCAGCGGCAGGGACTCACCGAGAAGCTAAAGTGCGACAGGGCTGTATGGAGGGACTGTGTTGGGGCGGCTGAGGAACAGGAGTGCAGCGAAGATGCCGTCGAGTTGGGCTGATCAAGAGAGAAAAAGAGAGGGAGAGGTGAGCGCGAGAGAGGGCGGAGAGAAAGGAGGGAGTAACCGAGGGAGGTACTCACCGTGAGGGGGTGCTACGGCTTGAGGTGGCCCGAGGGAGTTCAGCGCCCTTTTCCGTGCAGTGGTGACAACTTGGAGTGGCTGGTGCGGTGCGGCGCGGTGCAGTGGGTGGACCTCTGTTTCGGTGGCTAAAAACAGAGGAAAACACAGCTGTATTTTTCCGTGATAGGGGTGGCTCGTGGTAATGTTAACCACGATGGTTTTCGTGAGGTGGGGTCACAACATGGTGGAGCTCTCGGCGGAGGGTATGGAAGCGGTTTATGGTGGCTGAAAGCTGCTCCGTTTTTGGATACTAAAACAGAGGAAATCGAAACATGCAGAAGAGGCTAAGGGATGATAGGCAGCAGCTTTGTGCGGCTGCCGGTGGAGGCTTAAAGTGGTCGGTTCTGCTTCGGGCTAGTGTTTTCCATCGTGCAAGGGGCCAGCCGTGTGGGTTGCAGCGTGGAAGGCTTGGCAGTTGGACTGCCCTTCGGTGGTGGTTGTTCGGTTTCTCTTGGGGCTTGGACAGTGCTATCGCACGGTGGTTCGTGTGTTTTGGGCTAGGTTGTTGAAAGGAAGAGGTGGCGCATGGTGGTTTTGAGCCTAGGTGGTGGCCGCTTACGGTAGAAGGATGGACATCGGTTTTTACGTGGAGAATGGAGTTTGGCGTCGAACTAGGAGGGTTGGGTGGTTCTGTGCAGTGGTTCAGCGATGGCACAGGGTAATTCTCAAGGGTATAAGGTGAAAATGTATCTTTATATATGTGAGGTGAAACCCTAGAGAGACGAGAGAGACATGTGTGTGCATGCATGCTGTGAACGAATGTGTGTGTACGTATGCCGTGGATGAGAGGCAGACCTAGGGGGAAAAAGAAAAAGAAAAATGGAAAGAAAAGAAAACAAAATTAAATCTGGTGTTTAAAATAAAAAATAAACATGTGAAGAAAATATAATAAAATAAATGAACTAAAAGTAAATAAATAGATAAAAAAAATAGCTTGGTTGGGTCCGGGTGTTACATTCTTCCCCCCTTAAAAAACATTTCGTCCTCAAAATTTGCTAGTAACACAAGTAAAGCCTAAATATCTATCTGCAACAAACGCTCCATGCGTACCCCAAATGTCAGTCATATAGTCGAACTTAATTAATATTCCGGAATTGTCGAGCCTAATATTCCAAATTATAACCCTCAAATATTATTGAACACAATTATCGATCGTATTCTTCCATATTATCCCTAGCCATACACGTTCGCGCACACTGCCATTTCAAGTCTAAAATTAAAACCTCAATAATGCAATTAACAACCAAATAATAAATTCCAAAATCTCCACCTAATATAAAACCTCAATAAATAACAAAATAACTCTCAAATTATCACTCACCAAAACCACGCTTCTGCTGCTCACCCTAACAACTTATAGTCCTAAAAACATTGAATCTCATACATCGGAAAAGATCTAACCTCCACATTTAAGCAGTCCGTACATTTTTTTTACGTCACAACTAACTAACAGAGAACTTCTAAAACAGTATAGTATAATCAAAACTTCCAAGCTTAAGTCCTGACTAACCTCGATTCATAAATTTCAAATCCTTAGAAAATCTACTCTCAACCAACTTCAATATTCTAAGCTATTTGATTAAAACAGTACCATGCAAGCATGATTAACCTCGACTCAAATAAAAAGATTTCAAGGAGAAATAGAGTGAGGTACCTGTGATCTCATTGTTATTGCCCTCAGCATCTTCAGCTGTCAAAGCAAACACTCGAGCTGGTCCCATTCGACGTTGATTGTTTCCCTATGTCGTTTGTCGGGGACCTAGGGGTGTCTTGAACTTATTCTTGTCGTCTGACAGTAATGGGCATTCTCTGATGAAATGGCCAGTCTTTCCACATCGAAAACATGACCCATTTTCCTTTCTACACTCCCGAGTGTGTACGTGGTTACAAAACTTGCAGGGGTTATTTGATTGATATCCCTGCACTTGCTTTTGCCCCGAGCTGCTCCCATCATTTCTCTTCTTCCATGGCCCTTGATCCATCACAGAATGAGACCCCTGTGGCGCAGTCCGCTTCCTCTGTTCCAGCAGTGCTGCGCCTCTTTGAAGACTCCACTCAAAAACTGTGGCCTTATTCACCAACTCTGAGAAGTTCCGGATTTGAAAGCCCACAATTCGTTCATAAATATTTTCATTCAGCCCTTGTTCAAACTTACGAGCCTTCTTCTCCTCATCAGGGATCAAATATGCAGCAAAACGTGATAACTCAATAAATCTAGCTGCGTACTGGTGTACTGTCAAAGCTCCCTGTACCAAATTAGCGAACTCCATAGCCTTGTCATCTCGAACTGAGGTTGGGAAAAAGCGTTCCAGTAAGATCATCACACCTTGCTAAGGTTGAGTTAATATGAATCTTTGTTTATGACGTATTCATCACGGGGTATGGACCGTTGATGGTGCAGTAACTAGCAAGAACACGCGATGAAAAGGGGAACCGTGTTGTGTCCACCCTCTGAACAAGGATAAGATAAGAGCTCATAAGAGAAGGATCAGTTGATTAAAATCTCGTGATATGATAAGGATCACTCAATGCAAATCTTGTGATATGTTCTTATAAGACAACTTCTGAGTAAGTTTACGTGAATAAGAAAAAGCTAAGAAGTTTTTATAAAAAGCTAAAGTCTTTGTTACAAGTCTTTTGAAAATGGTTAAGTGCATAAGTCAAGTTTTGGTCAAGGCATAAGTCAAGTACATGTCCATGCACACATATCATGATATACCTTCTGTATGCTTGTGTTAACTGCGGTACGTTGTGTGATTACTTGCTGAGATTTCTTGAAATCTCATTGTGGTAGTTTCCACTACCATTCCCCAACCGGAATTGTAGAAGTTGTGACAGGTTTAGTAAATGACAACCATGACCAAGACGAAGAGAACGGTACCTCCTCCTTTGGAGAGGATTATGCCTAAGATGGTTATGAATCGGCCCAAGCCCTCCATCCTGGAGTGACTCGAGGTCATTGATCGGAAGATCAAGGGTATACTTGAGGTCATTGCGGAGTTCAAGCGGCATAACAATCGGGACAAGGATAAGGCTTTGGAAAAGCATGTGAAGCCCGAATCTTTTTTAGGAGTACCGGAGTTTAAGTATTTTGAAGGGGAAAAAAAAAGAGAAGAAGGCAACAGTATTTATGGCCAACTTTTGTGGATTTATGTTGCTTTTTGGGGAGATCCCGTGTTTTGGGAATTTCAAACTATGCTTTATGCTTTTCGGATATTACGCCTTTATGGCTCATGTTTATGTTTAGACAATGTTTGGGGTTATAATATTAGTATTGTGCCATGTGTTTTGCAATTGCTTATCACGTTTCTTAGTTTATCCGACTTTTATTAACCTTCCGCTGCTACGCTGTTGCATGCTACTAGTGTACTTAGGTGCATACCATAATATCTATCATGTACGAGGGGTGTGTAGCCTTGTGTTACATGTCTCGGCGTCTTAGTCACCGTCCAATCCCAAGCGGGGGCTGGGGGCGCCATAATAGAAAAGAAACCTAGTGAATTTGAAGGAGTTTGATGGAAGCCTATCAGCACAAGATATTCATTTCACACTTGAACCACTATGGATTCAAACGCACAATATTCCACTGGCAGTAATGACTCATGAATTGGGGTCTTTGCTTGGATCATCAATTGGCAAAGTCATTTCTGTGAATGCTAATCTGGAAGGGGTAGGCTAGGGTTCTTGTTTAAGAGTGCAAGTAGAAGTCGACATTACCAAACCTCTGATACGTGGTATATTTCTACATGTTAACAACAAGAAGTAATGGATTTGTTTCAAGTACAAAAGGCTCCCGAATTTTTGTTTCAATTGTGGTACAATAAGGCATCTCCATAACTCATGCAAGTTTGTAGGTGAGTAATCTAACGAAAGCCAATATGGTACTTGGCTAAGGGCTTCATCTTTATCTACTGGTGGTCTAGTTTACAAAAAATATAGATGCATAAACCAAAGCAGTTCTTCCCGCCGGCAAGGGGACTCTGATGAGTTTGACAGAAACAATGGTGGTAACAACAGGAGTAATTAAAGGAGTGAAACTGGTGCATCATCTGCGGAGGAATCTTGGGACAATGAAGTTGCGGTTACTGAAAAGGAAACGGTTGAAAAAATTAATGATAGTGATCCTATACCAGTGGAGGCCTGTGACAAGTTGACTTCCCAAAGTGAGAATCAAAATATTTAGATGCATAAGGTAATAACTGACAATGACTTGGTCAAAGATTCTAAGATAGCTATTGATGGCTTGGATCAGGGCCACAAGGAGATCATTAAGGGGTCCCTCATGAAAAGCCTAACTTAGTTTCGGTTACTAAATGGAGAAGAAGGGCAGGGGCCTAGAAACAAAACCTCTGCACTAAAACTCAGCCTTTGGTTTGGAACTCTCCTAATGGGCCTACAACCAAAAGGCCCCAGTCAATTGTTGACATTAATATGGAAGGAGGAAGTCAGTTGCAGAATAAGAAAGTGAGACTCACCCCTGCTAGGTGCACTGAGCAGATTGACATGGTTGGAGGCTGATATGCAACCCCACCAGTACCAATGATTTGCCTTAGCTGGAACTGTCGCAGGCTTGAGAACCCTCGAGCAGTTCGTGAACTTCACCATTTGGTGAACACTAATCACCCACAAGTTATTTTTCTTATTGAAATAAAGTGTAGAAGAGATAAAGTTGAGATTATCAGGAATCAGATTGGTTTTGATTGTAGTTTTGTAATTGGCAGTAGAGGGAGGAGTGGTGGTCCGGCTCTATTATGGAAATCTAATCTGGATGTTGAGTTAATTTCTTACACTCAATGGCATATTTCAATCCAAGTGACTATGCCCATTGAAGATCAACACTAGGTATTTAGAGGATTTTATGGGAACCTAATGACTGTTGTGGCCCCCCCAGCCCCGCTTGGGATTGGATGGTGACTAAGAAGTTGGGACATGTAACACAAGGCTACACATCCCTCATACATGATAGATATTATGCTATGCACCTAAGTACACTAGCAATATGCAATAGTGTAGCAGCGGAAAGTTAATAAAAGTCGGATAAACTAAGCAACGCGATACGCAATTGCAAAGCATATGGCACCATACTAATATTATAATCCCAAACATTGTCCAAACGTAAAAAATAGCCATAAAGGCGTAATAACCCAAAAGCATAAAGCATGGTTTGAAATTCCCAAAACACAGGATCTCCTTAAAAAGCAGCATAAATCCACAAAAGTTGGCCATAAGTAGTGTTGCCTCCTTTTTTTTCCTACAAAATACTTAAACTCTCGTACTCCTCAAAAAGATTCAGGCTTCGCACGCTTTTTCAAAGCCTTATCCTTGTCCCGGTTATTACGCCGCGTGAACTCTGCAATGAATTCAAGTATAGTCGTCATCTCCCGATCAATGGCTTCGAGTCGCTCCAGAATAGAGGGCTTAGGCTAATTCATAGCCATCTTAGGCACAATCCTCTCTAGAGGAGGAGGTGCCGTTCTCTTCCTCTTGGTCTTGGTCATTGTTTACTAAACCTGTCACAACTTCTATCATTCCGGTTGGGGAATAGTAATGGAAACTACCCCAATGAGATTTCAAGAAATCTCAGCAAGTAATCACACAACATACCATAGTTAACACAAGCATACAAAACGTATATCATGATATGCATGAATGGACAAGTATTTGACTTATGCCCTGACTAGAACTTGACTTATGCACCTGGCCATTTTCAAAAGACTTGTAACAGAGACTTTACCTTTCCATAAAAACTTCTGAACTTTTTCTTATTCACGTAAACTTATTCAGAACTTGTCTTATCAGAACATATCACATTATTTGCATCAAGTAATCCTTATCATATCACGAGATTTTCATCAAGTGATCCTTATCTTATGTGCTCTTATCTTATCCTTGTCCAGAGGGTGGACACAACACGGTTTCCCTTTTCATCGCGTGTTCCTGCTAGTTATTGCACCATCAATGGTCTGTACACCGTGATGAATACGTCACAAATAGACTTTCATATTAACTTGACCTTACTTCGTCGGGTTACATACCTTATGCATGCACTAGCATTAGGCATTTCCTCACTTCGGTATCCTTTAAAAAGAATCCATTCGACGCTCTTCGACTGTTCTTCATCAAACCAGGAGTTACCACTACATTCTTAAGCACTCCCGAGTGGACAGAGGAGTTCCACTAGGACATTCCCCAACCCTAGCACTTGGGGTCGCGATAAATATTTTTCTTTGAAAACACTTTTTGAATACACTTCTTCCCCAAATGCATGTGACATGAGACTTAACCATGCGTACTTATACTTGGCAAATGACATGAAATGCCGTGCATGAAACAACCAAGCATAACATATTCATTTCATAGCATGATAACATAAACCATGAGAGATATCAAAACATATACATGGAACCATGGAAACTTGCTTAGGCCGAAACTCATAGGTACAAAAACATGAAAATGTATCACATAAACATGTTCCAAACTTCAAACATATAATGTAGAAATCAAGACATAGTGAAAGAAAACAAAATCATAGATATTTTACCAAGTCCGAAACTTCCAAAGCATATTCAAAATGAAACTTCATATTACGTAAACCATCAACCTCAAACAAGTGAAAACCGAAACTCATAGGTGTATTTCATGGCATTTTCATCATAAATTCGAGACATATAATTCCTACTACAAAATCCTCGTAAAGGAATACTAGCAAGCCGTAAATCCAAACATGCTATATTAGAAAGAGCATATAAAATCCTATCTCATGTTCTTGAGTGTGTGTGTGGATTTCTAGGGCATCACTTGGTCTTAAACCATTCGGCCTCTAGGTTTTTAGGTTAAAACCCTCTTCATTTCACTCATAAGGTAAAACGAAACCTAAGGTAGACAAGAATACATGTGATGGTTGAAACATGGAGGATGAACTCCTCTTTCACTATTTGGCCTCACGGGTTTCTTTTGAAAACCCTAAGTTATTTCCAAGAAAATGGTAGAAAGTGTGTTCTATCTTTCTCAAAGTCCAATGAGATTTGAATCTCATTTTCGAATTGAGAAAGACTTGTGTATGTGCAAGACTTAGGAGAAATCAATCCCCACTTGGATTGCATTGGGAAGGGACATTCTTGGGAGGTGGTGTGTAGGACTTTTCTCCTTGGCCGAAATCCTCTTTTTCCCTTTTATGCCCTTCCTTTCCTTAAACAAGTAAATATATTTTCGAGGGTAACTTGGTAAAACCATATATGCCTTTTCCTATTCCCAACAAGTAACACCTAGCATGGAAGACAAGTGGCATTGGGCGTGTGCCGTAGCCCTAGCCGTCCTCTCCATTTCCTTTCCCAATATGTTGCTTCATCTTCTAAGTATTCCTTCCCTAGGTGACCTTTCATATACGTTGGTCCAAAATGCACTAAGTGACAAGTGGCAAGTGAATGGAATGCTTAGGAGTGTGCTAGCCGAAACCTTAAGGGCAAACTTGTCCTTGATACAATTGTCTCTTCACAAAATCATCTAGAAACTTGGTGCATGCTTGACACATGGCAAAAGCTAGCTAAATTCAAAATCTCAAAGGCCTCCCTTCAGTTTCCTGTGCAAAACTTCTAGAAAAAATCCATTTCCACTTCCTTTGGCTTCCATTTGCAAGAAATCTACCTTGGAACTTGAATTCTGGACAAAAGAACAATGGGCTAGGCGTGTAAGCCCATCTTGGTGCCTTCCTGCACCACTCTTTCCCCCATAACCCACTTTTAAGACTAGGTTCAAGGTGTAACATTCTCTAACACATGACACTAGTAACTTAAAATTGGATCATGGGCCTAAACCATTAGACCTAAGTTTCCAAATAAGGCCGAAATTCCAAAATAAACTAGGGCCACTCCCCTCTTGGGCTCAAGTTACTACATCAAAGGATTTTAGGCCTTCCAAAGTAACTAAGGCTCCTAAAATGCCATGGCAACCTAGAACAAGTTCTAAGGGCCAAGCCTAGACAAAACTCGGGTCATCACATCCTCCCCTCGTAAAAAGATTTCGTCCTTGAAATCGGCACTGCAACCATTAATCAAAAAACTTATAAGAAGAGATACGGGACTACTACCTCTTCCATAAGCGGCCGTCGACTTCTCAGACGATGTTGTGGATGAGGGCATTTCATCTGCCCCCACGATCATAGAATCTTGCGAAAAGTAAAATATAGCTTCCAAATCGTAATCGAAATACATATTGACTCACATTTCATTCAACCCATGCTCTATCTCAAGCTCTGTGTCCTCGATTGGTTGACCTTTTTCACGAAAATGAATATGATCCGCAAACGTATCTGAGGTCTCAAAAGAAAACAAGCCGACTTGTGCATTCTTCTACTGTGCGGTTTGATTCTGCTTCTAGATCAAAACTACGCAGATTTCTTCTTTCTACTTCCTTCGAGCTACTCCAGAGCTGTCGTTCCTTATATGGTAATGCTCGTCGAAATTGAAGACTTCCTTGAACGTCTGCATCCATCACATGAGTATGATGATGCTCAAGCATTTCCATCTGTCTTGATTGTTCTGCTAATGCCTGTTGTTTCCTTCTAAGGCGCTCTCTGATATGACGTTCTCTTTGTTCTCTCAACTGTGCCATTGAAGAAACAGAAATACATGGGGTCCTTCTAGTTCGTGCCATCCCCTGTTTCAAGGGTTTAGTAGGTGTACACGTGATTATCATACTTAAACTAGCAAACACGAAACAAACAACTTCTCATAGAACAAAACATTCACGACGTATATATATATATATATATATATATATATAATATATATACATCCAAATCACACAATTCAAGCATACATAAAAGGTTCTAAGATACAAACAAATGAGGATATTCGTTTCTCATCGTCTTCTCTCGTTCCCAAGTTGCTTCTTCAAATTTCGGGTTGTTCAAAAGTAGTTTCACTAGAGGTATCTTCTGATTCCTCAACTCTTGTTCCTTACGATCCACAATCTATATTGGCCATTCTGTATAAGACAAGTTGGGTTGAAGCTGAATCTCATTGAGCTCCATAACTACTGGTTGTTTTTTCTCCGAAACTCTTCTTCAAAGTTGACACATGAAACACATTATGTGTTACCTGCATCTTTGTTGGCAGCTTCAATCTATAAGCTACTGAACCGACTCTTTCGATTATATCATAGGGTCCTACGTATCAGGGACATAACTTTCCCTTTTTATCGATGTGGCACCCTCAATCCCCCTTATATAAATACACAGGGATCGAGATGTCAGGATGGTGACAACACGGTCACACATCTCAACGAAGTGCCAGTATATGTACATGCAATAGTGTACAAATAAAATAACGCAGCGGATAGTCAACTAAGTACCAGAATTTATTTACAATCAAACATCAGTAAAAATTTAAATAGCATTTATACAGTCATCCATAAAAATATAATACAATAGTTTTCAAATAAACAAACGAATGATCCCAGATCACTCCTCAGGCGGAGTCGTCTCCTCAGGCTCGTCCTCCTCCTCCTCATCTGCATCAAAATCTGCGTTACTACAAAATGGTATCGCAGGTAAGTATAACCCAAAATAATCCTCAAGAATAAAATGCATTTAATGCAACCAACATGCATGCATATGATGAAATATGCATTTTTCCTCAAAACATCATTTTCCCCGAAAATGATAATTTTCCAACACATGCCAAAATCCCATTTGGCCCAAAAATAATCCGTAAAACATTTTCTCAAAAAATGATTTACACAAAATCCAACGCACATTATTTTCCAAGAAAATAGCCAATTAATCCGTTATTACCCTATGCACCATGGCCTCCCCTATGGACCATCCGCACGTCCTGGCTTCGTAGCGGTGCTCAGTTCCGCGCCCGGCGCGTACATGGCCAAGCACCCACACTACGCAACGAGCGATGCCCAGTTCCGCGCCCAGCGCGTACGTGGCCAGACATCCTCTAGTCCCCGCCAGCAGAAGGACCACAGAGTCGGCACAAATCTCTCGTCCGATCCCATTGTCGCCCGGCGACAATCCAGGGGACGTTACTCAGTATATTCTGCTCCCGAGTAACCAGAGGAGCTCCACCGAGATAATGCCCCATCTCGGCTTGGGGTCGTGATACACACGCACCCAAATTCCATACTCACATGAAAACCCAGTTTTCATAAATACATGAACATGAATACAATACACGAAAACCTAGTTTTCCTTTACAAACATGATCATGCGTGCCAAATGCAATGTACATGAACCAACACAATATCCAAACCAACAATTACCAATCCAATCAAATCCAACCAAACAACTCCAATCACCAATCAATCCGACCCCCGTACTCCTCGGACTCAGTCCGGCAAAACTAATCAACAGTTCAAATACAGTGAAATGTGATAGTGCAAAAATACATTAAATTCACAAGAATTCTTTGAAGAAATACTTACAGTGCTATATAGCAATTTCTGAAGGATCACGAAGCTGAAAAAGGCGACGTCTGAGCAACACCATAGTGTAAAATACACTATGGCCGTGGGTCACAATATCCAACTTTTCAACGGGTGCAAACGAAGACTCAAGATTGATAGGGTAGGGCCTAAGGAGGTCGGTGAAGCTAGTGGTAGTGAAGGTTGGCCGTGGGTGGCGGCGCAATGGGTGGTAGAAGACCAAAATACCCAAATCGAAAATGTAGATGGTGGAACTTCACCGGTGGCGGATCGGAGCTGGGGTTGGGTCCAATGGGTTGCCAAGAGATCGAGGATGATGTGGTGAGAAGATGATGGCCAATGGTGGTGCGACGACGGCGCAGCGGCGGAAAGAATGCCGCGGCTTTAGTGGGCTCGTGGTGGCTAACGGCAGCGCGAATGGAGTTGAGATTGGAGGGGGTAGCGTCACCGGTGGTTGGGGAAGCTTGGGAGCCAGGCGGTGTCGACCACCGCCGGCGCATGGCGGCGGGCTGGGCGGACGAAGAATGACACACAGGAGAGAGGGGGGCTGGGTCGTGCGGGAGGGGAAGGAAGAAGAAGAAAGAAAAAGGAAAGAAGAAGAAAAGAAAAAGAAAAGGAAAAGAAAAGAGAGAAAGAAAAATGCAGAGAAAGAAATGAGGTCTAATCCTCATAACTTGGGTCACAAAAATGATCCAACGGAAAAGATTTTAAAACAACAAGTTAAATAAAATAATTTAAACATAATGGTAAAGTCAAATTGAAATAATTAAATCCCACAGTAATTAATTTAATATGAAAAGCAATTTAAATGTACAACAATAAATAAATAATAAGAAAGCACATAAAAATTAATTTTCACCAAATTAAAATCATAAAAATAAAATCACTAAAAATTCAACCAATTTTAAAATACAAGAATGAATTTTTAAATAAATAAAAATAATCCTTTAGTAAAAATACACTAAAATGCGGGGTGTTACATCCTCCCCCCTTAAATAAAATTTCGTTCTCGAAATTGGCAAGGTCAACATTAAGACTAAGACAGGAATAAGATTCAACTAAGAGCAGACTAAGAACATACCACCAAAATAGTCCGGCAAGGCCACTCTATAAGCAACAAACCCAACTTTCTCTACGATCTGAAAATGGCCAACATATCTTGGATTAAGTTTTCCTTTCTTACCAAAGCGCTTAACGCCTTTCATAGGAGAGACTTTAAGATAAACCCAATCACCTACATCAAAGGATAAGTCTCTTTTTCTTGTATCTGCGTAACTTTTCTGGCGACTTTGCGCTTCAGCCATCTTCTTCTTGATAAACTGAACTTGATCCTTCATTACTTGAATTATCTCAAGCCCAAAAAATTTGTTCTCGCCAACTTCATCCCAACATAAAGGCAATCTGCACTTCCATCCATACCAAGCTTCATACGGGACCATCTGAATGGAGGAATGAAAACTGTTATTATAAGAGAACTCAATAAGCGGTAAGTGATTCTTCCAACTTCCTTGGAATTCCTATGACACAAGACCACAACATAACCTCAAGAGCTTGAATAGTATGCTCTGATTAATCGTCTGTTTGTGGGTGATACGTAGTACTAAACTTCAACTTAGTGCCTAAAACTGCCTGCAAGCTCTTCCAAAAACAGGATGTGAACCGCGGATCCCGATCCGACACGATACTCTTGGGTACTCCATGCAAACGCACTATCTCCTTGACATATAACCGAGTCAACTTACCCAAAGAGTCAGTATTAATAATAGGCAAGAAATAAGCACTCTTGATCAACCAATCAACAATCGCCCAAATAGAGTTCTTCCCACTAGGAGTCCTCGGCAAACCCACAACAAAATCCATAGAAATATCATCCCACTTCCACTCTGGAATAGGGAGAGGTTGAAGTCTACCAGTAGGTCTTTTGATGCTCAGCCTTAACTTGACAGCACGTGGCACATTTCTCAATAAACATGGCGATATCCAATATACTCATATTAGTCTCCCAGTGGCACATCACAACCAGTATTCCCAGGGTGACTATATTATCCAAAATCTCATTTCCTTGAGAACCTTAATACCACATCCAAAAAATTCTGATGATCAAAAGCCCTTACAATAATATGTGCCAACTGCAATCAACTCCTATGCTCCAACTTCTAAACCTTCATTGAATTCTACTATTGGAAACCTAATAGCCACTTCTAATGTTAACCATCAGTAACCGATTTTGCACAACCAAATGATTAATCTCCAATCACAAGTATCTTCTCAAAATTCAAGTCACCATTAATTCTTCAAATCAGCACAATTTGAACTCCTGACTACAACAAAAAAATACCACGCTTCTGCTGCGCACTCTGATATTCTCCACATGCATAAAACTTACGTCCTTATGAAACTAACACCATCGAGTACAAGATGGCTCCATTCCTATGAACCAAAACTCTTATCACATTTTGGTAGAAAAATACTCTCTCTCCCAAAACCACGAGTTATAACTCAAATTCCTCAATTAACTCCAGCTGCCTTGATCAAAATCAAATTCCATAAAATACACCCATGATCATTGACAGAAAATCAATATCAAACAACCTCAACATCTCAAATTGAAAATAAGCAACTTCAACCCAAAATACATTCATCTCATCTATAGTCAGAAGCATACTTTAAAAGACTCAATTCCAACCTAGCGAATCAAAAAGAGTGCCTAGAGACTTCTACCTAACAACCTAAACCCGAAAGCTCATCATCTACATTTTGAACATCTGATCTAACGGTGACTAAACTCACTACGAACCACCATTGAGTACACCAAAACATTATCGAAACCATCTTGGTAACTCGCCCACCTATTTCTACTCCAATAAGCTAGTATTAACACAATTAGTTCCTTCAATAGTACATCACTATCAAACCTCAAGGCAAGCCATACTGCTCAAATATTCAATCCACCAAAAGCCATTGCACAACACCCAAGGATCCTAATGCTTTATTAACCCACATACTTGATCATATTATCCACTGTTGATGCCTAAGTTTCAACTTCGAAGATCTTATCATACACCATACATGACATCCCATCAATCTCTCTTCAAGTTAAATAACAATGTCTTTCATTCAACCAACTAGATGCTCAACTCCAAAAGAAAGTATAGCCTCAAAAATTTAAATTCCTAGGTAACCTCAAGTCACAATTAATTCCTATAGATAATCACAATAATTATTGTCAACCGTCATTCCATTGAGTAATCCGTTTCGACTACACACTCCGATTGACTCACCAAAAACTCCAAACCAAAATCTCTTGAATTTAATACTATTGTGTCGACTCATCTTCAACACTTACCAAAGTTACTTTCTCCAAACCAAAATAAGACTAGAACCTATACCCTCCGAAATGCATACACACACCATTTCTACGCATCAATCTCATGCACCTCAGCCAAAACCAATAATCCTCCAAACGTGCAAGTGATCATCCTTACCATTTCCATTACTAGACCTATATCCTCGAAATCAGCAAAAATCATTTCCTAAATCTGCACCATCTATTTTCCTTAAAATTTAATATGGATTAAATCATTAACCTGTCACTGTAACACCAAGCTAAAAATAATTATTTAACCAAATTAGATCAACATCTTCAATCCTCAGAAAATAAACAAACTAGATCATTACCTTCCATCTCTAAGAAAATTCTCGCCTGAAAAAAAATATTCTCATATCAGTAACTCAACTCTCATCAATCCTATTTTAATTCAGCCCTTCAACTCTGCAATTCTAAAACCTTAATCCAGATATAAATCATTTCCTGAAATCCTCAAGATCGATGATCTTAAATCTAAAACATTCGCCTTATAAAACTTGTAAATTCTAAAACTCCAAATGTTATCAAATTGCTTATCGAGGTCGGCAAGATAAAAAACTTTTAATCTAAGTAATCCCTTAATTACTTGTTGAACCTACCAGCTTAAATCCCATTAACTTATTTCCTAAAAACTATGGGGCCTCAAACCTTAGATGAACTCCTCATAAATCTAACATTGACATTCGTTGAACTTACAACCTCCTACCCAAAGACTCACTACATAAATTCTACAGAACCTAAAACCTCAATTATTCTAAGCAATTAAAAACTATTCCCCTCCCTAGTAGCAACTAGAGTACCTAATCCAAAGAGTTCACCCAGACCCTGATGTTCGAGCCTTGATATTAAAACAACCAATCACCAAGAGTTCAGACCTACTACACCAATGTTTAAGCCTAACAATGGCCTTCTCAGTCTTACCATCTTCCTGTCATAACATAACCCTTAACCTACCTTTCAATTTCGAACAAAACAAAATAAAATAAAATTTCATAAATAAAATAACATAAGACAAAATGCATAAAATCAATGAAGTAGTTCACAATAAAATAAATAAAACAATAAAATAATCCGCCATAAAATAAAACAATTAAATTAAAATGACAAATAATAAAATAAATAAACAACAAAATTATTATACAATAAAATAAATAAAGCCAATAAAACCATACTCAACCAAAGGTAAACACTAATTAAAGCAATAAAATCAAATAAATCAAATAACATCAATTAACATAAAATAAAATAGCAATAAACTCATAATATAAAATAAATAATTAACTTACACCACTTAAACAAAAATTTTATTATTTTAAAATAATAATAAAAATAATTTTCTGGTACTATCCTAAGGGACATGTGGTTTTATCCAGAGCTGAACGGCTCTGATACCACCTGTGGCGCCCTCAATCCCCCTTATATAAATACACAGGGATCGAGACGCCAGGATGGTGACAACACGGTCACACATCCCAACGAAGTGTCAGTGTGTGTACATGCAACAATGTACAAATAAAATAACGCAGCGGATAGTCAACTAAGTACCAGAATTTATTTACAATCAAACATCAGTAAAAATTTAAATAGCAGTTATACAGTCATCCATAAAAATATAATACAATAGTTTTCAAAAAAACAAACGAGTGATCCCAGATCACTCCTCAGGCGGAGCCGTCTCCTCAGGCTCGCCCTCCTCCTCCTCATCTGCATCAAAATCTGCGTTACCACAAAATGGTATCACAGGTAAGTATAACCCAAAATAATCCTCAAGAATAAAATGCATTTAATGCAATCAACATGCATGCATATGATGAAATATGCATTTTCCTCAAAACATCATTTTCTCCGAAAATGATAATTTTCCAACACATGCCAAAATCCTATTTGGCCCAAAAATAATCCGTAAAACATTTTCCCAGAAAATAATTTACATAAAATCCAACGCACACTATTTTCCCAGAAAATAGCCAATTAATCCGTTATTACCCTATGCACCATGGCCTCCCCTATGGACCATCCGCAAGTCCTGGCTTTGTAGCGGTGCTCAGTTCCGCGCCCTGCGCGTACATGGCCAAGCACCCACACTACACAACGAGCGATGCCCAGTTCCGCGCCCAGCGCGTACGTGGCCAGACATCCTCTAGTCCCCGCCAGCAGAAGGACCAAGGAGTCGGCACGAATCTCTCGTCCGATCCCATTATCGCCAGGCGACAATCCAGGGGACGTTACTCAGTATATTCCGCTCCCGAGTAACCAGAGGAGCTCCACCGAGATAATGCCCCATCTCGGCTTGGGGTCGTGATACACACGCACCCAAATTCCATACTCACATGAAAACCCAGTTTTCATAAACACATGAACATGAATGCAATACACGAAAACCCAGTTTTCCTTTACAAACATGATCATGCGTGCCAAATGCAATGTACATGAACCAACACAATATCCAAACCAACAATTACCAATCCAATCAAATCCAACCAAACAACTCCAATCACCAATCCATCCAACCCCCGTACTACTCGGACTCAGTCCGGCAAAACTAATCAACAGTTCAAATATAGTGAAATGTGTTAGTGCAAAAATACATTAAATTCACAAGAATTCTTTGAAGAAATACTTACAGTGCTATATAGCAATTCCCGAAGGATCACGAAGCTGAAAAGGGCGACGTCTGAGCAACACCACAGTGTAAAATACACTGTGGCCGTGGGTCACAATATCTAACTTTTCAACGGGTGCAAACGAAGACTCAAGATTGATAGGGTAGGGCCTAAGGAGGTCGGTGAAGCTAGTGGTAGTGAAGGTTGGCCGTTGGTGGCGGCGCAATTGGCGGTAGAAGACCGAAATACCCAAATCAGAAATGTAGATGGTGGAGCTTCACCAGTGGCGGATCAGAGCTGGGGTTGGGTCCAATGGGTTGCCAAGAGGTCGAGGATGATGTGGTGAGAAGATGGTGGCCAATGGTGGTGCGACGGCGGCGCAGCGGAGAAAAGAATGCCGCGGCTTCAGTGGGCTCGTGGTGGCTAACGACAGCGCGAATGGAGTTGAGATCGGAGGGGTAGCGTCGCTGGTGGTTGGGGAAGCTCGGGAGCCTGGCGGTGTCGACCACAGCCGGCGCACGGCGGCGGGTTGGGCGGACGAAGAATGACGCACAGGAGAGAGGGGGCTGGGTCGGGCGGGAGGGGAAGGAGGAAGAAGAAAGAAAAAGGAAAGAAGAAGAAAAGAAAAAGAAAAGGAAAAGAAAAGAGAAAAAGAAAAATGCAGAGAAAGAAATGAGGTCTAATCCTCATAACTTGGGTCACAAAAATGATCCAACGGAAAAGATTTTAAAACAGCAAGTTAAATAAAATAATTTAAACATAATGGTAAAGTCAAATTGAAATAATTAAATCCCACAGTAATTAATTTAATATGAAAAGCAATTTAAATGTACAACAATAAATAAATAATAAGAAAGCACATAAAAATTAATTTTCACCAAATTAAAATCATAAAAATAAACTCACTAAAAATCCAACCAATTTTAAAATACGAGAATGAATTTTTAAATAAATAAAAATAATCCTTTAGTAAAAATACACTAAAATGCGGGGTGTTACAATCGAAACGTATGACTCCTTTCATGTGCGATACTTTGAGGTATACCCAATCTCCTACTACAAACTCCAAATTCCTACGTCGGTTATTGACATAGCTCTTCTGTCTATTCTGAGCTGCTTTCATTCTTTCTTAAATCACAGTTACTTGTCTTTGAACTTCTTCTAAGTATTTGGGTCCTAGCATTTTCATTTCACCCACTTCGTCCCAATACAATGGGGATCTGCGTTTTCATCCGTACAAAGTTTCGTAGGGTGCCATCTGAATAGTAGCTTGAAAACTATTATTGTAGGCAAATTCCACCAAAGGTAGGTGACTTTCCCAAACATCGCTTAGCTCCATAACGCATGCTCATAGCATATCTTCCATGGTCTGGATTGTACGTTCCATCTGTTTGTCTGTCTGACGATGATAAGCACTGCTAAAATTCAGATGAGTGCCTAAAATCTTTTGCAAACTCTGCCAAAATCGTGAAGTAAAACGGGTATCTCCGTCCGATACTATAGTCTTAGGTACTTCGTGCAATCAGACAATTTCCTTAACATAGATTCGAGATAGTTTCTCCATAGAGTCTATGTTGGCTATGGGTAGAAAGTGTACGCTCTTAGTCAATCGGTCGACTATACATCTTCGCTCTCTGCTGCTTTCATCTTCATTCCATCCCACCAAAATTGACCTTTTAAATCTCGATACATCTTCGTACTGCCAGGGTGCACTGTGTAAGTGGTGCAATGAGCTTCCCTTAGTAACTTTTCCTTAAGTTCAACGATGTTAGGAATCACTTTCCTCTCCTTATAAAAGAGCATCTCATTCCTTCCAACAGAGAAATGTTGCGCCCTTTTGATTTTAGAATCTTTTGTCGAAGCTTCTCCAATTTCTCATCTTTGTGCTGTCCTTCCAGGATTTCTTCTTCAATCACATATGTGAACCCCTATACTACTACAAAAATGGCATCTCGCGACGGATCTCCAATCATTAGGTTTCTCAATCTCGCCGAGACTGATGGTAAGTCTGTTTGAGCCTTGCAACTATGTGCATCAGCTACAACGTTAGCCTTGCCATGGTGATATTTAATCTCACAATAATAATCACGAATGGTCTCCACCCATCTCCGTTGCCTCATATTCAGATTTTTCTGACTAAATAGATACTTTAGACTTTTATGGTCCGTGTACACTTAAGCATTTCTCTCCGTACAAATAGTGCCTCAAATTTTTAGTGCAAAAACTACCGCTACCAATTCCAAGTCATGGGTAGGATAATTCCATTCATGGTCTTTGAGCTGTCATGAAGCATAAGCGATGACTCTTCCTTCTTGTATTAGAACGCATCCCAAACCCATCATAAAGGCATCATTATAGACTACACAGGGCTTGTGAGGTTCTGGTAATGCCAATACTGCAGCCGAAGTCAACCTCTTCTTCAATTCCTGAAAACTCTTCTCACATTGCTCAGTCCATACATATCTAGCATTCTTTCTTGTCAACGCTGTTAAAGGGCTAGAAAGTCTAGAAAACCCTTCTACAAACCTTCGGTAGTATCCTCAAAACTGAGGAAACTGCGTACTTCATGGGCATTAGTTGGCCTTTGCCATTCTATTACAGCTTCTATCTTGGCAGGGTCCACTGCCACTCCTTTACTAGAGATCACATGTCCCAAAAATTTCACTTCTTGGAGCCAGAACTCACACTTACTAAGTTTGGCATACAACTAATGTTCCTGCAATATTTCCAGTACAATCCTCAAATGCTTCTTGTGCTTTTCCTCATCATGGGAGTAGATCTATATGTCATCTAAGAATACCACTACAAAAGTGTCTAAATATTGCTGAAAAATCTGATTCATAAATTCCATAAATGCGGAAGGTGCATTAGTCAGCCCAAAAGGCATGACTAGGAGCTCGAAGTGTCCATAGCGAGTTCGGAAAGTAGCCTTAGAGACGTCTTGCTCCCTAATTCTGAGTTGGTGATATCGGGATCATGGATCAATCTTTGAGAAAACCACAGCTCCTTATAATTGATCCAACATATCGTCTATCCTTGGCAATTGACAATTTGTTCTTGATAGTCACCTTATTCAAATCCCTATAATCGATACACATTTGAAGAGTCCCATCCTTCTTCTTAACGAAGAAGACCCGTGCTCCCCACGGCGATGAGCTAGGTCGGATAAAACCCTCTCATAGAAGCTCTTCAATTTGCACCTTAAGCTCTTTCAATTTTGCTGGGGCCATTCGATAGGGTGCCTTATGCACTAGGGCTGTCACCGATTCAAGCTCAATTACAAATTTCATCTCTCAATTTGGAGGTAATTTGGGTAGTTCATCAGTGAAGACCTTAGGAAAATCCTCAATCACAAGGATTCCTTGGATTTCTTTAGGTCCTACCGTTACGTCCCTCATCATCACTAGATAGACATCATCCCCGTTCACCAAACTCTTCTTGACTTGTTCAGCCGTTACCATAGACAGATCAAGCCAAACAGTCTCACCCATATAACAAATCCTTTCACGTGCAAGTGGATTGAACACTACCTCCAACCTTGGACAGTCTATCTGGGTGTAATGCCTAGACAACCGGTCCATTTGTAAGATTAGATCGAATTCTATCATGTGAAAGATAATCAAATCCGCAGTCAAGACCAAGTTTGCGATTTCCAATGGGCAATTCTTAACTATACTTGTACAACCTATTACCTTCCCGTCGGGGATAGCTGCTAAAACCTTCCTAGACATTGGCTCAGCCTCTAGCTCACATCGTTGTACGCATCTATTAGAGATAAAACACCTTGAAGCTCCGGAATCAAACAAAGCACATACCACGTACTGCTTCAATCTAACTTTACCTAAAGAGGTAACTATAGTTACTCAAGATTCCCAGACATAACTATCTATGAATTAAGGCAAAGTTGTAAATGTTACCAGTAATCACTCCCGCGTCTGCCGTCTCATTAGCTTCTAAGTCTACCTTTCCTGGCGTAATAGCATAAACCTTGGCTTTTGTTATAGTATTGGGTATAGCGTTTGGCGTTGACACTCCTCCAGGCATAATCTGCGGACAATACCGGATCATTTGGCCGGTTTGACAACATCTGAAACACGCTCCTGTGGGCCTTCAACATTCTCTACTATGCCTTTTCCTGCATTGATGACAAGGTGGTGGAGTGACGGGTGCTCCCTTCCCAATTACCACGCTCTTTCCTTTGCTTGGAGTTACAGGGGCTTTTCGCTTCCCCGTACTACTTCTTGACGAGTAAGGAAATCCCCTTTTCCTATTTGCTTGAGCCTGTGCGATTAGTCTTCATTGCTCCGCCTCTGCAATCGAAGCTACATTGACCAATTATTGGGAATTTCCTATCTATAGGCATGCTACTTGGTTTCTAATATGAGGTTGCAAATCATCTTGGAACTTCCTTGCTTGCATCTTTTTGGTACTTATCAGATGAGGTGTGAACCTCCCCATTTCCATAAAATGAGTAGCGTACTGATCAACCGTCATATTCCTTTGGGTCAAACTTGCAAATTCCAAAGCATTTTATTGCTTAACTGTCTCTGGAAAGAAACGACTATCAAACTCCGTTTTGAATCGTTCCCAAGTGAGTGCAGTCAAGTTTCCCAATTCTTGGGCCAAAAGCTGCCGTTTAGTCTGCCACCAAATTCCAGCTTCTCCTTGAAGCATACGACTGGCGTACTGGACCTTCTGCTCTTCTAAGCATTCGTTAATTTCGAAGGTTCTTTCTAAATCCATAAGCCACTTATTAGCCTTTAAAAGTCCTTCCATTCCGATGAAATTCGGGTATATCTATACACCATGAACTTATCGTAAGTACATCTTTGTTCTCCTCTAGGCGGTACTTGTTTGGCATTTTGTGCTTGTTTCATCTGAGTACGTACCACCTCAGTCATTTGGCGAATGGCTTTAGCTATCGAGAGTACGTACCGCCTCTTGGAGATGTATTCTCACGCCGGTTCCGAACCACGATTCCCTTTTGTCCTTGAACTCGCGATCTTACGGACGTAGCTTCTTCTTCCTCTGAATTCAAGCCTAAAGCTATTTGATCCAAGCTTATGACTACAGATCTCAAGCCTAGTTAAAGGTACCATGTATTCATAGGACAACGTATGGGTTTGCCCAGGGACGTAATTGCTCTGATACCATGCTGTGTGGCACCCCCAACCCCTGCTTGGGATTGGACCGTGACTGACATCAAGACATGTAACACAAGGCTACACAACCCTCGTACATGACAGATATTATGCTATGCACCTAAGTACACTAGCAGCATGCAATAGCGTAGCAGCGAAAAGTTAATAAAAGTCGAATAAACTAAGCAACACGATAAGCAATTGTAAAGCACATGGCACCATACTAATATTATAACGCCAAACATTGTCCAAATGTAAACATGAGCCATAAAGGTGTAATATCTCAAAAGCATAAAGCATAGTTTGAAATTCCCATAACACAGGATCTCCTTAAAAAGTAACATAAATCCACAAAAGTTGGCCATAAATACTGTTTCCTTCTTATCTTTTTTTTTTTCCTTCAAAATACTTAAATTCTCGTACTCCTCATAACCATTATCCCATTGAGAGATAGACAACAAATGACCCCATGGGATTGCTGAGGCTTGGGCAGTAACAGACCTAATTCCTTTGCTACTGCCTTTGCGTTGGCCGAGGCCTTAGAAGCTCACTCTAAATATGTGGACAACTAGTCCATATTCCACTAAAACTTCAAATTATTAGAGGGTTGATAGATCGTAGCATCGATCTCGGTCTTGCTAATACTATGTAAGATCTCCGTGAAAAGCTTAGCCGTATGAATTAATGCATTAGCAGTGTAGTCTTGACGAGCCTGAACAGTGTACTCATCCTCCGTCAGGGAACCATTCGGGTTCACGTTTCCTGGGTGTCTGAGGTACCTGCTACAACTTCTACCGTTCCAGTTGGGGAATGGTAGTGGAAACTACCATAATCAGATTTTAAGAAATCTCAGCAAGTAATCACACAACATACCACAATTAACACAAGCATACATAAGGTATATCATGACATGCGTGCATGGACATGTACTTGACTTATGCCTTGACCAAAACTTGACTTATGCACTTGACCATTTTCAAAAGACTTGTAATAGAGACTTTAGCTTTTCATAAAAAGTTTCTTAACATTTTCTTATTCACATAAACTTATTTAGAACTTGTCTTATCAGAACATATCACAAGATTTGCATCGAGTGATCCTTATCATATCACGAGATTTTCATCTAATGATCCTTATCTTATGAGCTCTTATCTTATCCTTGTTCAGAGGGTGGACACAACACGGTTCGCCTTTACACCGCATGTTCCAGCTAGTTACCGCACCATCAACGGTCCATACCCCGTGATGAATACCTCATAAACAGAGATTCATATTAACTCAACCTTACTTCGTCGGGTTACATGTCATATGCACCCATTAGTGTTAGGTGCTTCCTCGCTCTGGTATAGTTTAAAAAGAATCTATTCGAAGCTCGTCGACTGTTCCTCGTCGACCTAGGGGTTACCACTCCATTCTTAAGCACTCCAGAGTGGACATAGGAGTTCCACTGGGACATTCTCCTGCCCTAGCACGTGGGGTCATGATAAAACATTTTCTTTGAAAACACTTCTTCCCCAAATGCATGTGACATGAGACTTAAACATGCTTACTTATACTTGACATATGACATGAAATGCCGTGCATGAAACAACCAAGCATAACATATTCATTTCATAGCATGATAACATAAACTATTAGAGATATCAAAACATATACATGGAACCATGGAAACTTGCTAAGGCCGAAACTTATAGGTACAAAAACATGAAGATTTATCACATAAACATGTTCCAAACTTCAAACATATAATATAGAAATCAAGACATAGTGAAACAAAACATAAAATCATAGATTTTTGACTAAGTCCGAAACTTCCAAAGCATATTCAAAATGAAACTTCATTTTACATAAACCATCAACCTCAAACAAGTGAAAACTAAAACTCATAGGCATATTTCATAGCATTTTCATCCTAAATCTGAGACATATAATTCCTTCCTTAGAGTTACTCAAGATCATACTAACATATTCAAACAAACAACTAAGAGATAATAAGCAAAGCAATCAAAATCTTGAAAGAATTTACACATTCATATAAGAATATTAACCAAGAGTAAGTTGAGTGTATACTTACAAAATCCTCGTAAAGGAATACTAGCAAGTTGTAAATCCAAGCATACTATATTAGAAAGAGCATCTAAAATCCTATCTCATATTCTTGAGTGTGTGTGTGTAGATTTCTAGAGCATCACTTGGCCTTAAACCATTCAGCTTCTAGGGTTTTTAGGTTAAAACCCCATTCATTTCACTCAAAAGGTAAAACAAAACCTAAGGTAGGCAATAATACATGTGATGGTCAAAACATGGAGGATGAACTCCTCCTTCACTATTTGGCCTCAAGGATTTCTCTTGAAAACCCCAAGTTATTTCCAAGAAAATGGTAGAAAGTGTGCGTGTTCTATCTTTCTCAAAATCTGATGAGATTTGAATCTCATTTTTGGATTGAGAAAAGACTTTTGTATGTGCAAGACTTGGGAGAAACCGATCCTTACCTTGCTAATTTTTGGTAGTGCCAAAATCCCTTCTCTTGCAAGGATCCTCCTCATTTAGTTGGAAAGAAAACACAAGAAAATGAGGGAACTTTCAAAGGAACATGAGAGAGTTGTGTGAAGAGAATGGAGGCTCATGCAAATACGAAAAAATGGTAAGGGAAAATCCCCCTAGGCATGAACCCTTATCTTTATATATGAGACCCTTCACTTCCCTCCTTGGTTGCATCCAAAAACCATTGCATGGATGACAAGTGGCAAGGTTTCTTTTTCTCCCTCTCTCTATTGTCAAAATGCCTCTTCGAGTTCTCCACTTGGATTGCATTGGGAAAGGGACATTCTTGGGAGGTGGCATGTAGGACTTTTCTCCTTAGCCGAAATCTCCTTTTTCCCTTTTACGCCCTTCATTTCCTTAAACAAGTAAATAGCTTTTCGAGGGTAATTTGGTAAGACCATATATGCCTTTTCCTATTCCCAACAAGTAACTCATAGCATGGAAGACAAGTGGCATTGGGCGTGTGCCATAACCCTAGTCGTCCTCTCCATTTCCTTTCCCAAAATGTTGCTTCATCTTCCAAGTATTCATTCCCTAAGTGACCTTTCATATACCGTTGGTCTAAAATGCACTAAGTGACAAGTGACAAGTGACAAGTAAAGGGAATGCTTAGGAGTGTGCTAGCCGAAACCCTAAGGGCAAACATGTCCTTCATACAAAAGTCTCTTCACAAAATCTTCTAGAAACTTGGTGCATGCTTGACACATGGCAAAAGCTAGCTAAATTCAAAATCTCAAAGGCCTCCCTTCAGTTTCCGATGCAAAACTTCAAGAAAATCTCCATTTTACTTCCCTATGCTCCCCTTTCCAAGAAATCTACCTTGGAACTTGAATTCTAGACAAAAGAACAATGGGCTAGGCGTCTAAGCCCATCTTGGTGCCTTCCTACACCTCTCTTTCCCCCTTAACCAACTTTCAAGACTAGGTTCAAGGTGTAACATTCGCATGACACATGGCACTAGTAACTTATAATTGGATCATGGGCCTAAACTATTGGACCTATGTTTCCAAATAGGGTCGAAATTCCAAAATAAACTAGTGCCAGTCCCCTCTTGGGCTCAAGTTACCACATCAAAGGTTCTAAGGCTTTCGAAAGTAACTAAGGTCCTAAAATTCCATGGCAACCTAGAACAAATTCTAAGGGCCAAGCCTAGACAAAACTTGGGTCATCACATCTATCACACATCCACGACCTTCCCTTTAAAACCTTTACCTTATCTTTTTCTTTTATTATAGAGCTTTTAATTGTAGAATTCTATTAAAAAGTTCTACTATTGAAAAGTTATCTAGTGTTTGTAAACATATGCCTCAAGTGCTTCTAAAAAGTTAGTTACGGTAGATGTAACACTCAGGGCCAACATGAAACTCATGTTCGAATTTTTTTTTTATGGAGGAAAAGCCTAGCGAGTATTTTTTTTGGAAATAAGTTATAGGCCCAATAGTATTTATAATATATTTGACCTATGAGAAGTATTACGGACAAACCAAAGAGATTTTTGGAATGATACAACCAGCCCAATTTTTTATTTTTGAAATGGGCCCAGAAGCCCGAGCCCGTGGGAACCTAGGATCCGACTCCATGCGATACACGTCTCCACGTTCATGCACTAATTCACCTCTCTCCCTTTTGTTTCTCTAGGGTTTTTTATCCGTTTTTGTTTCTATATTTATGCACCTTAAACACGTTATGCACACTTCTCTTCCTCCTAAACACAAGACCCCACGGCAGAACAACAATCTCTGCCCTTCTAAACTATGAAGTACGTGCACTGCCATAAAGATAGTAACCACAGCGTTGCGTTGCATGCCCCTCCCACTGTCCAACTTCAGTGCTCGTCCTCACCATCGCGTGAAGCCCAGCAGCCAGTTTTCCTAGCGTCAACCACCGGACCACCGTGGAACACCCGCTGCCACTAGAGTCCACCCAATCAACAGCAACCCAGGCACACCTCCTCCTTGACTCCACATTGTCCGAAGCCCAACCCTCCGTCATCCGTACTGCCACTACACCAGTGCACCCCTCGTAAACATCTGCTCAACCAACCCACAACCCAGTATGCCGCCACCCTATCTCACCAAAACGCAACAAGTTGCACCCCTATTTTTGCAGCTCAAAACAAAGCAAGCTTGTTACGTTAGGTGACACCAACCACGACACAGTGAACTCAGCAACGTCGTTAGCCCTACACGCCGTCATCGCCTTTGCATACAGGTGCCGCCGAGTACCTCTCATCACCCACGTTGTTCATTCCACTCGGTATGGCCACGACCTTTGGTTGCTTCTCCTCTCCGTCTCTCCCCTTTTATGTCACCATGTTTCTCTCACTCATCTCTCCCTTTCAGTGTCCCACCGCCGGGATAGCCACCTTCTTCGCCGCACTGCACGCAACTCCTCCCTTCTCGGTGAGTATCTTGTGCCCCTGCCTTGCTGACTTTTGCACCGAAAATGCATGAAACGTTTTCTTAAGAGTCTACGTAAACTTAGTTTTACATGCTATTTGGATATGAAATTACAATATTGCCCTTATTATTGGATGGTTTCAATTTGGAATTTTGTTTATATTAAATCTGTTTTTACATGGTTTTTGTGGGAAATATAAGAAATTGTACTATTGGTAGCAAATTATTTTTTAGTAAGTGTGTAATTTTATTTTGAACATTTAAATTATGATTAAAGCTATTTTTTTTATTATTTAATGAACTTTTTACTAGTACTTATCTTAAATGTTGATTGATATCAAGGAAATTTAGAGAATGAGGATATTTTAAGGCTATGAGAGTTTTTAGGTATTGAAAAATTAAAATAGATATAGTAAAAGCTTAGGCTTAAATGGTGTAAATTTGTGATTGATTGGAAATTTACGAAATTACGTAATTATTTTATAGGTGACGATTTATAGTGGACTCGACATTGATTTGAGGAAAATTCTGAAAAGCTAAGAAGTCCAGGTAAGCGGGGTTCCTATGCTAGACTTTGCATAAAATAAAAATGAACTGAGGTTGATTTATGAAAATGTGCATTATGTGTTTTGAAAAGAAATGTGAAAATAACCTCAGTTATTTGTTCGTCATTATTCATTGAACTCTGATGAAAGAGAAAATATTTTTGTCATGACCGGTGTAGACATGAGCTTATTTTTGACATCCTATTTCTAACCTATGCAAAAAGAACGAATATGAAAACTTGTGTATAATTATGTAAATATGATATGGATCTGCTTTGATTATAAAGATGATATGATTTTGTTCATTACTTTGTTTGGATAAGATCTGAATTCTGAAAACCTTTGGCATGACTCTCTGATTCTGAATTTGATTCTATTTCCGCTCTGTTCAGTTATGGCCCTACCACGGGTTATAATAATGGATACGGCCCAACCACGGGTAATAATAGTGGATACGGCCCAACCACAGGTTACAATGGTGGATACGGCCCAACCACGGGTAATAATAATGCATACGGCCCAACTACGGGTTATAATAGTTGATACGGCCCTGCCATGGGTTATAGTAGTGGTCTCTGTTTTGAGTGCACACCTTGGTGACAGAGTGATTTATGTTTTGCTTGGCTATCCGCAGATGCACAACCCTACAACGGGGGTTATACATGGCCTCTGTTCTGATATGATATTCTGATGATGATGATGATCATTTATACTATGCCAAAGGATATTTTTGAACGAAATTATTTCTAAATTTTCGCTCTGATATTTTGATAAGAAAATGGAAATGTTTTGTTCTACATCCCGATCTTTGTAAATACTCAAATTTACACACTAGAATATGTTCTTTGCTTACTGAGTTGTTGATAACTCACTTCTTATCTCCAAACATTTTTTTAGATAATTTTGATGGTTCTGCTGGAGAGCAAGAGTAGGCAGTATTAGAGAGGGTTGATGTTCGCAGAAGAATAAGTGCTTAAGGGTACAAGTATTTATTTAAGGGTCTTAGTTAGTAAATTGGTTATTTTCAGTTATTTTGATTTGATGACTTAAGGATATTTTTGAGTCTTTTGGAGAGTTTCAATTTATTTTATTGAGAATTTCTTTAAAGGAACATAGATATTTGGTTTGGGTAAATGAATATTTTATAGAGTTTCTGGATTATTTATACTTGTGATTTTTGAGTTGATATTGAATAATAAGGGCGAACTCTCCAGATCCCTACGGGATCGGGGCATTACAGAGCTTCTCATTAAAAGTTTCAATTTGGTGTTTTTAAAAAAAATTGGATTTTATGCTTCTTTTAAATGAGCTTTTATAAATTTATCAAACATATCATTTCTTCTATAAAAGTGGTTTTAGATTGATAAAAGTACTTTTTAACCTTCAACAGGTACTAAATTAATCTATCATGATCTATTGCGATTCGAAACAATTTAAAAAAAATAACATATCCCTATGTAGGAGCAAACTGATCGAGTAAATGATAAGATTGAAGAGCACCGTATATATATAGAGTTTTAAAGGAGTTTGATCCTGTACCGTAAGAATGAAATGTGTTTCCTAGACATCATATATATATACAAATAAAGTACTTGTCCACTGTGGCGCCCACGACCCCCATGTAAGGAGACACGAGAATCGAGATGCCGGGATGATGACAACAGGGTCACACATCCCAACGTTAGTGCTAAGTGTGTGTACATGCAACAGTGTACAAAAACAATGCAGCGGATAATTAATACAACTAAGTACCAGAATTGTTCATACATTTTAAACAATCAGTAAAAAGGTTTAAAAATTATACAGTCATCCAAAATAAATATTTTACAAGTCTCAAACCAAAACGAGTGATCCCAGATCACTCCTCGGGCAGAGCCGAACCCTCAGGCTCACCCTCAGCCTCATCTACATCGAAATCTGCATTACCACAAAATGGTACCGCAGGTAAGTATAAACCAAACAACTACGAGATAAAAATACATTAATGCGACGAACATGCATGCATATGATGAAATATGCATTATTCTCAAAAATACTATTTTCCCTAAAAATTGATATTTTCCAACACACGCCAAAATCCCATTTTGGCCCAAAAAGAATACTCCGTCATTTTCCCAGAAAATGACCCAAATCAATAAAACCTCATTTTCCGAGAAAATGAATCACATAAAATATTTTTAATCAACACATGCTATTTTCTCATAAAACAGCCCATTATTCCATTAACCAAGGCACCATGATCTCCCCTAGGGATCATCCACATGTCCTGACTTCGTAGCGATGCTCAGTTCCGCGCCCAGTGCGTTCGTGGCCAAGCACCCACTACGCAACGAGCGATGCCCAGTTCTGCGCCCAGCGCGTACGTGGCTAAGCATCCTCTAGCCCCCACCAGCAAAGGGGCCCCGAAGTTGGCACGAGACCATCTCGTCCGATCCCGTTGTCGCCCAGCGACAACCCAGGGGACATCACTCAGTATATTCCACTCCCGAGTGACCAGAGGAGCTCCACCGAGATAATACCCCATCTCGGCTTGGGGTCGTGATACACACGCACCCAAAAATCCTTTAACACATGAAAACCCAATTTTCATGAAACACATGAACATGAATGCATGTACACGAAAACCCAGTTTCCTTTACAAACATGATCATGCGTGCAATATGCCATCTACATGAAGAACACCATACCAACAACCAACATTTCACAATACCAACCAAACACACAACTCCGTCCACAATCCATCCGAGCCCCGAACTCCTCGGACTCAGTCCGGCATGTCCAACCAGTTCGCAATAATATGAGTTAGTGCAAAAATATATTTAAATCACGATAGTTCTTTGGAAAAATACTTACAGTGCTATATAATAATTTTCAAAGGATCATGGAGCTGCAAAAGGTGGCGACACAACAACGTAATAGTGTAAAATACACTATGGCCGTGGGTATCAAATACCCACTTTTGAATGGGGACAAACTAAGACCCGAAATTGATAGGGTAGGGCCTAGAGAGGTCGGTGAAGCCAACGGTGGTGGTGGTTTGCCGTGGGTAGCGACGTAAAGGGTGGTTTTAGGCCAAAAATACCGAAATCGGAAATGGGTTAGATGTGCTTCACCGGTGATGAATTGGAGCTGGGGTTGGGTGCATTGGGTTGCTAGGAGGTCGAGGATGAAGTGGTGAATAAATGGTGGACGGTGGGGGCGCGATGGCGGTGTGCGAGCTCAAGGAACGCCGCGGCTTGGTGTGGTGCTTGGGGGCTATCGGCGGCGATGGAGTAGCTGGAAATGGAGGGAGGTGGTCATCGGCCGATGGGGAAGCTAATGGGAGGGGCGGTGTCGTGCACGGCGGCGCGATGGCGGTGGGTTGGGTGAGGCAACACGGACGCACGATGAAGGGAGGGGAAGGCTGTCGCGCGGGGGGAGGGGGGAACTGGGGAAAGAAAAAGAAAAAAAGAAAGGAAAGAAAAGAAAATGGAAAAAAAGAAAAATGAAGAGAAAGAAATGAGGTCCAATCCTCACATCTTGGGTCACAGAAAATGATCCAAAGAAAATGATTTTAAAATAGCAAATCTATTAAAATAAATTAAACGTAATGATACAATGAAAATAACATAATTAAATCTCACAATCAATCAATTTAAAAAGAAGAACAATTTAAATGTACAACAATAAATAAATATTAAGAAAACATAACAACTTAATTTTCACAATTTAAAAATCATAAAATAAACCATTTAAAATATCCGATAATTTTAAAACAAGAGAATAAATTTTTGAATTATTAAAATAATCCTTCAATAAAAATACACTAAAATATGGGGTGTTACATCCTCCCCCCATAAAAAAATTTTATCCTCAAAATGAGCAAGGTCAAACATTAACGCTAAGACAGGAATAAGATTCAACCAAGAGCAGACTTAAGAAGCATACTGCCAGTCAATCAAATAAATACGGATACTGCTCTCTCATGACAGCTTCTCTCTCCCAAGAGAAATCCTAAACCAACGGATCACCCCATGACACCTTCACCAAAGGTATTGTCTTAGACCTTAACCTTTGATCTTTCCCATCCACAATCTGCGTCGGGGCAACTTCATAAGAATGATTAGGCTGAAGTTCAATACGTTCAGAGTCAACAAAACGCAGCTCTAGCTGTCCAAAACTCTTCTTCAAAGACGACACATGGAACACATCATGGACATCCCCAAAATAATCCGGCAGGGCAACTCTATAAGCAACTAGCCCAACTTTCTCTATAATCTGGAAAGGGCCAACATACCTCGGACTAAGCTTTCCCTTCTTGCCAAAGCGCTTAACCCCTATCATCGGAGAGACTTTAAGATAAACCCAATCACTTATCTCAAATGATAAGTCTCTTCTCCTTGTATCTGCATAACTCTTTTGTCGACTTTGGGCTTCCGCTATTTTAGTCCTTATAAATTGAACTTGATCCTTCATTTCTGGAATTATCTCAGGCCCAATCAATTTACTTTCGCCAACTTCATCCCAACACAACGGTGATCTATACTTCCTCCCATACAATGCTTCATACGGGGCCATCTGAATGGAGGAATGAAAACTGTTATTGTAAGCAAACTCAATTAGTGGCAAGTGATTCTCCCAACTCCCTTGAAATTCCATGACACAAGACCACAACATAACCTCAAGAGTCTGAATAGTACGCTCTGATTGACCGTCCGTCTGAGGGTGATATGCAGTACTAAACTTCAACTTAGTGCCTAAATCTGCCTGCAAACTCTTCCAAAAATGGGACGTGAACCGCGGGTCCCGATCCGACACGATGCTCTTAGGCACTCCATGCAAACGCACTATCTCCTTAACATACAACCGAGTCAACTTACCCAAAGAGTCAATGTTATTGATAGGCAAGAAATGGGCACTCTTGGTCAACCGGTCAACAATCACCCAAACTGAGTTCTTTCCACTAGGAGTCCTCGGCAAACCCACAACAAAATCCATAGAAATATCATCCCACTTCCACTTAGAAATAGGGAGAGATTGAAGCCTACCAGCAGGTCTTTGATGTTCAGCTTTAACTTGACGGCACGTGGCACATTTCTCAAAAAAAAAATATGGCGATATCCAACATACTCGTATTAATCCTCCAGCGGCACATCACGACCAGTACTCCTAGATGACTATGCTAACCAAAATCTTATTTTCCACAAAAACCTTAATACAATATCAGGAAAATTCCAATGATCAATAGCTCCATACAATAATCCATGCTAACCTCAATCAGCTCTTATGCTACAACTTCTAAACCTCCATTGAATTCTATATTTGGTAACCTAATGGCCACTTCCAAGATTAACCATCAATAACAAATTGCACAACCAAAAGATTAATATCCAATTATAGGCATCATCTAAAAATTCAAGTCACGACTAATTCCTCAAGATCAGCACAAAATCCGAACTCCTAACTACAACCACAAATATCACGCTTCTGCTGCACACTCTGATAATTCGCCACATGCATAAAATTTATGTCCTCATAAAAACTAGCACCATCGAATACAAGGTGGCTCCATACCTACTAACCAGAAAACTCTTACCACATTTTGGTAGAAAATACTCTTTTCCCAAAAACCAGCAGTTATCACTCATATTCCTCAATTAACTCCTGCTGTCTTGATCAAAATCAATATTCCGCAAAATACATCCATGATCATAGACAGAAAACTAACCTCAGCATCCCAAATTGAAAATAAGCAACCTCAACCCAAAATACATCCATCTCATCTACAATAAGGAGCATACTTTAAAAGATTCGATTCCAATCCGACCAACCAAAAAGAGCACCTATAAACTTCTACCCAAAAATCTAAACCCAAAAGCTCATCACCAACATTCAGAATAACATCTAATCTAGCGGTGACTAAACTCATTACGAATCATCATTGACTTCACCAAAACATTATCAAAACCTATTTGGTAACTCGCCCGCCTATTTCTACTCCTATAAGCTAGTATTATTACGACTAGTTCCTTCAATAATACATCACTATTAAACCTCAAGACAAGCCATATTGCTCAAATCATCAATCCACCAAAAGTCAATGCAAATCACCCAAGGATCCTAATGCTGGATTAACTCACATACTTGATCATATTATTCATCGCTAATGCCTAAACTTCAACTTCCCAGATCTTATCATACACCAAACATGACGACCCATCAATCTCTCTTCAAGTTAAATAATAATGTCCTTAATTCAACCAACTGGATTCTCAATCTCCAAAGAAAGTATAACCTCAAAATTTAAATTCCTATGTAACCTCAAGTCACAATTAATTCCTATAGATAATCACAATAATTATTGTCAACCGTCATTCCACTGAGTAATCCGTTTCGACTACACACTCCGATTGACTCACCAAAAACCCCAAACCAAAATCTCTTGAATTTAATACTATTGTATTTATTCATCTTCAACACCTACCCAAGACACTTCTTCCAAGCCAAAAATGAGACAAGGACCCCTGTACTCTCCGAAATGCATACACACTCACCACTACTACGCATCGATCTCATGCACACTTAGCCAGAACCAATAATCCTCCAAACGTGCAAGTGATCTATCACTACTATTTCCATCATCTGAGCCTATATCCTCGAAATCAACAAGAATCATTTCCTACGTCCGCACCATCTATTATTCCTTAAAATTGATATGGATTAAGTCCTCAACATGTCACTAACCTCGAGCTAAAAACAATCATTATCTGAACGAGATCAACATCTTCAATCCTCAAAAAATACACAAACTAGATCGTTACCTTCCATCTCCAAAGAAGTTCTCTCCTAAAATTCCTCATATCAATAACTCAACTTTGATCAATCCTATTTAATTCAGTCCTTTAACTCTGCAATTCTAAAACCTTAAACCAGATAAAAATCATTTTCTAAAATCTTGCAGATCGATGACCTTAATTATAAAACATTCACCTTATAAAACTTGTAAATTCTAAAACCTCGAATGTTATCAAATTACTTATCAAAGTCGGCAAAATCGAAAACTTCTAATCTAAGTAATCCCCCAATTGCTTGTTGAACCTACCACCTTAAATCCAATAAACTTATTTCCTAAAAACTATGAGACCTCAAACCTTAGGTGACCTTCTAAAAAATTTAACCTTGGAATTCGTTAAACTTACAACCTCCTATGCTATAGCCTCATGACATATCACCACGAAATATAAAACCTCAATTATCCTAAGTAATTTAAAACTATTCCCCTCCTTAGCAGCAACTTGAGTTCCTACTCCACAGAGTTCACCCAGATCATGCCGTTCCCTTCAAGCCTCAATATAATAAAAACATCCCAAATCGATAAAAGTTCAAGCCTACTACACTCAATATTCAAGCCTAACAACAACATTCTCGATCGTATCATCTTCCTGCCATAACACAACTCTTAACTCGCCTTTCAACTCCGAACAAAATAAAATAAAATAAAATTCCATAAATAAATAATATACAATAAAATGAATAAAACCAACAATAAAATATCATAAGATAAAATGAATAAAACAAATGAAGTAGTGCACAATAAAATAATTAAAACAAATAAAATAAAATAAAATAACTTACCATAAAATATAACGAATAAAATAAAATAACATACAAGTAGTATACAATAAAATAAATAAAACCAACAAAATATAAAAACATAAATAAATTAAAACCATTAAAATAACATACATCAAACCAATTAATTTCAAATCACAACTTCAAAACTTTCTGGTACTTCACCTATGGGACATGTGGTTTTACCTAGAGCCGAACTGCTCTGATACCACTTGTGGAGCCCACGACCCCCACGTAAGGAGACAAGGGAATCGAGACACCGGAATGATGACAACAGGGTCACACATCCCAACGTTAGTGCCGAGTGTGTGTACATGCAACAGTGTACAAAAACAATGCAACGGATAATTAATACAACTAAGTACCAGAATTGTTAATACATTTTAAACAATCAGTAAAAAGGTTTAAAAATTATACAGTCATCCAAAATAAATATTTTACAAGTCTCAAACCAAAACAAGTGATCCCAGATCACTCCTCGGGCAGAGCCGAACCCTCAGGCTTACCCTCAGCCTCATCTGCATCGAAATCTGCGTTACTACAAAATGGTACCGCAGGTAAGTATAAACCAAACAACTACGAGATAAAAATACATTAATGCGACCAACATGCATGCATAAGATGAAATATGCATTATTCTCAAAAATAATATTTTCCCTGAAAATAGATATTTTCCAACACAAGCCAAAATCTCATTTTGGCCCAAAAAGAATACTCCGTCATTTTCCCAGAAAATGACCCAAATCAATAAAACCTCATTTTCCCAGAAAATGAATCACATAAAATCTTTTTAATCAACACACGCTATTTTTCCAGAAAACAGCCCATTATTCCATTAACCGATGCACCATGATCTCCCCTAGGGATCATCCACACGTCCTGGCTTCGTAGCGATGCTCAGTTCTGCGCCGAGTGCGTTCGTGGCCAAGCACCCACTACGCAACGAGCGATGCCCAGTTCCGTGCCCAGCGCGTACGTGGCCAAGCATCCTCTAGCCCCCACCAGCAGAGGGGCCACGGAGTCGGCACGAGACCATCTCGTCCGATCCTGTTGTCGCCTAGCGACAACCCAGGGAACGTCACTCAGTATATTCCGCTCCCTAGTGACCAGAGGAGCTCCACCGAGATAATACCCCATCTCGGTTTGGGGTCGTGATACACACGCACCCAAAAATCCTTTAACACATGAAAACCCAGTTTTCATGAAACATATGAACATGAATGCATATACATGAAAACTCAATTTCCTTTACAAACATGATCATGCGTGCAATATGCCATGTATATGAACAACACCATACCAACAACCAACATTTCACAATACCAACCAAACACACAACTCCGTCCACAATCCATCCGAGCCCCGAACTCCTCGGACTCAGTCCGGCATGTCCAACCAGTTCGCAATAATATGAGTTAGTGCAAAAATATATTTAAATTACGATAGTTCTTTGGAAAAATACTTACAGTGCTATATAATAATTTTTGAAGGATCATGGAGCTGCAAAAGGTGGCGACACAGCAACGTAACAGTGTAAAATACACTGTGGCCGTGGGTCTCAAATACCCACTTTTGAATGGGGACAAACTAAGACCCGAAATTGATAGGGTAGGGCCTAGAGAGGTCGGTAAAGCCAATGGTGGTGGTGGTTTGCCGTGGGTGGCAGCGCAAAGGGTGGTTTTAGGCCAAAAATACTCAAATCAGAAATGGGGTTGGATGTGCTTCACCGGTGACGGATTGGAGCTGGGGTTGGGTGCATTGGGTTGCTAGGAGGTCGAGGATGAAGTGGTGAAGAAATGGTGGCTGGTGGTGGCGCGATGGCGGCCCGCAAGCTCAAGGAACGCCTCGGCTTGGTGTGGTGCGTGGGGGCTATCGGCGGCGATAGAGGAGCTGGAAATGGAGGGAGGTGGTCGCCGGCCGATGGGGAAGCTGATGGGAGGGGCGGTGTCGCGCACGGCGGCGCGACGGCGGTGGGTTGGATGAGGCAACATGGACGCACGGTGAAGGGAGGGGAAGGCTGTCGCGTGGGGGGCGGTGAAACTGGGGAAGGAAAAAGAAAAAAAAAAGAAAGGAAAGAAAAGAAAAAGGGAAAAAAGAAAAATAAAGGGAAAGAAATGAGGTCCAATCCTCACATCTTGGGTCTCAAAAAATGATCCAACAAAAATGATTTTAAAACAACAAATCTATTAAAATAAATTAAACGTAATGATACAATGAAAATAACATAATAAAATCTCACAATCAATCAATTTAAAAATAAGAATAATTTAAATATACAATAATAAATAAATATTAAGAAAACATAACAATTTAATTTTCAGAATTTAAAGATCATAAAATAAACCATTTAAAATATCCGATAATTTTAAAACAAGAGAATAAATTTTTGAATTATTAAAATAATCATTCAATAAAAATACACTAAAATACGGTGTATTAAATCCACCACCTTTGGCTTACGGACCAATAGTGTCATGCACCTCATCCACATGATAAATTTTTGGTATTTTGCACGCGAAGAGAGAGAGAGAGAGAGAGAGTTGTCCAACAAAATTAGCACCTCCAAACCAAACTCGTGGAAGAAAATGTTCCATTTCCAGGCCAAACTCTTACTGGCCCAGCCTCGTATATAATAATTGCCCATAAAAGTTAGTGGAAAAACTCAGGTTGCATATTTTATTGTCTCCCCTATTATTGATAAAACCTACAAATCCGTACGTCACCACCAACGGATATCTCTCTCTTTAAATTCCAATCATCCACCAGCAGAAAAGAAAATAGAGCCCCAAACCCTATTAAGAATGTATTTCCAGTAGTACCGGATCATCTAGAGAAATAATTATGGCCGAAGAATGCACAGACAGCTCGGTTGGTACCTCCTCATCTACGCCACCCAACTGGTGGCCGGATCTCCATGGGAACTCTCTTTCTTCATGGAATAATTTATGGCACAATCAAAACCCTAACTCCAACTCATCCTGTGAGGAGGATGTTTCCATCTCTACTTCATTTACTAACGCCTCCAATCACTCAGGGTTGACTGTTGAATCATCTCGCCGACTTGTTGAGACTACTTCATCCAACGAGTTGATTGTAGAACATGCCTCTGAAAATAATCTTTGGAGCCATGTTCTTTTGTAAGTACTTCTACTGCACCACTTCGACGTACATATTTTATTTAAGTAGAGCACCTGAAAATGTTTTTGTCTAAAAATAAAGGATTCATGTACTTTGTGATCGGAACGACTACCTATGTTGATGCTTCTTCGATGTTCTTTTTTTCTTTGAGTGGAAAGAAGAATCTTTTAGCAAGAGAAAGAGAGAAAAAGGCTCTCTATTAATGGGTAGGTTCACATATTGATGATAGGTACATAGAATTACTATAGCTATAGTGGAGAGTGACCCGCTTATTAGGTTTAGGTTTTAAATATTGCTCCGGTGAAAGAGCTCTAACTTTTTAGATTGATTAACCCTGCAGAAGTGTTGGGACCAATGGAGAATTGCAAAACAATCAAGACGCGGAAGGGAACTTTGACGATGCATTATCATCCAAAAGCTTATCAACTGGGATGTTTGAACCTGCCTGCGACTACTTGAGGAAATTGGACAACAGCTGGGAATTCACAGATCACTCTACGTCTTTCAACAATTTCGATAAGCATATAAATGGTTTTAGCGACTCCGTTCTTTGTAATGATAGGTTGACGAAGTTGTCTGATCTAGTCAGCACTTGGTCTATTGCCCCTCCAGACCCAGATCATGTCAAACGCCGATTTGACCCCCAAGCTTGCAATATATCGTTGAGTCCTTCAGTGGATTGCTACTCACATCTTGATCAGCCATGTGATGATCAAATGAAGCAAACGTTCGTTGATTCTACATCAAGTTACTTGAAAACAAGTGCTATAAATTCCTGTTTATTTCCAAGTACTTATGGCCATGATCTGAAACTTGAGAATGAACGTCATGATCAGAGTGAAACCCCGCTAACTTTATTACGAAGGTCATTCAACAGTAATGAGGTTGGATATCAAATAGGTCTCGACAACTCGTTTTTGGTAGATAAAACCAGATATTACAATGGGATGCCTGTTAATTCTTCCTCAGGCACCCGTATAAGAAGCTTTGCGGACGTTATCTCCTTTAGTAATCGTGTAGGCAAGCAAGGGCTCCAAACTTCTTCTCTGCAGGTACCCTTTTCTATAGCCCAAACATTAATATTATATATATATATGTATGTACAGGGTGTTCATATGCATAACTCTTGATCCATGCAAGGGCTTTTTTACTATAATCTGTTCTTCATCTCAAAACTTTTCAGTTGACAGACTCAACTTGCTCGATGAAGAGAGTTAATACTGGAAAAGGACAGACAACAAGTGAAGGAAAAAGGAAAAAGTCTGAAGATGGTTCAGGGTCCGGCCTGAAGAAACCAAAGCATGAGTGTGCTACAGCTTCATCAGTAAAGGTTATAATTAATGAAAACGTTATTATTTTATGTGAAATAGAAAGACTCCATTATTGTTTATATGTATGGATCTTCTTTTACGTTTTTAATTGATGCAGACCCCAAAAGTCAAGCTTGGAGAGAGAATCACGACCCTTCAGCAAATTGTGTCACCTTTTGGAAAGGTTGATAATTAACTTGACGAGCTAAAACAGTGCATGACTTCGTTTGCTTTCAATCCTTCTTTGTCCCTTGATGTGTCTCCATTTTTAAAACGTCACAGTTCTTATTAATGTAAATTTCATTAATGAACTTTCAGACAGATACAGCATCCGTTCTCTTTGAAGCAATTCAATACATAAAGTTCCTTCAAGAGCAAGTACAGGTAATATAATCATTGTTTTAACTTTTGAGTTCATTGGAAACAAATTCTAGAACAATAGTACGTAGTAGCAGCAGTAGCAATTACCATTATCATCATCGTCATTACAATATTATTACATACCATATAGAAATCTCCCAGGAAAAATAATAATTATTACCCTAGCAGTGAAAATAAAATGATTCTAAGGATGACATAGGCTACAAGAATATAGTGATCAGTTCTACATATGTAACCGTGTCTGAATGGAAGTGGAACGAGGGGACGATCGAGAAGCTGCGTAGCACTTCTCATATGCAAGATAACTGAACACCTGGCCCTACTCGTAAAGTCTTGTGGAAACTTATATGGAAATTAATTAGATAAAGAAATAAGTCAATATTGATCCTCGTTTGCTGCTTTGTCTTATAAATATCTCTTATATGGATTTTGCAGCTATTGAGTAACCCTTACTTGAAGACGAGTTTGCACGTGAAGGTAAGCACACAAGGCTGTTTAATTATATGTTAATCAATTTCTAAAACTTTAGATGGAACTCAAAAACACATCTTCTTCTGGTGATCATCACAGGATCCATGGGGAGGTTTTGATAGGAAAGAAAAGGGAGACACGAAGCCTGATCTCAGGAGTAGAGGTCTTTGTTTAGTTCCAATCTCATGCACACCTCAAATTTACCGGGAGAACACAGGATCAGACTACTGGAGTACCCCAACATATAGAGGGTGTTTGTATGGGTGAAATAAGTTCTTGGTTTTGCTTTCGCTTCCTTATAGTCCAACGTACCTTTGTTACCTAACTGCTGTTAAGTGATAAAATACTCAAAATATTAGAAATAGTATGAATCTCTAAAACAAAGAGAGGTTATAAGTGATGCCCCCAACCCCCACTTGGGATTTAGCAGAAGGTTGCAATGTTGGGATGTTCGCCACACGGGCAACACCCTTAATGTTCTGTGAAAAATGTGTGTTAGTATGCCCAACATACGTGCACAAGAAAAATCGCAGCAGAAAAATTTAAGAATAATTCATGTTGTATCTAGAAATTTCAGTACCAGAGAAGCATACTCACTACAACACAATTCGTGCCAACGTGAAATGTTCTGGCGCCAACGTTCAAACGTTAAATGTAAATTTAAATTAAATATGACTCTAATTTAAAAATTATGTGATTTTTATAGTGCATAATTTGTGAACATGTCTAAAAAATTGACTCGTATATACTTATATATACACAATTTGTAAAATATAATTATATATTTATATATATAAATATATTTATGTTTATATATTTATATAAATATATAAAAATATTTATATTTATATATATTTGAAGTGCAATGATTTAGTATTAAAGTTGAAAAATATAACATTAAAGAAAATTGAGAATTGAAATTAAAAAACATAGAAATATTAAATAATATTGTTCCTTACATATATTAAAAGCAAAATACAAAATATGATAGAATTTCGTAAACAACACTCAGATGATAGCGTTGTTTGCGAAATTCGTACTTCGTATCTTCTCAGTCAAGGTATCAACCTTGTCGTTGAGGATACCTACACGATGGCATATCTCGGCTACAGACGCCTTTACAGCACCGAGCGATCAATCGATCTTACGATCGATATGTGCAGTCAGCTGTGAGATCATCGCATCAACCCAAGAAGGTCGCGTATCTCTCTCAAATGTACTCGTCGGCTGCTGACTACTACTCCCCACACATGGCTCAAGCTGTGTTGGAGGAACTAGATCCTCTACAAGGGGGTGGTTGACGTCCCCTCGCATGTCCAATGCTACGTAGATGCGTGGTCATGTCGAGGGGGCTCATTTGATCTTTGACCCGCTCCTCCGGCTGAATTGGCACTCTTCCAGCAAGTAATAGTAGGCTGATCAGGATACCGTATGGGAGATTGTCTGTGGAGACGATGCTTATCTAGTAACGGATCCTCTCAAAGATGTGCAGTGGCAAATCTATGGGATCTCCACGTGCCACTCCTATAAACAATTGTGCCCGAAGCCCACTAAATGTGGTTTTATATGCCACAGGATCCATATTTGTTTCAACAATAAGGTGCAACATGCGGAAGAAAGGTAGCAGATGGTTTTGGTTGAAGGCGTTCTTCCCTCGATCTGCGTGTGGTCTCTCCTGGTGAGGATGTAGATATCCTCATCTCGGTCATCATCACGAGCCTCAAGCCCAGTATCCTTAGCCTCTGACCGGCCTACATCTCTGGCTGATGCTAGCTCAAATGGGCTAGTGGATGATACAGAAGTGCCTACATCCTTACCTGGTGTGCCGTGTGCAGATGTAGATGTGCGAACCATACCTAGAGAGTCAGTCGTAGTCGATGTTTCAACTCCTCGATTAATCCCGAGGTGCTCGGCGATGACATCCAGGAAAATCTCAATGGAAACACCGCGTACAGTCATAGTGTGAGAGGATACGTCCTGAGGCATGTCACACATCCCCATATAGAACTCTTGAACCATTGAAGGGTATGCATTCCCCCTTAATGTGCAGATGTTTCCCCAGCCTCTATTGACGAAGACATCTTTGAAGTTCATCTGCTCCCATTTGAGTTCGTCGAACTCATTGATCAGGACCTCTCGCTCCACCATAATAGTATAAGCCCCGATACGAGCAGTGTCCTGAGTGGCTCCTTCCCTCTCTCATTTCTTGGTATGCAAAGAATGAGTCATATCTTGAAAATAGAAAAGGAAAAAAAATTATTTACATTGATACATTTTTCATGTTAATTTTAAGCTGCTCTGCATTAACGTTCGAACATAGTAACACAAATAGTCGAACGTTCAGACAAAATGTTCGGATGTGTATCCTTTACCTTCGCAAGTAAAACACATACGTGCGAATGTATAACATACACGTTCGAATGTAAGTAGTAAATAAATTTAAATGACGTACATTTGGACGATTATGTTATATGTTCGAACGTAAGGGTTTTACTTGCGAACGTAAAGGATACACATCCGAACGTTGAAGCATAAATAAATTTAAAAAATAGTACGTTTGGACGTTTTAATTAAACATTTGGATGTAAATGTTACGAAAAGTAAAGTCCAAATGTAAAAAAATATACGGTCGAACGTATAAGACATAACGGCTAGGTAATTGAAACGTCGTACATTCAAATGTCTTGGTGAAATGTTCGAACGGTATGACCAGAATGGCTGAGTCGACTCAGCCATTATTGAAATCTCGAAAATCAAGTTACAATGTTCTAAATGCCGAAATGTCAAAATATAAATGAAGTATACACTTCAAGAAACTTTTCTACCGTGACTATTTGGCCAATGGCAACCCGTGGTAGCCAGAAAATGGAATTGAAAATCTAGCCACCACTTGGCCCGTTTTAAACAAAACCGAACCCAAATCTTAAATAAAATACATGTTAGAGGTTAAAAGATGGATACCTGCCTTTTAGTTACGGTTGTGGCTGGGTTTGATGGCAGCGGCGACGGAGGAGTGGCGGCATGCAAAAGGAAATGAGTACAAAATGGTGAAAATGACGTTTCGCCGTTTGGTTTTGGGCTTATATACACGAAACGTTCGAACGTAATTCTTAGCACGTTCGAACGTTTGTCAAAGTGTTGGCTATAATATATTATATTACTAATATATGTTATATATTATAATGTATACTATAACATATAGCATACTATATCTAATATTATATTATAATATATACTATATAGTGTATTATATATATAATGTATTATATAACATATTATATATATACTGTACTACATATATAATATAGTATATATCTAATATAATATAATATATAATATATACTATATATGGGATCCATTATAAACTAATAAAAACAACATTAAAACCACAAGCTCTTATTACTAGCCTAAAAGGATATATATTTTATTATTAGAATCTAATATACAAATTTCTAGTGTACAAATTCCTAAACAGATTAATTGGAATCAAATTACTCTCCCTAATGAATGTCAATTAGAAAATATTACTCCATTACCTAAGATAGAAAATAATTCTAAAGATGATCTTGAATACATAGATAAAAAAACGGACGAAACAGTCCAAATTGCCTTTCAACCTTTTAGAAGATCTTTATCACATTATTCTTCTCCAGCACCTTTTAGTTATCATACACCCAAATGATCTGTTATTACATCAATTTCTTTAAATAAATCTCAAAATTTTGACAACAAATCCCAGAATCTAAACACACAAATTCAGAAAATTATTCCTAGAAATATTATTTATACACCAGTATATACTGTTAATCATTCGGATAAGGCATCCACCTCTTATAATCCTGAAAATGAACCTTCTTTTCCAACATGCTCACAAGTGATATAGAGATGATTCTCAAATATACACCATGAGTAAATAATAATTTAAAATTAATAAAGAATATCTTAAACAATATTATATGAAAGAAGAAAATAATCACAAAAGATTAATATTTTTTGTGACTTTTAAAAAATAGAAAGAGATTATATTCAAGAAAAATATTGTGAGTACTTAGAAGGAATACATATTAATATACCTTTCTTTACATGGTTTAAAATTTATAAATCAAATCAATTATCAACTATAAACAGGACTACTAATCAATGGATTAAGAAGAAAATAATCAAATTGTTTATGAAAAATACCCTCATTTTGAAGCCATTAAATTCAATCAAAGAAATACTCAATCCAGTACCTCTAATGGATTCCCAATACCCGTTCGATTTGGAAGTAACAAATTATGACCCTTAGATGATGTGATTCCAGAAAATTATTACTTTCTCAGTTAGTCAGCATGATAGATGAAAGTTGTCAAAAATATTATCTCTTCAGAAGAATAAGGACAAAGAACTTCATCTATATATATATAGATATTATATATATACACTATAATTTAGAATATATATAGTGTATTATATATATAATGTATTATATAGTATATTATATATATTATATATATAGTCTATTATACATAACTTATATATATATATACTATACTATATATATAATATAGTACTATATAATATCATATATCTATATATAGTGTATTATATATATATATATAAGTTATGTATATATATCACATACTATATAGCACCACCCACGTCGAACACTTATTGTTATATCACATATTATTGTTACAGGCCGGCCAGCTGTCCAACTAAAAGGCTGGTGGGATCATTACCTTTCAAATGTCGTATGTCTTTCTCAAGATTACTCACCCTGGCATCCACCTCTCATAATCCTGAAAATGAACATTTTTCTTTAACATATTCACAAGTGATTGGAAATGGTGCCCAAATATATACCTTGAGTGTCGAAGAATTTAAAAATAACAAAGAATATCTCGAATAAGATTATATGAAAGAAGAAAATAGTCACAAAAGGTTAGTATTTTTCTCAACTTTCAAATATAAAAAGAGATTATATTGAAGAGAAATATTATGAGTATCTAGAGAAAAATACATATATATAATTATTATATTAATAAATTATTATATTATAACGTTCGAACGTTAATAATATATTCTCGCTCAATTTTCTCATATATGTGATGATCTCTCCATGTTCAAATGTTTCAATTTAACATTCGAACGTGAATGGAGATATATGAGAGGAAATCGATTTACATTCGAACGTACATTTATAATACAATTATAATACGCTCGAACATGAGAAGAAAAATGGGGGAAATTTTCCACTCGATTTCAGCACCTCTGTGATGATCTGAAACGTTCGAATGTTAAAATTTTACGTATTGTGGGCGGAAAGAAAGTGAAAAAGTGAATGTTAGTTGATGAAATTTACAGTGAATTTATAAATGTTCAAACGTCAAATTTCCTAACATTCAAACATGAAAATAAAAGTGCGGGAAATTTCTCACTAGATTTCGGGCTCTGTCATAACTCAATACGTTCAAACGTGAATAACCAATGTCCGAATGTTATCTATAGAAAATTTACATGAATTTTTTTAACGTTCAAACGTCATCTAAAATTTGGGCTGGATGTTGATTAGTTGATTAGGTTGTAGACTGTGCTGTTAGTATGGTGGAGTTCGCTGTATTGTGATGTTCTGTGTAGTTAAGTGTTGGGCTTATCTGTATAGTGCGCTGTGAAGTATGGAGCGTAGTTGGGAATTATGCTATCTAGTGTTGTGGACTGTGCTGTGTGGTATGGTTGTGAAGTATGTGCTGTATGGGTGACGTGGCATGTGGATTGGGAACAGTACACGCTGAGTGTACTCTGTGTGTGGTGTAGTGTGGGATAAGGAGAGTGTGTGTAAAATATACCCTTCTAGCGTATGTGGAATGGGAACAGTACATGCTGAGTGTACTTTGTGTGTGGCGCAGTATGGGATAAGGAGAGTATATGTAAAATATACCCTCCTGGCGTATTGTGGAATGAGAAGAGTATACGTGGAGTGTACTCCGTGTGACGTAGTGTGAAAGGAGTACACGTGAAGTGTACTCCATGTGGTGGATTGATGCACTATATGGCGTGTACGCCATAGTGGTGATGTGGCATATGTGAAGGGAGCACACGTGGAGTGTACTCCATGTGGTGGAGTAATGCACCATATGGCGGGTATGCCATAGTGGTGATGTGGCGTAGAGTGTATGAATAGAGTACACGTGAAGTGTACTCCATGTGGTGGAGTGATGCACCATATGGCAGGTATGCCATACTGGTAATGGGTCGTAGCGTGTGAAAATGGAGTATACGTGGAGTGTACTCCACGAGGCAGCGACATTCCATGTGGCGTGTCGCAAAGATAAGGATGGTTGTGTGATTGATGGGCGTGGAACATGGTGAATAGTGTCAGGAACTGTAGAATAGTGTCCCGAAGTAGTTATGGCATAGCCTGTAGTCTGAGGTGAGAAGTGTCACCGTAATGGACTTATGGCTAGGAATATGCGCGAAGTAGCAGAACAAGTGTAAGAGTACACAACGGAAGCATGACTGGGCAACGTCATGAAGTGACGTGGTTACTGACAATCGTGCTTATGATGGGTGAAGAGTTAGTGTAGAAATGATGTAGCACGAACGTGATGAGATGTCACGATGTAATAGGAGTACGTGAGGAACCGTACTCGTGATGAGTTAAGGGTTGATGTAAGAATGACGTAGCGGGATGTCAGGTGACGTGACAAAGTCATAGTGTAGCTTGGGTGTAGTCTCGAGCTATATGATGTGACATAAGATGTGGTGAATAGAGTCTTCTCGTGTTAAGTGTTGGGGTGAACTATCAAAAGGGATGGGTAGCATGAAGAGTCATGCTAGCCGGGTTAAAAGAAGGTTGGTATCGGAGTATGACCCTTGTCCCTGCGAGCAGGTGATCAACATGTTATATGTTGATCTTAGGTGATAAAGGGGTAAGGTACATGTGTAATCTGGTTAGACACATGTGCGGACGGATTCACCATATGTATTGGGTAATCTGTCCTGAGCACAGTTACACAGTGCTTAAGCCTTAGAGTTGGCTTAGAGCCATGTCGCTTGTATGGATGAGAATGAGGATTTAGTGTGGGCTAAGGTGCATGAAGGTAGTGACGGGTGTATTGTTAGGATTGGGATGCGTGATTCTATCGGTCGGAATCATGCGTCGGATGTGGTTAATAAGAAGAGTAAGACGAATGTCTTAATGTCTTAATCCTAAGGTGAACAATGGGTTCATTTTAGTGGATGAGCACTCGAGGCAAGACTTTGAGTTGGAAGATGTGGTGACCGTAAGTGGTCCCCCAAGGGTTTAACATAGTAAAGGGCACGTAAGAGCATGGGATAGAAGGAGAGTGTTCCAAGTGATGTGTACTTCTATTTCTAGTTTAAGTTGCTTATGCATCAGATAGAGAATGACTTTAAAGTTATGTGTATGCATGTAGGTTGCCATCTGACACGCACATGAATGGATTACATGATATGCAAGTAGCATAGAGTCTAGGTAAGTGTTACGTTCATACTCTTCTAGAGTCTTTCTAAAATATAAGAAAATGAAAACGAAACGCTTTTCTTCACGATGCTTTAAGAAAAGACACGAAAGACATTTTAAGAAAGAAAATGCTAATTGTTCAAAGGTAGAAGTATGTACGGCCCTCCTTGGCAGCCCCTTTTTATGCAACGAAAGTATTAATTGTACGCATGTGAATGGATGACTATACGCTATATCTATTGTATGTATTTTCTAAGAAAATCCATGAACTGCACGAAAGGCATGAAAAGGGATGCTTTTACGGATTCTACGAACCGAGGCTTTCATGTGTGCCATGAGGTGATGCTCATGGACGCCGTGAAGGACGACGTTTAAGGTGACGCTTATGGATGCCATGAAAGCCGACGTTTAAGCTCATGTATGTTTTAAAATGATATTTTCCACGAACGAACTGTTAAACGAAGGATAAAATTGAAATGAACTCAAAATGGAAACACGTTTTTTAGGCTTACGCCCCAGACGATGTTTTCTCATGAAAGGACTGTTAAATGAAAGAAATAATTGAACGAAATCTCCAGCTCTTTAGAGCTGGCATGAACGAATGAAAAGCAAAGAAAAGACATGAAAGCATGAAATGTATGAAGACACGTAACGGCCACATGAATGAATGAAAAGGGTACCAATGAATGGGCAGATTGCAATGTCGAGTAAGTAGTATTGGAAGTGCACCCAGTGCTACCCCCTATGAAAGGGATTCCCAACCTGTGGCCATGGACGGAGTCCAGGTACAAAAGAAGACCGCTAACCCCAACACACGGGGCGTAACAGTGTGTACTGGCCTATGAAAGTGATAAGAAAGAATGCATGTATGCATGTACGCACGTAACGCACGAACGCACAAACTTTTAAGAAATGAAGGCACTGACGGGGGAAACGTTTTACAAAAAGAAAGCCCCTTTTCGAAAGGAAACCCCGTCTAGTGATGTTTTCGAATGAACGCACATATGCAAGAATGCACCACATTCTTGCAGAAATGAAAGCACTGACGGGGGACACATTTTATGAAAAGAAAGTCCCTTCTTAAAAGAAAATCCCGTCTAGTGAAGTTTTCAAACGAACGCACGTATGCACGCACGCATGTACATATAGTATGTATGAATGATGAATGTATGAATGAAAACCTATGTTGTTATATTTTAACTGTATGAAGTTAGAGCTGGCATGAACGAATGAAAAGCAAAGAAAAGACATGAAAGCATGAAATGTATGAAGACACGTAACGGCCACATGAATGAATGAAAAGGGTACCAATGAATGGGCAGATTGCAATGTCGGGTAAGTAGTACTGGAAGTGCACCCAGTGCTATCCCCTATGAAAGGGATTCCTAACCTGTGGCCATGGGCAGAGTCCAGGTACAAAAGAAGACCGCTAACCCCAACACACGGGGCGTAACAGTGTGTACTGGCCTATGAAAGTGAGAAGAAAGAATGCATGTATGCATGTACGCACGTAACGCACGAACGCACAAACTTTTAAGAAATGAAGGCATTGACGGGGGAAACGTTTTACAAAAAGAAAGCCCCTTTTCGAAAGGAAACCCCGTCTAGTGATGTTTTCGAATGAACGCACATATGCAAGAATGCACCACATTCTTGCAGAAATGAAAGCACTGACGGGGGACACATTTTACTAAAAGAAAGTCCATTCTCAAAAGAAAATCCCGTCTAGTGAAGTTTTCAAACGAACGCACGTATGCACGCACGCATGTACATAAAGTATGTATGAATGATGAATGCATGAATGAAAACCTATGTTGTTATATTTTAACTGTATGAAGTAATGCTTACGAGTCATCGACTCATTTTAGTTTTTATGCATGTCCCTCCCCCTCACAGGAACTGAGTGAAAAGGACGGACACGGCCCATGGGGACGAGAATAATGTTTTCTGCTGTAAACCTCTTTTATTCTAAAATCACATTTTATGTCATAAATATAGAGTCTTGCACTCTGGGTATGCAAGTAAAATTTTTTAAATCGAACGGTAATTCCTGTCGTCCTTTATAAAAACATTTTATAAAAAAGTCCCACCACATGGACGAGCGTTACACCTACTCTCCACGTTTAATATGAAGTTTTAATGTCTTCCTCTACTGTTCTTTGGGTATACTGTTCGTAGGGTCACAATCCCTCTATTTGAAGATGTATACCTGGAGAACTATAGGGAGATGCCGCCGAAATTTCTACTAACGTGAAAAGTAATAGAGTAACGAGATTTGTGCAATATGGATAATATAATCTCGAATGGGATAGGACCAACTACCTTATCAAAAAAGCAACGATAATTAGAGCATGACACGCATGTGAATTTTCTATGTACATGTTATTAATAGATAGATGTTTTTAGAAATGGACAAAAGTTGGATGCATCTGGCTATAGACTTGGAAAGGATTACGTACCCTATGCGCTTGGAGTAAGAACCTTCATTGATTTTGCACGGGCCTCTACTGATAGTCGTGGTTACATTAAGTGTCCATATCGAGGGTGTAAAAATTTGTGTGCAATAGGGTTAGATGAAATTGAAAGTCATATATTTGTGAACGGTATGGATTTGGGGTATACCTAATGGGTACTGCATGGTGAGCTATATGAACAGTCAACAGATGTATTGGTCGATCACCCAAATCATTTGCGGCACATGGATGATGATTATGAGCATGATGAGATGGAGGAGATGTTGGATGACATTGGAGCTGGGATGTTTATGGATGAGGTTGACGACAATGCCTCAAGTGGCCAAGGGACTGATTGTGAAAATTTCGCTTCAATGTGGGAAGATACAAAACGCGAGCTTTATCTAGGTTGTACAAAACATTCCAAAATGTTGTTTATTGTGCAGTTACTTCACATTAATTGTCTGGGATGTCGATGAAAGCAATAAACATGGTATTGAACTTATTTAAAGAGGTGCTTCTCGAAGGGTCTGCATTGCCAAAGAACTTTTATGAAGCGAAATAGTTGAGAAAAAGATTAGGATTTGAGTACAAGTCCATACATGCATGCAAGAATGATTGTGTTTTGTTCTGGAAGGAGAATGAGGTGAAACAAGCATGTCTTGTATGCAGAGAGTCAAGGTGGAAGGGTAAGAAAAAAGTGCCGGTTAAGGTGTTGCGGTATTTTCCCTTGAGACCAAGGTTGCAAAGACTATATATGTGTAAGAAAACAACTCACGATATGAGGTGGCACGAGAAGAAAAGAGTTAAGAATGATGCATATATGAGGCATCTAGCTAACTCACTTGCGTGGCAATCTTTTGATAATCAATACCCAATGGATTCAACCCTTTTGAGAATATGAGTACAAGTTGTAGAACTTAGCCCATAGTGTTGATTCCGTACAATCTTCCACCATGGAGGTGCATGAAGGCACTCAACGTTTTGTTAACTTTACTTATCCCCAGCCCTAGATTACCTGGGAATGACATTGACGTATTCATGCAGCCGTTGATTGAAGAGTTGGAAGAGTTATGGGAAACAGGCGTCAGAACTTATGATGCATCTACGTCGACATCTTTTCAGATGCATGGCGGTAATGTGGACGATAAATGACTTTCTGGCATATGAGAATCTTTCTGGCTGGAGTATGAAAGGGAAGTTAACGTGTCCGATGTGTAATAAAGAAACTGCTAGTGAGTGGTTAAAATATTCTCAGAAGTTGTGTTTCATAGGTCATCGATGCTATCTACCAGCAAATCATGCATGGAGAAGAGAATGCGCTAAGTTTGATGGGAGAGTAGAAGACATAATTGCACCAAATGAGTTGTCTGGGGAAGAGATAGTGGAACAACTGGTACATGTTAGTGCAAACAATTTTGGCAAAGGTTAGGGAAAGAATAAGAGAAAACGAGACACAACAGAATTAAATTGGACAAATCGTAGTATTTTTTTTTTACTTACCGTATTGGTCGTCCAGCATGTTGTGACATAGTTTGGATGTAATGCACATAGAGAATAATATCTGTGATAATATATTGGGTACATTGATGAGCATTAACAAAAAAATGAAGGACACTATCAAGACGAGGAAAGATCTTGAGAGAATGGGAATTAAACATAATCTACATTTGTGGGTGGAAGGCAATAGGATGGTCATGCCGTATGCATGTTTTACCATGACGAGGGAAGAGAGGATGGACTTATGCAAATGGTTGCAAGGTGTGAATTGCCAGATGGTTATGCTTCAAATATTGGTATATGCATGAACCCTGATGACTGAAAAATCAGTGGATTGAAAGGTCATGACTGTCATGTATTTTTCTAGAAGTTATTACCTGTGGGAATTCATGGAAAGCTGACATCTAATGTACGTGTTGCCATATCCGAACTCTGTATGTATTTTAAGGATTTGTACGCTCAGGTAGTAAATCGAGATGTGTTGCAGAAATTTGAAGAAGACATTGCTACTATACTATGTAAATTCGAGTAGATCGCTCCACCATCATTTTTTGATGTCATGGTCCATTTAGCAATACATTTACTGCGAGAGGTACTATTGGGTGAACTGGTGCAGTTTCGTTGGATGTATCCAGCTGAAAGATATTTGGGTCGACTGAAGCACTTTGTTGGGAACAAAGCCAGAGCTAAGGGTTCAATAGCAAAGGCCTATATACATGATGAATGGTTAACATTTTACTCTCTATATCTTCATGGTGTTGAAACGCGCTTTAATCGTCAAAAGCGAAATGCTGATCTTGCTGCTCTGCCTCCTCGTGAGCTATCAGTGTTTTCCAAGAATGTACGACCCTTGGGTGCACAAACGAGTTACGATTTAATTGATAGAGAGTTAGGTAAAGTTCGGTAGTATGTGCTAAATAATTGCCAGGAGATTGATAACTATCTCAGGTATGTCGTTGCATGCTTCGAATAATTCTAGTTTTCTTCAAGTTTAACTATAACTGTTGTGCTCAAAATATACTTCTTTTGCACTTATATATAACAGTGAGCTCATGGACAAACTTAGGCCAGAAGGCATAGAGAATATAAAGGCAAGACACCAGGAAGAATTTTCCGGATGGTTTGAAGAACGTGTATGAACTAAAATTATATATATGTTACATTTTGAAACTTTTAGCTCTGGGTAACTTTTAATGAATATATACTATTTCAATTGTTAGATTTTGGAATAACGTGCTCGTGATCTTGGATCAATTTCTCCTGAATTGTATGTGTTGGGCCATGGTCTCTCAAATAGAGCACTTCGATACACTGCATGCACGGTTTGAGATTATAGATTCCATACTCTAGACCATGAATATAATAAAAAGACTTAAAACTCTAGTGTGTTGGTCGAGGGGAGTCATGGAACAAATGATATTGACTATTATGGTGTCATACGTGATATTATCGGATTGAAATATCTGGGTGGGTCTGTAACATGTCTTTAAATGTGATTAGCGTGATCTAGGCGGTGGTCGGGTTTCGATACATAGGAATAATCACTTTACGAGTGTCAATACTGCATCTAAATGGTACGAAGATGATCCATTCGTATTGGCTAGTCAAGCTACCCAAGTTTATTACTTGATTGATCCAATGAAAAGCGTTGATGAAGATAGTGGAGTAATTACATGGCGAGTCGTACAAAAATTTGTCCCTTGAAATATATATAAAGCAGGAACGAGTGCAGATTACGAGAATAGTAGAGATGAAGATGACACTCCCATTGTAGAGGCATACCAGAAAGATGGAGAGGGTATTAACTTGTTTGTTGACCTCGGTACACTCGAGTTACTCCCCTTGTGTAGAGATAATGTCCCACCCGTCCATCTCGACCTGTCCGTATTAAATGACCATTCAATTCAAGTAATTGAGGAGGAAAAAAAAAAAAGAAGAGTCAGAAGATGAAGACGAATCAGAATCTCAGCAGGAGGTGGATAAGGAGGACGAAGAAGAGGTTGATGATGATGATGATGAAGATGTTATTGAGGGAGATTCTAAAACAAGTATGGAAAATACATCCGAAGATGAAGAATAAAAGTACTAAATATTTTATTCATATAGGTGACTATAAAATATTATACTTCTCATAATTTATTCTAATTAGTTTTCTTTGATATAATGAATCATTTTCAAGGATGTTGCCAAAACGACAACGAAGAAATATGCATTCGCCAAGTCCAAGTCTCAAACCCATTGAGGACTCCCCACTCAAGGAATCCACTCTTGAAGATCAAGTTAACACGCAAGTGAACAACAGCCAGTCGACACCTACCAGTAAGGAAATATTATCGTTGATAATTTATTATATAGTTAATACTTTTGTCTCAATAACTATATAACTATAATTATACTATTATCATATAGTTGATGCATCTGCACGTCGTGGTCGTATCTATACATGTGACATTTCTCTTGAGAAAAATAGAAAGCACGAAAAACTCAAGATCACAATTCCTGATAATTCTACTGGAGGAGTGGATGATAGTGCATCAACGCTTTCCTCCTATATTGACATAGTAGTTCAAGCTTATGCTCCATTTTATGTGCGCTCATGGCGAGATGTTTAGAATGAGATTAAGGTGCACATTCGAAGTCGTGTGCTGGTGAGTTTACTTTGAGAGTATATTTTTTTCACCTAGATTAGTATATCATATTTTTTACCTGATTCACTTATTATGATGAATTTGACCTCAACTTTGGCCGTAGCGAGGAGTTGAGAACTGTGAATGAGTTGATGGCTACACTATTCCGACGTCATAAGGGACGATGTCATGACCACTTCAAGAAGTTTGAGACGTTGGAAGAGGCTGCACAGTCTCCTTTCTAGCAGATGAAGTTAGATGATTGGAGAAAGTGTTGTAATTTTTTCACATCTCTAAATTATCAGGTATTTTACATTTATATCTTTTAATTATTTACATTCATTTTCATTCTATATATTATATGTATATATATTACAACTAACATTCTTAATTAATTTTGTAGCACTTGAATTCTAGCACATAATGGATCGGCTCTGACTATCCACCATCATGTCGGTTCAAGGTCATTCTACCGTCTTGCTGAAAAGATGCTTATTAAAAAATTATAAAATTCATTTATTTTTTTGATATTCTTTTATTTAAGTACTAATATTATCTTTTTAAAATTACTAATGTCGCTTTGTTAGAAACGTGATGATCCTAAAAAATTTTCCCTCATTTATGTATATGCTGCTGCTCACAGTAATGAGTGTAGTGAGTAGATGGATCCAATCGCTGCAGATAATTATATAAGCAGTGATAATTTTGTTAAATAAATTATGCAACATGTGAATAATTTATTTTTTATTTCTATTTCTTTTAATACGTTACTTATTAACGATCACTACCTTTCAAATTGCAGAAAAAAATAATGGAGATGCAGTCAGCTTCTGCGGAATCCTCTCCTAGTGATATAGACATATTCACGCAAGTGCTCGGGCCACAATCTAGTATGGCAAGAGATTTCGGACGATCTTTCAAGCATAGATGTTCATCCTCCTCAACCTCATTGACTTCACAAATTAATAATTTTACCAAAGATTTAGAAGCTGCACAACGTGAGAATGAGTATATAAGGTCAAGACAGCAAGAGTTAGAGTCTCTCTTAGAACCACAGTCTCATTTAGAGATATGTTTGCAGGACCAACAAAGAGACCAGGAGGAAAGCATACGCAATGAAGTTCAAGAGCAAGTGCAACGGGAGATGATGGTGCAAATGGAGCGTGTTATGTCGTTGCAACAATATCGTGATGGGCGAGGAAAAAGAAGAAATAAATTTTATCAGGGTATATTTAATTTTGAAATTTTATAAGACATTGTTAGTTGTTAATTGATGGTATGTAATATGATACAATTGTTATTTTTAAAAATTTTATGAAATTAGTATTTTTTATCTGTACGTTCGAATGTAAATTAAAAACGTTCAAACATTGGTTCACATTCGAACCAACATTCGAACGTAGGCCTCAACGTTCGAACGCACTCAGCCTCAAACAAACAAAAAACGTTCAAATGACTAAACGATTAACATTCGAACAAACCACCAAACGTACCACTTGCATTTGAACTCTCCTTCGTTTACAATCGAACTAATGTCCAAACGTTAAACTCGTTATGTTTGAGCATTGCTCCATTAATCTTCGAACGAAAATTTGAACATTAATTATAATTAACGTTCAGACACATAAACGTTCGAACGCAAATATGATACATCCGAATTATATAATCAACGAACGTCAACTTCTGTCATTCGAACGCCAATCAGTCGGGTTGCCGTTTGAACGTTCAATTGGACGTTTGAACGTTACTTTCTGTAACAGATCTCAACCGTCACAAAAAAAGGGAATGTTCAAATATTCAACCAAACGGAACACCTCCAACCGTCACTAAAAATATAACAGTAAACTATCTCCAATTGTTTTATGTGACGCACATTAGGTGATGGTCGTGGTGACGTTTTGGTAATTTTTTATGACGATTTCCTCTGTCACAAAAGACAAATTGTGTTGTAGTGACTTAACTCGCCAAATGATAATATTACCCATACAGAGAACATATACTAGTATATAAATATTAGCCTTTTCATAAAGTTTAGAATGCAAAGCAAAACATTTTAGTTCCAAAATGTAGATTCAAAACATGTTATCAGAATATTAGAGTAATAGTTCAGAATGTTCATATTCAAAAGTCCTTTGGTATAGCATAAATTAACATCATCATCATATCATCTCATATCATATCGTATCAGAGTATTATATCAGAACAGATGCCGTGTTAAATGTAATGCCCGTCCTTGTGGTGGGACTTTTTATAAAGGATGACAGGAATTACCGTTTGATTTAAAACTTTTTACTTGCATACCCTGGGTGCAAGACTCTACGTTTATAAGATAAAAATGTGCTTTTAGAATAAAAAAGGTTTACAGTGGAAAATATTAATCTTACAATAAAAGGTCTCTCGTACGATTAAAACTCGTGCCTAGACTTTCATGCTCTTCCCCATGGGTCGTGTCCGTCTGGATCATTCATTTCTTGTGAGGGGGAGGGACGTGCATAAAAACTAAAATGAGTCAATGATTCGTAAGCATTACTTCATATAGTTAAAATATAACAACATAGATTTTCATTCATGCATTCATCATTCATACATATTATACGTGTGTGCGTGCATACGTGCGTTCGTTTGAAAACTACACTAGACAGGGTTTTCTTTTGAAAAAGGGACTTTGTTTTCTTAAAACGTGTCCCCCGTTAATGCTTTCATTTCTACAAGAATGCGGTGCATTCTTGCATACGTGCGTTCGTTTGAAAACTTCACTGGACGGGGTTTTCATTTAAAAATGGGCTTTCTTTTCGTAAAACGTTTCCCCGTCAATGCCTTCATTTCTTAAAAGTTTGTGCGTACGTGCATACATACATTCTTTCTTATCACTTTCATAGGCCAGTACACACTGTTACGTCCCGTATGTTGGGGTTAGCGGTCTTCCTTTGGACCCGGACTCTACCCATGGCCACGGGTTAGGAATCCCTTTCATAGTGGGCAGCACTGGGTGCACTTCCAGTACTACTTACCCGGCATTGCAATCTGCCCATTCATTAGTACCCTTTCATTCATTCATGTGGCCGTTATGTGTCTTCATACATTTCATGCTTTCATGTCTTTTCTTTGTTTTTCATTCGTTCATGCCAGCTCTAAAGAGCTGGAGCTTTCATTCAATTCTTTCTTTCATTTAACAGTCCTTTCATGAGAAAACATTTCTTTTCATGAGAAAACATCGTTTGGGGCGTAAGTGCGAAAAATGTTTTTCCTTTTTCAATTCATTTCAGTTCTATCCTTCGTTTAACAGTTCATTCGTGGAAAACGTCATTTTAAAACATACATGAGTTTAAACGTCGGCTTTCATGGCATCTATAAGCGTCACCTTAAACGTCGTCCTTCACGGCATCCATGAGCATCACCTCATGGCGTACATGAAAGCGTCGGTTCGTAGGATCCATAAAAGCATCCGTTTTCATGCCTTTCATGCAGTTTGTGCAATTTCTTAGAAAATACATACAATAGATACAATGTCTAGTCATCCATTCACATGCTTACAATTCATACTTTCGTTGCATAAAAAAGGGCTGCCAAGGAGAGCCGTGTATACCTTTGAACACTTAGCATTTGCTTTCGTAAAACGTCTTTCGTGTCTTTTCGTAAAGCATCGTGAGGAAAAGCGTTTCGTTTCATTTCTTTATATTTTAGAAGACTCTAGAAGAGTATGAACGTAACACTTACCTGGACTACATGCTACTTGCATATCATGCAGTCCATTCATGTGCGTGTCAGATGGCAACCTACATGCATACACATAACCTTAACGTCATTCTCTATCTAATGCATAAACAACTTAAACTAGAAATAAAACTACGCTTTACTTAGAACACTCTCTTTCTATCTCGTGCACTTACATATCCCTTACTATGACAAGAACTTCGGGGACCCATTACGGTCACCACATCTTCCAACTCAAGGTCTTGCCTCGAGTTCTCATCCACTAGAGTGAACCCATGATTCACCTTAGGATTAAGACACTAAGACCTTAGTCTTACTCTTCTTACTAACCACATTCGACGCATGATTTCGATCGATGGAATCATGTATCCCAATTCTAACAATACACCCATCACTACCTTCATGTACCTTAGCCCACAATAAATCCTCATTCCCGTCCATACAAGCCACACAACCCTAAGCCAACTCTGAGGCTTAAGCACTGTGTAACTGTGCTCAGGACAGATTACCCATACATATGGTGAATCCGTCCGCCACAAGTGTCTAACCAGATACACATGTATCTTACCCCCTTATCACCTAAGATCAACATATAACACATTGATCACCTGCTCGTAGGGACAAGGGCCATACTCCGATACCAACCTTCTCTTAACCTAGCTAGCATGACTATTCATGCTATCCGTCCCTTTTTAACAGTTCATCCCAACACTTAACACGACAAGGCTCCATTCACAACCACGCCTTATGTCACGTCATATAGCTCGAGACTACACCCAAGCTACACCATGACCTTGTCATGTCACCTGACATCCCGCTACGTCATTCTTACATCAACCCTTAACTCATCACGAGTACGGTTCCTCACGTACTCCTATTACATCGTGACATCTCGTCGCTATCCTACTACATCATTTCTACACTAACTCTTCACCCATCATAAGCATGACTGTCAGTAACCACGTCACTTCGTGACGTTGCCCAGTCATGCTTCCGCTGCGTACTCTTACACTTGTTCTGCTACTTTACGCATACTCCTAGCCATAAGTCCATCACAGTGACACTTGTCACTTCAGACTACAGGCTGCGCCAAAACTACTTCAGGACACTGTTCCACAGTTCACGACACTATTCATCACATTCCACGCCCATCAATCACACAACCATCCTTATCTCTGTGACACGCCACATGGAGTGTCGCTGCCTTGTGGAGTACACTCTACGTATACTCCCTTTTTACATGCTACAACCCATCACCATTATGACATATGCGCCACAAGGTGCATTGCTCCACTACATGGAGTACACTTCACATGCACTCCCTTCACAAACGTTATGTCACATCACCATTATGGCAGACCCGCCATATGATGCATCACTCTACCACATGGAGTGCACTCTGTGTGTACTCCCTTCATACACTCCATGTCACATAGAGTACACTCCACGTGTACTCTTCCCATTCCACAATACGCCAGGAGGGTATATTTTACATATACTCTTCTTATTCCACACTACGCCACATCCGAGTACACTCCGTGTGTACTCCCTTCATACACACTACGCCATACACACACAGAGTACACTCAGCGTGTACTGTTCGCATTCCACATGCCACATTACCAATGCAACACATACTCCACAACCACACTACACAGCACAGTCCACAACACTATACAACACAATTCCCAACTACGCTCCACACTTCATAGCGCACTACATAGATATGCCCAACACTTCACTATACAGAATGCTCAACACTTCACTACACAGCACATCACATCTCCATACTACACACAACTCCACAATACTAACAGCACAGTCCACAACCTAATCAACTAATTAATATCTAACATAAAAAACGAGGGATAGAGAGTTATACCATCGATGGGATAACCCATGCGTTGCTCGTTGGCCATTATAGTCGATGACGTCGGAAGGGTTGTACGTGGTGGTTAACCCACGTACAGTGGTTGTTTGGGCGTTTGGATAGCTAAGTGTGGTCTTGGAAGGGCTCGTGATGGTCTTGTGATGGTGGCAAGGAGCGTAACACGGCTGATTTAGCCGTGTACAGTGGCGGTCAACCACGTACAGTGGCTGTCCATCACGTGCAGTGGTTACCCACCACATAAATTGGTGGGTTGGACCTGGGGTTCAGCTAAGGGAGGTGTGGTGGGACTCGTGGTGGCGTCAAGGTGGCGCCACAGTGACTCACGGGGCGGATCTGGCCGCAGGGTGGAGGAGAAGCCGTGGGAGAGCGAGAGAGAGTGTGCATGCATGAGTGGCAGATCGGGGCCGTGGGTGGTTGGGATGGATCGGTGGTGGCTTGAGGAGGTTGAAGGTGGCGGTTACACGCCATGGGTGGCGGCGCACGGCTGTGGAGGGTGTGAAACCCGTGCATGAGAGAGGGAGAAACCGTGAGATGGAGGAGGGGCTACTGGCACCAGAGGACGGCGCACGGCACCGCAGTAGGCACTAAGCCCGTTCGGGCATTGCACGGCCAGCGGGGGGAGAGAGGGATCGTGGGAGAGAGAGCCTAGCATGGGAGGACTCACCGGAGGGAGGTGGTGCTGGTGGAAGGAATGGTGAGGCCTAGCGGCGCACGGGAGCTGAGCTATGGAAGAATCGGGCGTGGGGGGTGTCGTGCAAGCCGTGAGGGAGAGGGAGGAGAGAGAGAGCTGGGGGAAAAGTGAGGGAGAAAGAGAGGGGGTCTGAGTATTTAATCTAGTCCCTTCGTCTGGGGATTCTCAAAACGATCTAATGATGGAGGATTAAAACACTGATTTGAAAATGCGTAAACATTAACTTAATTAAAAGCACTTAGATGAATTAAGGTAGAATATTATTTAAACTAACTTTAGTTTATAAAATAATATTCTTCATCATTAATAAATGATGAAGTCTTATTTAATATATTTAAAAGGATAAAACCATTTAATTAATTAAAGCTTTCAACATAATTTAAATCCCATAATATTTTAAATAACTGAAATCATTTTAATAATAAGATTAAAATGATTTCCGGCAATTATAATATTTTTGGATATTTTTGGAGCTCTTCAAGAATATTATAATTGTTGTATTTAAAATTAAACTTAGTTCAATAACACTGGAAATACTCCTTATTAATATTTCCAGTACATTTAAAACACTGGGCGTGCCTTAGAAGTCACATAATATCTTTTGAAACACGCCATCATGGTTCGGCATGCATGACGAGGCTCGCAGTCGCTAGATGGAAGGGGCAGACAATTCACATAATCTCTGCCCTCGGGATTTGCTTACATCATAAAGAGGGAATGTACGTCAGAAAGACTAAGCGTACGTAAGAAGGAAGGAGCGGAGTATTACATTTAACCCCCATGGTAGGGTTGTGCTATCCCTGGTGGCCAAACCGGATAGAGATAGAAGCAAATCTTTCTCTTATCATTCTTGGAGCCCTGAGTGTGCACACAGGAAAGACTACGGAGAAAACTACTTTGTTTCCAAATTGGGTGCACTCAGAGATAGAGAAGTTGGTACCAACCTTATAACAGCGGCCACAGTTTTACATCCATGGTAGGGTCAGAGCAGAGCATAAACAGAACAAGATACAAAATCAGAATGTCATGCCAAAGGTTTTTAGATGCCACAACATATCAAAACAGAGTATTGAATAAAATCATATCATTTTCACATAATCAAAATAGCATCTTCACATAATCATGCAAAAATTTTAAGATTTCATATTTGCTTTTTTTTGCACAGTTCAACAACATAATGACAAAAATTTTTGCTTATGTCTATACTAGTCATGACAAAAATATATTTCTCCTTTCTTATTCAGATACAATGAGTGATGCAGAACAAAATGACCGAGGTTGTTTCCAATTTTCCTTTCATATCAAACATGCATATTTTTTACAAATCAACCTCATTCCATTCTTTTTATGCAAAGTCTAGCATATGAACCCAACTTACTTGACTCTTGCAGTGTAATGTCTAAGCCTTTTTGTTGAACTATAGTAATATCAACACCTAAACCGAAAAATACTAATATTATAACCTAATTCAAGTCTATAAAAAAATAATAATGGTGTAAACATTTAGTTCATAAAGGATGGCTTAACAATACTTAATATAAAACAATCTTGTAAATTATTACTATATTCAAATCTTAATTTAACACTTAATAATATATTTAAAAACAAAACTCTTAAATAATTTCTTAAAATATAGGTTTCTGTAACTAAGCCCTAAAAAATGAAATAAATCAACTAAACAAAAACCCAAGCTACAACAACCTAAGGCCCAAGAGAACATTTCTGACATCATAACTCAGGAAACACGTGACAAGGAAGAATGGTAGTAAGGTCATGAGGCTCCACAAGTCTGGGTATTCTTTGCTTATTTTGGAATGGCTAAAATAGAAGGCATAAAAGAAGAAAATAGACAACCTTGATTGGAGGAAGGAGGATCGCGCAAAATACTCACTGAGAGAAAAAAGAACCATGTGACGGAGTTGGTGCAATGATAGATCTAGTGGCCATACAAAATTGAGCTCATTGTGGCATCCCTTATGGTGACAATAAAGTTCTGAGAGAAGAAGTCATTTGTGGTTTTAGACCAAGAACATCCTAGAGGAAAAGGAAGTGATCGGTGGTCAAGGCTTATCAAAAATGAGAATTAGACGAAGAGTTTGTGGTCAATAGTTTCTGGGCTGATGAGGTCTTTCCTTGTGGTGGTAGACGGTGAATAGAGGTTGAACCCATAAAGATTTGTGTTACTCATGCTAGAGAGAGAAAGAGAGAGACAGAGAGAGAGAGAGAGAGTGTGTGTGTGTGCGCGAGCGTGAAAGAGAGATAGAGAGAGAGAGCTGACTGTGGTGCATCTGGCATGAGGCAACGCCTTGCGAGGTGGTTTAATGGTGTAGTGGTTGCTCTGTTTTAAGGAGTAAAAACATAGACATGCTTTTGTTGGCTCATGGTGTCACAACATGGGTTGGTGGTGCAGGGGCAGTGTCGTGGAGGAGTTTTGGCATTGCATGGTAGCTGATTAGAGGGAGGAACGTGGGCTTACTGGAATGAGGATAGTCAACCAACGATGACACTAACCACTGTGATGGCACGACACAAATAGGGAAGAATGATTAGGAGGCTTGACAGCAGCTCAGATCTGGGTAAAACCCACAAAAACGCAGCACCAATCCTCAATGAAAATCGAATAAGAGAGAGAGGGAATGCAAGGGGTCTATTGAGAAAAATAAAACTAGAGGGTGAGGAAACTAAAGATGTGTGGGGGTGGGGGGGGGGGGGGGGGGAGGGGGGGAAGTGGGATTCAAGGAAGAGAGAATGGGGGATCTATGTTGAGTGAGGCATGGAGAAGGGGTGGGAGTAGTTCTGGAGTGGGGTGAAGTGCATAGGGAGGGAAAATAGGAAAAACGTGTGTAAATGAAAATGGGAGAGGTAAAATAGGAATTGGGTGTCTCGGTGCAGGTAGAAGAACAGGGTGACTGTGATGCCCCTAGATTCTGCTTGGTATCAGATGGACTTTGAAGCATCGAGACATGCAACACAAGGTTACCTATCCTAGTTCATGACAGATAAAGATGTAATGCACATAGCATACAACTAACAATATGCAATATTTGTAGTGGATAATTTTTTTTGGAGCAATACTATGTACCAGAAGTAATGTATCCCAAAAATATAAACACTTTATGAAATTCACATGATAACTGATATCCAAAATGTTACAATATTTGTCCAACAGGTCAGTAACATAAGTAGTACTGGAGACAGAGCTCCCTAACTACATCCAAAACTAAGGTAACTGCTAGTCTAATCTATTGAGTAGCTCACGCAACTCAGACAAGGATGCCATAATACTATCGATCAAAAGGAGCATCAAAGTGATGAGCTCCGCGTCATGCCGTTCATGTCTAGTCGACCACCTCCAATTGGTCATAAGTCTTAAATACTCCAAAGGTCATATCTCTTGATTTTTGTTGTAATTTCATCCGACTTCAAAACTTATGCTCAAACTAAAATATTCCAACAAAGATCCTCAAATCCTAAGCTTAAAAATATGCTTAAAACATCCAATAAAATCTATTTCACAAAACACAAGTTTTTAAGCAAAAAGAAGGAATCAAGAAAGACGTAGCGGAATTCGTGGCCAAATGTTTAGTGTGCCAATTGGTAAAAGCAGAACATCAAAGGCCAGCAGGAGAGTTGTAGCCGCTACCAATTCCCGAATGGAAATGGGAAGATGTGTCAATGGACTTCGTGATAGGTTTGCTAAAGACGTCAACAAAAAATAATTCAATTTGGGTTGTAGTCGATAGACTGACAAAGAGTGCACATCTGCCCATAACCAACATGGGTGCTATGGAAAAGTTGTCATGAATTTATGTCAAGGAAGTGATTCGTTTGCATGAAGTGCCAAAGTCTATAGTTTTAGACAGAGATACAAGATTCACTTCGCATTTCTAGCAGAGTTTGCAGAAGATGTTGGACACAAATTTAAAGTTCAGTAGTGCATATCACTCACAGACGGAACGCACTATTTAGACATTGGAAGATATGTTGTGAGCATGTGTATTGGAACTAAGTGGCGATTGGGAAAGTCATTTACCTCTGATGGAATTCGCCTACAACAATAGCTTCCAAGCTAAAATATAGATGGCACCATATGAAGCGCTATACGAAAGAAAGTGCAGATCACCGTTGTATTGAGATGAAGTAGGAGAAAATAAAGTACTAGGACCTAAATATTTGCAAGAAGTGCAAAAGCAAGTAGTAGTGATTCAAGAAAGAATGAAAGCGGCCCAAAGTTGACAGAAAATTTATGCTAACAGACAATGCAAAAATTTAGAGTTTTTTGTAGGTGATTGGTGTATGTGAAAATCTCACCCATGAAAGGAGTGGTGTGGTTTGGTAAGAAGGGGAAGTTGAGCCCTAGATATGTTGGACCTTCTGAGGTAGTAGAGAAGATTGGTGCGGTAGCTTATCGATTTAGTCTATTAGTCGACATGCAAGGAGTGCACAACATCTGTCATGTTTCATCTTTGAAGAAGAGTTTTGGTGAAAGGCCAACAGTTGTAATGGAACCTAGCAGTATTCGGTTACGACCTAATCTGACTTATGAAGACTGGCTAGTGCAGATTGTAGATAGGAAAGAGCAAGAACTAAGGAATTAAAAGATACCCTTAATTAAAGAGCTTTGTAACAATCCCGATTTTCAAGAAGCAACTTGGGAATGAGAAGATGTCATGAGGACTAACTACCCTCATTTGTTTGTAACTTAGATGTAAACTTCGTTCGAAGCTATTGAACGACTGTTGTACTTGTTCTTCTTATGAATGATAGGTTTCTGTAAGAATTTATTGCTCGTTGTGCGCACAGTGTTGACCTATCATACCCTTGAAACAAGGCATGAGACGACCTAGAAGAACCCCACGTATGTCTATGTCTTCAGCGGCACAAATTAGAGAGCGTAAAGAGCACCGACTCAGAAATTGTCTTAGGAGAAGGGAGCAAATGATGGCAACTCAATCAAAACAGCTGAAAAAGTTTGAACACCACCGTACGTATGTGATGGATTCAAATTCTCGAGGAAACCTTTTCTTACAACAAGCATTGCCACATGAGGAGCGACAACCTCGATGTAGCTAGAAAGATGCAGAAATAGCCTATTTGTGCAGTTTTAATTATGAAGCAGAATCAAGTCGGGCAGCAGAGGAGCGAGCATTGAGGTATATCCTTTTGAGACCTCGAATACGTCTATAGACAATATTCATTTATGTGAAGAAGGCCAACCTATTAAAGAAATAGAGCTTGAAATAGATCATAGGTTGAATGAGATGCGGGCGAATATGTAGTTTGATTATGACTTGGATGCAATATTTTAATTTTCACAAGATTAGATGACAGCAAATGACGACATACCACCCCTATCTTCGTCAGAAGATTCCACAGCAACGAGTGTTAGAGGTATGGAATTTCAAATGATTGAAGTTTATTTGTTTGAGATCATCGTGTGCCGATTTCGAGGATGAAATTTATTTTTAAGGGGGGGAGGATGTGACATCCCGAATTTTCGTGAGGAATCGTATTTACATTTTGTATGGATGTTGGTGTGTCTTTGAGTTTTTGGTTAATTATTGAAGAATCCCTTAGGCTAATTTCTTTTCTTTTATGGGATATGGACCTGTGACAAACAAGACTTTCTAGGCTTTTTGTGTAAATATTTGTTTTCTCTAACATAAGCCCATGAGAGTTTCAGCCTTCATAAGAAATTAGGGTTTGAAGCTCAATGGAACTAGGGCTCACGCCAAACTCAAGTTCTAGCATGTCACTTGTCATCCAATAGAGCTATGTCTAGGACTTGATGAATTTAGTTGTAAATAAGGAAGAGAGGTAAGAAGGATCTAGGGTTTGGCTTACAAGCCTATCATAGGGGATCAACTATTTTCTTGTCATGTGTCACGCATGCATGGAGGTTTTGCTTGTAGGAAGAAGCTTTGTTACACTTGTCACTAAGGGAAAGAGATTCTAGAAGGGAATGATTAGGTTATGGAAAAGTGGAGCTTAGGGAAGGCCAAGAGACCATGCACGATAACCATGGAGAAAGAAGGATTGCTTTTTGCCATGAGTCATACATGCAAAAAGGTAGGTAAAAATGTTATCTTGGGAAAAGGCAAAATAAAGATTGGGAAGAAAGGCCTTACACGCCTAGGGTTTTTAGAAGGAAAATCTTGCGTAAGACACCTTGAGGTAGACGACTAGGGCAAGGGTTTTTGTGCAAATTGGACCAATCACATGCTTGTCCAAAAGTATTGTGAAAGAAGATCTTCTTGGAAGAACAAAGAGGGTTCGGCAACCCATGCCCACACGCATACTCCTCACATGCCTCTTGGCACATATGCACACATGTGAGAAATTGAGGAAAATTTGAGCTTGATAAAAGTGGCAAAAAGTGGAATAGAGGCTTCGGATTTTAGGAAGGAGGTGCCACTTGTCCCAAAAGGTCCTATTGTGTTTCCAACACAATCAAATGACGAGCTAGAGGAAGAGATCATAGGGTGACACGCCACTTGGCATCCATGCAACGAGCTTGGATCATGCAAGAAGCTTTTTGTGTTTATAAAAAGGAGAGGAGCCGAAAACCCTAGGACTTTTATTCAATTTGTGGATTGCTCTTGAAGTATTCAACCACCATTTTCTTCTCACCCAAACATTCGTTTGTGAATAAGCAAAGTGAGAAGATACTTCCATGAGGAGAATCATAAAAGGTATGAAGTCAACCTCACCCCAACAACACATACACGCACGGCTTCAAGGGAGTGGAGTTTCGATTTCTAGCAAGTTCGTCTAGAACTCATGCTCACACACACACATTTGAGCTAGAAAGAGTTAGCTCATGTTTTGAAGGGTTTTTCCATATGAACCTATGTTTTTATGCACATGGTTAGATTAGGGTTTTTTTTCAAGGAAGAAAGAAGCAACAAGCATGATGTTTTTGAGGTTAAAGGCCATGGCTCTAGTGTTTCTATGAGCTAGGGTTTTTGTTGTAGTTAAGTTTCGAATTCAAGAAAGAAGGGTCCGACTGTTTGGAGTCTTTTTCTTGGAAAAAGATGCAAGAGCACAACACTTAATCACACGAGTTAGGGTTTTTCTTGAATGATGAACCTAACAAGTATTATATATAACTTTTAGCTTGCTTGCTATATTTCAGATTTTTGTAAGTACACTTCTAACTTGTACTTGGATATGTTATGTATATGTCTTGTGAACTTGTTGGTTGCTTAGTTTATGTGATTGTCCATGATATTGATGTTTCTTCCATATGATACTATCTTCTTAGCATGATTATCTAATGTATAAAAAGAATGGCCTATGGAATATATTCATGATATGAAAATGGAAAAAGAAGCCATCTAGGGTTCGGATTGCACAATATGTATTTGTATGTGAATGATTGTAACTTGACCGAATCTTGAATGGGACTAAGTTCAAGAAAATGTTTATCTATGACCACTATAATGTTTCGGCCACCCATGAATATTCTTGTCAAAGTTTTGTTTAATACATTAGAATATTCTAAGTTCATGAAATGTTGAATGGAATGATTGTTTTCAAGCTTAAAGGTCTCGACTATTGCCATATAAGAAGTATGATCATTTTGTGGTGAAAATTTAATGAGCTAAGAATGATTTCTTGGATATGCTATGGTTTCCATGTTTTAGCCCTTACATGGAAAGTATTGGATGTTTGTCTTTTGGTTGATGTTCAATGCCCTAGAATTTTTATAAAAGAACATGTTCACATGTTCTAATATTTTCAAGCCGAAACGTGAAATGTATTGGAATTGCATATTTGAATGTTATATGATCATGATGAAGCATTCAACATTTGCATGTGTCTCATGAAAGTTCTAAGTTTCATTGTCATGTCACATGCATTGGGATTGTGAAAATCTTTTGAAAAAGGAAAAGAGTCTTTTGTTAAAAGGTTTTTATCACGACTACCAGAACGATAACCCCTGGGTCGGCTAAGTACTATCGATGGATCACAACTAGTTCCTAAAATAAAAGGATACCAGAGCGAGATCGCACCTAAAGCTAGTGGGGACAACTACGGTGAAGGCGAAAAGCGAGCTATCGTAACATGAAAGTTATAAGTAAGACGTAGTCACCTTGGTCAAAGTGGCCAATGGTTGATGTGGTAACTAGCGGGAAACACACGGTGCATAGGGGATCTGTGAGGTATCTAATTATATGTTATAAGATGAGAAAGGCCTCGAGCTCAAAGGTATGTTATGAGCTCACAAATATGTTTAATGAATAAGTATGAATGAAGGAAGAATGTTTATGAGAGAAAAGGTTATGAAAGTCATGTTTTATACGATGTCTTTTTGAAATGTCAAATGCATAAGTTAAGTCTCATGTCCATGCATTCATTGATAAGTTTGCTTTCGTATGCTTACGATATCTGTTACATGTTATTTGTTTACTTACTGAGATTTCTTGAAATCTCACTGTTGTATTTTCCACTATCATTCCCCTACTCGGAATGGCAGAAGTTGTGCCAGGTACGTAAGATCATTAGTTATGGATGGGATTTGTGAGATAATTGAGGATGAGTTCACAGTGGAGGCTCGTTGTCAATTCACCTTAGAAATGCTTAAGGTTTCAAATCAATGACTCAAGAAGATTTTGGCAAATTTCAATGAGTCCAATGTTGGAGTTTCATCCTTGGATCCTTAAAGGATGTTAAAATTTAAGCATGATATGAAGTTCGTGTCAAGTTATTTGGAGCAAGCCAAAAACTCCGCTATAGAAGCTAAGGAAGTCGCCATAGAGTTGGGATTAGATATAAACCCCTGAATGTCTAGGGCAGTGTATTCAAGTTTGCTTAAGGATGGGACCACCTTTGGGAAATGACTCTTTGTTTAACTCGGATGTTTTGGTCCCGTGTTTTGGGAGTCTCTTTTGGAAACTTAAATACTTTTGATGACTATTATGGAATATGAATTTGGGATTTTATGTTCTTCAGTACCATGACTATTGTTCCATTATTTGACTTAAGTTGACTTTTCACTACGATATACTGCATATTGCTAGTTATCATTAGGTACATTGCATCATATTTGTCATGTACGAGGAGCGGGTAACTCTGGTGTTGCGTGTCCCAGCGTTTCAGTTTCTGCCATATCCCGAACAGGGGCTGGGGGCGCCATTAGATTAAGGCTTGTTAGCTTTCAAAAGAAAGTAGAAAGAATTGGCCCAAGGGAATAGGCCCATGTAAAGTGTTTGCTTTGGAAAGGCCCAAGTTAGGTCATGGATCAAGGAAAAGGAGCACCTAGCATGGAAGGAGTTTTTGGTCTTTTAAAAGAAGGCTAAGTTGATACTTATCAACCCTGCATTGGATCTAGAGGTGAAAAAGTGGAAGGAGCAAGAAAGAGAAAATAGGGTTTCAGTTTTTGGAGGTGTAAGCGCCACTTTTGCAAGATCAAGTCCCCATGGACACATGTCAAGCTAAGACAAAAAGTTAATTGTGAGTTCCAAGAATGTGTCATAGTAAGGAAGGCAAAAAGGCATGTTCTAGAAAACTTTTTAAGGAAGAAAGGGGCATATGACCGATGGCTACAAGGGAGAGAGAGGCAAAGAGCAAAAAAAGCAAAAGGTGCCTAAGGAATGACACAAAGTCACCTCAAGTGGCATAGGGATTTCAGAAATCTAAGAGTGCACACACACTCATGCCAGGTGTCAACCATGCACATTAGAAGAGTGCTTTGGAAGATTTGGGTTGTGAGGAAATTACCTTTTAACCTCTTGGTGCATTGTACTTGGACATAGAGGAAGGGCAAAATGGAGAATGAGACAAGTGAAGGCTTTCGGTTTGGGGAGAAAGAAAGGGCCACACGACAACACCTTTGGTCTTCCCCATGCAAGTCCCATCTTGAGGGGAAAAGGGAATGCCACTTGTCTTGCATGCAATGGTTGAGGAAAACCTAGAGGGACATTTATAATGGAGGAGCCGAAAATGGGGGAGCCCTTTTTGCAAAATGTTTCTTGTTTCTCCTAGTGTATTTCGGCGATCACCTTTTCTCTCTCTAAGTCTTCATTTTCTCACACTCTCTCTTTAGCCAAACGCCACCATTTTCGTGTATCACAAAGAAACCACTCACCATTTTCGAGTAAGAGCTATATAAGTGGAGGTGAGAACCATTTCACTTCTTTTCTTGATGCACACACATGGCCAAGGGAAGTTCTCATCTAGTATTTTCAGATTTAGGGTTTTCTCACACAACCTCTAATTCTCACTCTAGAAACTAGGTTTTCTCTTCTTAGAAGATGGAACCCGAAATGTTCTTGGTGTTTTGAACACATGAACAAGTGATCTTGGGTTACACAAGTTCGGTTTTTGACTCAAAGGAAAAACTAGGGTTTGTGATCTTCAATGGTTTCAGCCCTAGTGTTTTTAGCATAAGGAAAGGATTTTGAAAATGTCATTACACTCACATTCACTTTCATTTTCGGAATCTAGGGTTTTTGTGAGATTGATTTCTAATACACTATACTATATTTTCAGATTTTGCTAAGTTTTATCGTTAGACTTTTGTAAGTAAACTTCTAACCTATCTTTCATAATATTTGTATATACATGTGAACTTTTGTTTGATTATTTGCTTGAATTTCTGTATGATTGATTGTTAAACTATGGCTATTATTTCATGCTTTTTAATCGACTAATGTGATGCTGTGAATATATGCATGAAATTTTGAATGGAAGCATGATATTTCATGATGAAGTATTCAAAACTTGTGATTAGTGTATGAAGTTGTTGTTTAGATCTAGTATTTTTATGATACATTGAACTAAGACATGAAAAGAAATGGCAAAAGAGGAAGTGAGTTTCAGTTTTGAGGGAGAGGACGCCACATGCAAGGAGATGTCTTAGGGTTTCCAACACAATCCAATGATGAGTTAGAAGAAAAAGGTGATAGGGCTACACGCCACTTGGCAACCATGCATGAGCTTGTTTCATGCAAGAATGCCCTTGAGTGTCTATAAAAAGGTAAGAGCCGAAAAGCCTAGAAAGTTTGGCCTTTTTGTGTTTTGCTCTTCTAAGTTTCGGCTACCCTCTTTTCTTCTAAGTATCCATCACTTTCTCACCATCCAAACAACCCTTTGAGAGTAAACAAAGTGAAGAGACACTTGCAAGAGGAAGACCTAGAAGGTATGAAACCAACTTCTCTTTTGCTACCCCCATACACACACGCACGACTTCAAGGAAGAGAGGTCTCGGTTTAAGCCAAGTTCATCTAGAACTTATGCTCTCACAGACACACACTTGAGCTAGAACAAGATAGTTCATGTTTTGAGAAAGTTATTCCACATGAACCACGCCTACACTCACGTGGTTAGATTAGGGTTTTCTTTCAAAAGGGATAATGTAACCCTACTTGTCTTTAAGCTCTAAAACATGGTGTTTTAAGGTAAGAGGGTCACGACACTAGTGAGTTGTAGCTAGGAAGGCAAGTTTCGGATTCAAGGAGGGAAAGGTCCGAAAACTTAGAGTTTCTTGGAAAGAAAAAGGTGTAAGAAGCACTACACATGAACATTAGGTTAGGGTTTTTCTTGAGCAAGGATTCTAACTAGTATTATATGTGATTTTTCAGCTTGCTTGCTATAAAAATATATTTCTGATTTTTGTAAGTACACCTCTAACTTGTACTTGGATATTATATATATATGGCTTGTGAACTTGTTGGTTGTTTCAATTTTGTATAGTCTCTTATGATATTATTGTTCTTCTATGTGTTATGAATATCTTTTGATATGATTGTTTAAAAGTATGATTGAAATGAGTTATGGAAAATGTGTATAATGTGGAAAGAGATGAAGTAAGAAGTCATGTAGGGTTTCAACATGTCCTATGTTGGTTGAATATGAATGTTGCAGTTTACCATTTCGGTTTGGGCTAAGATCATGAAAGGATCACCCATTCACACAAGAAAAATGCTTCAGCACTCATGTGATTTCCATGTTAAAAGTCTTTGGTCAATACATTAGAATATTCCAAGTTCACGAAAAGTTGATTGGATTTCATGTTTCTCCACACAAAGTTTTCGGCCACCCTTATAAGTGAAGTGAGATAATTGGTGGTTTGGGTTTTATGTGATAAGAACACTTTTTGGTTATATTAGGGTTTGAAGGTTTTGGCCCTTACATGAAATCTTGGAATGTATGTTTTTGATTGATATGCATGCCTTGAATTGTTACAAGGGAACATGTTCACATGTTCTAATATTTTCAAACCGTAACGGGATATGTACAGCATGTATGAATGTTTTATTTTATGATGAACATTTCGGCATTCATGGTTAGGATGAAGCAATGTGCTACTTTATATGTCTCATGAAAGTTCTAAGGTCGATTATCATGTCACATGCATTGGGATTCTGAAAATCCATTTTGGAAAGGATCTTTTTTTAAAAGTAAAATTTTTATCATGACCCCAAATGCTGGGACGGGAGAATGTCCTAGTGGAACTCCTTTGTCCTCTCAGGAGTGTTAACGGAGGGATATTCCTGGGTCGATGAAGTACTATCGGCGGATCTCGAATGGTACCTAAAAGAAAGGGATACCGGAGTGGGATCGCACCTAAAGCTAGTGCGTGCACCTACGGTGAAGGTGAAATGCGAGCTACTGTATATGAAAGTCAAGACGTAGTTACCTTGGTCAAAGTGGCCAATAGTTGATGCGGTAACTAGCGCAGAACACACGGTGCATAGGGGAGTTGTGAGGTATCCAACGTTATGTTATAAGTCAAGAAATGCTACGAGCTCATAAGTATGTTAATGAACAAGTATGAAATGATGAAAGCATGTTTATTGTTCGGTAAAAATATATTTGCAAGTGCACAGAATTGTAACGATTAGTAAAGTGTTTTAAAGAAAACAGATATCAAACTTATAGGGAATAATTATGCTATTGAGTATTGAAATTGACTAAATTAATTACTATTAGAAAAATCGAAATTTGAAGAATGGTTTATCTAAATTAAACTGAAAAAAAAGAACATTAAAATTAAGATTTTAAAAATAATAAAAATAGATCTAGAGCATTTGACTTCACCTAGCAATTCCCACACAATTTATTCTTCCTTGTTATACAATCCCAATTATCCCAAGTTGATAATAAAAATCTCTTAACTATTCAATATTTTCTCTCAAACAATACCAAAAATATCTCCAACTAATAACTCCATATCTCTATGTAAATTTAACTAATTGGAGATTCATTAAGTTTTTTGGATTTTTCTTAAAAAACACACTAGTCACGGTAAAGCATATCTGCTTTTGCTCAACTAATGGTGTTTAATCCTAGAGTTTTAATCACAAATTACCTCTCAGTCTCATTACAATCCAAAAGATCAAACAATCGTTAGCTAGAAAATTGTAAGCATTAAGAACAAGGAATAAACATTCAATCATGGAAATATTGAAAATAAAATAACTTGGAATATAAACTATGTGTTCTATGCTAGGCTACTTCAAAGCTCTAGAAAATAGAATTAATTCATAATGTAATTGAAAAGAGAAATAATAAAACTGGTGTTCTTCATTGAAGTCGGTTGATGAAGTATGCAGCTCTTGCCTCTACCCTCTAGTTCCCCTTTCTCGAAAGAACACTTAAAGAATAAATTTTGAACTATCGAAACCTAGACTCAAACTCTCTAAAACTAAAAACTCAAAAACCCAAGACTCCCTATTCATCCCACAAGACGAGATCAAATAGATGTCAAAACTCAAATCCAGAAACAAAATAAATGGACTAAAAATATTGAGAATAGTTTCTAAAGATAGATGTTAACATAAAATGAAATTATCCCAAGATTATCGGAATTATCTAAAATGGAAGATTCAGTGATATGCTCCTTGATTTACAGAGTTGGGAGGATTTGGTTGCCAATAGATTGATTACGGAACTTAGAAGGGTAGAGGCAAGTATATGTAGTGAGCGCTGAATATAACTGGCGGGAATGCCACAAATGAACGGGCGTGGAGTTCACAAATGAACAGGCGTGGAGTTCACAAAGAAACGGGCCTCTCCTCGCCTACCAAGTAGAAAGACTCCCAACCGGGATGAAAGACTCATCTCGCCTTTTCTAGTTGTTGCCCACGATGTCTTTTAGGTTGGTCTTTTAAGTTGGTCGTTTAAACTAGTCACCCAATCTAACCGCCAGAGCCTTGTCGCCAAATCTTCGCACCTTCTGGTTGCAATCTCCTCGCCTACTGAGAGGTAAGTCTTCTTGCCTTTGGCTGAGAAAGATCTCTTTGCTGCCCACGGGACAAGGCTACTCTCCCAAATCTCATTGGCTCTCTTCTGATCTCGCATCGGTCTGGATCCGTAGTCTCTTCTATTATACCAAAATGCTCTCCTTTTGCACTAAATCTTCTCATTCCTACAAATCCAAGAAAATAAATAAAAATATGTAGAAATAAAATAAAATCAATAGTATTGAAGGGAAAATGATATTTTCCATAAATAAAAGAATGATAAAAATTACATAAAAATAACACTTATCATTTATGACAGCCAAGGTTATGAAATGTCATATTTCTATACGAAGTCTTTGAAAGGTCAAAGTGCATATGTATAAGTTCATGACCATGCCCTCATTGTAAAGTTGTGGCGTTGTGGCATACGCCTATGATATCTGTTGCACGTTGTTTGTTTACTTACTAAGATTTATTGAAATCTCACCATTGTATTTACCCACTATCATTTCTCACTCGGAATGATATAAGTTTTGCCAGGTACTCGAGACCTTTGAGTATGGATGGACTCAATGAAATAATTGAGGATGAGTTCACTGTGGAGGCTTGCCGTCAATCTTCCCTAGAGTTGCTTAAGGTGTCGGCACAGTGACTCAAAAAGATAGTAGCTTTTATTAATGACTCCGATGTCGGTATTTCATCACTGAACCCTCAAAAGATGTTGAGGCTCAAGCAGGATATGAGTTTAGTGTCAAGACATTTAGAACAAGCAAAAAACTCTGTTGTAGTGGCTAAAGAGGTAGCCACGGAGTTGGGTTTGGATATAGACGTTCGCTTGTCTAAGGGAATATTCTTAAGTCTACTTGAGGATAGGACCCTAGTTTTAACACATTCCACTTTTGAAAAATGATCATCTATTTATGTAACGACCCGATCCTATATTATTAGTGATAAATTATGGATTATTTTATTAGGCTCAATAAATAAATTAAAACCCATAAAATAATTTATCGGATAGGTTATATTTAATTGAACCTAGAGTTAAGGCTCCATTATTTTGTTTACTCCAAGCTCATGAGTGTTAGACTTCAAACACTATTACCATTGTGCTTTCCTTTCATAATAAAACTCCTAATGGATTTCCTCTATTAACCACAACCATACACATCTCTTTCCCTAGGATTTATTTTTTAAACGTTCTCTATCACATATATATATATAGATGTATATACGGTTTAGATCTTGTTCATTGTCCGTCTATCACTACATGCATGGCTTTGTTGTAATCGTTTCCTCCTCATGCACATTTGTCATCTCTACGGTTTTCCTTTTGGTTCTCAACCAGCTAGGTCTATAAATAGGTTTATCCCTCCTGCATGAAAATAATAGTCCACTGCTGCCCAATGTCAAAATACACTCACACACACAGAGCACCCTTTCACAAACCATCTCCCCCCCAACCCTATAGCACGCCGAAAACCACCCACTAGTGGTTGTCACCTCCTCTCCTCAAACCAACTCACGCCCTAAGCCGCAAGTCCGCCACCAAGAGAGTCTCAGTTTTATCCACCTCCAAACACACAACCAAAGCTCACTGTAGAGCAAACACGAGGACACCGCACAACCACACACACGTCAGTGCACCAAGAACCACCAGCTTTCCCACACGTAGCAACCATCACACGGCAAACAAAGTCTTTCCGCAGCCCATGTAAATGGCGCCAACCACCGAAAGCTACAGAGAGAGTTCTCTATTTTCACCACCGAAAACAAGGGGTTTTTCTCCCCACTGTGAGCCATAGCCCAGCCACCCCATGGCACCATCTCCCTCCACGTTGTCATCACACTACACAGAGAGTGCCGCCCGACACCTCACGCCACCTATTCCTCTATAGGTTCACACCGATCCTCTCCATGCATAGCCTCTCGTCATTTTCATGTTCTCCCTTAAACTCTCTCTCACTCTTCATCTCTCTCTCTCTCTCTCTCTCTCTCTCTCTCTCAGTTGCATAGTCGCCTACTCGCTGGAGTTGTCACCTCACCCAACCACGAGCCGCCGCTAGTTGTTGATCACGATAAGCCACTGCCCACTGCCACCACCTCTCGAGTAAGGCCATTCCGTAAGATTTTATGTACCTATACCATGAAATATTATGAAGTGTGTTATGGTAAATTACAAGAGTACCTTTGCTCAATTAGTGTTGATAGAAGGGTCTATTTATTAGTGTGATGGGTTCCTATAGTAAAAATCAAGAGAAAATAGATGTTGGACGACAATAAGTTTTTTAGTATTATTTCTAAGTGACATGTCGATGGCGGAAATCGGGGATAAATAAGATACTTGGGCCTGATAGTATTTTAAAGTTAATCATCTAATAAATTGTGAAATTTTGTGAAAGGTAAAATAATTGGAGAGTGGCGATATTTTAGAGTTTTTGAGGATTTTAGGTTTAGGAAATATAGATTATTTTAGTAGTAGATTTTAAATAAAATCACATGTTTAATTAGAAATTTATGCAAATTATGTGTTTATTTTTATAGGCGAACGATTACGTGCCGAAAATAGTGGATTAGCACAGCAAGGTAAGTAGCATGAGCATACCCTTATACGTATGTACGATAAACTGCTTGTCTTTTATAAAAATATTATGCATGTATGCCCTCCATTGGAAGCCCATTTTTACGTAACCAAGTCATGATAAAAATATGAAAATCTATAATTTTATGTGAAGAGTTATGCATTAAATTATTTATGACAATTCATGATTTTATGAAAGGAGTTATGCATTAAAAGATTTATGAAAAGCCATGCATGATTTTATGTGAAGATTTATGCATCAAAATATTTTTGAAAAATCATGATTTTATGTGAGCAATCATGTATCACGACATGTTATGAAAGAATTCGATTTCATTTGAAATCTATGATATGATATGACAAGTATGCATGCTATTTCTTTTGAAATCTATGATATGACAAGTATGCAAGTATGATTCTGACCCTAACTCACGAGGGTCAACAATGGATAACGACCTATATAAGTGAAATATAAGTTCATGTTCATGTTATTTACGTATGCATTTATGAATATGCACTTTTTCAAGAAACCTTATGTTTATTATGTTTACTGTATGATGTGTTGCTTATTGAGTATTCGACTCATTTTGTAGATTTTTATGTTTTTAAACCACCTAGGTGATGACATTTATGAGCATGAGATTGCAGGACAGGTATGACCCCGAGAGGCGAGGCAGAGGCCTAGATAGATTATGCTATGATTAGTTTTATGATTTAAGGTTTAAATAAATTTTTCTGATAAATACATGAGACTTTCATATTTTTTTAAATAAGTGCTTCCGCAAACTCTATTTTGGATTGTACGTATTTGTTAAATTTTGTTTTATTTATGGAATCGTTCGCATCTGGCGCGTTGTTAAAAAGAAACGTTTTTAAGTTTAAGTTTAGTAGCATACTGGCTCCCCAAAATTTCTAAAAACATTTTTTTATTGGGGAGCGGGGTGTTACAGTTTAGCTTTTAAGTGTTTGGTCCCGTGTTTTGGGAGTTCTTTAGAAACTCATATCAACTATGATGATTCTTTTGGAATTATGCAATAGTATTGGGATCTTATGTTTTGGTACCATGACAAATGTTTCCTTTAAACTGACTTAAGTTGACTTTTAGCTGCATTATACTGCATACTTTAGTTATCAGTAGGTGCATAGCATCTTATCTGTCATGTACGAGGGGTAGGTAACCCAGGTGTTGCACGTCCCAGTGTTTCAATTTCCGTCAAATCCTAAGCGGGGCCAGGGGCACCACAATATGATTGAAAGGATAAAGAATGATGAGACTTGTTCTCAACATGATATGTTATGATATGAATAGGAACCCGAGCTCAAATGAAATGAACACGTGATAAGAGCTTAAAAGATGAAAAATGTTATTTTTATTAGAAAAGTCCATGATGCACAAGTCAAAGTTTTATGTCACAATATGGGCTTGAGGAAACCAAGGTATGGTGTATGTAGGCTTTGGGACTTGTTGGGCTTAAAAAGGCCATGAGTGAGAGTTGCATGGTTTATGTGCTTTGGGTGTGAGTTGATGGGAGGCTTTGGTTCTAGATTTTAAGAGGTCATCAAAGGCCACAAAATTCACAAAGACAGGGCTTGGAAAACTTGTCTTAGCATAAATGGGCCTTGGTTCAATGCTAAGACCGAGTTAGGCCCAAAAGGCTTTATGCCTTCCTCACACTTGGGTCAAGTCATTCTAAGGCTAACCCCCCCAGACTTAAACTCTTATAAGGCTTCTATGTCTTAGCCCATAACATTCTAAGGGTTAAGGGCCTTAAGTGAAGCACGATTGGGCTTGCTTACCAAACCACTCAAACTTAACCCTCAATGCTTAACCATTAATGACACTAAGTGCCATAGTCTAATGGGTAAAACAAGTCTAACTAACTCCCTAAATAAAAAATTATAATAATAATTCTCATGCTGAAAAAAATCTATAAATCCCAAAAATATTATCTAGTATTATAAACTTATTCTAAGATAGATTAAGGGTTAATCCTAATGGATAATTAGACGGGGTGTTACAACAAACCATGAACGACTTATATAGGATTAGAAGGCTAATGGAGGATGTTTGGGTGACCATTTTATGGAGGTTTTGTCAGCCAAAACTAGGGGAAAAACCGTGGGCAAGATAGCCCATGGTATTGGCTGGAAGCTATCGTGTGATTGGGGGTTTTAGGGTGGCGGTTTGGCCTCCCATCATGTGACATCCCAGACTTTAATAAGAAACCTCGTTCATATTTCAAATGGAAGTTATTTTGGTTATAGATTTTTGGCTTAGTGTTGGGAGAGTTCTTTAGGCCACTTTCTATTTTATGTTGGATTTGGATCTTAGAGTGGGGAGCTAGGGAGCCCACGAGAGGGAAATAGAAGAAAAAGGCCCATGCAATTCGGCCCATAAGGGTATTGGCTTTAAAAGGCCCAAGTTGAGCTATTGGATAAGGAGGAGGTGCCACTTAGCATAGGGAAGGAGTTTTTGGTCTTTTCATACAAAGGACTAAAGTGACACTTGTCAACTATGTGTTGTAACTTTGGAAGAAAAAGTGGAACAGACAAAAAGCACATAGAGTTTTAGATTGGAGCGGTAGGCGCCACATGCATGGCACAACCTTCTAAATTGGACAAATGTCAATCTTGGTACAAAAGTGACTTTTTAGAGTTCCAAGATGCATCATACTTGGGAATACAAAAAGTATATTCTAGAAGACTTTTTGTAAGGGAAATGGAGCTTGTGACCAATGGCTACAAGGGGAGAAGAAGGGATGCAAGAAGCAACCTAGGGAATGACATAAAAGTCATCTCAAGTGATATGGTGATTTCAACAAACCCAAGAACACACACACCTCATGCCACTTGTCCTTAGTAAGGAGTCCCAAGAGAGGTTTGCATGGGGAATGACGCATGGGGAAGACAAAAGTAAGATTTTCTAAAGCAAAAGATGCATGGGAAAAAGGAAAAGGTGCATGGGAAAAAGGAAAAGAGCATGGGGAACACGCACCAAACCTCCTAAGCATGCAAAAGTCTACAAGGCTCAAGCCTAGGATTAGGATTTATCAAATGACAATTTTTCCCTAGAAATACTTTTAATCTAGACCATATGAAGGAACATGCCCAAAGAACCTTTTAGGATTTCAATTTTGACAAGAAAATCATGCCACTTGCCACTCATGTAGAGGATCTTTTGGATTTTACAAGGAGAGACAAAGATGAAAAAGAAAGAGGGGCTTTGACACATGGTGCCTACGCAAGAATATTCTTAGATTTCCTAAGAAAGCAATGATATTTTAAATTTCCAAGGACACACACCACTTGTCCCACATGCACCAGCTACACCTAGGGAAGTAGTACCTAGGGGAAACCAAGGGACAAGAGGGCACGGCAACCCTGGAGAGAGATTTTGTTTCTAAGAAGGCTTTGCCACTTTTCATACATGCAAGATGGAAGAGGAAGGAGATTGCATTGGGAACGGGCAAAATCTTGCATGAAAAGGAAGGACTTACATGCCTAAGAGCTTCTAGAAGGATTTTGTGAGAGGCACACTTGAAGTGGACGACAAGGGGACTTGTGCATTGCCACCCATAATGACCAATCACACAATGTCCAAGACATTGGCAGAAGAAAGATCTCTTTGGGAAATGAAAAGGGCTTTTCGGCCACCAACAACCCACACACACTTAACACGCCACATGGCATACATGCACACTTGTAGAAGATTGAGGAGGATCTTGGTTGGAAGAAGGACTCTTTTGCCACTAGGTACAACGAATCAAGACACAAGATGAAGGGGTAGAGATAGGGTTCAGTTTTTGAGGAGCCATGCCACTTGTCCAAAAAGTTATTGCATTTGGTTCCCAACACAATCCAATGGTCGAGTAGGGGAAGAGGCTCATTGGGTAATACGCAAAATGGCATCCATGCAAGGAATATTAGCTTTTTCAAGAAGCATCTTATGCCTATATGAGGAGAGAAGCTGTAAACCCTAAAGTTTTTAGTCACTTGGTGAAATTTCTGAAGTCATTCGGTCATCTCATTTTCTCTCCATTTCTATCACTTTCTCTCCATCCAAATGCCACCCACACCCCTATCTTTCCATTCTAAGTGCATGCCAAGCTAGAGACACCATCTACAAGGGAAAGCCATGCCAGGTGAGGAAAAAAAACACTTTCTTTTCTTACACCACACACACGGCCAAGGAAAGAAAAGGAATTTCAGATTCGATGAAGTTTCCCCACATGAGCGCAAACGCACTCACACCCCGGGTAGTAAGGGTTTTCTTCTCTAAAGACTGCAAAATCCAAACCTCATTTGCTTTAAGCTTAAGAGTATGACATCTTTGAAAGGAAGAAGGCCATGGCCTAAGCACTAGTTTGAAACTAGGATTTGTAATGTATAAAGTTTCAGACCTATGAAAGGATATTGTGTGACGCCCACAAATTCCACTTGGGATTGGACGGACATCCGAGGCGTCGGGACATGCAATATAAGGTTACCTGCCCCCGTTTATGACATATAAGAAGCAATGTTCCTAACATGCATCTAACATTATGTAATATTCACAGCGGATAATTTTTTTTTTTTTTTTTAGCAATACTATGCACCAAACTTATATTATCCCAAATACTTAAAAAATATTTCATACATAAAGACATACTAAACAACTGAGATCACAACACTAGTCCAAAATGGTTGTGAACAAAAGAGTTCTGGAGATTGAACTCCACAAAATACAACCGTTTCCTGTTGGTCGATTCCCGGTTCTCCTTCAGATCCTGTAACAAGATCTACCATTCGGGGGGAATGGTAGTTGGGACTACCACAGTGAGATTTGATTACAAATCTCAGCAAGTTAACAAAAAACCTTCACACAGGTTAATTATGTATGCATGGCAATAAAGGTATGAATGCACAATCAAGTCAATAGTAAACATAACATAACCTGACATAACATGGCATTAAATAATAAGCATAACATGACTTGACATAACATAACATGGCATGAACTGACATAACTTGAATTGAAACTGAAACTTAGCTTGACGTGACATAAACTTGAAACTTGACATGAATGTCAGCTTGAACATAACATAATGTGAAACATGACTTGAACGTGAAATACATGAACTTGGAATCTTGCTCAATAGACTTAATTAATAAGGTGACCATACAGGTGCTACACAGGTCCCCTTGAGCCGTGTGTCCCTGTCGATTACCGCATCACAACACAGGTGTCTATACCAGCTGTGAATGCGTTAATACGTACTCCACAATTGCTGTGGCCCCACGTATTTTACCTGTCACAATTGTTGTGTCTCACGTAGTATATGCTCCACATTTGTTTTGGCCCCATACTTCATGCTCCACAGTTGTTGTGACCCCATGATTTGTTTGTGCCATACTTGCTGTGGACACACGTAAAATAAAGTCGCTCCTTCGCTGTTAGTGTCTGGCACGCTCCGGTGACCAGTTAGTTAGGCCACATTCGCAACATGTTGACTGTACTTCATCAACCTAGGGAATTTCATACCTATTTAAACACTCCAGCATGACCAAAGGAGTTCCACTAGGATATTACCCTATCCTAGCGCTTAGGGTCGTGATTGACATGGATAACTTAACAAGACTATTCTCGAGATACACAAACTGTATTCGGGACGGGATGACATGAATACGAAAAGACAGAAGTCCTGACGTAACATAACGTGACATGAATGTAAGACGACAAACATGACATATGTCGAGACATAAATGAAATAAACAACATTTCATAACATGATATAGATGTAACAGATAAAATTTTGTAACATGAAATAACATGTAATAGACAACATTTCATAACATGGCATAACATGTGACAATGAATATTACGTGACATGACATACATGTAATAGATGACATACGTAATGTGACATACTTGCAATAGATAGTAACATGAGACAGAATATATTATGTAACAGATAAGTATTTCATGACAGAATAATTCGTGTAAAAGATGAACATGAGATGACATAGCATGGCATGGCATATAAAACAACATACGAACATAAAATGTAATTTCCTTACCTATTACACATACACAGTAAACTGATAGTAAGATAAGAGTTAACTTACCTCGATAGTCACATTCTACGAGAAAAAGTGCAAAACACGAGAAACTGAAAGAGGGTATTCTAAAAGTTAAAAATTAATTACTAATGATTAGAATTGTGAAAAGAGACAACTTAGAGTAAAATTACCATTTTACCCTCTACATGTGGGAAAATGACCATTTTACCCCTAACTTAAGGATTTCACATCCTAACTCCTAAAATTACCAAAATTTACATTTCTCATGTAAATTTTTTCCTAAACTCGAATATCAACTCAGAAAATTTAAAATCATTCTCAATTATGAAAAACTCACTATGGCCGAAACCTACATAGGTCATTTCTCTTGATTTTGGTTGCAATTCTTTCGAATTTCAAAACTCATGATTAAACCAAAATTTTGTAACAAAGATCTTCCTATACTATGTTTAAAAACACACATAAAATATCCATTAAGAAAAGCTAATAATCAACACCAAACTTTTTAACAAAAAGTAAACCCTTAAAAACACAAGTTTTGACCTTAATAAAAACATCTCCAAGAATTCCAAAAAAAATCAAATCTTATTTATAACATATTCATAACATCATCCTAAGATAAACCATGTTTTAAATCATCAAACAAAAGTCACCAAAAATCACAAAACGACACTTGGAGTTTTTGGTTTTAAACTTAGTCCAAAATAGAAATTTTCTCTCCACTAACTTTGATTAATCTCTTGATCCATGGCTTAAAGACATATGATCTTCAAACTAAAACATCTCATAGTTTAAAAAATGTGTCCTAAAGAAGATCCAACCATTAAACTTAAAATCACATACCTAAAATTCAACAAACATGGATTTAACCCAAAAACATCAAATCTTAGGCCAAACCTAAATCCTCTTGCATAGAAAATCATATCTTTAAAACTAATACTAAATATCTTCGAAATAACATAATAACATGTATATAAGAGGTTTAGGATCATTATATAAAAATATCAAAGCCTTTGGAATAAGATTAAACCACGAAATATTCAAACTTTCACAAAACAAAAGCTGTTTTTACACTTCCAGTTTTCAAGTTTCTAAAGCTAAGAAAATCTATCATCAAAAGCTTTATTCATGCAACAAAACCTCAATGAACATTCTTAAACACATTCTAGCAACACTCCACAAAATTTTCAGACCAAGATATGTCCATTAGCTTGGTCAAAAATTCCAAAACATATCATACTCTCCAGTTTCACGCCCAGAATGACCTTTCCATGGTTAAAAATACTTTTGACCGATCAAATGAGCATATAATGAGACTCATAATATATCCACCAAAACTAGACTCAAAGAAAAACAACTTTTATGAAGGATTCATCGTGAGAAAATACCTACAATGGGTCGAAAATGACCACGCAAAAAGACACAGAAATCTGCCAAGAGAGCGCTTTTGGGTTTCTCTCTAAGAACGGGGGAAAGAAGTGATAAAATGGAGAGAAGTGTGTCTTGCATGACTTTAGACTCCTGGAGGGGGGAGTTATGGGCTTGAAAGACCCTTGATTGGAGTTGGCTATGTGACATAAAGTGGAGAGTAATGAGGGCAAAGGACTGCCTGCAGCAGCTGTGAGAGATGAAGGTTGATGGAGTGAATTTCTCCTTCACATCAAGGCACTAATGAGTGCAGCCAATGGTAGTGGATGGTATGCCATGTGGGGGACGAAACTTCTTCAAGAAGCTTTGCCAAGGTGGCCAATTTTGTGGGCCTTGGTGGGCCCCAACCAAGTGGGCTTCAATTTCGGGTTTAAAAGAGGTTTGGTTAGGGTTTGAGGTGCTATCAAGCCCAAAACGAATTTTTCTTGGCCCAATATGTAACACCCCCTATTTTAGTGTATTTTGATTGAAGGATTATTTTTAATAATTCAAAAATATTTTCTCTTGTTTTAAAATTATCGGATATTTTTAGATAGTTTATTTTATGATCTTTAAATTGTGAAAATTAATTTGAGATGTTTTCTTAATATTTAATTATTGTGATACATTTAAATTGTTCTTTATTTTAAATTAATTGATTGTTGGATTTAAATATTTTATTTTCATTTTATCATTACGTTTAAATTATTTTAATTGAGATGCTGTTTTGAAATCATTTTCGTTTGATCATTTTTGTGACCCAAGATGTGCGGATTGGACCTCATTTCTTTCCCTCCATTTTTCTTTTTCCCTTTCCTTTTCTTTTTCTTTTCCTTTTCCTCACCGCCCCTGCCGTTCGCTTCCCCACCGGTCGGCGATCACACCCTTCCACCCTCAGCCTCCCTCGCGCCGTTGTTAGCCTCCACGAACTGCCCAAAGCCGCGACCTTCTCTTCGTTCCAGCGCCGCCGTCGCACCACCTCCGGCCACCATTTCTTCACCACTTCATCCTCGACCTCCTAGCAACCCAATGGACCCAACCCCAGCTCCGATCCGTCACCGGTGAAGCCTATTTATCTCCATCTCCGATTCTGACATTTTTTGCCTACAACCACCCTTTGCGCCGCCACCCACGGCAAACCACCACCACTACTAGGTTCACCGACCTCTCTAAGCCATACCCTATCAATTTTGGGTCTTGGTTTGTCTCCGTTCAAAAATGGGTATTTGAGACCCACGGCCACAGTACATTTTGCACTGTTCTGCAGCTGTGTTGCCACTTCTTGCAGCTCCGTGATCCTTCGGGAATTATTATATAACACTGTAAGTATTTCTCCAAAGAACTATCGTGATTTAAATATATTTTTGCACTAACTCATTATTGTGATCTGGTTGGACATGCCGGACTGAGTCCAAGGAGTTCAGGGGTCGGATGGATTGTGGACGGAGTTGTGGTGTGTTTGGTTTGCATTGTTGGTTGTTGGTATGGTGTTGTTCAAGTACATGGCATATTGTACGCATGATCATGTTTATAAATGAAACTGGGTTTTCGTGTACATACATTCATGTTCATGTATTTATTGAAAACTGGATTTTCAGGCGTTTATTTGAAAATTGAATTTTCATGTGAAATGATTCTGAGTGTGTTTGGAACGACTGAATTGACTGGTTTGAGAAAAATGAAAAGAGACTGTAGGGATGGTGGTAAGCAGGGATGGTGGTAGAGTCCCGCCTGCGATTCCCGCCTACGGTGCACGTCGTAGGGATGGTGGTAAGCCGAGATGGTGGTTGTGTCCCGCTTGTGATTCCCGCCTACGGTGCACGCGGTAGGGATGGTGGTAAGCAGGGATGGTGGTATAGTCCCGCCTGTGATTCCCGCCTACAGTACTCTGATAAGTATTCATTGTGTGTGATACGTATTCATTGTGTGGAAAGGAACTATAGGGATGGTGGTAAGCAGGGATGGTGGTAGAGTCCTGCCTATGATTTCCGCTTACGGTGCACGCGGAAGGGATGGTGGTAAACAGGAATGGTGGTTGTGTCCCGCCTGTGATTCCCGCCTACGGTGCATGCGGTAGGGATGGTAGTAAGTAGGGATGGTGGTATAGTCCCACCTACGATTCCCGCCTACAGTGTCCGATAAATGGTTTGTTTTGTATGAATCATTTTCTGGGAAAATGACGGACTATGTTTTTGGGCCAAAATAGAATTTTGGCGTGTGTTGGAAATATTCATTTTTCTGGGAAAAATGGTATTTTATGGCTAAGCGTATTTTGTCATATGCATGCATGTTGATTGCATTAATATGTTTTTATCCCGAGAGTTGTTTGGTTTATACTTACCTGTGGTACCATTTTATGGTATCGCAGATTTTGATGCAGATGAGGATGACGAGCCTTAACTTCGCTTCGTTGGCGGAGTGATCTGGGATTGCTACTGTTTATCGAGATTCATTTTTATCAATTATTTATGTATTGCCTTCGTAATATATTTGAGATGACTGTATAACTTTTTAAGGATAATTTGTTTTCAATATTTGTATTTAAAATTCTGGTACTTAGTTGACTATTATAATATCTGCTGCGACTTTTATTGTGCACCTTTGCATGTTGCACACACTTGAGCACATTTCGTTGGGATGCGTGACCATGTGGTCATCATCCCGACGTCACGATTTTCGTCTTTTTTGTACATTGGATTCGGGGCGCCACTGGTGGTATCAGAGCAGTTCGGCTATGGGTAAACCCACATGTCCCATAGGTGGAGTACCAAAAAGTTTTAAAGTTGTGATTTGAAATTATTTGGTTTGAAGTATGTTATTTTAATGGTTTTAATTTATTTATGTTTTTATATTTTGTTGGTTTTATTTATTTTATTGTATACTACTTGTATGTTATTTTATTTTATTCATTTTATTTTATGGTAGGTTATTTTATTTTTTTTAATTATTTTATTGTGCACTACTTCATTTGTTTTATTCATTTTGTCTTATGATATTTTATTGTTGGTTTTATCCTATTTTATTTTATGTTGTATTGTCGTATTTTAATTTATTTTGCTATAGTGGTATTTTAATTTGCTCGAGTTGAAAGTGAGGTTAAGGGTTATGCTATGTTAGGAAGATGATGCGATCGAGAATGCTATTGCTAGGCTTAAACATTGAGTGTAGTAGGCCTGAATTCTTGGTGATTGGTTTGTTTTTAATATTGAGGCTTGCAGGGAATGGCATGGTCTGGGTGATTTCTTTGGGGAATAGGATAATTGAGGTTTTAGATTTTGTGGAGATATGACAGGGGGTTTTAGAATAGGAGGTTGTAAGTTCAACAAGCTTCAAGGTTAGATTTATGAGAAGTTCATCTGAGTTTTGTGACTATAGTTTTCAGGAATTAAGTTTATTGTATTTAAGGTGGTAGGTACAACAAGCATTTGAAGGATTACTTAGATTAGAAGTTTTCGATCTTGCCAACTTTGTTAAGCAGCTTGATAACATTTGGGACTTTAGAATTTTCAAGCTTTATAACGTGAATGTTTTAGATTTAAGGTCATCGATCTTAAAGATTTCGGGAAATGATTCTTATCTGGTTTAAGGTTTTAGAATTGCCGAGTTGAAGGGCTGAATTATAATAGGATTTGATTAATTAATTGCATGTGGAAGTGATTTAATAAAGTGACTAAACACAATACTAGAAATCGGGTTAGAAAGGGTTTGGAGGCCAACTTTAGGGTTTAGGAAACCGTTTAGGGTTTTAGTTTCAACCAAGCTTTTGGGGTTTCAATTGGATTCCAACCATTTAGGTTTTGTTAGGGTTGAAATCTTCTTTGGTCGGTCACAATTTGGTTGAACAGATGAAACAAAGTTTTGCTTAGGTGGCATAATCTCACACCTTGATTTCCTTCATAAATCTATCTAATGGTTTCTCTTTGTGCCAAGTGTCTAATACCATTCACTATGTGTGGCCAAGATCTTGCCAAGTGTCCAAATAAACTTCTCTAACCTAATTTGGACATTCCACACTATGATTTTGAAAAACTACGCTGGGTGCGCAAATCGAAGCTACTATTCACTCCAAAAAAATGCATAAAAACTTAGTATTGAAAAATTCTAAATATTCATATTAACCTATAGTGAAAATCGTTTACCGAAATTCAACCCTAAAGTGCCCCTAAAAAATATTTCATAATTTCGAACAGTCGTTTCGTCCAAAATTATGAACATGAGTTATTGCGCCATAAAATCCTAAATAATCTATTAAGTCTAATGATGTAGACCATAACGCATTCTAACACTTCTAACTACCTCAAATAATTAAACTCATATTCTTAGCACCATAGTGAGTAATAACACTAACCATGTTGCCAGATTAAAACCTGAGTAATTGGTCCATTCGTAAAAACTTATGGGGTTTTCACGAGGTTCCTAAAGTCAATAGAAATTCTTCTAGTGAATTTCTAGTGGGTTGTTGCATATTTCATGTTGGAGGAGAAAAGCCAAGAACACAACACTCACTCACACACGGATTAGTTCTTTTAAAAGATCGATTCTCATGAATCTTAAACTATACTTTTAGCTTGCTTATTATTGGATATTGGGCTTTTGTAAGTAAACCATCAAACTACCTCAGTTAATATTTGTATATGATTGTGTAAACTTTGCATCTTCGTTACTATTGTATATACTTGTCATTCCATGCTTAAATATATGCCATGTTTCGGCTTGTATAACGATGATTTGCCATGTTCAAGTGCGTAAAGTGTTTCGGTTTTATATGATCTATGGTCTATGAATGATTTGGATTTGCTCATGTCAAAAGATAATTTTTACATGCTTTGTGAACCTTGTAAGTTTTGGCCATGTCTATGTGAGTATGTTCGGATTGATCGTCGTTGTTCCATTCATGATATGTTTTGAGTATTTGCCTACGTAATATGTTATGCATACGAAAGTTTTAATATTATAAAGTCATGTACCGAAATGTGCTATGCTAGTTCTCATGCATACACGGTCCATAGAATAAACTTACTAGATCAAAAATCCCAAAATGCTCTTAAAATTTATTCCCAACATTGTCCAAGCCCATTACGTGTCCAATTCCCAAAAGTCTTTATAAGTGTTTTAAAGAAAACGGTTGTCGAACCCACAGGGAATAGTTATGCTATTGAGTATTCAAATTGATTAAATTAATTACTATTTGGAAAACCGAAATTTGAAGAATAGTTTATCTAAATTAAATTGAATTAATTACTATTTGGAAAACCGCAATTTGAAGAATAGTTTATCTAAATTAAACTGAAGAAGACAACATTAAAATTAAGATAATTAATAAGAATAGATCTAGAGCATTTTACTTCACCTAGTGAATCCCACAAAGTTTATTCTTCCTTGTTATAGAATCTCAATTATCCCAAGTTTATGATAAAAATCCCTTAACTATTCAATATTTTCTCTTGAACAATTTCAAAAATATTTCCAACTAATAATGTGACACCCCCCAAACTCCACTTGGGATCGGATGAACATTTGAAGTAGAGAAACATACAGCAGAAGGTTACCTGTCCCCGTTCATGACATATAAGATACAATGTTCCTATCATGCATCTAGCATTGTGCAATATTAACAGTGGATAGTTTTTTTTCTTTAGCAATACTATGCAACAAACTGAAAATATCTCAAATAGTTAAAACATATTCCATACTAAAGGACATACTAAACAACTGAGATCATAACGCTACTCCAAAATGGCTATGATCAAAAGTGTACTGGAGATGCAACTTCATAGTACAAGTAGTAATTTCAGTTAACTACTATATTAACATTGACGTCGCACCATCACTCAGTCAACCGTGTCTAGTTGGTTGAATCCCGGTTCTCCTTTGGGTCCTATAACAAGATCTACCATTCAAGGGAAATGGTAGTTAGGACTACCATAGTGAGATTTGATTACAAATCTCAGCAAGTTAACAGAAAACCTCCACACAGGTTAATGATGCATGCATGGCAGTAAAAGCATAAATGCATAATCAAATTCATAAGTAATTATAGCATAACTTAACATGCAACATAACTTAACTAACATAACATAAACTAAAGCGTGAACTGAACTGAACTGGAATTAAATTGAGACTTGACTTGACATGAACTTGATCTAAGACTTGACTTAACATGAACTTGATTTGAGACTTGACATAACATGATCTTGGACTTGAATTCTGAAACTTAACTTGACATGAACTTGAACTTGAACAGAAACTTAACTTTACATGAACTTGAACTGACTTCATTACTTAACATGAACTTGGACTTGAATTCTGAAACTTAACTTGCCATGAACTTGAACTGAAACTTAACTTTACATGAACTTGAACTGACTTCTTTACTTAACATGAACTTGGACTTTAATTCTGACAATTAAAATGATTCCAACATATTCTGTTCGAGATACTCAGACAATCAGAATAATTTCATCATGAGTATTTTAAATGAGATACCCTAACAATCAAAATGATTACGCGAAGAGTATCTGCATAACTGAACATGAATTGAATTCTGGCAATCAAAATGATTTCGCCAAAAGTACCTCGCATGAATTACAAATGGAGATGCTTAGACAATCAGAGTGATTACATTGTGAGTATCCTAGACATAACTGACTTGAATGTAACTCAAAAGATATGACTTAGTTGAGATAGAAATATTTCGTAACATGACATAACATGTAACAGACAATATACTTAACATGACATACTTGCAACAATGAATATTACATGACATGACATACATGTAACATATAGCATACTTAACTTAACATGACATACTTGCAATGTATAGCAATACGTGACAAAAATATCTTGTGTAACAGATGAATAATTCGTGAGACAATAAATTATGTGTAATAGATAAATATGTAATGACTTGGCATGGAACATATGATAACATGCATACAACACTATAATTCCTTTACATATCACCCATACACATTAAACTGATAGTAAGTTAAAGCTAACTTACCTCGGTCTTCGCATTTCTAGGCAAAACTCAAGCACGATCACGAGGAACTGAAAGTAGTAAATTATAAAAGTTGGAACTTAATCACTAACAATTAGAAATATGGAAAAATATCAACTTCGAGTAAAATTACCATTTTACCCTCTACGTGTGGAAAAATGACCATTTTAGCTCTAACTTGAGGATTTTGCATCCTAACTCACTTAAATTCACATACCTCATGTAAATTTTGTCCTAAACTCAAATATCAATTCAAAAAATTTTAAAACTAAGCACAACCATTAAAACTCTATAAAGGCCGAAACATGTATAGTCTTTTTCCCTTGATTTTTGTTGCAATTCTTCCAATTTCAAAACTTATGATCAAACCAAATTTTTGCAACAAAGGTCTTCCTATTCTAACTTTAAAAACATACTTAAAACATCCCCTAAAATTATGCTAGTCATCAACACCGAACTTTTTAGAAAAAGGATCCAAACTTTTTAACTAAAAAGGCAAACCTTTGAATTATAAGGTTTGATCTATTTCAAAACATCTCCAAAAACTTCAAAAATCCAAATCTTACTTCTAACATATTCATAACATATTCCTAAGAATAATCATGTTTTGAATCATGAACAAAAGTCATCAATAGCACTAAAACCATACTTGAACTTTTCGATTTTCCTTCTAAGTTCAAAACAGATTTTTGTTTCTAACTTGTTTTGATGAACCTCTTGATCCAAAACTTAAAAAGATGTGATCTTCAAACCAAATCCAACATGGTTTAAGAAGGTGTCCTAAAACGGATCCAAGCTTTAAACTCAAGATCGCATGGTTAAAAATCAACCAAAACATGAATTTAGCCAAGAACATCATCACTTTAGCCTAACCTAATATCTCTTTGCATAAAATTTCATATCTTTGAAAATAACATTAAATATTTTCAAACCAACATTATAACATGTATATAAGAGGCTTAGGATCCTCAAATAAAAATATCCAAGCCACTGGAATAAGATGAAACCATAAAAGATTTAAACTTTCTCAAAATAGAAACTGTTTTTCCTCTTCCAATTTCTATGTTTCTAGATCTAAGAAAATATATAACCAAAACTTTTAATCATGCAACAAATCCTCAACCAATAATCATATACACATGTTAACAGTACTCCATAAAAATTTTAGACCAAGATCTATTCATTAGCTTGGTCAAATATTCCAAAATATAACACACTCTTCAGTTTATAGCCCAGAATGACCTTTCAGGGGTTTAAACAACTTTTGATTGATCAAATGATCTTCAAATGGAACAAATAAGATATCCAAGTAATCTAGACTCAAAAAGTAACAACTTTAATTTTATGAAGAATACTTTGTGCGAAAACACTTACCAAATATTAGAATCAGGCGTACAAAGTAGTTCAGAAAAGCTGTCCGAGAGTGTCTTTTATGTTCTATCAAAGAAAAGTGTAAAGGAGGGTTACTTTTCATAGGAAGTGGACTGGAGAGCCTCTTACGCAAGTTATGGAAAGTGATAGGACTGAAATAAAGCTTGAGTGTGGGCCTTTTCTTCCCATTACATTATACAAAAATCAGCCCAAGGTATTTCTCTTGGTGGAGTGTAAAAGTGTAAAAGTGAGGTGGTGGCCCTTTTGCCTTTTACTTCAAGAACCTTCTAGGCCCTCTTGAACAAATCTGATTAGGCATGTGGCGGTATAAAAACTTAGCCATGAAGCAATGCTAACGTGGTCAAATTTGTGGCTTTAACGGGCCTTAACCAAATGGGCCTAAATTTCAGATCTTAAGAGGGTTTGGGTTGCTATCAAGCCCAAATCGAATTTCTCTTGGCCCAGTCAATTATCAAAGGTTAAAAAGCTTGGATAATGATGTCCTAACATAAATTTGAAGGATTAATAGCATGTGGAAGAAATTTAATCAAGTGCTTAAACACAATGCTAGAAACTGACCGAGTTAGGTTTTTGGAGCTCAACTTTATGGTTTGGATAAAACAGTTTAGGATTTCGTTTCCACCATGCTTTTGGGTTCTTAGTTGGATTCCAACCATAGAGGATTTCACCATGGTGGTGGAAATCCTCTATGGATTGGCACAATTTAATTGGTCAGATGGAATAAGGTTTTTGCCTAGGTGGCATGATGTCACACTTTGATTCATTCAAATCCATCAAACGTTCCTCATGGTGCCAAGTATCTAATACTATTCACTATGTGTGGCTAAGATCTTGCCAAGTGTCCAAATAAAACTTCTCTAATCTAATTTGGACATTCCAAACTATGATATTGAAACACTGCACTTGGTGCGCTTATCAATGTTACTATTCACTCCGAAAAAGTGAATCATAAACTTAGCACTAAAAATTTCTAAATATTCATATTAACCTACAGTGAAAATCATTTACCGAAATTCAACCCCGAAGTGCCCCTAAAAATAATTTCATAGTTTCAAACAAGCATTTCATCCAAAAATATGAAAATGGACTTAGTATGCCATAAAATCCTAAATAATCAATTGAATCTAATGGCGCATACCATAATGCATTCTGACACTTTTAACTACCTCAAATAATTAAAGTCTCACTTTTGACACCATAGTGAGTGATAACACTGACTATGTTGACAGATTAAAACCTATGTGATTGATCGATTCATAAAAACTTATGGGGTTTTCACGAGATTCCTAAACCAATAGAATTTCCACCATTGACTTTCTAGCATGCTGTTACAAATAACTTCATATCTCTATGTGAATTTAACTAATTGGAGACTTATTAAGTTTTTTAGATTTTTCTTGAAAATCACACTAGTCACGATAAAGCATCTCTTCTTTTGCTCAACTAATGGTGTTTAATCCTTGAACTTTAATCACAAATCAAATCTCAACCTCATTGCAATCCAAACGATCGAACAATTGTTAGCTAGAAAATTGTAAGTATTGAGAACAAAGAATAAACACTCAATCATGGAAATATTGAAAATAAAATAACTTAGAATATAAAATGTGTATTCAATGCTAGGCTACATCTAAGCTCTAGAAAATAGAATAGTTCATAATGGAATTGAAAAGACAAGGAATAAAATGGGTGTTCTTCGTTAAGTCAGTAGATAAGGCATGCAGCTCTCGCCTCTGCTCTCCAGTTCCACCTTCTAGAAAGAACACTTAAGAATAAATTTTGAAACTCTCAACTGAGACCAAGACTAAAACTAAAACTAAGATTAAGAACCCATACCCCTGTTCATCCTACAAGACGAGATTAAATAGATGCCAAAATTCAAATCCGAAAACAAAATAAACACAGCTACAATCTAGCCTAAAAATCTCAAAAATAATTTCTAAAGATACATGTTAACATAAAAGGAAATTTGTGATACCCCATATGATATGGATAAGGGTAGGTGATGTATGGGATCCCACATTGCTTGGGAAGGAGAAGTTCTTGCTCTTTATAAGGTTCCAATGGGGCTCCAATTGTATCATTAACTAGTCCTTTTAGAGTATAAGCCATGTGGTTTGAGCCTTCCATTAGGGCATTACAAAAGGTATCAGAGCCAATCCCAACCAGAAATGTGGGACTTGAGCCATGCCACCTACAATGGACAGACCCGATGAGGACGTCGAGAATTTAAGGGGGGTAGATTGTGATACCCCATATGATATGGATAAGAGTAGGTGGTGTATGTGATCTCACATTGCTTGGGAAGGAGAAGTTCTTGCACCTTATAAGGTTCCGATGGGGCTCCAATTGTATTATTGACTAGTCTTTTTGAGTATAGGCCATGTGGTTTGGGTCTTCTATTGGAACCTTACAAATAGTATCAGAGACTATCCCAACTAGAATTGGGGGACTTGAGCCGTGCCACCTACAATGGACAGACCCGATGAGGACGTCGAGAATTTAAGGGGGGTAGATTGTGATACCCCATATGATATGGATAAGAGTAGGTGGTGTATGTGATCCCACATTGCTTGGGAAGGAGAAGTTCTTGCACCTTATAAGGTTCCGATGGGGCTCCAATTGTATTATTGACTAGTTTTTTTGAGTATAGGCCATGTGGTTTGGGTCTTCTATTGGAACCTTACAAATAGTATCAGAGACTATCCCAACTAGAAATGAGGGACTTGAGCCGTGCCACCTACATTGGACAGGCCCGACGAGGACGTCGGGAATTTAAGGAAAGTAGATTGTGATACCCCATATGATATGGATAAGGGTAGGTGGTGTATGGTATCTCACATTGCTTGGGAAAGAAAAGTTCTTACTCTTTATAAGGTTCCAATGAGACTCTAATTGTATCATTGACTAGTCCTTTTGGAGTATAGGCCATGTGGTTTGAGCCTTCCATTGGAGCGTCCAACTGTAACACCCCAATTCCCAATAAGACATTTTAGAATTTTCAGGAAGCCAATGTGCTACTACTAAACTTGAACTTAAAAACTTTTCTTTTTAACAACGCGCCAAATGCGAAAGTTTCCATAAATAAAATAAACTTTAATAAACACATAAAATCTAAAATAGAGGCTACGGAAGCACTTATTAAAAAAAATATAAAAGTCTCATGTGCTTATCAAAATAATTTATTTAAACCTTAAACCATAAAACTAATCATAGCATAATTTGTCTAGGCCTCTGCCTCCCCTCCCGGGGTCAAGTCCTGTCCTGCAGCCTCATCTTCATAAATGTCATCACCTGGAGTGGTTTAAAAATATAAAAATATACACAAATGAGTCGAATATTTAATAAGCAACACATCATACAATAAACATAATAAACATAAGGTTTCTTGAAAAAATGTGCATACTCATAAATACATAAGTAAATAACATGAACATGAACATGAACTTATCTTTCACTTATCATAGGCCGTTACCCACTGTTGACCCCCGTGAGTTAGGGTTAGTGAATCTAAGTAGATTCCGATTCCACCCGTGACCACGAGTTGTGGAATCCATACATAAGGAAGACATATTGGGTGCACTACCAGCATGCACGACCTGGCAATACAGAATGCCCATAACATACGTACCATCTTCATATCATAACATAAGCCGTTACATATCATAATGATACTTGCTTACTTGTCATTTCATAAATTTCAAAAGAAATCACATACATACTTGTCATATCATAGATTTCAAAAGAAATCACACACATACTTGTCATATCATTTCATAGATTTCAAATTTAATTGCATTCTTTCATAAATATTGTGATACATGTTTCCTCACCTAAATTCATGACTTTTCATAAATAATTTTATGCATAACTCTCACATAAAATCATGCATGACTTTCCATAACTATTTTAATGCATAAATTATCACATGAGATCATCAATTTTCATAAACCTTCACATAAAATCATGACTTTTCATAAATAACTTAATGCATAATTCTCACATAACATCATGACTTTCATAAAATACTTTAATTTAATGCATAAATCTTCACATAAAATCATATGGATTTTTGTAAATAATTCGATGCATAAATCTTCAAATAAAATCATGGATTTTTCATAATTTTATCATGTCTTGGGTACGTAAAAAGGGGCTTCTAATGGAGGGTGTACATGCATAATATTTTTATCAATGACAAGCAGTTTACTGTACATACATGTAAGGGTATGATCATGCTATTTACCTTGTAGTGCTAATCCATTATTTTCGGCGTGTAATCGGTAGCCTATAAAATAAACACGTGATTTGCATAAATTTCTAGAAATACTAAAAATAATCTATATTTCCTAAAGTCTTCCTAAAAAAATATACCCAACTGTAAATCCTAAATAAACATGGGTATTTTTGTAATTGTATCAATTAACACCTACTGAAACCTAAAACACAACTTATAATTTGTAGAGAAACAGAGGGTATCGGGAGAGTGGGAGAGAGGCGTGCATTTACAGGGGATGAAACTCACAGAGTGGAGGAGCTGCACGGCACGGTGGCTCAGGCGGTTGCGAGTCAAGGCGGCGCGACTGAGTTCCTTTGGGCAGGGTAGTGCGACGTCTAGAGAGAGAATGAGTGAGAGAGAACGGAGAGAAAGTTTACGCACCACGCAGCGTGCGTGGGGGCTTCGGACGGTGGCGCTGGGCGGTGGAGGCTTGGTCTCCGTCGTCATCTATTGCTACTAACGGTAGCGTCGCGGCCCAACTGTGGCAAAACACGGCTCTCAATTTCGGCGAGGATGCTCTGTCTCGATGGCTTCAAAATAGAGCAGCTCCAGTTTCCGCTTTCCATGGAAGTTGATGATGGTGGCTACTGTGTTTGGGTTGCTTTCGAGGGTGGAGAGGAAGAGCTATGGTCACTTCTGCATGGGATATGGAATTGCCAGGTGCTACGGCGTTGCAGGGCACAGTGACTACGTGGAGGCTACGATGGGAGAGGTTTGTGAAAGCGAAAGGTGTTGTGCGTCTTGTTTCAGTGGTGTTGCTTGGACTGGGGGAGGAGACATGCAGGAGTTTCCTGGTGAATGTTTTATGGTTGTTCACAGAGGATGTGAAAAAGTTTTGGCGTGGGATCAGATGTAGTGGCTTGCGGTTTGGGTTGGCAGTGGAGGGGATCAGAGTGCGACATGGGGGAGAAGGCGTGGGTTGTTGGGTTTGGTTTCGACTTGAGGAAGAGGCTTGTTGTTCACGCTAGAAATATTGGCTCAGATTGGACGTAATAAGCCTCTATATATAGACCAATGAAAACCCTAGTGAAGAAGAAGAAGAGACGTACGTGCAAGGGAGTGGAACTAGATTTCGTGCATGTTTGAAATTTATAGAATAAAATCCGGTAGCTAGGAGTTTTATTATGAAAAGGAAATAAGAATGGTAATAGTGTTTGGACTCTAACACTCTGTGCTTGGAGTTAAAAAAATAAAAACTAAAAAAAATAAAATAATAATAATGGAGCCTTACCTCTACGTTCAGATGAATATGACTTATTCGATAAACTCTTTTGTGGGCTTTAACTCATTTATTGAGCCTAATAAAATTATCCGTAATTTATCCATAAAAATATAGGATCGGTTCGTTACAAAATTATACCAAGAATATCAGAATTATCTAAAATGGAAGATTCAGTGATATGCGGCTTGAATTGCAGAGTTCGAGAGGATTTGATCACCAATAGATTGATTGCGAAACTCGGAAGCGTCCCACCAAGTAGATGTCATGTGCGCTTTATATAACTAGCGTGGAGGTCACAAAGACCACACAGTCCTCTCCTTGCCTACCGAGTGGAAACACTCCCGACCAGGATGAAAGACTTATCTTGCCTTTTGTAATTGTTGCCCACAATGTCGTTTAGGTTGGTTTTTTAAGTTGGTGGTTTAGACTAGTCGCCCAATCTAACTACCTAGAGCCTTGTCATCATGTCTTCACGCCTTCAATTCATGAGTTTTGGCATCAAGTTTCCTCACCTACTGAAAGGTAAGTCTTCTGGCCTTTGGGCTAGAGAAATCTCTTTGCTGCCCACGGGATAAGGCTCCTCACCCAAATCTTATCAGCTCTTTTCAAATCTCGTTGTCTCTCATTAGTCTGGATCCATAGTCTCTTCTTTTGTACCAAAATGCTCTCCTTTTGCACTAAATCTTCTCATTCCTTCAAATCCAAGAAAATAAATAAGAATATGTAGTAATAAAATAAAATCAATAGCATTGAAAGGAAAATGAAACTTTTCATAAATAAATGAGTGATAAAAATCACATAAAAATAACACTTATCAAATACCCTTAAACTTAAGCTTTGCTCGCCCTCGAGCAAAGAAGAAAAGAAAAGACAATTAAAACAAACGTTGGTTTGATTCATAAAATTTATTGCCTCCAAGATTGTCTAAAGTCTATAATTCAAAGGTATCATTCAAGATCAATCAAGTCCAAACGTTAATTCAAAACTCAATTCCACCGCATTATCCATCCCCACATTCATGCATACCCATCATTCTCACTTCATCATTAGCTCCCTGGATAGTTTTATGCAAATAAGTAAATAAATAATGGATCTCTAAAAACTCCATAAGCTTGTTTTTCAAATCACTCTTCATTAATGTAGAACAGTAACTATAACTAGTGATCAATAGGTCTTTATTAAGCTTGTAACGTAAGGCTAAGGTGAGGATTACAAAGAAAATGTAGGATTCAAACAAAACAAGAGAACTTAAGTTTGAACACTAACAAAATAAATAGAGCATTCTCACTTCTAGTGCAAACATCTCTTATCAATCATTGTAAATCTCTCAACATACCTTTCTTTACTACACTTTCAAGTATATGTCTCTTTAACCCTCTATTCAACAGATCGGATGTTTTTTTTTTTTTGGGAAATATTCCATACCTTTTCGACTGCCTTTGTGGATGACTCTCGTCAGCCTTTTCTTGTTGGCTACACAGTCGACGAGTTGACTTTTCACACCCCCAAACTTATGATTTTGATAATATTCATATAATTACTTTACTTGTAGACCTTCCACCTCTATTGCCTTTCATGCTCTTGTGAGTCTGTGACATTGTTTAAACTTAGTTCTTTTGAAAGGTAAGGAAATCAATGTTTAAGCTCAAATAGGATACGGAATATGAGGTTTACAAGAAAAAAAAATATAAGGCCAAAATATATTTCAATAAAGCTCAAAGGGTGACTAGAGATAAAGAAAATAAATAGGTAAGCTTGAAAGGCTCAATCAGTCCAAAGAATGCCTTAATCATTTTCCCAGTAATATTTTGTTTAGGATTTCGCCTTGAGTGTAATCAACCAAGTTCTAGAGTAAGTTGAGACCATACAAATTCACAAAATTCACATAAAATTTCTCTAGGTACTCAAAACAATTAATGATCATAAGAGTCATTTATTGAACATAGGAAATATCAAATTAAGTAAGATCAAGTAAAGAATTAACAACTAGAATTAAGTAATGAGAATTTTTTCTAAACTTAAATATATGTCCTCAATGGAAAAAATGAAGAAAAACTAAAGCAAAGAATGAGAGAATGTAAGATATGCTCCCCTGATTGTTTCCAGTTTTGCCAATTGAATATTTTCCTTAAAGGTGCAGCCGTGCACTCCTTGGAGATCTCCTCGCCTCTTCGTTCCTGCAAGATGAAATAAAAGGAATAATATGAAGCAAAAATAAAACTTAATAAAATATAATATAATAAAAACTTGGGTTGCCTCCTAAAAGTGTTTTATTTAAAGTTTATAACTAGACATTGTCCTCTTATCATTTCTTACTAGCGAGATCAATGGACACTTTTTCGAGTGCTTTATTCAATCTCTGTCCATTTACTTTAAATGTGCATTTTGTCTCATGATGGACTTCAACCACCCCATAGGGAAAGATACTAGTTACCACAAACGGTCCCGACTACCGAGAGCGCAACTTTCCCGGGAAGAGTCGAAGTCTTGAGTTAAATAATAGAACTTTCTGCCCGACTTCGAATTTCCTTCTCAAAATATGCTTACCGTGCCATCTTTTCGTTTTATCTTTGTAAATCCGAGCATTCTCATAAGCATCATTGTGGAACTCATCCATCTCGTTGATCTGCAGTATTCTCTTCTCGCTGGCCGCTTGTAAATCAAAGTTCAATGTTCTCATCGCCCAATAAGCTCTGTGTTCTAGCTCCATGGGTAGATGGCAGGATTTTCCATAAACGAGCCGATAAGGTGACATCCCGATCGGTGTTTTGAATGCTGTTTGATATGCCCATAGCGCATCATCTAACCTTCTCGCCTAGTCTATCCGAGAGACACTCACAGTCTTCTCTAGTATGAGCTTTAGGTCTCGATTAGACACCTCGACCTAACCGCTTGTTTGAGGATGGTATGGTGTCGCCACATGATGGGTAACTCCATACTTAGTCAGTAGAGCTTAAAATTGGCAATTGCAAAAATGCTTCCCGCCGTCACTGATTATGGCCCTCGATAGTGCCGAATTGAGAAAAGATGTTCTTCCACAGGAAATTCACTATGACCCTCGCATCATTGGTTGGCAAGGTGACCGCTTCCACCCATTTGGAGACATAATCTACAGCAACCAAAATAAATTTGTTAGAATATGAGGATGGAAAAGGCCCATGAAATCTATACCTCAAACATCAAATAATTCAATCACTAAAATATTTTTTAAATGCATCTCATATTTTCTAGAAATGTTGCCAACCATTTGAGAATGATCACATAAATTAACAAAATTAAAAAAATCTTTAAAAATAGTTGGCCAATAAAAGCCGCATTGTAAAACTTTCACTGTTGTTTTTACTCCACCAAAGTGGCAGCCTGCTTCCAATGAGTGGCAATGTCTGAGTATGCTCTCCATCTCTTCCTCGGACACACATCTCCTGATTATCTGGTCCATGCAGTACCGGAATAGAAAGGATTCCTCCCAAAAATAATATTTCAAATCGGAGAAGAACTTCTTCTTTTGTTCATATGTCTTTTTGGTCAGCAGAATTCTGGACACCAAATAATTTACCATGTTGGCATGCCATAGAACAACCTGTATAGCCATTAATTGCTTATCCGGGAAGGTCTCATTAATTGGAAAATTATCCTCGCTAGCCGCCTCTTTAAGCTCAAGGCGAGATAAGTAGTTGGCCACTCATTCTCGATACATTTCTTATCTCTTATTTCCAAATCGAACTCTTGTAATAACAGAATCCATCTTAACAGTCTTGGTTCGACATCCCTCTTTGACAGCAAGTATTTAAGAGTTGATTGATCGGTGTAGACGACCACCTTCGAACCTATCAAATAAGAACAAAATTTGTCAAAGACAAATACAACTGCTAACAATTCTTTTTCAGTAGTAGCATAATTAAGTTGAGCTCCTGTTAAGGTTTGACTTGTATAGTAAATAACATGAAATTTTTTATTTTTTCTCTGCCCGAAAATAGCCCCTATAGCATAATCGCTGGCATCACACAATAACACAATGATAGGTGTTGAAATTAATTTATTTTTCAATTTTTCAAAAGCATGCAAGCATTCATCAGAAAATTCAAATCGAGTATCTTTAATCAACAGATTGTAGAGAGGTTTCGTAATTTGGAAAAAATCCTTTATAAAGTGACGATAAAAGCCGGCGTGACCCAAGAAGCTCCTCACGCCTTTCACATTGGTCGGTGGTGGGAGTTTGTCAATTAACTTCTATCTTTGCTCAGTCGACCTCAATTCCCTTGAAGGAAATGCGGTGGCCAAGCACTATTCCCTCCTTGACCATGAAGTGGCATTTTTTCCAATTTAAAACAAGATTTGTCTCCTTGCATCTCTATAAAACCAAAAATAAAATAGATAAGCAGTTATCAAAATAGTGACCAAAAGCCAAGAAGTCATCCATTAAGACTTCTAAAAGTTTTTCCACCATGTCCGAGAAGATGGACATCATGCATCATTGAAAAGTGGATGGCGCATTGCAAAGACCAAAAGGCATGCACCTATATGCAAAAGTGTCGTAAGGACAGGTGCAAGTAGTCTTCTCTTGATCCTTGGGTGCAATGGCTATTTGATTGAAACCGGAATATCCATCTAGAAAACAGTAGAAGGCATGGCCGGCAAGTCTTTCTAGCATTTGATCAATAAACGGTAAGGGAAAATGGTCTTTCCAAGTTGCATCATTCAGTATTCGATAGTCTATGCATACGCATCATCCCGTGACCATCCTTGTCGGTATGAGTTCATTGTTATCATTCTTGATCACGGTTATCCCTCCTTTCTTTGGGACGACTTACACTGAACTTACCTATGCACTATCTGAGATTTGATAAATCATCTCGGCATCTAAAAGTTTCAATACTTCTTTATGCACTACTTTTTGCATTGATGGGTTCAATCTCCTCTGAGGTTGGACCGTCGATTTAAAATTATCCTCCATTAAAATCTTGTACATGCAAATTGAAGGACTAATTCCTTTGATGTCCGAGTTGGTCCAACCCAAGGCCATTTTGTGTTCCCGCAAGACTCTCAGCAACTTCTCTTCCTCTACATCACTCAAAGAACTGTTAATAATGACTGAAAAAGTAGAGTCCTGGCCTAAGAAAACATACCTTAAATTTGATAGAAGCGGTTTGAGTTCAAGCTTGGGCGTCGTCAGCTGAGATGAGTTTAGTTCTTCCACATTCGATTTTATTGAAGGAGAAAGGGAAGGTGTAGCTTCCAAATATCTCCCACAATCCTTAACCTTTTCATCTTCAGATTCAATAGACGTAGAGTGAGTAAGATATACCTCAAGTAGTAGTTTCAAAAATTCAGCTCCATAAGTCTCGTTGGCCTTGACCATGTCTCGGTCTCTTATTTGAAAACAAGAATGTACCTCGGACTGGAATTCCATAGATTTAAAGATGTCAAACGTGACTTGCTCCTCATCGACCCTCTAAATGAGTTTCCTTTGCTGGACATCAATTAAGGTTCTCCCCATCGCCAGGAAAGGTCGGCCTAGTATTCAAGGGATCTCCTCGTCCTCCTCCATATCGAGTACAACAAAGTCGGCCGAGAAGATGAACTTATCAACTTTCACTAGTATGTCCTCAATGAGTCCTCTCGAGTATTTCATAGATCTGTCTGCCAACTGTAGAGAGATTGTGGTCGGTTTTGCTTCTCCAAGGCCTAATTTCCTGAAAATAGAGAGGCATTAGATTAATACTTGCCCCTATGTCTCATGAAGCTTTATCAAAATAGGAATTTCCTATAGTGCAAGGGATCGTGAAACTCCCCGAATCTTTCAACTTAGGTGGCAACTTTTTTTGTAAAATTGCATTGCTCTCCTCGATTAGTATCACAGTCTCATGCCCCTCAAACTTCCGCTTGTTTGATAATATATCCTTCAAAAATTTTGCATATTTAGGCATTTGCTCTAAAACTTCAATGAGAGGAATATTAATATGCAGTTGCTTAAATATACTTAGAAATTTAGAGAATTGATTATCAATCTTATTTTTCTTTAATCTTTGCGGAAAAGGGTTTGGTGGATTGTAAATTGAAGGAGAATAAGTTTCAGAAGTAAACTCTCAGGATTTCTGAGATTTTGCAGCCCCTTTATTCTCTCTAGTCTTCTCAGTTTGCTGGTCGGTCACCTCCCGATTGGTTTCTTTCACCTCATACTCAGTTTCTGTAACGCCCGTCCTTGTGGTGGGTCTTTTTATAAAATATTTTGAGAAAGGACGACGGGAATTACCGTCCGATTTAAAACTTTTTGCTTCTTCCCAGGGTGCAAGACTCTACGTTTATAAAATAAAAATGTGATTTTACAATAAAAGAGGTTTACAGCGGAAAACATCATTTTTAATAATAAAAAGGCCTCTCTTACATTTAAATGCTCGTGTCTAGACTTTCGCGCTCTTCCCCATGGGCCGTGTTTGTCCCGACGCGTACTTCATTTCCTTTCCTGTGGGGGGAGGGACATGCATAAAAACTAAAATGAGTCGAAGACTCGTAAGCATTACTTCATGCAGTTAAAATATAATAATGTAGGTTTTCATTCATGCATTCATCATTCGTACATACTATACATACATGCATGCGTGCATACGTGCGTTCATTTGAAAACGTCACTAGACGGGATTTTCCTTTCTTTTCGTAAAACGTTTCACCCGTCAGTGCCTTCATTTCTTAAAGTGCGTTCGTGCATGCGTATATACGTACATACATACATTCTTTCTTTTCACTTTCATAGGCCGGTACACACTGTTACGTCCCGTGTGTTAGGGTTAGAGCCCTTTGACTTGGATTCCGCCCGTGGCCACAGGTTGGGAATCCCTTTTCATAGGGGGCAGCACTGGGTGCACTACCAGTACTACTTACCCTGCATTGCAATCTGCTCATTCATTGGTACCCTTTCATTCATTCATGTGGCCGTTACGTATCTTCATACATTTCATACTTTCATTCATTCTTTCATTCATTCGTTCATGCTACCTCTGAAGAGCTGGAGCTTCATTCATTCAATTCTTTCTTTCATGGAACATGAGAAAACATTACTTTTCATGAGAAAGCATCATTTCGTGAGCATGGGCTCAAACATCCTCTTTCGTGACTTCCACGAGCATCACCTCACGGCCTTTACAAAAGTATCAGTTCGCACCATCCATAAAACATAAAGCACGGGTTCAAACTTTGCCTTTTGCGGCATCCTTAAGCATCACCTTGAACGTTGGCCTTCGTGGCGTCCGCGAGCATCACCTCGCGACGCTCGCGACAGCGTCGGTCGATAGGATCCACAAAGGCATCCACTCGAGCTCGTCTTTCGTGCATTTACATCAGTTCGTTTCTTTGAAAATACATACAATAGATACATCTTATAGTCATCCATTCGCATGCATACAATTAATAACTTTGGGTGTGTAAAAAGGGGCTTTCACAGAGGGGCCGTACGTACATATACGTTTAAAAGCATGGCATCTTCTTTCGTGAGCATTTTCTTAAAGATAAAAGCTTTTCCTTTTCGTTTCGTAATTTCTAGAAAACTCCAGAAGGGCATGAACATAATACTTACCTGGACTCCATCCTACTTTCATACCATGCAGCCCATTCATGTGCTTGTCAGCTGGCAACCTACATGCATACATAACCTTAACGTCATTCTCTATCTAATGCATAAGCAACTAAACTAGAAATAGAACTACACTATACTTGAAACACTTTCCTTCTATCCCGTGTACTTACATGCCCTTCACTATGTTAAACCCTTCAGGGACCACTTACGGTCACCACATCTTCCAACTCAACATCTTGCCTCGAGTGCTCATTCACTAAAGTGAACCCATGATTCACCTTAGGATTAAGACACTAAGACCTCTATCTTATTCTCCTTATTGAACTCATCTTGATGCATGACTCATACCAACTAAGTCACGCATCCCAATCCTAGACAAAACACCTGTCACTACCTCCATACATCCTGGCCCATACTAATCCTCATTCTCATCCATACAAGCCACACGGCTCTAAGCCAACTCTGAGGCTTAATCACCGCGCAACTCTATTGTGGACAAATTACCTATTACATATGGTGAATCCGTCTGGCACATGTGTCTAATTAGGTTACACATGTACCTTACCCCTTTATCACCTATGATCAACATATAACATGTCGATCACCTGCTCGTAGGGATAAGGGCCATATTCCGATACCAACATTCTCTTAACCTGGCCAGCATGACTCTTCATGCTAGCCGTCCCTTCTTACAGTTCATCCCAACACTTAACGCGACAAGACTCAGTTCACAACTATGCCTTGCGTCACGTCACATAGCTCGAGACTACTCTCACGCTACACCGTGACCTTGTCACGTCACCTGACATCCTGTTACGTCACTTCTATGCCAACTTCTAACTCATCACGAGTACGGTTCCTCACGTACTCCCGTCACATCGTGACATCTCGTCACGTTCCTGTTACATCATGCCAAAGCTAACTCCTTATCCATCATAAGCATGACTATCAATAACCACGTCACTTCGTGACGTTGCCCAATCATGTTTCCGCTGTGTACTCTTACACTTGTTCTGCTACTACACCCATACTTCTGGCCATAAGTCAATTACAGTGACACTTGTCACCTCAGACTACAGGCTATGCCATAACTACTTCCGGACATTGTTCCACAATTCCTGACACTATTCACCGCGCTCTACGCCCATCAACTGCACAACCATCCTTATCTCTGCGACACGTCATACGGAGTGTCGCTACCTCGTGGAGTACATTCTACAAGTACTCCCTTCATACCCATCACGCCACATCACCATTATGGCATATCCGCCACATGGTCCATTACTCCACCATATGGAGTACATTCCACATGTACTCCCTTCATACACACCACACCACATCACCATTATGGCATATCCTTTACATGGTGCATTACTCCACCACATGGAGTACATTCCACATGTACTCCCTTCATACACACCACGCCACATTACCATTATGGCATATCCGCCACATGGTGCATTATTCCACCACATGGAGTACATTCCACATGTACTCCCTTCATACACACCACGCCACATCACTATTATGGCATATCCGCCACATGGTGCATTACTCTACCATATAGAGTACATTCCACATGTACTCCATTCACACACCACGCTATACAGAGTACACTTTACGTGTACTCTTCCCAATCCACAATACGCCAGGAGAGTATATTTCTACATACACTCTCTTTATGTCACACTACACCACACACAAAGTACACTCGATGTGTACTGTTCCCACTCCACTCCACACAACGCCACGCCATCCATACAGCACATGCCCCACAACTACACTGCACAGCACAACCACGCCATCATTATGGCACAACTCCACAACTACATTACACAGCACAGTCCATAACACTTCACACATACTCCCAACACTTCACATACACGGCACATCACATCACCACACTACACAGATGTGCCCAACACTTCACATACACGGCACATTACATCACCACACTACATAGATATGCCCAAGATTTCACATATACGGTACATCACATTACCACACTACACAGATATGCCCAACACTTCACAGCGCACTACATAGTGCATCTCAATACAACCCAGTCATTCCCCTAATACTAACAGCACAGTTCACAACCTAATCAACTAATCAATATCTAACATAAATAACGAGAGATAGAGGGTTATACCATCGACGGGATAACCCGTGCATTGCCCGTTGACCATCACAGCCAATGACGTTGGAGAGGTCGTACGTGGCGGCTAACCCACGTATGTTGACTGTTTGGGCATTTGGATAGCTAAGTGTGGTCTTCGAAGGGCTCGTGAAGGCCCTGTGATGGTGGTGAGGGGCATAACATGGTGGCTCTAGCCGTGTACAGTGGCGGTCAGTCACCCGCAGTGACTGTCCATCAAGTGCAGTGATTACCCACCACATAAAGTGGTGGTTTGGACCTAGGGCTTGGCTAAGGGAAATGCGGTGGATCTCGTGGTGGCATCGAGGTGACGCCACGGTGGCTCAAGGTAGCAGATCTGGCCGCATGATGGAGGAAAGGCCGTGGGAGAGTGAGAGATAGTGTGCATGCATGGGTGATAGATCGGGGCCATGGGTGGTTGATATAGCTTGGTGGTGGCCTGAGGAGGCTGATGACAGTGGTTACCCACCGTGGGTGGTGGTGCACAGCGGTGCACAGTGTGCAACCCGTGTGCATGAGGGAGGCCGTGCGATGGAGGAGGGCTACTAGCCTAGGGTCACATGGAGGAGGAAGGGGGAGGTAAGGGGAGGTCCACGGTGGTGCCTGCTGGCCGTGGGAGCTACGCACTGCGGTGCATGGTGAGGAAATGGGTTAGAGACCCATTTCGGGTTCTTGCTGTGGAAGGAGAGGGAGGGCTGCGTAACAGGGGCTGGTTTCTGTGGAGGATGATGGCCGGTGGGAGGGGAGGTCGCCGTGGGAGCAGTGGAGCCATTGGGCGGCGCAGTGGCCATCAAGCCCGTTCGAGCTTTACACTTCCAGCGGAGAGGAGGAGAGAGCGTGAGAGGGAGAGGTTGCTACGGGGAGGCTCACCGGAGGAAGGGGAGCTGGTGGTGCCGGCAGTGAGGGTTGCCGATGCACAGCGGCGCCAGGCTGAGGCATGGAGGCTACAAGCGGGAGAGAGTCGCGTGCTGCGTGCTGTGCAAGCCAAGAGGGAGGAGAGAGAGAGGGGAGGGAAAAGTGAGGGAAAAGAGAGAGGGTCTGGGTTTATAATCCAGTCCCTTCATCTTGGGGTCCGCGTAACGATCTAATGATGGGGGATTAAAATACTGATTTGAAAATGCGTAAACGTTAACTTAATTAAAATCACTTAGAGGAATTAAGGTAAATATTATTTTAAACTAACTTTAGTTTATAAAATAATATTTCTTCATCATTAATAAATGATGAAGTCTTATTTAATATATTTGAAAGGATGAAACCATTTAATTTAATTAAAGCTTTCAACATAATTTAAATCTCATGATATTTTAAATAACTGGAATCATTTTAATAATTAATATTAAAATGATTTCTGACAATTATAATATTTTGGAGCTCTTCAAAATATTATAATTGTCTCCTTTAAAAATAAGTTTAACTCAATGATACTGGAAATATCTCATATAAATATTTCCAGTACATTTTAAACACTGGGCGTACTTTAGAAGTCACCTAATATCTCGAGAGGCACGTCGTCATGGTTTGGCACACATGACGATGCTTGCAGTCGCCAGAAATAATGGCAGACTGTTGCATAATTCCGTCATCGGAATTTGCTTACGTCAGAAAGGAGGAGCCTTACGTAAGAAAGAGAGAAGCTTACGTAAGAAGAAAGAAGCGGGGGGTTTACAGTTTCCTTCTTCTCGGACTCCACATTTTTGGCAGTTTCTTCATCTCGCTCGGTATTTACCGACTGTGGCTGGTCATATGTCTGCCCACTTCTCAACTTTATAGCTTTGACATGTTCCTTAGGATTGGTCACAGTGTTGCTTGGTAAAGTCCTTGTTGTCCTCCAAGTAAGCATGTTTGAGAGCTGACTGATTTGTGCCTCAAGATTGTGGATTGAAGCCGAGGTGTTTTGGTTCACCATATCATTCTTTTGCATGTATTGCATAAACATTTCCTCAATTGTCGGTTTCTTCTCTTGTTGTGGAAACTGTTGAGGTGGTCTAACCGGCACTTGGTTATTGCTCCATGAAAAGTTAGGGTTATTTCTCCATCTGGGATTGAACGTGTTTGAATTAAGATTATTTTGACGTTGGGAATTGGACACGTAATGGGCTTGTTCATGACTCAATTGGAAAAAAGGGTCCCCCACTTGGCAATCTACACTTGAATGATTTCCTACGCAATGATCACAAACAACATTAGCTTGAATAGTATTAACGTTCCTTTTACCTATTTGTTTGGAAATATTTGCCAACTGAGCCGCAATTACAGACATAGAGTCATGCTCAATGACGCTGGCCGCCTTCTTTGGTATTGCTCTCTCTGCGGCCTGTTAATAGTTATTAGATGCCAACTCTTCCAGAAGTTTAGCTTCAAGGGTCTTACTCATTAATGCTCTTCCTGCGGCTGCATCAACCATAGATCGATTTATGGATCCCAAACCATTGTAAAACATCTGTACTTGAAGCTAGGCTGGGAGGTCATGATGTGGACACTTGCGCAATACATCCTTGTATCTCTCCCATGCCTCATATAATGATTCACCCACAAATTGCGTGAAGGTAGCGATATCATTCCTTAACTTCATTGTCTTGGCCAGAGGGAAATATTTCGCTAAAAAGTTTTGTGCGAACTGTTCCCAAGTGGTGATGATGCCAGGCGGCAAAGAATTCAACCAAGCTTTTGCTTTTTCCCTAAGTGAAAAATGAAAAAATCTCAATCGACTTGCATCATCTATCACTCCGTTATGTTTACAAGTATCACAAATTTCTAGGAAATTTGCAATATGGACGTTAGGATCCTCTTGTGACAGCCCCCCAAACTGGACGGTTTATTGGATCATTTGAATGATGGCTGGCTTGATCTCGAAGTTATTAGTTTGTATAGCTGGCCGCCTTATACGGGACGTTGCCCCATTAATTGAGGGCATTGTACAGTCTCTTAACGTCTTGTGCTCCTGATCAGCCATATTCACTTTAGATGCGACAACCTCTTTCGTTTTCTCTTTATTAATCAGATGTAAGGTTCTTTCAATCTCGGGATCGAAAGGTGTATTCTCTAATGATTTAGATCGGGACATGCACTTCTTATTTCTGAAAAGAAAAACCAAACTGAGATCTAATTTAAACCAATTTTTTTTAATAAATAAAATAAAATGAAATCCAAAGTAATAAAAATCTAGATGGTATCAATATCAATAACAAATAACTATTCCCCGGCAACGGCGCTACAAACTTGTTCACATAAAAATATATCTGCAAATGCACAAAATCGTAACAAGTAGCAAAGTGTTTTAAAGAAAACGGTTATCGAACCCACAGGAAATAATTATGCTATTGAGTATTGAAATTGACTAAATTAACTACTATTTGAAAAACTGCAATTTGAAGAATTGTTTATCTAAATTAAATTGAAGAAAAGAAAATTAAGATTAAGATTTTAAAAATAATAAGAATAAATCTAGAGCATTTGACTTCACCTAGCAAATCCCACACAATTTATTTTTCCTTGTTATAGAATCCCAATTATCCCAAGTTGATGATAAAAATCCCTTAATTCAATATTTTCTCTCGAACAATATCAAAAATATTTCCAACTAATAACTCCTTATCTCTATGTCAATTTACCTAATTGGAGACTCATTAAGTTGTTTGGATTTTTCTTGAAAATCACACTAGTCACAGTAAAGCATCTCTGCTTTCTCTCAACTAGTGGTGTTTAATCCTAAAGTTTTAATCACTAATCTCCTCTCGATCTCATTGCAATCCAAAGATCGAACAATCGTTAGCTAGAAAACTGTAAGCATTAAGAACAAGGAATAAACACTCAATCATGAAAATATTGAAAATAAAATAACTTGAAATATAAACTGTGTTCAATGCTAGGCTACACCAAAGCTCTAGAAAATAGAATTAGTTCATAATGGAATTGAAATGAAAAAAAAAACAAAACTAATGTTCTTCTTTGAAGTGGGTTGATGAGGCATGCGGCTCTCGTCTCTGCCCTCCAGTTCCGCCTTCTCGAAAGAACACTTAAAAAATAAGTTCTTGAACTCTCAACTCAGACCAAGACTAAAACTAAAGTAAGATTAAGAGCCCAGAACCCCTATTCATCCCACAAGACGGAATTAAATAGATGTCAAAACTCAAATCCGGAAACAAAATAAATGCGGCTATAATCTAGCCTAAAAATCTGTAAAATAGTTTCCAATGATAGATGTTAACATAAAAGGAAATTATCCCAAGAATATCGAAATTATCTAAAATGGAAGATTCAGTGATATGCGGCTTGAATTACGGAGTTCGGGAGGATTTGGTCGCTAATAGATTGATTGCAAGACTCGGACGGGTCCCACAAAGTAGATATCGTGTGTGCTTTATATAACTAGCGTGGAGGTCACAAATGAACGGGCATGGAGGTCATAAAGACAACACGGCCCTCTCTTTGCCTACCGAGTGGAAAGACTCCCGACCAGGATGAAAGACTCCTCTTGCCTTTTCTAGTTGTTACCGACGATGTCGTTGAGGTTGATCTTTTAAATTGGTCGTTTGGACTAGTCGCCCAATCTAACCGTCTAGAGCCTTGTTGCCAAGTCTTCAAGCCTTCAGGTCGCGAGTTTCCTGGCCTACCGAGTGGTAAGTCTTCTTGCCTTTGGGCGAGAGAAATCTCTTTGCTACCCACAGGACAAGGCTCCTCGCCCAAATCTCATCGGCTCTCTTCAGATGCCGTTGCCTCTCATCAGTGTACATCTGTAGTCTCTTCTTTTGTACCAAAATGCTCTCATTTTGCACTAAATCTTCTCATTCCTTCAAATCAAAGAAAATAAATAAAAATATGTAGAAATAAAATAAAATCAATAGTATTGAAGGGAAAATGACACTTTTCATAAATAAAAGAGTGATAAAAATCAAATAAAAATAGTACTTATCAGCAACCAACATCAATCTCAACTACCACTAAAGTCTAGTCATAATCAAAACCAACTTGAATAAAGCAAATCTACCTAATTGAAATACTCTACATAGCTTGGCAATATCCAACAACCTTTCAAAACAATTACCTCATTTCCAATGGTTTGCGGGAACTATGTCCCCAACACCTAAAAAAAATCATTTCCTTAGCTTTGTACAATCTATAACTTCAATCAAAAAAGAATCATTTCTTAGAGTCCATAGAATCTAATATGTCATAACAATCATTTCTTAAAACCAGCCGAATCTAGAACCTCATATTTTGAAGGACACATTCCTTAATGCCTGTAGATTCTAAAATCTTAAAATATCAACGAAATCATCTCTCGCAATCCGCAAATGTCTACACCTCAAATCTGAAAATGATTTCCTAAGCCCACAAATATCCAAAATCACAAATATTATAGTTTGCAAAACCTCAAACCTGGCTTTCAATTAAGCTTATGTATACCTTCAAAATTTAAACCTTACATCTTATATGAATCATTTTCTAAAGTCTACGAAATAAGCCTACTGAATCTAAAATCTCAAATGTCATAAAAATCATTTCTCAAAACCAACAACTCTAAAACCTTAGATTTCATAGGCCACCTACCATGAGTCTGCAAATGCTCAAACCAAGAATCTTCAAAATCATATCCTGGTGCCTACAAAAGTCAGAAACTTTAAATGTCATCAAACACCTTATTATAGTATGCAGAATCTCAAACTTGGCTCCAATACCAACTGTAACACCCCGGTCTCGGATGGGTAAGAGAGTTACTACTTGTCACTCAAAAACATGTCTCAATCATATAGTCATAGACTCCAAAGTTTTCAATGACACATATAACTCGTTGTTTCAAATCAACTACGCCAAAATGAATAATCTAAAACACCACAAAATCTCAAAATAAACCACAACCTTCCACAATACCCAATCGACAAAGCAAAATAGAACTATTGAATAAAATGCTCAGATAACCAAAGTACCATCTTTGTACTTATTCCACTATGCTCACGTAGCCTTATACATGATTTCTAGTCTTGATCCCCAGTTGTACCATAAAAAATTATTTGAAAAATGTTATGGAAGTAAGGGATGAGTTATCAACAACTCAGTAAGCAAATAACATATACTTGTATGTAAAGATGAGCCTTTTCAAAAAGTTCAGTATGCAAAAACAAAACATTTCATTTCATATGCAAATCTAAAAAACATGTTATCAGAAAATCAGAGCGACTTTTCAATCTTTTTATACTCAAAAACCAACTGTTCATATTTAAAGACACTTTTCATATTCAAAAACCAACTGTTCATATTCAAAGATCTGTTTCATATTCGAAGACCCTTTTCATATTCAAAAACACTTTGGCATAACATAACTGAACATTTTCATCTTATCATATCATATCGTATCATATCATATCATATCATATCATATACCATGTTTAACCCCCGTGGTAGATTGTGCTATTCCCGTTAGCCAAACTAGGCAGTATCATATTGTGAAACTTTGCATTTTTCAATCACAGAGCCCTGAGTGTGTATACATGGAAGAACACATAAAAGACCACTTTGTTTCCAAAGTGAGTGCACTCATATTATATCATATCATGTTGGTACCAACCATATCACGTGAACCAATATCACCATATCAAAACCATATTCAGAATCAAAATCAAAACAGATAAGTATGCCAAAGGTTTTTCATATCCACATCATATCAAAACACGTGCTAAACATATTTATATCATTTCCATTTGATCAAAAATAGATCCAAATCAATTTCATATCATATGTACAAAAATTCACAGATATTATATTCGCTCTTTTGCACATTTCATAAATATGTCAAATATTGCTCATGTCTACATTATTCCTGTCAAAAGCATTTCTTTTCTATTTCATACATATGTCATGAGTGAATGCAAAATATATACTGAGGTTGTTTTTCACATTTTCTTTTTAAAACAACATGCACATTTTTACAAATCAACCTCAATTCATTTCTTTTTATGCAGATCTAACATAGGAACCCCACTTACCTAGATTTCTTAGCTTTTCAGAAATTTTCATAAATAATGCCGAACAAAAATTACTTGTCACCTATAAAATAATCACGTAATTTTCATAAATTTTCAGTCGAACACATATTTCGATATTTAAACCTAAAATGCTAAAGGTAACCTATTTTAATTCTTCAATACCTAAAATTCTCATAACTCCAAACTACCATTATTTTTCAAATCCATCAATACCCACTTAATTTCTTCGAGTAAGATATTAAATCCTAACTTATTTACTATAGAAGTCTAACTATAAAATTTAATAATACATAATATAATTATATCAAAATCTATTAAAGTAAACCATAAATATTTAATAAAAATAAACTAAATTAGTTTTAAAGCGTTCAAAATAAAAATACACAGTTACCATTTGCTTCTGAAATTAAAAATGAAAAAGTCTATACTTAATAACATAATTTAAATCGTATAAAATATTTTCTTCTTAAACCACTTTCAAACTAATTAAAAGTGAGCAGAAGCACCCTTTGAGGGCAACAATCCCAACGTAAAAATAACCCACTAAAATATAACTTTAAAACAACATGTTTTAAAATTGAGGGCAAAATTGTAATTCCATAGAACTAATCCTTCCTACCACCTACGTAAAGGGCCTTACGTAAAAATATAAACATAGCTTAGTTTGCATATTCGCTAGACCCAGGCTACTCGTGCGGCATAGACTCACCATGAGAGCAGCCACGAGGTGGCGGAGACACGGGCAGATCTGGCAGAAAAAGAGGTGGAGCCGGAGGCTGAGCACTGAGAAAGAGAGAGAGAGAGAAAGTGATGAGAGAGAGAGCAAACCAAGAGAGGGAGAAATGGAGAGGATGATAGTGGCTTACCGAGAGGAGGACGACGGACTTGAGGTGGCAACGATCGGCGCTGGTGTAACTCCCTTACCGTGGCTGGTGGCACCAAACTGGGTTGAGGACTAGGCAATGGGATTGCTCTGTTTTGATGGAGCAAAAATAGGGGTTGTGGAAGAGGTAGTTGGGCAATTTTTATTGTGTTTGGCCTCGGGTGCTAGCTGGGTAACATGGGTCATGGTGCAGGGTGGCATCATAGAGGGGAAGACAGATGCAGGATGTTGTTTGCCGTGTATGTAGTGGCTACTACTACTGCACGGGCTACTGGCTTCGATGCTTGGTTCACGGCAGCTAGGCGACAGTGTTGGCAGATGTTGATGTACGTTGATGACCAAGCAATGGTGGCTAGACGTGGTGCAGTGGTTGCGGAGTTAGGCAATGATAGGCCACATAAGTCTAAGAGAAATCAAAGCCGAAACCAAGTATCAAAGAGTGAGGCTTGAACGTGTGCGACATGCATGCAGCGTAGGACTGGGTCAAAAGCCGTGGTGATTAGTTAGAGAGTTTCAAGTTGCACGTTTACTTTTATGCTGCATGATTCCCTTTTTCATAGTATGTGTGTTTATGCTTTCTGTTTTACGTGGTTTGTGTTCTGTTGCATTTCTATTTCAGTTAGTAGGTGGAGTCAATTAGTCAATTTCCAGTATTTCATTTGATTAGGCATCGGCTACTGGTAGTGGCCTTAGGTTGTTCCTCTGTTTTTGACAATTATGTTTTTCAGTTTCTATTTTCAGTTTTATGAACATGGGTTGTTATTTAAGCAGCAGTGGGTTATCAATGGAAGGCAGCAAAAATTTATTCCAGTAAAAACTGTGGTACATCCTCACCCGAAGAGGACATTTTCTTGAGTATTATCACTTACATTAGCAAGGGACCTATCATTGGCCTTAGAGCCAGGTTATTTATGGGAACTAATAAAGAGCGTATTGAGCAGTTGGAGGCTGGGCTCAGTGGAGTGCAGGATGGGTTACACAGGATGGAGCTTGGCATGGCCGACAAGCTTCGTCATTTGGAAGAAACCCTCAATCGCCTCTCTGATATATTGCTCACAAACCAGGAGCCTCCAAACCACAGTAACCAATACGATGAAGGCCACGATGGGGGACAGCTAGTTGTATCTTCTAAAACAACAAAACTTGAATTTCCTAAATTCTTAGCAAATGATCTGACAGAGTGGTTCAATCGTGTGAACCAATTTTTTGAGTTCCAGAATACTCCCGAAGGCCAGAAAGTTTCCTTGGCCTCCTACCACTTGGAAGGAGAGGCCAACCAGTGGTGGCAGTGGATCCGCATGACAGTCCAAGAAGAAGGACGCGTTCTCTCGTGGTCAAATTTTGAAGATGAACTCTGGGCTCACTTTGGGCCTTCGGAGTGCGAAGATTTTGATGAAGCTCTTTCCGGAATCATTCAGGCAGGCTCTCTGCGTGATTACCAGCGAGAATTTGAACGCTTGGGCAATCGGGTATGAGGATGGACTCAAAAGGCTCTGGTCGTGACATTCATAGGCGGCTTGAAGGCTGAAATTTTCAATGGTATCTGAATGTTTAAGCCTCATACCTTAAAGGAAGCCATCGGCTTAGCACGAATGAAATATGACCAACTATCGAGACAAAGGACGTTAGGACATCCTCCACCACCGGTGAGAGCCATGTTAGCTCTTCCGCCAGCAGCTCGGGCATCACCAACCGCACCTGTAGCTCCTGTTTGACGACTGACTTGGGATGAAATGCAGCAGAGGCAAGCTCAAGGTCTATATTTTAATTCTAAAGAGCATTTTACTGCAGGTCATCGGTGTCAAGGGTCACGGCTACTCATGCTGGAAGGATACAATGGCAGCACCAACATCATCTGTGAAGATGTCACCGAAGAGTAACCAACTAAGGAATGATGTTTCGTTCGAAATCGGCGATATGGTACTTTTGAAGCTGCACCTATACCAGCAGCAAACGACCTTCAAACGGGTCCAGGTCCACCAGCAAGTGGCTAGACGAAAAAGCCGCTCCCAAATGTGGACCTTGAGGACAAGGATCTACTTAATGGGGGGAGTATTGATAGGCCACGTAAGTCTAAGAGAAACCAAAGCCGAAACCAAGTATTAAAGAGTGAGGCTTGAACGTGCGCAACATGCATGCAGCGTAGGACTAGGTCAAAAGCCGTGGTCATCAGTTAGAGAGTTTCAAGCTGCATGTTTACTTTTCTACTGCATGTTTACTTTTCTATTGCATGATTCCCTTTTCCGTAGTATGTGTGTTTATGCTTTCTGTTTTACGTGGTTTGTATTCTGTTGCATTTCTATTTCAGTTAGTACGTGGAGTCAATTAGTCAATTTCTAGTATTTCATTTGATTAGGCGTCGGCTACTGGTAGTGGCCTTAGGTTGTTCCTCTGTTTTTGGCAATTCTGTTTTTCAGTTTCTGTTTTCAGTTTTATGAACATGGGCTGCTATTTAAGCAGCCGTGGGTTATCAATGGAAGGCAGCAAAAATTTATTCCAGTAAAAACTATGGTACATCCTCACCCAAAGAGGACATTTTCTTGAGTATTATCACTTACGTTAGCAAGGGACCTACCAGGCAACGGTAGGAAGCTGTATGTTACATTGGATATGTCGTTGGGTAATGGTGGTTGTTGTGGTTTAGTGATGTTGCATCTTGGAGCAGTAGTGGGAAGAGGAAGCTCTAGGCAGTGGCTTTCCGTGGAAAGAAATGGCCTATGGTGGTGTTTATGATGTGCATCAAGGACTTGAGTCAGTGGCCCCGGCGGTTTTCGTCGTGCAGGAGTAGGGTGGTTCTCGTGGCTGGCAGTTGAGGAGAGTAGACAAGGAGATAAAAATAAAATTGAGGGAGAGAGAGAGCGTCTGTTGAGAAGAGGTGAAGAAAAGAAAAATAAGTTGAAGGGGTGTGCGTAAAAAAAATAAAGAAAGTTGGATTCATGGAAGAACAAGTGGGGGAGCAATTGATGGAAGGAGAAGATTTCGAAAGAGGAAAGAAGAAACTGTGGGATGGAGCGTGGGTTCAGGGAAGAAGAAACTGAAAGGATGATTGTTACCCAAAAATGACGTCGTGTGGGTCTTCTGGGCTAGGCTCTTTCTAGGCCTAGTTCATGGGCTTGGGGCTGGGTATTGCAATCACCATGTGTGATATTGGAAATAAAATAGGCCAGTTCGCTCGACAACAATGTTTACGGCGTGTCTAGAGAACTCTGATCACACTTGTTGCTTGACCAGAACTGATAAAGAAGTAAAACTCTCAGTGGCAACTTCGGTCAAATGCAAATCTAGCAAGTATCTAGTAACTTTCTGTTTATCTCTTTTTCATCTATTTCTATGCAATTTCTTTAATAGAAGCCATTTTTGTCACCTCTAAACTGCATGCACCTCATACCATCAAATACCCACTTGGTGTTAGTTGACTAACTATAATCAAGTTGAAAGGATGAGGTATTTCACTAACAAAGTCAGAATATCTATAGAACCAATAATACGGAAACAACGCTTTTAACAATAGATATATTTTATTTATATTACAAGTTTTTGAAGATATTCATGGGCCTAACTCTTCTCATAAAACCAGTTCTACAAGAGAGTATTGCTCATTTCTTATAAACATGCACAAGATGTTATCTTTGATACCCTATATGATATGGATAAGAGTAGGTGGTGTATGGGATCCCACATTGCTTGGGAAGGAGAAATTCTTGCACTTTATAAGATTCCGATGGGGCTCCAATTGTAACATTGACTAGTGTTTTTGGAGTATAGGCCATGTGGTTTGGGCCTTCCATTGGAGCGTTACATTGTCTACAGGCAATGTGAGATTATTCCTCAACACCCTCCCTCATGTACAAACCAGTATTTTTCCTGGTCCTTGTTACGAGGTAAGTAGTGTGGGCCCCCAACATTCTTCTTGTGGCAAACTCTAATACCATGAAGAAATTCATGGGCCTAACTCATCTTATAAAACTGATTCTACAAGAGAGAATTGATCATTCCTTATAAAACCGGTTCTACAATGGGCATGTTTATAAGGAATGAGAAATCCTCTCTTGTTGAACTAGTTTAATGAGATGAGTTAGGCCCATGGATTTCTTCAGTTGCATCGCAAATAATCTCAATCCCTTCTATCCTCTTCTAATTAATAGATCATCAGCATGATCAATAATAAGTTTAGTTCATATCTCATTGTAGCAATTAGTATGTAAATGTTAGAATCTTTTTAAAAGAAGTGATTTATATTGGATGAATGTTTTGATCATGTCATACTCGTAAGACCATGATCTCTTAAAAAACAAAAACACTTGAATGGCACCTAATCATACCATAGCAAAACCAATTTGGTGGGGGGCAACTGATATTCACTCTGGCAATAATTTGATCACTATTTATTCATTATATATAAAAAATCAAAAGGATGCAACTTGTATCCTATATATAAGTGCACGGTAGTTTTATTTCATGGTTTTTACCTTTTACATATTGCACATTTGTTATGAAAGCATGTACGTAAGAGCGTTTATAAAAAGAGTTGAAAGAACTTTTGTCTAATAAGCTTTATTCATATGGCTTACAATCTTAGATGTTCCTTGTAGTCTTTGGAAATACAAGAATCCAACCACTCAAGTACACACTCTTACACCTTCACCCACCCTCTTACATCTTGGTAATTGCATTTGACCAAGAAAAGTTGCATTTGAACCAAACCCTAACTATACCCCAAATGAAACCCTAAACTAAATGCATTTCAGTTAGTCACACCACCATTTTCCACCAAGCTTCTTAAACAAGCCTCCACCACCTTACAAGGCCATGTCTTGGCTGCCATGCTACCTCATGACCAGCCCCAAATAGTGCCTTGATGGCAAGTGAAACCAGCCACCATCACCCCTCACCCACTCAGCCTATAGCAGCAGAAAAACAGCAGCCACTCCCTTCAACTTTCCACCCTCTTTTCACCAATAAAATTCACATCAAATGGTCATTCACTCACCCACCAAGTCAGCCCTTAACCTATACCCCATGCCACACCCATTTGCTTCCCCACACTTACACATTTTCATCCTTCTTCCAAAAGAAATCCGAGAGAGCTAGAGAGACCAAAACTGGGCAGTTTTGTGTTCTTCATTCCAAGCTTTTTTAATTTATTTCCTATGGCTCTAATCTCTTCCATTTTATCTAGCATTGAGTATAGTTTATTTGGGTGTGTGTTGTTAAAATTTTCTTGGAGTTTTGATGGATGAAGACTAGTATTGATGGAGGAAAGGTTCGGTGTTGATGGTTTTTGGTATTTGTGTTGAACTTCAAGAAGTTTTGTGAGATTTTAGTGAAATTTTGGATAGGTCTTGATTGGATGAAGTGTTAACATGATTATATGAAATGTATTATTTGATTCAAAGCATGTTAGTATTTTTATAAAATAGTTTTGCATGATTTTATAGTATTAGAAACCGATTAGTTCAAAACAGATTTTTGTTTGGCTTAGTTTGTGATTTTAGCTCTAGGATCTTGATTATATAGCTTTGATATTTATAAATGTTTTTCTTTAGGTTTTGATCTATAGATTTAGAATGAATTTTTTAAGAGTTATGATTTACACCTTTGTTGGAATGATGATGAACATGCAAGAGTTTGCTTTAAGCTCAATCTAGAGGCTCTCGGGTTGGATGAGTATTTTTTATGAACGTCTTTCTATGACATGCTAGATTTGATGCTTAGATCTAGTTAGAACTTGAGTGTGAGGTATATGCTTTATTCTTTCCAAGAGTTATTGCATGAAAACCAAGGATCTAGTCACTTTGTTTCAAGTCTAAAAGCATGCTTACTTGATTTCTAAGTTTTCATGCAAATCGAGTGTTCTATATTGTATTCTAATGAACATGTTAGGAGAGCTATTTACGGACTTTTTGAGTCCTTGAAGTTGATATGAAAGTGTTAGACGAAGAACAACAAGAGTTGGTTTTATTTGATCATGATGTTTTAGCATTTTCTTTGATGTAGTGAGTCCGAGTTTTAATGGAATGTGTCATTTAGTGTTTTAACATGTTTTTATAACTAAGGATTTGATTTTTAGAATCTTCATTTCAGTTTAAGAATGTTAAGAGTGCTAAATGACCAAGTAGCAACAAAACCCTAGATTTAGCCTATACATGAATCGACCAAGAGAGTGCTTGCATAGTTGGCGTTAGTTTTAAAAATTTCTAAATTCATATTTGGATTTAGGATGAAATTTACATGAGGGGTAACTTTGCAAATTTGTAATTTATAATTTCTCATAACTTGAGGAATAACTTTGCAAATTTGTTCCTAAGTTAATGAGTTTTATTATGAAGGATGCTACTCATCATCCCACACCACACAATTTACATATTTTAAAAAAATATTTATGCATTTTTATATTATTATTTCTAAATTAATTGAGTTGTTCTATTCATCATCCATACACCATATATTTGTTATGGGAAAAAAAAATTAAAAGCGATGTGGTGTGTGGTGTGTGGGATGATGAGTAGAATTTTTCTTTTATTATTATGAGGGTTAAGTGAGATATTCTAACCCTATAACGTCTCTCACTTCAGTTTACACTCTTTTGCGCTACGCTCACTCTTACACTGCAATTTCTAAGCTAGCTTCTAAATTACTTGAGGGGTAACTTTGCAAATTTGTTTCCTAAAACCAATTTTAGGGGCAAATTTTTAATTTCCCATAACTTGAGGGGTAACATTGAAAATCTATTCCTAAGTTAATGAGTTTTATTATTAGGAGGGTTAAGTGAGATATTCTAACCCTATAATGTCAACAATAGAGTTCTACTATGATACATGTGACGCCCCTAGATTCCACTTGGGATCGGATGGACATCCGAAGCATCGGGACATGAAACACAAGGTTACATGCCCCCGTTCATGACATATAAGATGCAATGTTCCTAACATGCATCTAGCATTATGCAATATTCACAGCAGATAATCTTTTTTTTTAGCAATATTATGCACAAAACTTATAATATCCCAAATAGTTAAAACATAAACTATGCATACGTAAAACATTTACGATTACAGCACGTGTCTCAAAAGACTGTAATCTCAAAACAACGGAGACCTGGCTCCATAATTACATTGCCAAAATACACTATTGGGCTAGTTAGTTGAGTAATTCGCGTAACTCGACTAACAATGCTGGAATACTATCCAAAGACCTAACTATGGAGGCTGCAAACTCTGTGTTGCGTCTACGGCGTCTAGTCAACCTCCTCTAGTCTGCCAGTGTCTGCTCACTACTCTGATCCTGACACATCACCTACCATTCGAGGGAAATGGTAGTTGGGACTACCACGGTGAGATTTGATTACAAATCTCAGCAAGTTAACAGGAAACTTCCACACAGGTTAATGATGCATGCATAGCAGTAAAAGCATGAATGCATAATCAAAATTGTAAGTAAGCATAGCATAACTTGATATATAGCATGACATAAATGACATAACTTGAACTGAAACTGAAACTTAGCTTGACGTGACATGGCATGTACGTGAACTTAAAACATAATATGGACTAGCAACATAGCATGAACGTGAACTTGAAACATAAAATGGACTTGAAACATAGCATGAATGTGAACATATATAATTTGAACATAACATGAACCTAAGCACAACATAACATAAACGTAAACTTGAAACATAACGTGAACGTAAACTTGACATAACATGAACTTGAACTTGAACATAACATGAACATAAACATAACATGATATAAGCAAGAACTTAAAACATATTCTTGTCTCATTGGGTCACCATGATTGAGTAATCTTATCTCATAGGGTTACCATGATTGCATATTCTTATCTCATGGGGTTACCATGATTGACATGAACCTGAAACTTGACATGAACGTAAACTTGAACATAACATAACGTGAAACATGACTTGAACGTGAAATACATGAACTTGAAATCTTATTCAATAGACTTAATTAATAAAAGTGACCATATAGATGCTACACGGGTCCCCTTGAGTCGTGTGTCCCTGCTCATTACTGCATCACAACGCAGGTGTCTATACCAGTTGTGAGTGCGTTAATACGTACTCCACAATTGTTGTGATCCCACATATTCTATGAGTACAATAGCTGTGTCTCACTTAGTGTATGCTCCACAGTTGTTGTAGCCCCATACTTCATGCTCCACAGTTGTTGCGAGCTCATGAATTGTTTGTACCACACTTACTATGGACACACGTAACATAAAGTGTGGCTCTATCGGTGTTAGTGACTGGCACGCTCTGTTGACCAGCTAGTTAGGCCTCATTCACAACCTATTGACTGTACTTCGTCAACTCAGGGAATTCCACACCTATTTAGACACTACAGCGTAAACAAAGGAGTTCCACTAGGATATTACCCTATCCTAGTGCTTAGGGTCGGGATTGACATGAATAACTTAACTGACATACATGACATTTTGTAATGTGACGTGACATAAAAGATAGAAGTCCTGACGTAGCGTAACATGACATGAACGTAAGACGACATACATGACATACTTTGAGACATAAATGTAACAGACAACATTTCATAATATGTCATACATGTAACAGACTATATTTCGTATCATGGCATAACATGTGACGGTGAACATTACATGACATGACATACATATAACAGAAAGCATACGTAATGTGACATACTTGCAACAGATAATAATATGAGACAGAATATATTATGTAACAGATAAGTATTTCATGACAGAATAATTTGTGTAGTAGATAAATATGTGATGACATGGCAAATATAACACCATACGAACATAAACTGTAGTTCTCTTACCCATCACACATACACAGTAAACTGATAGCAAGTTAAGAACTAACTTACCTCAATCGTCGCGTTCTACGAGAATAAAGCGAGAAACACGAGGAATCGTAAAAGGGTATTCTAAAATTTAGAAATTTAATTACTAATAATTAGAAAAGTGGAAAGGGACAACTTAGAGTAAAATTACTATTTTACCCTCTACATGTGGGAAAATGATCATTTTACCCCTAACTTAAAGATTTCACATCCTAACTCTAAAAATTACCAAAATTTACATTCCTCTTGTAAATTTTTTCCTGGACTCAAATATCAATTCAAAAACATTTAAAACCATTCACAACTATGGAAAACTCACAATGGCCGAAACATTCATAGGCCATTTCTCTTGATTTTGGTTGCAATTTCTTCTATCTTCAAAACCCATGATTAAACCCAAATTTTATAACAAGGATCTCCCCATCCTTAGTTTAAAAATACACTTAAAATATCCATTAAGAAAAACTAATCATCAACACCAAACTTTCTGTAAAAAGAAAAAGACCCAAACATTTTAACAAAAAGTAAACGCAAATCACAAGTTTTGACCTTAATAAAAACATCTCCAAGAATTCCAAAAAAATCAAATTTTACTTCTAACATATTCATAACATCATCCTAAGATCAACCATGCTTTAAATCATCAAACAAAAGTCACCAAAATCACAAAACAACACTTGGAGTTTTTGGTTCTACACTTAGTCCAAAAATAGAAACTTTTCTCTCAACTAACTTTGATCAGTCTCTTGATCCATGGCTTAAAGTCATATGATCTTCAAACTAAAACTTCTCATGGTTTAAAAAATGTGTCCTAAAGAGGACCCAACCATCAAACTTAAAATCACATGGCTAAAACTGAATAAAACATGGATCTAACGCAAAAAATAAAATCAAGCCTAACCAAAATCCTCTTCCATAGAAAAATCATATATTTAAAACTAATACTAAATATCTTCAAAATAACATCCTAACATGTATATAAGAGGCTTAGGATCATCATATAAAAATATCAAAGCCTTTGGAATACGATCAACCACGAAATATTCGAACTTTCCCAAAACAAAAACTGTGTTTCCACTTCCAGTTTTCAAGTTTCTAAATCTAAGAAAATCTATCATCAAAAGCTTTATCCATGCAACAAAACCTCAATGAACATTTATAAACACATGCTAACAATACTCCATAAAATTTTCAGATCAAGATATGTCCATTAGTTTGGTCAAAAATTTCAAAACATAACATACTCTCCAGTTTCACAACTAGAATGACCTTTCTCTTGTTAAAGATACTTTTGACCGACCAAATGAGCATGGAATGAGACAAATAGGATATCCACGGAAACTAAACTCAAATAAAAACAACTTTTTTGAAGGTGCTATCATGCGAAAATACATACAAAGGGCCAAAAATTGCCATGCAAAAAGACCCAAAAATCTGTCCGAGAGAGCTCTTTTGAGTTTCTCTTTAAGAACGGGGTGAAAAACTGATAAAATAAAGTGAAATGTGCCTTGCTTGACTTTAGACTCCTGGAGGAGGAAGTTATGGGCTTGAATGACCCTTGATTAGAGTTGGTTATGTGACATAAAGTGGAGAATAGTGAGGGGTAAGGACTGCCTGCAGCAGCTATGAGAGATGGAGGTTGATGGAGTGGATTTCTCTTTCACATCAAAGCACTATTGGGTGTAGCCAATGGCAGTGGATGGTCTGCCATGTAACACCTGGGCCCAACCAAGCCACTTTACAAAGTTTTTTGGGTTGATAGTTATGAAAAACCATTTGGGATTGCGAGTAAAAATAAAAAATAAAAAATAAAAATAAAACAATTAGAAGAGAATTTGGGTTTAAGATATTTTAGGCGGAATAAATTTTTTTTAGTGGGTTTGATAATTAGGTTTAAAATCTTTTAATGGACCAAGTAGATTTCACCCGAAAAATTTATGGGACAAGTATTTTTTTTTTTTTAGGTTGAGTCGAGACCCAAAACTTAGGGAAAAATCCCATGCAATAATCCTAGACCTAATCTAGTCATGGGCCAAATATTTTTTAAGCTAAAGAGCCCAAGCCTGTGCAAAATAGGTCCAGACTTCACGTCGCACGGCTTCAAGCCGTTTCCATTTTCATGCACGTCCCTCCCTTCTTCTGCTTTAGGTTTTATCTATTTCCTCTTATAGCTCTTATATATGTTAAGCATTCTCAACCCTAGAATAAGTACCACTGACCTTTTTCATGCCCTCAGCCATCCAAACTCCTCTGAGCATCCATCCTCCACTGTGAACCACGACTACCACTTCAACTGAGATACAAACAACCGAAAATCACCCGGTTCTTGTAGCTTAAATCAGAGCACCTATTTCCTCCTCGTCAAACCACAACCTAGCCACCATGAAGCCAGCTCTCTTTGCGGCTTCATTACCAACCTAGCACACACGAAACCATTGTCACCCTACACCAAGCACAACAGACGCCCAGCCTTTGAAAACCACCAATGGAAACACTTTGTTCTGCTTCTCTGAAAACAGAAAAAATCCCACACCTTGAACTCGCCACCTCCACACCTCGTGAGAGCCACCCACATGCACAGCAACACCACCCACCGAACCACTACACCACACCAAACACTCTTAGTCGTCGCCACCAGCATGGAAAAGGCTGTCTGACATCCACAGGCCACCTCAGCCGGTGACAACCCCTCACGGTGAGTACCTCTCTCGGTTACTCCCTCTGCCCTGTCTCGCGCTCACCTCTCCCTCTCCTTCTCTCGGGCTTAGCCTAGCTCGATGGTATCTCCACCACACTCCTGCTCTTCAGCCGCGCCACCACAGCCCTCCAGGCAGCCCCGTCGCGTCTTACCCCTCCACTCGTGCCTCGGTTTCCCTTGGGTAAGCCCCTGCCGCCGTATACTTGTTTTATCTCCGTTTATTTGTTCGTCTGGTCTTCATGTTCTTATAAGTTATATATATATATATATATATGTAACTATTGTTAACCTAATAGAAGGAAGTGCTATTACTGTTTTACCCCCTAGTGTATGCCTCCAGATTTATTGTTTAGGCTTAGTTTAAATGGGTTTTGTTTAAGTCTCAAAAATATTATATATGTGTAGATAATTTTTTGATAATATTGTTAATAAAAGGAAGTAAACCTATTTTTTTTAGAGATGAGTTTTTCATGACTTATTTTATGGAAATTTTTTGTAGCCAAAGTTTCTATTAATTTATAATACATTGTTGGTATTTTAGATATTTTAAACATTAATATTTATTGAGTTTCGTAATTATCATAATACTTATTCAATAAATTTCTTTTTCGGTACGAATTCGATTAAGTGGATATTGATGGTTTTAGAAAATGATGGTATTTTAGGAATTATGAGAATTTTAGGTTTTGAGGTTTTAAAAATAGCTTCTTTTAGCATTTTTTAAGTTTAAATATCGAAATATGTGGTTGATTTGAAATTTACGGGAATTACGTGACTTTTATAGGTGACGATTAATATTTGTTCGACATTGTTGAGGAAATTTTTTGAAAGACTAAGGAGTTTAGGTAAGCGGGGTTCCTATGCTAGACTTTGCATAAAAAATTAATAAAATGAGCTGAGGTTATTTTTTTGAAAAAATATGCATGTTTTGTTATGAAAAGAAATTTGAAACGACCTCAGTTATTTGTTCTGCATGACTCATGAAATTCTATATAAGAATAAAGTACTTTCTGTCATGACTGGTATAGACATGAGCAAAGTTTTGGCATTCTGTTTCTGAACTATGCAAAAGAGAGCGAATATGAAAAATTGTGAATAAATTATATTTTTGTGATCTAATTTTGTTCTGTTCTAAAAATGTTTTGTACTCTGATGTGATATGACGTGATTTCTGAAACCTCTGGCATGACATTCTATTTCTATTCTATTCTGACCTTACCACGGGTGTAAAATTGTGGCCTCTGTTTGGGTTGGTACCAACTTTTCTGTTTCCGGTGCACCCACTTTGGAAGCAAAGTGGTTTTCTGCGTAGTCATTCCTGTGTACACACTTGAGGGTCCTAGAATAATAAGGGGAAGATTCAGATTATGTTTCTACTCAGTTGGCCGCCAGGGTTTGCACAATCCTACCAAGAGGTTTAAACATTGAATTATGTTCTGATTTGATGTTTCAGTTATGCTGTGCCATGGGAATTTTGAATAAGAATATTTTTTTGAACTTTCGCTCTGATTTTATAACACGTTCTGACTCTGCATTCTAAAAATAAAAAGTGCTTTGTTCTGCATTCTAAACTCTATAAATGTTTATGTTTGCATACTAGTATATGTTCTCTGCTTACTGAGTTGTTGATAACTCACCCCTTATCTCCATAATATATTTTAGATAATTTTGATGCAACAACTAGGAGTTAGGAATAGGAGTTAGGAATAGGGTGTACTTGCAAGTTTTATTGATCATAGAAGACTAAGTGCCTTTGGGTACAAGGGCTTTTGGACTGTCTTTTGATAGTGTTGATATTTCATGTTGCTTTGGTATTTTGAGTAATGAATATTCCTAGTCCTTATAGAAATGTTTATGTATATTATTGAGGCACTTTTGATGTGCCCTTATGTAGCAATATGGATATTTGTGTTAGACAAATAGGTTACTATGTTATGAAGATTCTGGTTTATTTTAAAAGTGTTGTTGGAGATGATCTTAGTTGACATGAGTTAACTCTCCGGACCCACGGGGATGGGGTGTTACATGCCATGTGGGGGAGGAAACTTCTTCAAGAAACTTGGCCAAGGTGGCCAAATTCGTGGGCCTTGGTGAGCCCCAACCAAGTGGGCTTCAATTTGGGATTTAAAGGGGATTTTGTTAGGGTTTGAGATGCTATCAAGCCCAAAACTAATTTTTCCTTGGCACAATCAAATTTTCAAGGTTTAAAAGGTTGGATAATGATTTCATAACAAGGATTTGATTAATTAATAGCATGTGGAAGTGATTTAATTAAGTGATTAAACACAATGCTAGAAATCAAGTAATTAAGTATTTCGTGACAGAATAATTCATATAGTAGATAAACATGTGATGACATGGTATAACATGGCATATATAACAGTATACGAACATAAACTGTAGTTCCCTTACCCATCACACATACACAGTAAACTGATAGCAAGTTAAGAGCTAACTTACCTCAATCGTCGATTCTACAAGAATAAAGCGTGAAACACGAGGATCTGTAAGAGGGTATTCTAAAAGTTAGAAATTTAATTACTAACAATTAGAAAAGTGAAAAGGGCAACTTAGAGTAAAATTACCATTTTACCCTCTACATGTGGGAAAATGACCATTTTAGATTTCACATCCTAACTCCAAAATTACCAAAATTTACATTGCTCATGTAAATTTTATCATAGACTCAAATATCAACTCAGAAAAATTTAAAACCATTCACAACTATGGAAAACTCACAATGGCCAAAACATTCATAGGTCATTTCTCTTAATTTTGGTTGCAATTTCTTCTATTTTCAAAACTCATGATTAAACCAAAATTTTGTAACAAGAATCTTCCTATCCCAAGTTTAAAAGTACACTTAAAATATCTATTAAGAAAAACTAATCATCAACACCAAACTGTTTTGTAAAAAGACCCAAACATTTTAAGAAAAAGTAAATCCTTAAATCAAAGTTTTGACCTTAATAAAAGCATCTCCAAAATTCCAAAAAAAAAAAATCTTACTTCTAACATATTCATAACATCATCCTAAGATCAACTATGCTTTAAATCATCAAATAAAAGTCACCAAAATCACAAAACAGCACTTGGAGTTTTTGGTTTTACACTTAGTCCAAAAACAGAAACTTTTCTCTGAACTAATTTTGATCAATCTCTTGATCCATGGCTTAAAGAAATGTGATATTCAAACTAAAACATCTTATGGTTTAAAAAATTTGTCCTAAAGAATGCCCAACCATCAAACTTAAAATCACATGGCTAAAACTCAATAAAACATGGATCTAATCCAAAAAATCAAATCTTAGGCCTAACCGAAATCCTGTTGCATAGAAAAATCATATCTTTAAAAATAATACTAAATATCTTTAAAATAAAATCCTAACATGTATATAAGAAGCTTAGGATCATCATATAAAAATATCAAAGCCTTTGGAATAAGATCAACCACGAAATATTCAAACTTTCTGAAAACAAAAACTGTTTTTCCACTTCCAGTTTTCAAGTTTCTAAATCTAAGGTAATCTATCATCAAAAGTTTTATCCATGCAACAAAACCTCAATGAGAATTCATAAACACATGCTAAAAACACTCCATAAAATTTTCGGACTAAGATATATCCATTTGCTTGGTCAACAATTTCAAAACATAACATACTCTCCAGTTTCACGCCCAGAATGACCTTTCTATGGTTAAAGATACTTTTGACCTACCAACTGAGCATGGAATGAGACTAATAAGATATCCACAAAAACTAAACTCAAATAAGAACAACTTTTATGAAGGATACATCATGCGAAAATACTTACAAATGGTCAAAATTTGCCACGCAAAAATACCCAAAAATCTGCCTGAAAGAGCTCTTTTTTTGAGTTTCTCTCTAAAAACGGGGTGAAGAAGTGATAAAATTGAGTGAAATGTACCTTGCTCGACTTTAGACTCCTGGAGGGGGAAGTTATGGGCTTAAATGACCCTTGATTGGAGTTGTCTATGTGACATAAAGTGGAGAATAGTGTGAGGCAAGGACTGCCTACAGCAGCTGTGAGAGATGGGGGTTGATGGAGTGGATTTCTCCTTCACATCAAGGCACTATTAGGTGCAGCCAATGGCAGTGGATGGTCTGTCATGTGGGGGAGGAAACTTCTTCAAGAAGCTTTGCCAAGGTGGCCAAATTCGTGGGCCTTGGTAGGCCCCAACCAAGTAGGCTTCAATTCTGGGTTTAAAAGAGGTTTGGTTAGGGTTTGAGATGCTATCAAGTCCAAAACCATTTTTTTCTTGACCCAATCAAATTTCCAAGGTTTAAAAGGTTGGATAATGATGTCATAACAAGGATTTGATTAATTAATAGCATATAGAAGTGATTTAATCAAGTGATTAAACACAATGCTAGAAATCGGGTTAGAAAGTGTTTGGAGGCTAACTTTAGGATTTGGGAAACCATTTACGGTTTTGGTTTCAACCAAGCTTTCGGGGTTTCGCTAGGATTGAAACCTTCTTTGGTCTAGCACAATTTGGTTGATCAAATGAGACAAAGCTTTGCTTAGGTGGCATCATCTCACACCTTGATTTCCTCACAAATCTACCTAATGGTTCCTCTTTGTGCCAAGTGTCTAATATCATTCACTATGTGTGGCTAAGATCTTTCCAAGTGTCCAAATAAAACTTCTCTAACCTAATTTGGATATTCCACACTGTGATTTTGAAAACACTGCACTGGATGCGCTTATCAAGGTTACTATTCACTCCAAAAAAATAATAAACTTAGTACTGAAAAATTCTAAATATTCATATTAACTTATAGTGAAAATCGTTTACTGAAATTCAACACCGAAGTGCCCCTAAAAAATAATTTCACAATTTCGAACAGGCATTTCGTCCAGAATTATGAAAATTGGCTATTGCACCATTAAATCCTAAATAATCAACTAAGTCTATTGGTGTAGACCATAACGCATTCTGACACCTCTAACTACCTCAAACAATTAAACTCATATTTCTAGCATCACAGTGAGTGATAACACTGAATATGTTGACAGACTAAAATCCGCGCGATTGGTCGATTCATAAAAACTTAGGGGTTTTCATGAGGTTTCTAAAGTCAATAGAAATTCTACGAGTGAATTTCTAGCCGGCTGTTACAATACTACCACATCCTAGCACTTGGAGTAGTGATAAAAATAAAAGACTCCACTGACTTGAAAATATTGTTTTTTGTGACATACTCTATGCATGGGTATGACGTGACATGAAACAATGAACATGTGACATGGCATGGCATAACATGGAATGTAGCAAATGAACATGTACTTGAAATAATTTAATATGGCATGCTATTAAAACATATGTAATAATCATAAGTGAAAAGAATATGACAATTATAGCTTACCATCGTACATCCAAAAATACACTGAGATGTAAGTTAAAGGCTAACTTACAGTGATTATAGCGTAACGTACATAAAAATGAGTTAAATAGGGTGGACTAAAACGAGATAATTCTAAGGGTTAGAATATCCCACTAAGCACTTAGAAACACAAAACTCACTAACTTTGATAAAATTGCTTTTTTACCCTCTACTTGTCGGAAATGACTATTTTGCTCCTAAATTAAGGGTTTTGCATACTAAGTCCAAATTCTAGTAATGTAAATTTTGTCCTAAATCCAAATATGTAGTTAGAAAAATTTCAAACAATACACAACCATACAAACCAAGCAATGGTCGAAACATAGTTAAGGCAAAAAGTCTTGATTTTTTTTTGCAATTCTTTCCAACTTTAAAGCATATACTCAAATTGATTTATGCAACATTTAACAATCTTATCCTAGGTTCTAAAACCATACTGATACATCAAAAGAATCATATCACAAAAATATAAATTCCTCATGTCAAGAAAAGTGCCAAAACATAAAATCGTAAACAAATAGAACAACTCATTGATGCACTTGGTCCATCACTTTTCCAATAAACTCCAAGGACTTCAAAAGTCTATAAAGTTACTCTTAACATGTTTAAATCCAACCCAAGTGATAATCATGCTTGAACAACAATCAAAATCACAAAAATCATCATCAAACCACCCAACATGCTCACTAAGTTCAAAATCGTGCATCACTTGCTTTCGACGTAGAACGAAAACAATAAATCCGAAACTTTCATCAAGTAAACCATAAAAAGTAAAATCATATGCTTCATAGTCAAGTTCTAAACATGATTCTATCATTAAACCTAAAAATCATATGGCAAAAACTTCATAAAATATCAAGCATACTCGAGAGCTTCAATTCATGCGTAAACCAAACCTTTTTATACATAACATGCTTCCAATCAGTGATTTAATCCAACTCACTTAAAAAAAAAGACTCTTAACATCTAAATGAAAGCCTTAAGAATATCATATAAGAATTTCATTGTCATTGGACTAGGTTTCAAGAACCAAAAATTGTCAATACTCAAACCCAAAATTGTTTTGTGTGTTCAGGTTTCAACTCCAAAGAAAACATGTATTACTATTGGCATTTCATCATATCAATATCCGAACCTAACTTTAACAAAAAATTCACCAAAACATCAAGATTTCACACATCATCCAAATTGTCACCCAGTATGACCTCTGTATGTTCAAACCCATTTTTCACCAATCAATACTCCATGAAGAATCACACAAAATACATCATTGGAAACTATACTCAAATAGAATCAATTCATATGAAGGAAGTTTAGTGAGATATACCTACAAATGCTTCGATGAATTCAAGCAAGATTGGCCAAAAACACTGCTAGAAACTTCTAGTAGAGTTCTCTTCAAGTAAGTGAAACAAAAGTGACAGAAGCATGAAGGGGCTGGCATGGAAGGCTTATATAGGATTAAAGGGTTGATGGATGATCATAGAATGTCCCTTTGATGGAGGTTCTGTCATCGAAAACTAGGGGTAAAACCATGAGCAATATAGTCCATGGTATTCAGCTTGAAGCTGCTGAGAGACCTAGTGGTTTGTGTGGTGGTTTGACCTCCCATCAACCACTATTTGGGCTGAAAATTGGCAGCCATAGGACACCTAGGGTAGTGGGGGGACTTCCTTAAGAATCTTTGGCTTGGTGGTGCATTTTGATGGGCCTAAATGGGCCTTAACCGAATGGCTACACTTTGGGGTATAAAGAGAGTCTGCTTTGGGTTTTGGTTTATATCAAGCCTAAATCTAATTTTTCTTGGCCCAATAAAATTACCAAGATATAAAAGAATAAAAAAGAGTGTAATGACATGAATTTCAGTGGTTAATAGCATGTGAAAGTGATTTAATCAAGTGATTGATCACTTAAGCTAAAACTGGCAAAATAGGGTTTGGGGTAACCATTTGGGGTTTGGGGAAACATTTTAGGGTTTGGGGCTTCCACCATGGTTTTTGGGTTTCAATTGGATCTCAAAGGATTGGGGTTTTACTAGGGTTGAAACCCTCTTTTGGTTGGCCACAAAGTGTTTGGCTTAGGTGGCATGATCACAATGCTTTAATTTTATTTCCTTTCATTCACATTTCCATCTCATGGTTCCTCTTAGTGCCAAGTATCCTACACAATTCATCAATTGTGGCTAAGATCCTTCTAAGTATCCACTAAAATTCCTCAAGATTGATTTTGGACAATTCACACAGTGATTTAACAATTGACTAAACTGGTGCCACATGGTGCTATTTCGAGTGTTGCTATTCACTCAAAAAAATACAAAAATGAACCTGTTGCAATTTGTTTCGCAAAATTAGTCTCCTAAGTGCCCCAAAAAAATGAAAAGGCATTTTCGAACAGTTTTCATCCAGAAAATGAAAAACATCTTATTACACTATAAAATCCTAAATATTCATCTATGACTAATGGTGCAGACCGTTTCTTACTCTTACACTCCTAAGTACCTCAAATAATTAAAAAAGACATTTTTTTCATCATAGCGGGTAGGAAACCAACTATGCTGACAGACTAAAACCTAAGCGGTTACTAGATTCGTGTCATTTTTTCGAGATTTCATGACACTCTAAGGTCTACAGAAATTCATCAACTGAATTTTTGGTGGGCTATTACATATGCGCCTCCTAAAAAAAAGATTTTGTCCTCGACATCTACGTTTGTTAATAATATAACTGTCATCACACAAAAGTAGAAGATGATACTCACCAAGTCTACTATTCCTTGCTATACATATAGTTGCTAGTCGATGCGGGTGGGGGTGAGTTGGAATCGGCTAACGTGGTATGCTGCAGCATATAATATAGCGTGTCATCGTCGAAATCATAAATCAAGTTGTCGAAATGTCCAGGGTTGATGTGCTGCTCGATCTCCTCATCATCACTGTCTGGAATGTGGCCCTAAACAAGTAGTCATCCTCGATGAGTAGACAACATCGATGATCCATACATTGTAGGCATGATAGCAGTTGCGGCGTGCTCCTCAACTACGTGGCTAGACTCAACTCTATCACGTGACATCCTTGCCATAAAGTTATCTCAATCCATCCAGGTGGTCTAGTGAAAGGGCGGATAACGCTCCTCATGAGGCAAAGCCTTCCTCTCATAGCTTACCCCATTCTTATCTATTTCCATCACATGGGTGCATTGATGCTCTAGTCAGTCCATCACCTGCCACTAGGTAGTGGCCTGCCTCTCAATCTCAATGAGTCACCTCCTACATCATTCTTCTCTCATCTCGTACACTTGCTGTGTGGAAAGGGTTGACTTCCTTGAGGTCTTTCAGTCGCATGCCATGGAAACTGCCAAAGTTAGAGTCAATGACTGAAAGCAAAACTGATGGCACAACCAACACCATTCCACAATAGATCTGAGACGAAACATATACTTTATTTGATATCCAAACAGATGAATTACAACGACTAACTAATGCAATACAACCTCGTACAAAAGCAAATACAAAAATCGGTTGTGCCATGATCATAGACAAAATCAAAACTCTACTATGATCCAAATAGATGAGGGTACTTGGCTTTAATATTAACTTCCTTCTCCCAAGTTGCTTCTTGAACATTATGATTCTCCCAAAGTACTTTAACCAATAAAATCTTGCAGTTATGCAATTCCTTCTCTCTCCAATCAATCATTTGCACTGGTTTTTCCTCGTAACTTAGGTTGGATTGCAAAGGTATACTCCTGGGATCTACGGCTACTGGTGTCCAATCCCCAAAGCTCTTTTTCAGCGAGGACACGTGGAATACATTATGGATTCCATGGAACTCACTTGGTAACTCCAGATGGTATGCAACTGCTCCCACTTTTTTCAGTATCTTGTAGGGTCCCACGTATCTCAAACTTAACATTCCTTTAACACTGAATCTGGCCACTCCTCTCATAGGAGATACTTTCACATAAACCCAATCTCCGACTTCAAGTTCTATACTCCTTCTGTCGTCGATGTAGCTCTTCTATCAACTCTACTCCATCTTCATTCTTTCCCTGGTTATTAGGACTTGATCCTTTATCTCTTGTGCGACTTATGGCCCAATCGCTTTATTTTACCCAACTTTGTCCCAATAAATGGGGATCTACACTTTCTGCCATACAAGGCTTCATAAGGTGCCATCTGAATGGTGGCCTGAAAACTGTTGTTGTAAGCAAACTCTACCAAAGGTAGCTGCTTCTCCCAATTTTCTCATGTTCCAGGACACAGGCTCTAAGCATGTCTTCTAGTATCTTAATTGTCCTCTCGGTCTATCCATCTACTTAAGGAGGGTAGGCACTGCTGAAATTCAGATAGGTACCCATCAAATTTTGCAAACTCTGCCAAAACCAAGACGTGAAACAAGGGTCACTCTTTGACATGATCGTCCAATGTACTCCATGCAGTCTGGCAATTTCTGACACGTAAATCCTTGTCAATCTATCCAAATAATTTGTATTCTTAATAGGTATGAAGTGGGCACCCTATGTTAAGCGGTCAACTATCACCCAAATAGTATTATTCCCAATGGCAGTTCTTGGAAAACCCAACACAAAATCCTTTGAGAATCTGAGATGTCTTCCCACTTCCATTTTAGGATTGGCAGTGGCTGCTACACACCTTGAAACAACCTGCCAAACATTTAGTAGATGAATTTCTTTAGGCTTTAGAAACGTCATGAAAACCCAAAAAGGCCTCACGAACCAAGCAATGACGTATGTTTTAATTTATCAGCATAGTCAGTTTCTTACCCATTGGTGTTAGAAATGCAATTTTGTTTATTTGAGATACTTAGGAGGGTAAGAATGAGAAACGGCTTGCTCCATTAGTCTCAGATGAATATTTAATATTTTACGGCACAATAAAATGATTTTCATTTCTCGGACAACAGTTGTTTGAAAACGTGTTTCGATTTATTTGAGGCACTTTGGAGTTGAAATTCATGAAATGAATTGCACTCTTAGTTTCGTTGGATTATTTAGGATTTTATGGTGCAAAGTTATTTTCTCCATTTTGGAATGAATAGTAACACGTTAGCACTCAGTCTAGTCATTTTCCAATCAAAGTATGGATTGTCCAAATAAGTCTAGAGAGGTTTTATTTGGATACATGGCAAGATCTTAGTCATACTTGGTGAATAGTTTAAGACACTTGATACCCAAAGGAACCATGAGATGGAAAAGAAGGAAAATCAAGTTTTATGATCATGCCACCTATGCCAAACACTATTCCATCCAACCATCCATTTTTTAGCGGGTTTCAACCCTTGTAATACTCCAAATATTTGGGATCCAAATGAAACCTCAAAATCTTGGTGAAGGTCGAAACCCCAAATGGTTTCCCCAAATCCCAAATGGTTTCCCAAACTCTAAATGAAGTCGATTTTAGCTTAATATTTAATCATTTGATTAAATCACTTCTACATGCTATTAACCATTCAAATTCATGTCATTACAACTTTATCCATTCTTTAATACCATGGTATTTTCATTGGGCCAAGAAAGATTTGATTTGGGCTTGTTAGAAACTGAAACCCCAATCCAAGCCCGATTGAAACCCCAAATGAGGCTCAATCTGTTTAGGCCCACCGAAAAGCTCCACCTATGCAAGGCTTCTTGAGGTAGATTCCCCACTTCCATGAGTGTACTTCCACTACCCATGTTAGCCCAAAATAGGGGTTCATGGGAGGGCAACCAGCCACTTTACCACCACCCCATCATACAGCAGCTACAAGGCAGAAAGCTGTGTGTTGTAGCCCATGGTTTTTTGCTCAAAACACATCACCAAATGGTCACCCTCACATTCCCTCTCAACCCCTCCAGAAATATATGAGTCTTCCATGGCTTGCCTCTTGGGCCTTTTTTTCACTCTTGAATCACTTTCTTGGAGAGAACTCAAGGAGAGACTTCAGACAGATTTGTTGGCCTTTATTGCTTAAATTGTTCAAAACCTTTGCATGCAGACTCTCATGAAACACTCTACATATAAGTTGTTTCTCTTTGAGTATAGTTTATATTTGTACCTTTTATATGATTTTGCATGAAGTTTGGATTAGTGAAAAGTATACCTAAGCATGCAAAGTTCATACTTGATGAAAATCTGGATAGTGTGATTCTTTGATTTGTTTTATGAAGTTCTTGGCAAGATCTTGGTCTGATCCTTTTATGATTTAGATTTAACATACTAACATGCAAGTTGGATTTACATTTGTTGCATATTGAGAGTCTTTACTAAGAGTTTTACATGATATGAGAAAGTTGGAAACTAGAGATGTAAAAACAATTCATGTTTATAGTAAGTTTGCATTTGTTATGAAAGCAAGTTCCTATGGTATTGATATTCACATATGTTGTTCTTAGGACTTTGAGCTATGTGTTAGAAAGTTATTTTGAAGATTTATGGTTGTGATCTTGAGGGAAACAATGCTAAGGTCCAGTTGGAAAAAACTTGAGGCTCATGGGTTTTTTAGTGTTTCTATGAGATTTTTGCAATGCGATCTTGATTTTAATAATTAGATCAATTTTAGGACTTGAATATGAACCATATGATGTTATTTCTTGATAGTTTGCTTCATGGACAATTCAGATCTAGTGGTTTGGTCAAAAACAAAAACATGTAGCACTCGGTTTTGGAGTAAATGTGAAAATCGACTATGTTGGTCGATGTTTTCTGATTTTTGTGATCTTTGACTTGTCTTTTCAAGCATGCTATTTCTCGAGATTGATTTATGAACATGTTAAGAATATTTTTTAAAACTTTTGGAGTTCTTGGAGTTGATTTCGAGAAGGATAGACCAAGAACATTAAGGGTTGTTCTTTATGGTTAAAGGACTTAATGTTTTCGCAGGAAGAGAATTGTGATTTTAATGTGTTTTTTTAATGTCCTCTCATGATATTAAAACATAGGATATGATTTTTTGTATGTTGCATGATTTAGTTTTAGCATGAAAGTTAGAGTTTGAAAGAATTTCAACAAAAAATCAAGGATTTTAGCATTTGTTAGTTTCGGCCTATGCTTAGTTCGTGTAGCTATTTTGTGTTTTTAAATTTTTCTAATTATATATTTGGATTTAGAACAAAATTTACATGACGAATGTAAATTTTGATGAATTTTGGAGTTAGGATACGAAATTCTTAAATTAGGAGCAAAATAGTCATTTTCCAAATATAGAGGGGTAAAATGGTAATTTTATCTTGAGTCAATGATTTTATCTTTCCAAGTATATTAGTTAGGAGTTTCTAGTGTTTAAAAATATCTCCTTACAGTTCCCATTATTTCAAGCTTTATTTCATCACGCTACAATCACTGTAAGTTAGACTCTAATTTACTTTTAAGGTATTTATGTGTGTGTGGTGGTAACAGAAACCATCATTTATGTTATTTATACATATATAAATGTTACGTTATGCCATGTCATGATTTATTTCCAGTACATATTTATTTGTTGCATGTTAAGCTAAGTTATGACAAGCTTAGAAAACGAGCCTTTACGGTGCTATTTTTTTGCTTTGGCGATTTGGCGATATTTTATTTTTGCTAGGGTTCGTTACATTGTAGGGCTGCATGGCGTCCAGCGCCGTAGAGGCAAATCAACGTCCTTACGTTGATCTTGTCTCCGCAGTTCCGCAACCCATTCCTGAGATGCCCATGTCTCATCGTGGGCCAAAATATGTGGATGGTGAAATCTGTTTTTAGTTTTCTAAGGAGGAGATTGCAAAATCTACAGAACCGTTCTGTTATTCCATTGTTCTAAAGTTTCTAAAACAGATGCCTTCTTTGGATTCTATACAGTCCTTCATTCATAATTGCTGGGGTTTATCATGCATGTCGGTTGTCTCTGCTATGAGGAGACCAAGGAATGTCTTCGTCCGAATGTCCAATGAACCAAATTTTTTAAAAGCTCTTTCTCGTGAAACCTATGAGATGAATGGTATTCAATATAGGGCTTTCCATTGGAATCCAGACTTCAATAAGGATGAAGAACCGTCATTGGTTCCCATTTGGATTGTGTTGCCAGGGCTTCCACCAAATTTTTATCATGAATCTTTTCTAAGGATCCTTACTGCACCTTTTGGCCATTATATTCGAAGGGATAACCCTACGAAATGTGCAACTCGCACGGATGGAGCACGCTTATGTTTGGAGATGGATGCTGCAAAAGAACCAATCCCTTATTTCTGGATTGGGATGCCGGGGCAGGGACGGAAACAAGAAGTGATCTACGAGACGCTCCCGGCATTTTGCTCTAAGTGTAAGTTGCAAAGGCATAATACACGTACATGCAGAATAAAGACTCAGAATAATGGAGAAAAAATTTGGATTCGTAAGAATGTAAAAGATACGAATTCTGGAAAAGTTGATCAAGATTCTGGACAGAGTGCAATAGATAAAGGAAAGGAGTAATGGTTGTTCCAGGAAATATAGAAGGATCTACGAGTGAGACATTGAATACACAGAGAGAGGAACCTGAGGATCATGCCCTTATTCCTAATGAAGATCAGTCAAAAGATGGACAGGCTGGACCTATTCAAGATTCAGAGAAGATAAGTAGTGATGAGGTTGAGTAGAGTGCAGGAAAAATCTTAGAGGAAAAGGTTTATCACATGGAAGAGGTTGAAGATGATATTCCAGTGGGTCCTGTGGAAAATGAAAATGTAGATGGACAAGCTGGTCCTACTCAAGATTCAGAGAAGATAAGTAGTAATGAGGAAGAGCAGAGTGTAGAAAAGATCTTAGAGGAAAAGGTTTATCACATGGCAGAGGTTGAAGAGGATATTCCAGCGGGTTCTGTGGAAAATGACAATATAGCTCTGGAAGTAGATGACTTTCCTATTAAGAATGGTGATGGAGGAATGAATATGGGAGACTCTTTATCTAAACCTGAGTTGGAATTAAATGTAGAAAGTTTTTCTAAAAATAAGGATTATGCCACTGAAAATGAGGGTGTGGAGATGAAAAAGAAAGGTGTCCGAAAAACTTTTGAAAAAGTTCACAGTTCGACCCGAGTTTTAGCCTGGCCAAATAAATTTTCTTTATGACTAGTCTGATTTTAGCATGGAATATTCAAGGTCTTGGAACCTCTCGAAACAGATTAAAGAAATTGGTTAAGAAAATGAAACCGAAAGTTGTGGCTCTAATGGAACCTTTTGCAGCAGTGGATAAGATGCAAGAGTTGCTTCACATGTTACGTATGGATAAGTTCATCACAAATGAGGGGGAGGCTGGCAAAATTTGGGTGTTATGGCAGGATGATGTTTCAATACAGATTGTCTTATGTAGAGAGCAGTTCATTCTACTTCAACTGGAGGATGGTATGACTAGTACTTTGTGCTATTTTGTATACACAAAGTGTAATATGGTGGAGAGACGAGAACTCTGGGAGCAATTGAATGACCAGGTAGTTGGCTCAGATCCTTGCATTATTATGGGTGATTTTAATATTATTAGAGAAGATTTGGAATGTAGGGGTGGTAGATCTCGTCCGATAGTAGCAATGGAAGACTTCAATTCTTGGATTGATCATTGTTGATTGATTGAAATGAGGTCTTTGGGCAGCAGGTTTTCTTGGTGTAATGGACAGCGGGGTTTATCAAGAAGTTGGGCGAAATTAGATCGTTGTTTCGTGAATGCTAGTTGTTTGAATAGCTTTCCGAATGCGATAATTAATTATTTAGCGAGATCCACATTAGATCACTCCCCCATGTTCATGGAACTTCAGAAAGATCCTTTCTCTTATGGTCCTCCTCCTTTTCGATTTCAGCAAATGTGGGTAGAACATCTAGAATTTCGGCCATTTGTGGAACAAGTCTAGTAGGAGGAGGTGGGTGGTTCGGGTCTTTTGAAATTGGCTCTAAAATTGGAAAAGTTAAGGGGTGCTTTGAGAGATTGGAATAAGCGGATCTTTGGTAGAACTGAGAATCATTTACAGGAGCTACAATCTCAAATTGACTCATTGGAGTCTGTTCTACAGCAAGATTGGGATCCAAACATTGAATAAGAGCTTGTGATGAAGACGGTAGAATTGGCTGATTGGAGGCGTCAAGAAGAGACTAGACTAGCTCAAATGGCAAAAATTAAATGGAGTGTTAAAGGCGATCAAAACTCCAATTCTTCCATGCTTATTTATCTTATAAGAGGAAGAAGAGAGACATGGAGATGACACTTCAAGATGGCACTTATTTGAGATCACCTGAGGAGATCCATTTAGGAGCTGTCAAATATTTTTCCTCTTTTCTGTAGAAGGAGACACATGGGAATGCACCAGATTTATCCCATATCATTTCGCCTGTCATCACAGCGGAGGAAAGTGCAGTAATATGTGATATTCCCTCAATTGAGGATGTTAAAAAGGCTTTGGACTCTATTCCTCCTAATAGTGCTCCGGGTCCCGATGGTTTTGGAGCAGGTTTCTTTAAAAGTGTTTGGGATATTATAAAGATGGACAACATGGCTGCTGTAGAAGAATTTTTTAGAGGCGAAAAATGGCCTAGATTTTATACTTCTTCTTATGTGATATTGATACCAAAAATGGATATACCAACTGGTTTTGATAAATTTAGCCCCATAAGCCTCTGTTCGGTATTTTACAAAATTTGTTCCAAGGTGATTGTAAATCGTTTGGCATCTCTTCTTCCAAAAATGATATCTCTTGAGCAAGGTGCTTGTATTCCTGGCAAAAGTATCTTTGAAAATATCAGTCTTACTCAGGAAATGGCTCACTCGATTAATAACAAAATTCATGGTGGGAATGTGGTTTTAAAACTTGATATGGCCAAAGCTTATGACCGTGTTGACTGGGATTTTCTTCTAAAGGTGCTTCTTGCCTTTGGTTTCTCCAATACAGTTTGTAGCTTGATTGGGGAGTGTATTTCCACGCCTTGGTATTCCATCCTGATGAATGGCAACACGAAAGGTTTTTTCCAGGGTGGTCAAGGGCTGAGGCAAGGGGATCCGTTGTCCCCTTATTTGTTCATTATTTTGCAGAAAATTCTATCTCGTCTTATCAAGCAAAGTGTGGAAGAGAAGAGGTTTGGTCAATTTTCACAAGCCCGTGGTACTTGTTTGATATCACACCTAATGTATGTTGATGATGTTGTCATTTTTACAAATGGTGGTCATAATTCTATCCTCAATATTTTAAGAATTATGTCTACATATGAGAATTGGACCGGTCAATTGATCAACAAAGAAAAAACTGTTATGTTCTTTTCTAATAAAATTTCCATAGCAAGGAAAAGGAATCTCAAAAGATTGACGGATTTCTCGGAAGGAAAATTCCAGTTTAAATATTTGGGGACTCACAATGTTTCCGAAAAATTGAAAATTGCGGATTTGGAGGAATTGGTGAGAAAGGTTCAAACGAAAATCAGCGAGTGGAAAATGAAACTTTTATCTATGGGGGGAAGAGTGATCTTACTAAGACATGTCCTTGCAAGCATTGCTTTGTATCTTCTTGCGGTCTCGCAAGTTCCTAAACAGATTATTTATGCTTTAAATCGTCTTATGAGCTCTTTCCTTTGGGGAGAAAGAGATGGAAGAGGAAAGAGAAAATGGGTGGCTTGGAGGAATATATGTAGGCCAATTGCAGAAGGAGGTTTGGGAATTAGACCTTTTGAAGAAATGCAAAAAGCTCTTCAGTTAAGATTTGCATGGAAGCTTATGCATGAAAACTCTCTTTGGGCAAATTTTTTTCGAAAGAAGTATGTAGGCAACAAACCTTTCATGTTACTTGGTCCTCCAAAGGGTACAAGGTTTTGGCGTATGATTGCAAAAAATATTCCCACTATTTTGAATTATACCAAATGAAAGATTAAAGATGGGAATGTATTTTTTTGGTATAATAAGTGGTTGGCGCAGGAGTCCTTTGTTGAAGCTTTACCAGTGGTTGAGTAGCCTCTTTTAAAAATCAAAGATTGCAAGCTTGATAATGGATGGGATGTGGATCTTTTAGAAAGACTGGTGGGCATGGAACTTACTGAAAATGCCCTTAATGTGTTGTCAAAAAGCAACGAGGGAGAAGATTTGCTTATCTGGACTAAAACTGAAACTGGGAATTTTTCTACAAAATCAGCTTGGGATTGTATTCAAGTGAGAAGTCCTATTCTAGAGGGACATAAATGGATATGAAATAGTATTCTCCCAAAAAAATCTTTGTTTTTATGTGGAAGGTGTTGCATGGTGCTCTAGTCGTGGATGACAAAATTAGGCGGATTGGAATTCCTCTAGCTTCGAAATGTAATTGATGTAAGCAAGGGCAGTATGAAGACCTTAATCATGTTTTATTTGAAGGGGAGGTTACAGCTGGGGTTTGGAAAAAATGTGGCTCTTTACTTGGGCTACCGGTTGGAAGATCATGGCGTGAAACTTGTCTCAGTTGGTTTCGGAGAGCTTCTAATTCCTCACAAATAGGTGTCATACTTGGTTTATTGCCTATTATCATTTCCTGGAGACTATGGGGCAGAAGGTACTCTGCTCGAATGGAGAACAAAGTTGAGATAATTCAGGCGGTATGGCTTTCTATCAAACATTGGGTAGGCATGCTTGGCCAAGGTCTTACTAAGTTCAAAAAGTTTAACCAGACTGATTCTTACATTCTTTGGAGCCTGAATGTTTATCCTATTCCTATTCAACAACAACCTATTCAATTCATTTCTTGGTCTAAGCCTTTGCATGGTAGAGTCAAGCTAAACACAGACGGGAGTTGCCTAGGTAACCCAGGAATTTCGGGGGCTGGAGGGGTGATTCGGGATATGCAAGGGTCTGTTTTGTTGGCATTTTCTATGAAACTAGGTTATGGATACAGTACCCAAGCAGAATTACGAGCGTAATTGGAGGGGGTTAGACACTGTAAATAATTAAACTTGTCTACTGTTGATATTGAAATGGATTCAATGGTCGTCCTGTCGTGGCTGCAGAAGAATTGATGTGGCATTTGGTATTTGGAGGACTATTGGGAGGAGCTTCAGGAGCTGATAAAGAACATGGATTATAGGTATTCTCATATTTTTAGGGAAGGGAATGCTGTTGCGGATTGGCTCGCTCGATGGGGTGCAAGCGAGGGAGATAAGGAATGGAGAAACACTACAGAGTTACCTTATTTGCTGCGAGGTTTGATTAGAATAGATAAATGGGGCCTTGCATCAGTTCGGTGTAAATCGCATGATGCAAGGATTTAATGCAGAGGAGGATTTCTGCGGGTTAGTGCAGAATGTTTGGAGCATTGTGTTGTATGCAATGCTATTCTGTTTTTTTTTATTATTATTATTTGCGTTGCTCGTTAGGCTTGTTTTAGAGGTTTTTTCGTTTTATTATATAGGCCTGTTTAGTATTGGTCTTAATCTAAGCTTGTTTAGTTAGCTTATTTGTTTGAGGTTCGTTGGGCTGTATTTGGGAGGTTTTTTATAATCTCCCAAGTACCTTGATTATATTAACGGTATTCCTCCGTCATAAGTGAGGGTTTTTTAATAAACTTGGGATGAGGCTGCTATGTCTGTGGCTACCAGCTCTTATAAAAAAAGTTATGACAAGCTTAACTATTGTATGTCATAAGTATGCCATGTTTATCGGTTACGCATTATGTTATCTCATATCACTAGTCTCATGTACACATCACGTCACGTCATGAGTTTGAAGTACGTCATGAAAAATAGTATTTTCAAGTCAGCTTAGTCTTTTACATTTATCATGACCTCAAATGATAAGATTCAGTAACATCCTAGTGCAAATACTCGTGGTGTGATGCATAAGTTAACGTACTCGCAACTGGTGCATATACCTGTGATGTGATGCAATATGGGCAAGGGCACATGGCTCAAGGGGGTCTGTGTAGCATCCACAGTACATGTTAAATAATCAGTTATTATGAGCATAAGATTCCAAGTTCATGTTCAGTTTCAAGTTCAATTCACGTCGTGTTTATTTCACGTTCAGTTCAAGTTCAGTTCTATTTCAGTTCACGTCATATTTATTTCACTTTCAATTCAATTCAAGTCAGTTGAGTTCACATTAGTTGCTATCCATGCCAAGTTAGGTTATGTCAGCTCATGTCATGTTAGTGAGTCCTTCTACAGCCACCGTTGTAGGCTCCCGATAGTGTATTTCATCTATTTATTTTTTTACTTTTTTCTCTCATGTATTTTTTTAACACCTTTAAATATATTTTTTTAAATCATAACATCATTAAAAACACTTCCTTAATCATTTTGTAAAAATAAAAAAAAAAACCATCGAGACCCACCAACAGGAGAACCCAGTGGGACACATAGCATTTCTCCATGTTAATTGTCAACTCACGTCACGTTCATGCATGTTCATATTAGCATTCATGTTTTTACTGTTATGCATGCATCTGTATATTGCTAGTTAAGTTATTTGTTAACTTGCTGAGATTTGTGATTAAATCTCACTTGGTAGTCCCAACTACCATTGCCACAATAATGGTAGATCATGTGCCAGGATCAGGAGATGCTATAGAGGGTCGACTAGAGGAGGTCGATTAGGCAGCAACACAACAACGCGGAGATCATTTATGGCGCCCTCGACCCCCACATGTGATTTAGTGGGAGTCGCGACACCAGGGTGATGGCCACTCGGGTCACGCACCCCTACGCAGAGTTCAAGTGTGTGAGGATATGCAATATGTGTAGAGTTATAAATACAGTAGAAAATAATAAGGCATTCCAAAAACTAAGCGCTGGAAAACTTAAATACAATCCAACAAGAAGTCTTCCATAAGGTTATTATAGTCATCCAGCTGAATCAAATAAAATGAAAGTCCAATCAACTACAACGGGGATAAACCCCAGGTTATCACTCCTCAGGTAGGGTCGGTCCTCCATGCTCATATCCATCCTCTGCATCAAAGTCTATGGTTCTGTTGCACGGAATCGCAAGTGGGAACACCACAATGAGATTTCACAATCTCAGCAAGTAAATCCACAGATCAACCACTAAAAATACAAACAATGGAAACAGACAACCACATGCACACGGCGAGCATAAAAAGATGTTCCAAAATTTACTTTTCCTTCCCTTTACCAGAAAAATTTCCAAATAACCCACTCAAACAAAAATCCCATTTTATACACAGAATATATTCATTATGTGATGGTATGCACCATAGTCTCCCCTAGGGACCATCCACACACTCTGGCTCTCTTCGTCACACCACGGGTAACGACCATGCTTCTGACTTCGTAACGAGCAATGCCCAGCTCCGTGCCCCAGATACCAGGCATCCTCTAGCCTCTGCCATGTGATGCCCCAAATTTTCACTAAGAATCCATTCGTAATTCTTATGGATATTATTTATCTATTTATTTATTTATTTGGGTTATTGGCTAAGTGTTGGAAGAATCATTTAGGCCACTTTCTATTTTTGTTGGATTGGATCTTAGAGTTCTTAGTTAAGAAGCCCACAAGAGAAAAATAGAAGAAAATCCCTATAGGAATTCGGCCCATTAAGGATGACACTTGTCAAGCATGCATTGGATTTCTAGAAGAAAGAGTGGAAGAAGAAAGGGAGGATTCGGTTTTCTAGAAGAGTTGGCCAAGTGCCATGCATGCAAATGAAAGGTGAAGACTTTTGTCTTGGGAAATGGCAAAATCTTGCATAGGAAAGTGGAACCTAGGGAAGAAGTACCTAGGTTAGTACATTGGTGCCACTTGGCAAACATGCTTGAAGATTTCTAGAAAAAGCTAAGGAGATGGAGGAGGATGTAGGGTTTGGCAACCACACACTCACACACTCCTCACACGCCACATGTCTCACATGCACACATCACATCTAAATACATTGAACCTAGATATAAAAATGGATGAGAAAAATGAGGGGACATGGTTTCGGGATTCCCAATGGACTACACAAGTACCAACAAGATTTTTGTGAGTTCCAAGGAGTTGTGCACCCCCACCCAAGTTATTTTTTGATATTTTGCCATTTGTCATTCATACATTAGTAGGGGAAAAGGTTCTAGAAGGAAGTGGAAGAGAAACTGCACAAACATTACCCTTGTACCCCTAGGATTTCGGCCACCACCTTGCCACATGTCATGTTTTGAGTTCTTGAGAAGCATAAGGAAGTGAGAGAGCCACCTAGGGAACATGCATAGGAAGAAGAAGCTTCTTGCTTATGGAAGAGTAAGGGACATGCATGGAAAAAAGGAAAAGAGTCATGGGAAAAGGAAAAGACACATGGGAAAAGGAAGAGGTGCATGGGGAAAGGGAAGGAAGCATGGGGAACATGTACCCACATCCTACATGCCTTTTAACACTTGAAAAGCATGCATAAGTCTACAAGGTTCAAGTCTAGGGTTAGGATTGATCAAATGTCAATTTTTCCCTAGAGATTCATTGATTCTGGACCATATGGGGGAGCATACCTAAGGAGCCTCTTAGACTTTTGAATTTTGACAAAATGTCATGCCACCTGTCACTCATGCAAATGATCTTTTGGATTTCCTAAGGAGGGGAAAATGAGGGGTTTTGACACATGGCGTCCATGCAAGGATATTCTTAGATTTCCTAGGAAAGTGAAGAGGATTTTGAATTTCCAAGGAGCCACGCCACTTGGCAAGATTATTCTTTTCAAGAATACTTGTATGCTCCCTATGGCCTATCAAAAGGAGTCACTTGTCCCACATGCATCAGAGAAGGTGCCACTTGTTCCACATGCATCAGAGAAGGCGTCACTTGTCCCACATGCATCAGAGAAGGCGCCACTTGTCCCACATGCATCAGAAAAGATGCCACTTGTCCTTCATGCAATGGGTCACTAGCAACCAATGGGATTTTATTGGAGAACTCTATATAAAGGGAGAGAAGTCACATGCCCAGGGGCTTTTCTCTTTTGTTATTCTCAGATTTTACACGCTCTCATTCTCTGCACACTCTCTTACAGGACCACTTAGATATTTCCTCCACTTTCTCACACTTTCCTTCATACTAAACAAGAGAGGCTTGTTTCAAGAGAGGGATTTCGGCGTTTACAAGGAGGAACCACAGTAAAAACTCAGTTTCCTTTTGTTTCTACACACACATATCACATATTCAACTCCAGATGAGATTTGAACCTCAAGGAAGTTCAAATATGGTAAAACACACACAATTTCCACTCTTGCTCATGGGAAAAGAATTAGGGTTTTCTAGAAGTGTAGAAAATTGAAAGTTTGAAGGAACAACTCCTCTACACATTCGGCCACACTCATGTATTTTCACACTTATTCGAGATTAGTCGAAGATACAAGGAAGTTGAAGGGTTTCCTGATTCAAAACCCTAGAAGCCGATTGGTTTAGGACTTCTTAAGCCTTAGTGATAACCCTAGAAACCCTCACACACTCAAGAATATGGATTAGGGTTTTAGAACCCTTATTCTAACAAGTTATATTTCGATTTACAGCTTGCTATTTGTTTCATTTCATGGATTTTTGTAAGTATACACTCAACCTACTCTTGGTTAATATTCATATATGATTGTGTAAATCCTTCCATGGTTTTTGATTGCTTTGTTTGTTATCTCTTGGTTGTTTGTTGGAATATGATAATATGATTTTAAGTAACTTTAAGGAAGAAAATATATGTCTCGAATTTATGATGAAAATGCCATGAAACATGCCCATGAGTTTCGGTTTTCACTTGTTTGAGGTTGATGGTTTATGCAACATGAGGTTTTGGTTTGAATATGCTTTGGAAGTTTTGGACTTAGTCACAAACCTATGATTTCATGTTTTGTTTCACTATGTCCTAATTTCTATATTATATGCTTGAAGTTTGGAACATGTTTATGTGATAAATCTTCATGTTTTTGTTGTTATGAGTTTCGGCCCCAGCACATTTTCATGATTCCATGTATATGTTTTGATATCTATCATGGTTTATGATATCATGCTATGAAATGAATATGTTATACTTAGTTGTTTCATGCACGGCATTTCATATGTCATATGTCAAGTATTAGTAAGCATGTTTAAGTCTCATGTCACATGCATTTGGGGAAGAAGTGTTTTCGAAAAGTATTTTCAAAAAAAAAGTTTTATCACGACCCCAAGTGCTAGGGTAGGGGAATGTCTTAGTGGAACTCCTCTATCTACTCTAGAGTGCTTAAGAATGGAGTGGTAACCCTTGGGTCGATGAAGAATAGTCGACGAGCCTCGAATGAATTCTTTTTAAAGGATGTCGGAGCAAGGAAGCACCTAACGCTAGTGGATGCATAAGGCATGTAACCTGACGAAGTAAGGTCGAGTTAATATGATTCTCTGTTCATGACGTATTCATCACGGTGTATGGACCGTTGATGGTGCAGTAACTTGCAGGATCACGCGGTGCAAGGAGGGGAGCTGTGTTGTGTCCACCCTCTAAACAAGAATAAGAGCTCATAAGTCAAGGATCACTCGATGAAAATCTCGTGATATGATAAGGATCACTCGATGCAAATCTCGTGATATGTTCTGATAAGGCAAGTTCTGAATAAGTTCACATGAATAAGAAAGTTAAGAAGTTTTTCTGAAAGCTAAAGTCTCTGTTACAAGTCAAGTTCTGGTCAAGTGCATAAGTCAAGTACATGTTCATGCACACATTTCATGATGTACCTCTTGTATGCTTGTGTTAACTATTGTATGTTGCGTGTTTACATGTTGAGATTTCTCAAAATCTCACCGTGATAGTTTTCACTACCATTCCCAACCCGAAATGGTAAAACATTTAGCAGAACCAGGAGTAGCGAGTCAGGATAATGATGATCAAGGCTAAGGATGTGCTCAACTCGGAGAAAGAACGGATCTAGTCATGACCTACTTGGAGATAGCTGAGATTAGAAAGATGCTTTAATGATTTCTTTGTTTAGGTTTTTATAGACAATACTTGTTATGTTAAAGTGTAAACAAGGAGCCTGATACTCCATTACTAAGAAATGTGGTTTAAAGCTATGAATGAAGAAGTTGGGATATTAGTTTATTCTGGTACAACATTTAAATGACTTATTCCGCTGCTATTTATTGCATACTGCTAGTATAAATAGTGCATTACATCTTATATGTCGTGTACGAGGGGTATGTAGCATTGTGTTGCACGTCCTGGCGTTTCAGTCACCGTCCAATCCCAAGCGGGGGCTGGAGGCGCCACATGCCAACAAAGAGGCCACGAAATTGGCACGAGAGCATTACCGCCTCATGCGAGCCCGTGACAACCCAAGGGACGTCACTCAGTTTTACACACTTCCGAGTGACCAAAGGAGCTCCACCGAGATAATGTCCCATCTCGACTTGGGGTTGTGATATGCACACACCCACAAAATGTGTTTTTAATCTTTTGACACCAAAAGCATAGTTTCCAAATTTTACACCACAAACAAAGAGCAGAGCTGTAACACCCCCTTCCAGTAAGCTAGGAGTGTCACGTATTTTTCATAAAATAAACCCGACAAGAGATCTCATATTTCATAAACGAAATTAGAAATTTATTTTGTAGAAAAATGTCTAATAAAATGTCTTCCAAAAATATTAAATTAATAAATTGAATAAATTCATGTCATAAAAGCAAATTTTATTTTAGAAAGTCTGAAACTAAAATTAACTGCTCCTTCTAATCCTGGCCTGTCTACTCGTATTCAACATCCTCACCTAGGTGGTTAAAAAAACATGAAAACAAACTAAAATGAGTCGAAGACTCAATAAGAAATTCATCACAACATAAATGTAATAAACATAAGGTTTTCATAAAAATCTTCATGCTGAGAGCTTAAAATTCAAGACTGTTCACACTGATGCTTATGCTATGCATGACTGATTTATCTGAATTAACTGACCGATCTTACTTAACTGACTGATCTGACTAGCCAACACACTTAACCTTGTGTGCGAGGTTGTGCACCGGCCTCACGTCCCGCTGCAGCAAGGGGAGCCGCTGATAGTATTCTGGCATACTATGGTGGACCACGCTTGAGTCCGTGGCTTGCACAACCACCCTGAAACTGAACTGCATTGGTACCATTCATCTGAATGGCCATCTGATTAACTGATCTTATATTATCTTGTACTTGAACTTAAGATAGCTTATGTGTCTTATGCACATGAGATGCATGACATAATACATAAATAATTATAATTTCTGAATTTGAACATGATGCGGAAAGACATGATCGTATGCTATGTTGGATAACATGTTTGCATATGACATGAGTGGTGCATAAATAATGGTTGTCAATGAACTGGCTTGAATAATATTTATATATAAGCTGAACTGTGATTATCTTAATTTGTGATCAAATTACTTACCTCGTTGCACTTATTCTTGAATATCACTCCATAACTCGTCACCTATACACAATAATAACTATTACTAAATCTGTTTGGGAACAATAAGTACCAATATCCTACTTAATTAAATTCACAATCTAAAGATAATCAAATAAATCTTTTGTTTAACACCATAATCAATACATCCTGGTATTTAACTTACTTAAATATTAATAACATATTATAATTTAGTAGAATACTTGAGCTATTTTAAAATAAATCATAAAACTTCAACTCTTAAAATAAGTTTCATTTCTTAACATAATTATTAAATCTTATAAGAAACCTAATAAATACTAATATTGTTTAAATATTCTTAAAATAATAATTTTATTAAAATTCTACTAAATAGACAAAGGAATATTAACAAAATATTAGACTTAATAATAGACTTTAAAATATATTTCAAATTCTTTAAACACTTCCTTATAAAAATGGCATTTGACTATTTATATTTATTTAATTAAAAACTGACCTTTAAAATATTAAGCCCAATAAAATTACTAAAACTGTTGTTGAAATAAAATAAGATTAAGCCCAAGATTACAAGTCAATATCCTTTCAGAGTAAACTTAACTCACAATATAAGTATGATAAAATCAAGTCCAAGTAATCTGCCATCGCTTATAACCCAAGGGTAGCAACGTAATAACCCTAAAATAATCTTCACCGTAGATATAGGAAAGTTACAAGGCAATGTGTTAAAGCCTAAAGGGTATTTGTGTAAAAACTCACAACATGTGTATGAAGCAAACTAAAACAAAACCGAAAGCAACTAATATTATGAAGAGAAACACAGAGCAACGGCTAGAGGCGTGCGAGGCAGGGGACTCACCGAAAGAAGAAGCTAAGGTTCGGCGGCTCTGGGTGGCTGGCAAGGGTCACAGCGGCGTGACTGGGTGGTCCTCTGGGCAGGGAGGTGCGACGCCGAGAGAGGAAGCGAGAGTTAGAAAGGGAGAGTTCTGTTAAGCCGAAAACAACCGAGAGAGAGAGGAGGCTGGCGGCGGTCGTGGGCTTACCGGGAAGATGTGGGTTCGACGGAAAATAATCAGCCAACGGTTTCTGTGACGCTTAAACTGTCCCCGATGAAGGGTGGTGGCAGAACAACGTGGACTGGCAGTGTCGAGGTGCTCGGCAAGAAGCCACTGCGTGGCGTACTTGTGACAATGCTTGGAGTTTTTCACAGTCATGCATGGTCTGGGCTGTGGAGTTGCCACAGTGGTTTCATCGTCGAGTCATGGCCCTTCATGGTTGTTGCTGACGGTGCTCTGTTCGATGGGTGCAAAACAGGGCTGCATTCATCGTGCATGTTTTAGGCTCACGGTGGTCGGAGCTGCTAGCGGCAGAGGTTTGCGTGCATGGCGGGGTGTCAGAATTCTTCGGCTACAGTTCAGATCACGGGTGGCTGACTAGGGTGGTCCTCAGTGTTTTCCATGACATGGGTGTGCTCTGTGTTTTGCTTGTATGCAACGGTGGTTTGTTGTGAAGCAAGGCTGAGAAATGCATGGGGGAAAGTTTGTCCATGTTTTGTGTTGTATTTAATAAGAGGCTTCGTGAGCTTTTATAGAGGAAAAATGAAGGATATATGGTTGGAAAAATTAGGATTTGGATTTATCAAATAGGGGATAAGAATGAGGCTTATCAAATAAGAAGAAATAAGGCTTAAAATTCAAAATTATTGCAAAATCGGGTCATAATAAAATACCAATAATAAAATGATAAGAATCTTATTAAAAATGAATAATGTAAAATCTAATGATGATGATGATGATAATAATAATAATAATAACAATAATAATAATATATATAGTTATGTGAAAAATACATAAAACTTATATTATGGCCTAAACTTAGGATCAGGTTGTTACAAAAGCACAGTTAGTACGATGAAGAGAAACAATGACAATTAAAAAATACATGTGTGAACAGGCAGTTATTGGATGACATGGCAATAAATACATCAACCAATGGTAGAACAACACACAGATTCACAAGTCACAACTGCACGCGATTCCCAATGCTTCACCTGGCCTTTAGCCAGCAATTCCAACACCAACAATAGTATTATATCCCAACACTCCACAGGGCCCTTGGCCACTTAACCAATCACAACCAGACTGCAATAAAAAAATAGTTTTCCAATTTCAGTATTCCAAGGGTCAGTCTAGAGTTTTACTTACAACGCGAACGGGCAATTCTGGATGATCAAGCGTGCTGACTTATAGTGTCACTCTCGGATCAAGAGGAAATTGTGAGTGTACGAGTCGTTGTGCAGATAGAAAAAGTGGTCAGTCAAATCTAAATGCGGCCTAAAATAAGATACAAGGTGAATGGCAAACGGACTTACTGTAGTGGCATCTAGAAGGGCAGAGCACAGCAGCTACAGTGGTGGTGCATGGTGACAGGGGTAAATCTGGCAAATTAAAGGGGATCTACGACTAGGAAAAATTAAAGGATGGCAGATCTGACATGACAAAGGGTGGAGGAGGGGATTTTAGTGGTGGAGGGTGGTGGTGCACGATAGAGCAAAACCCAAAAGTGGGTTTTAGCCAATGGGTTGGGGTGGAACCGAGGGAGGAGGAGGACGGGAATAGGGGAATAGACGAGGGGTTGGTCAGGCAGTTTTCGGTGTGCCTCTTAGTGGCAGATCACAGTGGCCGCGCAAACCCTAGGAGAGAATTTGCAAATGGAAGAAATAGGGGATTTGAGAGGGAGAGAAAGCTAGACCTCAGTGTAGAGGGAGAGATCGAGAGGGGAAAGGAGAGGTTAAGGTTGTGAAAGAAGTGTCAATAACATGGATCTGGGCGGGGGAGCACGACGCTGCTTCACTTTTGGGTGTCTGGGCTGGGCTTCCCTAGGTAGTGATTCAGCTCACGAAGGGGCCATGGACAGGCATAACACACCTCTTGGACGAAGGGCTCTCAACCGGTAGCAACCGCGAAGCTTGGGGCTACGCTATGGCTGGAGAGACCGATGATGGTCCTCCACCATGGAGAAGATTAGAAAGAGAGAGAGAGAGAGAAGTTTCAGTGGGTTGCGACCGACGGTGATTGTTGGCCACAGTGGGTAGCGGTTGGCAATGGAAGGCGGTAGCAAGGAACTGGCAAAGGTGGCCCAACTTCGATGCATTGTGGCAAGCTCATGGTGAGTGTGGGTGGTGATGCTAGGTCATGGTTGCAGAGGGAGAGAGATGGGGGCCCAGGGGAGTAGCAGCGAGCCAGTGAAGAGAATGAGGAGGAGAGAGAAGGTAGAAGAAAAGGCGAGGGTATTTTAATCCCTCAGTCCCTAAACAACATCGTATAAGTAAGGGATTTGGGCCTCTTTGTTTCACAACTTCGATTCTACACGGGCCAAGCTTACAATAACAAGAGATAAAAAGGAATGGGCTTGGGTCTTTAGGACTGGGCTTCACATCATTGCTTCGATGCTCCATTTTATCGATAGTATTTTGGCTTCCTTTGCCAAGTTCCACAAGCTATTCGATGGACTTGCCTAGGTGTTATACTAGTCTTTTCATGTACTTAAAGAGCTCTATCTCCAGTACTCATGATGTTACAAATCTTTTGGACATACACTGTAACTTTTGCACGTGAAGCTGATACGCATACCCGTGTGTTTCAGGAAGTAACACATGACGCAAGGTAGAGTACCTCAAAATCTTGGTGAAGGTAGCAATCAGGAAGACTAGAATCCTCCAACGGGCAATAGACAAGGGATAGTTGAAGCCCTTCACCTACGGACGGACATGCTCAAACAATATCAACAGCAGCAAGTGCACGTCTCTAGACCCGAAATTAGGGATTGTTTGTACGAGAAGTTTCTAATTCACCATTACCCAAAATTTTCAGGTAATGAAAGGCCCCTGAAGGTGGAAAAGTGGATTATCGATCTCAAAAGGACATATGAGATCTACGGATGGATTGAAGACCAGAAGGTATAGTTCACTAGGTACCTTTTCTAAGGAGAAGCTGGCATTTGGTGGGATACAATGAGACAGCTTCTAGAAAGGGAGTTGGGAACCCTAGCCACTTTGACCTAGGGAAGATTTAAAGAAGAGTTTGACAACAAATTCTTTCCAGATTCTATCAAACAACAAAAGGCGTAGGAGTTTGCATCTCTGTCTCAGGGTAGTTTGAGTGTGGAGCGATACGCTTCCAAGTTTATGGCAATAGGGAGGTTCGCATGTCACCTAATTTCTACAGAGAAGATGCAAGCACGGAAGTTCCAAAGAGGAATTCAACCTAGGATTCGTTGCCAGGTAGCTTGTTTTAGAATAGAGAATGACCAGGAGCTAGTAAACGTTGTTGCGATAGCAAAGGCTGAAGAGAGAGGTCTGGCCATCCAGATCAATTCTGAACAGAATAGGACCATGTCGTTTGTTACAAGCGGTGGTGCCAAGAAGAAGAGATCTTTTTCTAGTCCAGCTAAAGGCAAAGGAGTAGTAACGGGGAGACAGACGTAGTCTTTCAACCCGCAGTGTGCAAAGTGTGGCAAAATTCATGCCGGAGAGTGCCAGTACGGATATGGTGCATGCTTCAGATGTAGAAAACCCTGGCACATGATCAAAGAATGTCCCAATGTTGTACAAAGCAATGGAGCTGGTTTTAACAGTGACAATAAATCAAGACCCCACATCCCAGCACGAGTTTATGTTGTAACACCAAGTGATGTTGACGTTGACGCATCAAAGACAGAGGACGCTGGCGTCATCAGTATTATTTTCTAATACGTTTGTGTCCTTATCTTAGTATTGATGATAGGACTGCTATTGATAATAGTATCACCTTATATCCATATTAGGAAACATCAACCTTTTAAGGTTCACAGCTTTGCGCTATTCAATTCGGGCGCATCGCAGTCTTTTGTGTCTGCAATGTTCGCACAAATTTGTGATTTGCAAACCAAGTTGTTACCTCGTAAGGTTGTAGTAACGATTCCTGAAAGGAATACAGTAGCTTGTACCCATTTAGTTAAGGATTGTCCCGTGAAATTAGAATGAAGGACGTTGAAGGTCGAGTTATTGGTATTTGGTCGGATGGAATTCAACCTAATTTTAGGGATGGATTAGCTATTTAAGCATTATGCTATGTTAGATTGTTGAAAGATAAAGGATGTGTTTGAACCCCCAAGTGAAGACAAGATGTGTTTGAACCTTGTAAGGCCACCCCTCCAGTGATTTCGGCTTTACTCGTGGTTGAAAACTTTCCTGGAGTTCTCACTGATGAGTTACCCAGATTACCACTGGACAGAGAGACGGAGTTTGGAATAGAGTTGGAGCCCGCAACAGCACTGACGCACAAGGCGCCGTATCAAATGGCTTTTGTGGAATTGAAAGAGCTCAAGGTGCAGTTGGAGGAACTATTAGAGAAGGGATTTATTCATCCTAGTTCTTCGCCATGGGGAGCACCTGTGATATCCATGAAGAAGAAGGATGCTTCCATGCAGATGTGCATAGACGACAGGGAGTTAAACAAGGTGACGATCAAGAACAAATATATGTTACCTCAGATTGAGGATCTGTTGGATCAACTGGAAGGAGCATCAGTATTTTCGAAGATCAATCTATGATCTGAATTTCACCAATTGAAGGTCAAGGAACAGGATGTGCCAAAAACTGCCTTTAGGACAAGGTACGGCCACTACGAGTTTTTGGCGATGTCGTTTGAATTAACCAATGCTCCAGCGCATTCATGGACATGATGAATAGAATGTTTAGACCTTACCTGGATAGTTTTGTTGTCATATCCATTGATGACATCCTAATTTTCTCAAAGAGTGAAGAATAACCTAGAAATCACCTAAGTATGGTGCTAACCATACTCAAAGATTTGGAGTTGTATGCCAAGCTTAGTGAGATTTCTAGTTTCGTGAAGTAAAGTTCTTAGATCTCATGATTTCCAATGGAGGAGTAGCAGTAAACCCCATGTAGATTGAACCAATAACGAACTGGCAGAGACCGACCAGTGTGCATGAGATTCGTTGTTTCATAGGACTAGCTAGTTATTATTGGAGGTTAGTGGAAGGATTCTCTAGCTTGTTTGGACCACTTACCAAGAAGAATACAAAGTTCATTTGGACCACAGCACCAGTACTTACATTGTCGTAGCCTTATAAGCCTTTTGTGGTGTATCGTAACACATCCAAGGCTAGACTAGGATGTGTGCTAATGCAGGAAGGAAGAGTAGTCGCTTATGTTTCACGTCAACTAAAGGATCATGAGCAGAATTATCCTACTCACGACTTGGAGTTAGCTACAGTGGTTTTTGTTCTTAAAATTTGGAGACATTACCTGTATGGCAAAAAGTGTGAAGTTTTTACATGTCACAAAAGCCTCAAGTACTTTTTTGAGCAAAAGAAACTTTATATGAGGTAAAGGAGATGATTGGAACTAATTAGTGACTACTAATGCGACATACCCCATAGAGGCCAATGTCGTTGCTGATGCTTTGAGTTGCAACAATAGAGTAGAAGATTTGTCTGTTCCATTGTTAGAAGTGAGATCTCTTTCAAACAATATGAGGAAACTATTGATCAGAAACAGTAGTCAGGAAACCATTCTGACTGCAGTTCAAGAGTTTTTTCCATTGGATTGGACAAAACTAAAGAATCATCAAAAAGAAGCCAGTAAACTTATGCAGGTGTGATGACCCAAGTTTGTCTAAGCATGGCCCATAGAATTCATTCTTGGCTGCCATGGCCTTTTAAGAGCCTTAGTTACTTTTGGAAGGCCTTAGAGTCTTTGATTTAGTGATTTGAGCCCAAGAGGGGAGAGACCCTAGATTGCTTTATAATTTTCAGCCCTATTTAGAAACCCAGGCCCAATGGCTTTAGGTTCATGGCCCAAACCTTAGTTACTAGTGCCATGTGTCATGAACATGTTGCACAATGAATCTGGTCTTGATAGTGGGCTAAGAGGGAGAAAGAAGTATAGGGAAACACCAAAAGGTGGCTTGCACGCCTACCCTAGAGGATTTGCCACTTGTAAACATGCTAGAAACCTTCTAGAAGAATCAAGGGACAAAAGGAACCTAGGGAGAGTAAAGGATTTTAAGCCAACCCATTTTCCCACATGCCTAGAACCTTGTTTTGGCCTTATTTCAAGTTCCAATGTAGATTTCTTCGAAAGGAAAGCCTAGGGAAGAGGAAAGAAGTTTCTCTAGAAAAGATGCATGGGAAACCGAAAGGGGCACATGGGATTTCAAATTTTTTTCAGAATCTGCCAAGTGTCAAGCATGCATTAAGCTTCTAGAAGATTAGATGAAGGGACTCTTGTATCAAAGGACAAATATGCCCCTAGGATTTCGGCTACCATAATTCCAATGCATCTCTTCACTTGCCACTGGTCACTTAGGTTATTTTTAGACCAATGGCACATGAGGAGTCGCCTAGGGAATGAGCACTAGGAGATGAAGCATCAACTTGGAAAGTGGAAGAGAGAGTGGATGGCTAGGGCATGGCACACGCCTATGCCATGTGTCATTCATGCAAAGTTCATCTCTTGGGAAAAGGAAGAGACATGGAGTGATTTTACCTCTTTGCCTCAATGTACAATGCACCTAGTTGGGAATTGGAAGGGGATAGTAGGAAGAGGAGGATTTCAGCTAAAGCGAAGACCCACACGCCATTCAAGCCTTTTTGCCTTCCCAATGCAATCCAAAGGTGGGGAACACCAAGGGTCATTTCAGCTAGAAAGAAAGGAAGAGGGAAAGGTCACTTATCTTACATGTAATGGACTTCAAGCAACCAATGAGGGATTGAGGAAAGTTCCATAAAAAGAGAAGAGAGCCACACACCCAAGAGTTTCTTCTTGGCATTTTCGAGTTTCGCATGTATTCTCAACTTCTCTACATTCATCTCACACCTTCACTTGAAGATTCTCGCACTTTCTCGCACTTTCTTTCCAACCAAACAAGGGAGATTCTTTTTCAAGAGAGGATTTCACCAGCATCAAGAATAGACAAGGTAAGGATTGGTTTTCCCTAGTCTTGCACACACAAATCACCTTCTCAACTCAAAATGTGGTTTCAATCTCATGACGATTTTGAGAATGATGAAATACACACACTTTCTACCCGTTCTTATGGAAAAAAGGTTTTAGGGTTTTCAAGGAACCCTTGAAGTCGAATGGTGAGGGATGTATACCCTCCATGTTTTTCAATCACCACGCGTGTATTCAACTTGTTTCAAGTCTTGTTTTACTACATGAGTGAAATGAAGGGGTTTTGACCTAAAAACCTCAAAGGCCGAATGATTTGAAATCAAGTGATGCACTCGAAATCCTCACACACTCAAGAACACGAAATAGGATCTTTCTAGGCACTTTCTAATGAAGCACATTCGGATTTACAACTTGCTAGTATTTCCTTACGTGGATTTTTGTAAGTATACACTCAACTTACTCTTTGTTAAGACTTGTATATATTTGTGTCCACTCTGGAGTGTTTAAGAATAGAGTGGTAATCCCTTGGTCGACAAAGTATCATTAACGAGTCTCAAATGGATTCTTTTCAAAGAATGTCAAAGCAAGGAAGCACCTAATGCTAGTGGGTGCATAAGGCATGCAACCCGACGAAATAAGATCGAGTTAATATGAATCTCTATTTATAACGTATTCATCACGGTGTTCGGACCGTTGATGGTGTGGTAACTAGTAGGAACACGCGTTGCTAAGGGGAACCATATTGTGTCCACCCTCTGAACAAGGATAAGAGCTTATGTGATAAGGATCACTCGATGCAAATCTTGTGATACGTTCTGATAAGGCAAGTTCTGATTAAGATCACATGAATAAGAAAAGTTAAGTAGTCTTTCTTAAAAGTCAAGTTTTTGTTATAAGTCTTTCAAAAATGGTCAAGTCATATGTCAAGTACATGTCCATGCACGCATTTCATGATATACCTCTTGTATGTTTGTGCTAACTATGGTATGTTATGTGATTACTTGCTGAGATTTCTTGAAATCTCATTGTGGTAGTTTCCACTACCATTCCCCAACTAGAATGGTAGAAGTTGTTAAAGGTACCCCGGACACCCAAGAAACATGAGCCTAGACAGTTCCTTCATAGAGGATGAGTACATCGTTCATGCTCGTCATGACTATACTACTGATGCATTAAAACACATGGCTAAGTTTAGTGAGACCAAGATCGATGCTACGATCTATCAACCATCCAAGAATCTGAAGTTTTGGTGGAATATGGACCAGCTATCTATTTATCTGGAGCGAGCCTCGAAGGCCTAGACTGACGAAAAAGCAACAGCAAAGGACTTAAGTTTGATACCGCCCGAGCCTCAGCAATCCCATGGGGTCTTCTGGTGTTTGTCTCTTGATGGGATAGTAGTTATGAAGAGAACGGGAACCTATGTTATTTTGTGGGAAAAAAAAATGGACTTATGGTTTTAGATCTCAACTTTTGAGGAACTATGTTTTGAGGAGGTCTCGTGTTTTGGGAGATTTAAACTATACTCTATGATTTTGGGATGCTATATCTTTATGATACATGTTTATGTTTTGGACAATGTTGGGATATGATATTAGTACGGTGCCATGTGCTTTGCAATTGCTTATCGCATTGCTTAGATTATCCGACCTTTACTATTTTTCCGCTGCTATGTTATTGCATACTGCTAGTGTACTTAGGTACATAACATAATATCTATCATGTACGAGGGGTGTGTAGCCTTGTGTTACATGTCCCGGCATTTCAGCCACTGTCCAATCTCAAGCAGGGGCTGGGGGCTGGGAGCACCACAGGAAGTCATTAGAAAGGTTGTGAAGTCTAAAGGGCCAAAAGACTTCAGCATAAGAGAAGATGGAACTTTGTACTACAAGGGCCGGAGAGTTATCCCAATCTGAAAGTCCGAAAGAGCTCACGAATTGAGCTATTGCGTAGGTTTTAATCTGTTAGTATAGTCCGTTTCTTACCCACTTTGGTGTCAGAGATGCTATTTTATTTATTTGAGGTACTTAGGAGCATGAGAATTAGAAACGATTCGCACTATTAGTCTCTAATGAATGTTTAGGATTTTACGACGCAATAAAACGATTTGAACTATTTGTCTCTAATTGAAAATGGTTTACACTATTAGTCTCTAATTGAAAACGCATTTTGATTTACTCAAGGCCTTTAGGAGTCGAAATCTGCACTCCTAGTTTCATAAGACTATTTAGGATTTTATGGTACAACGTTATTTTCACCATTTTTAGAGTGAATAGTAGCACTTGTGTTAGACTCAGTCCAGTCATTTTCCAATCACAGTGTGGATTGTCCATATTAGTCTAAAGAAGTTTTATTTGAACAGATGGCAAGACCTTTGGCAAACTTGGTGAATAGTTTAGGACGCTTGGTACAAAGAGGAACCATGAGATGGAAATCTAAAGAAAATGAAGGAAAATCAAGCTTTATGATCATGCCACCTAAGTCAAACATTATTCCATTCAACTATCCATTTTTATGTCAAACCAGAGAGGGTTTCAACTCTAGTGAAACCCCAAATATTTGGGATCCAATTGAAACTCAAAAACCTTGGTGAAACTCGAAACCCCAAATGGTTTCCCAAACCCTAAATGAAGTCGGTTTTAGTTTAGTGTTTAAACACTAGATTAAATCACTTTCACATACTATTAACCATTCAAATTCATGTTGTTACAACCTTATTCATTCTTTTATATCATAGCATTTTCATTGGGCCAAGAAAAATTAAATTTTGGCTTGTTAGAAACTGAAACCCCAAACCAAACCCTATTGAAACCCCAAATGAGGCCCAATCGGTTTTCGCTCACTAAGGCCCACCGAAAAGCTCCACCTATGCAAGGCTTCTTGAGAAAGCTTCCCCACTACTACGAGTGTACTTCCACTACCCATGTCAACCCCAAATAGTGGTTCATGGGAGGGCAATCAGCCACCCCGCCACCATCCCATCACACGGCAGCTTCAAGGCAGAAAATCGTGTGCTGTAGCCCATGGTTTTGGGCATGGTTTTGGCAAAAATCACCTCACAAAATGGTCACCCTTACATCCCCTCTCAACCCCTCCAGTAGTATATGAGTCATTCATGGCTTATCCCTTAGGCTTTTGTCACTTTTGAATCACTTTCTTGGAGAGACATCACACAACTTTCTTGTCCTTTTTAGCTTGAATTTCTCATAGCCTTTTTAAGTAGATTCTCACGAAATTCTCTTGATATAAGTTGTTCATCTTTGAGACTAGTTTCCATTAGTATATTTTGTGTTGAAGTTTTGATAAAGTTAGAAGTTTGTTTAAGCATGAAAAGGTCATACTAGGCAATAAACTAGACAGTGTGATTCTTTGATTTTTTTAATGAAGTTCTAGGCAAGACTGAATTTCATCCCCCATACACTCCAGAGAATTGCAACACTGTCTAGTTTTTTAATGAAGTTCTAGGCAAGACCCAAAAGACTAATTATTCCACTTTGTGAGATTTTCACTACACATAGATATCTTGTTCATAATATCCCCCATACCATTTTTCCCAGTGTTATATTGCCAAGACTTCTCAATGACCTTTGCACAATCTATATCCTCGATCCACATTACTTCAAACCTAAAAGGTTTAAATCCCTTTCTTCTTATACTGCAGCCTTTTGTTTGCATAATTATGGGTATATGAACTGAATGAGCAGCTAAGCCATGAACCACCTTAGCCTAGGGAAACAAAGAACTCCACATATTATTTGCAAAGTATCTGTCCAGCCTTTTACAAATATTGTTTTCCCTCTCTCGATTATTCCACCATGTGAATTTGGACCCAGAATAACCCATGTCAACCAATTCATAGTCATTCACAACTTGCCTAAATTCCTCCATTTGTTTTTCAGGTCTTGTTCTACCCCCTTGTTTTTCCCTTCTGCTTAAAATCTCATTGAAGTCTCCAAACACAAGCCATGCATCATTGCCATCTCTTCGTATTGATCTCAATATGTTCCAGGTTTCATTCCTTCTTATTGTTTCAGGTTGTCCATAAATACCTATCATCTGCCAAACCCTTTTCTTTCTACCTTCCTCAATAACCATAGCATCAATATGGTTTTTTGAATAGCTATGGATAGTGATCATTAATTCCTTCTTCCACATCAAAGCTAGACCTCCACTACGTCCCTCACAGTCAATGGCCAAACAGCAAACAAAGCCTATTTGAATTTTCAACCTCTCCATATGTCTCACTGTTAACTTAGTCTCTAGTAAAAATAACACATCAGGAACTTTCTTCTTGACAAGATCACGAAGGGCACGATGATGGACACCGAGTTTCAGATGGGACAATTACAAGATCAAGAGCTACGAAGTGCAAGAAAGTAAAGTAAGGATTGGTGCAATCCACTTGGGACAAGTCTAGCAAGAGCCGAATATTCAAGATGGGCTTGAGAGAATGAGACCCAATGATCATCCATGTGACACAAGCTATGGAAGAGTGAAACATAAATTAGGGCCTATTATTATATTTATGTGATTGAAGGCCTTGGATTTGTTTATTTTATTTAAATGATTTATTTTATTAATTATTGAAATTAGTCTAGAATAATCGGGCTTGAGGATGCTTGGCCCACATATGTTTTATTTTGTTGAACTAGAGTTTCAAGAGTTATTGTAGCCGTGTTACTGTAGCCATGGCAGTATTCATCCAGGGGCATTTTGGGTAAAAGGGGCCTTGTTTTGGCCTAGGGTTAATTGGGGTTTAGGTATTTAAATACCTTGTGAGTTGAGTTTACTCCTCTTGTTCTTGATTGAACTTTTGAACTTATCAAAGGTAAATCACAACCTTTGTGGCGTTCCTCCTTGTAATCTGGGTTCTTGAGACGGCTTCTTCAATGGGTCTAGATTTTAATATAATCTAGGTTCTTGAAATGAGTTCTCAAAGGGTCTAGATTTTCCATCCTTTGACTTGATTCTGGCTTTCTTGGGTTGAATTTTCCAATATTGTTGTTGGGTCTCAAAGCGAGTCGATTGGGGTTCATATCACACAAGTTCCTAGTGGGTTCCCAAACCCACTGGAATTCCAACTAATGACTTTCATTTCTTCCGACGGGGCTGTCTTTCAGCCTTCGCCGATATCTCAATTTTTTCTTTTCTAGAAACTATAACCATTCTTTGTTTATTAGCAAGCTGCACTTCTGAATTAGGCACCTCAACTACCATATCCTTCCTCTTTTGTACCTTGGTTACATTGCCCTGTTGCTGATCTACTCCAGTACTTCTTCTTCTCCTTTGCCATTTCTTTATTGTTACTATTCGATTGTTCTCAATGGACAGGGATGTTGGATCTGGTAATGGGTTGTCCTCCTGTACTACCAGTTGACCTTTATTGGGCTCCTTCATACTATCACCCCGAGGCCCATTCTGCTGGCTAGCCGTTACAACTTTCAAATTTGCATTCAAGACTTAGCATATCTTTCCATATTAATGTCTGCATGAATATCTTCTCCGATGATATGCATGGATTCCTTATTCCTTAACTGTGTGTTGCCCTCCTTACTTGAGTGCATAAATTCTTCCCCATAATTATGGTAGGTTCCATAAATCTCGCTATTGACGTTTTCTTGTGGTAATCTCTTTGCAGTTTCATCCATATTTGCAGCCACTTTCTGCTCCACCTTCTCAACGTGATTCTTGGCACTGGCCAAGGGAGGATTCACAATGGTGCCAAACCCTTCCTGTTGTACCTCCAACAAGCATCCATGGACCAAATGGAAGGCAATCCTCATTATAAAAATCCTAGTTTGGCTACCAGCAGCTTCAATCCTTGTGATTATGTCCCAACTTGCCAGACATAACAAAAATTTGGTAGACGCTCATATACAAAATGGGCCCAGCAAGGACCCTGAGATCCTAGACTGATGCGTTTGTCTCTCATCAGAGGTTTTGTGATGTTAACATTAACCCTGACATGGACATATTCACCCCATGCAACCTCCCCTAGCTCAACATCAACATCTTCCATCCTTCTAATATTGTCTACAAGTAATCTCGCCACCTTCTCATTCATTACATGTAATGGCAGATCGTATAATCTAATCCAGAAAGATGCCTCTATAATATTGATTTTATTGACCTGGATCTCCCCTTCAAACGTTTTCATCAGCACAAGATTTTTATCAAACAACCATGGCCCTTCCCGCTCCACTCGATCCTTCTCTCTACTATCTTCAAACTCTATAAGCATCATTCTAGAACCCAAGTCTTTAAAAGAAGTTTTATTCACTGGTCTCCAAATCTTCTTCATAGTTTGCTTGAAAGCCTCCCTATTGTAATTCTTATCAGTAAGAAGTAAGACAAATAAGCACTTTTCGCCTCTGTTCTTGGAATCTTCTAACAAAGTATCATCAACTAAAAGTTCCCCATGGTCCCTCTTCGAGTATTAGTTGTATAAAACACATGTCACATAGTGATTTACTGAGAGAGTATAAATACATGTATCTGTACATGAAGACCAATTGAATAAATAATAACAGAGAAGTATATTTTTCTATCGTGCTCTCTCTCATCCTCTCTCTTCTTCCTCTTCTTTCTGAACTTTCTTTTCCTTCTCTTGATCTTGAGCATGGAGATTCACATTTTGTCATGGTATCAGACGGTATCTTTCCGTTTTTGACTCCACACTTTCCGCAATTTCTCATTTCCTTTCTCAAGATTTCGATTTCTTGAACAATCTTGATTTAGGTTTTTCCAGACACAATGTCTAATTCCTCCCGTTCAAATCCTTGTGATGATTCTTCTAGTCCTTATGTTCTTCATCATGGAGAAAATCCAGGCTCTATGCTGGTTGCGCAGCCGCTTACAGAGAATAATTTCCATACATGGAAGAGATCCATGTCCATGGCTATTAGTGCGAAGAACAAGACTACTTTTGTGAATGGTAGTCTCCTCAGACCAGCCGCTGATTGTCCTTGCTTGGATGCTTGGATAATGACATGGTAATTTCATGGCTTGTCAACTCTCTTTCTCCAGACATCGCTTCTACAATTTTATTCATGCATACTGCTGTTGATATATGGAAAGAGTTACATATGCATTTTGCTCAAAGTAATCGCCCTAGGATTTTTCAATTAAGGAAGGTCTCTCAGCTTTAACACAAGAAAATCACTCTGTCAATGTCTATTATTCTCAATTGAAGGGGTTCTGGGATGAACTATCCATTCTTAAACCATTAGGGGCATGTAATTGCAAACCAGCGTGTGTTTGCACTACCACAAAGTCCTCACTCAAAAATCATCAAGAAGACTATGTTCTTCAGTTTTTAATGGGGCTGAATGAGAGCTACTCTCAGTTCAGAGGACAAATTTTACTAATGGAACCATTCCCTACCATTAGTAAAGTTTTTTCTCTGACTTTACAAGAAGAGAAACATAGAGGTGTTTCTATGAGTAACACACAACATCTCAGCACTTCTACTACCTTATCCACTAAGGTCAGTGCTCCTGGTTTTATGTCCAAGAATGGTGGTAAACCTTTTACTTGCAAAGATAAAGTGGTTTGCAGTCATTGTGGTTATAATGGTCATACTGTGGATAAATGTTACAAGATTCATGGTTATCCACCTAATTGGAAGCCTGCCAAAGCCAAGAATTTATCTTCTGGAGTCGTGAATCAAGTTAGTGCTTCTGGTCTGGACACTAGCTCAGTTGATCATGTACAACTTTCAACTATACAACAGCAATGTTAGTAGTTGCTTACCTCACTTCAATGTACCTCAGACTCTAAATCTGTAGTGAATCAGTCCAATTTCCTGCAATCTGCAGTTAATCGGGCTGGTTTACTACCAACACCTATTTCAGATATCCAAAATTATGCTAATCTGTCAGGTAAAGCTTCTAATTCTTCTTCTTGTCATTTTTCTTCTCACGAATGGATCATTGATAGTGGAGCAACTGACCATATGGTATGTTCCACTTCCTTGCTTACTTCTGCTTCTTCACCTATCAATCACTCAGTTAAACTCCCTAATGGAGCTATTGCACATGTAACTCATAGGTACTGTGCATCTTTCAGATTCCTTAGTACTAAAGAATGTGCTTTGTGTTCCTGCTTTTTCCTTCAACCTCATTTCAGTTCATCGTCTTACTGCTGATTCATCTTGTTCTTTCATATTTTTGCCCAATTTCTATCTTATTCAGGACCTACACTCTTGGAAGATGATTGGGAGGGGTGAGCAAAAAGCTGGTCTATATTACTTGCTGCAGGATTTTTCAGCTTGCTCAAAGATTGATGTCACCTCTTCTGGTTTGACACCCAAAGTTGCTTCTGTCAACTTTTCTTCTTTTGATTTGTGGCATTATAGACTAGGTCACCTTTCTTTGCCTCGATTTCTTCTTCTTAATAAAATTGTTCCTACCATAAAGCTGTCCAATGTCAACAATTCTCCTTGTACAGTCTGTCCCTTAGCAAAACAACACAGACTTCCATTTCCTTCAAGTCAAAGTGTATCTCATTTTCCCTTTGAAATAATACACTGTGATATATGGGGTCCTTTTTCCATATCTTCTATTGATGGCTCTAGATATTTTCTAGCTATTGTGGATGATTATTCTAAGTGGACATGGGTCTATCTCATGCATCATAAAAGTCAAACAAGGCATTTTTTGCTTTCCTTCTTTGCCTTAACAGAAAATCAATTCAATAGAACAATTAAACACATTCGGTCTGACAATGGTCTTGAGTTCAATATGCCTGAGTGTTATGCTTCTAAGGGAGTTTACAACAAAAGACTTGTGTAGAAACACCACAGCAAAATGGGGTCGTAGAGAGGAAACAACAACATTTATTAAATGTAGATAGATCTTTAATGTTTCAAGCATCTCTACCTCTTAAATTCTGGGGTGAATGCATCTTGACAGCTACATATTTGATAAATAGAACTCCTACACCTCTTCTTTCCAATAAATCTCCATAGAAATCTTATTTTCTAAAACACCTTCTTATTCTCATTTACGAGTCTTTGGTTGTCTCTGCTTTGTTTGCACCATATCCAACCATAGACATAAATTTGATCCTCGTGCTAAGAAATGTCTCTTTCTTGGATATCCTTTTGGTGTCAAAGGGTATAAAGTATTTGATCTAGATACTAATTCTTTGTTTATCTCAAGAGATGTAATCTTTCATGAGAGTGTCTTTCCCTTTCAGCTTGATTCCTCTTCCACTCCAATTCCTTCTTCTTCACATAGATCTCTTGTTTTACCACATCCTATCCTTGATATTTCTTCATCTGCTCCTACTCCTGCAGATATTCCTAATTCTAATTCATCTGAAGATTTTGTTCCTCCCATAGAAAATGTTTCCTCCTCTTCTTCTCAGCCTTCTCAAGTTTTCAGACAATCTTCCAGAGTTCGTAAGCAACCATCTTACCTGCAAGATTATCATTGCAGGCTAGCTAATGCTCATGCCTTTTCCAATCCACCAAGTGCAGGACATTGTAAGACAACTTCAATTCCTTATACTCTTGATTCTGTTTTGTCATATCATAAACTTTCCCCTTCTTATAAGTCTCTAGTACTTTCAGTTTCCTCTCATCTTGAACCCAAAACTTTTAGACAAGCTGTTCAGCATGCTCATTAGCGTGATGCCATGGCTGCAAAAATTAGTGCCTTAGAAAATAATCATACTTGGTCTCTTTCTTCTTTACCTAATGGAAAGCAAGCTATAGGCTGTAAATGGGTGTATAAAATCAAATATAAGTCTGATGGCAGCATTGAGAGGTATAAGGCAAGATTGGTAGCTAAAGGCTACACCCAAATTGAAGGTCTTGATTTTCAAGAAACCTTTTCTCCCGTGGCCAAGCTAGTGAGTGTTCGCTGTCTCTTGGCTATTGCAGCTTCAAAGAACTGGCTTCTTCATCAGTTAGATGCTAATAACGCCTTTCTTCATGGTGATTTGGATGAAGAGGTTTACATGGAAATTCCTCCTGGTTTTTCTAGACAGGGGGAGCGTAGTGTATGCAAACTGAATAAATCCTTGTATGGTCTTCGACAGGCTTCTAACAGTGGTTTGCCAAGTTGTCTTCAGCCTTACTTTCTTATGGATTTGTTCAATCTCAAGCTGACCATTCTCTTTTCACTCTTCAAACTTCAACAACTTTTACTGTTCTTCTAGTTTATGTCGAAGACATAATAGTTGCTGGAGATCATTTGTAGTCCATTTTGGATTTAAAACAATTTCTTGATAAGAAATTCAAGATTAATGATCTTGGAGATTTGAAGTTTATTCTTGGCTTGGAAGTGGCACGTTCAGCTAAGGGAATTGTTTTGAACCAGAGAAAATATGCTCTTGATATTTTGGAAGAATCTGGTTTTCTTGGTTCTAAGCCTTTAAGTTTCCCAATGCAGCAAAATATCAAATTAAGCAAGGATGATGGTCCTCTTTTGACAGATGCTTCTCTTTATTGGAGACTCATAGGTCGTTTGATTTATTTGACTATCACTCGACCTGATCTAGCATATTTTGTGCAAGTGCTTAGTCAGTTTATGGATAAACCGAGACAACCTCATTTAGATGCTATGCACCGAGTTCTCAGAAATCTTCTCCTGGTCAAGGTTTATTTTTTTCAGCACATACTTCACTTCATCTTAAGGCTTTTATTGATTCGGATTGGGCGGGATGTCCTAATTCTCGTAGATCAGTAACTGGATATTGTGTTTTCTTGGGAGATGCTCTTATTTCCTGGAAATCCAAGAAGCAGCCGGCTGTTTCATGCTCTTCTGCAGAAGCTGAATATAAGGCGATGGCATCAACTACATGTGAACTGACTTGGCTCCTTTCTTTACTTCCTGCTTTATGTATTTCTCATTCACATCCTGCCCTTTTGTTTTGTGATAACCAAGCAGCCCTCCACATTGCTTCCAATCCGGTCTTTCATGAAAGGACCAAGCACATAGAGATCGATTGCCACCTAGTTCGTGAGAAAATTCAAGCTAGCACCATTAAAACTTTACACGTTCTAAGTTCTCATCAGCTTAGTGATCTTCTTACTAAGCCTCTTGGATCAGTGCAGTTTCATTTTTTACTTTCCAAGATGGGTGTTATTGATCTATACACTCCATCTTGAGGGGGAGTATTAGTTGTATAAAACACGTGTCACATAGTGATTTATTGAGAGTGTAAATACATGTATTTGTACATGAAGACCAATTGAATAAAGAATAACAAAGAAGTATATTTTTCTATCGTGCTCGCTCTCATCCTCTCTCTTCTTCCTCTTCTTTCTGAACTTTCTTTTCCTTCTCTTGATCTCGAGCATGGAGATTCACATTTTGTCATCGAGAGTGAGAGCCTTTGACAAGCTCTTCTATGTTTAACGCCATTCACTACAAGAAAACAAGGTTTTTCCAGTGCTTAAAATCGTCGCAAATACATATAATAATCACTACATTTGATCATTTTCGGCGATTTATAAATTGCCGCAGGTTCGACAAAATCCTAAAGCCATTTTTGATCAATTTCAGTGATTTTAAAAAATTGTCACAAAAAACTACTATTTGCGGCGATTTTCATCTGTCGCAAATTTCTCAAAAATCGACGGAAATGGTCTTCCCATTTACAATTAAAATTGCTGAGAAACGTTATTTCCGGCGATATGTATCATCACAAAAAACCATATAAATTGCCACAAATAACTCATTATTTTTCCAGCGATTTTAAATTATCATTGCTATTAAGTATTTCCAACAGGTAAGTTTCGCCGCAAAAGAATATTACCGGCGCTGTTGCCACAAATATCTTTTAGCTATGCAAAAAATATTTTCGGCGAATTTTACTCGCCGGAAAAAGTGTTTCAAAAAATAAAAAAAAAAAATTCACAAAACAGTATAGAGAAAATATTATACACATCCAAGTTTTGCAGGCTTTACAATTTTAGCTTACACTATGGATTGCCCTAATATTCTTTTTGTATACTCAAAAAAGATCCAAAGTCTATAGTAACTTAAATAAAAAATCCAAGATCTATAGTAACTACACTAAGAACTGCACCAAAACTAATTAAGACTTGTTGAAAGGGAAAAAACAGAGTTGAGCAAGATCATTGAACTTAACAACAAAGTACTCTAAAAAAAACACATTTACATGGAGCACTCTGCAAGGATTGAAGAGTATCACAAGAATGCCAAATAAAATTTGCCAATTAACAACAAAATTAATGTAACTTAGTTAACTTTTTGTAGATTTTATTTTCTTATTGCAACAATCACATTGCAATAAATCAGTAGATTTAATTCTCTGTTCTCTTAACATTTCAACCTCTTATTTTTCATTTTCTCTTCCTTTATTACATCCCTCCATCTCAACCTCAAGAGGTGACATGAGAAGTACCAAGTGAACTCAAATTTCAACCAAAACCAGCTCTAAGCAACCAAAAACAAAATCCACAAAAAATATTATGCACATCCAAATTGTATGTTCTTGCTCAAAAAAGATATTGCACAAGTGGGAAGCACAAAACCAAACTTACAAATGATCTAAAAACTAATAACAAGTGTCACAAAGCAAGTAAAATATCTGAGTTGTAAAAATTGATATGTAAGAAACCAAGCCAAATAACAAATAATTCATCAATGAGTTGTGGTCATGCTCCTCAGTTCAAGGTGTTTGGGGTTCCAGTTCAAAGAAGTTACAAAAAGTGAAGATAATGGAAGTTAAGTTTAGTGAGCTGGTGACTTATCTGGTTTCTGTGTTAAGTGAAGATGATTTGGCTATTTTTGCAGCAATAGTGTATTAGGTGTGGAAGAGAAAGAATGTATTTGTTTTTGAAGAGAAGTTTTTGTCCCCATATACTATCATACATATTGCATTTCGAGTGGTAGAAGACTATAAGGCAACACATCAGAAGGATACAACAGAAAATGTGATTGCCAAGCAAGTAGTAAACTAATGTACAGCTCCTCCATCCAATATGCTTAAAGTTAACTGGGATGCAGCAGTGGATCACACTAATTGCAAAATGGAGATAGGGGTAATCATCAGACATCATGAAGGGAAGGTGGTAGCATCTTTTCTGTCCAACAAGAATTTATTTTCTAATGAAAAACTAGCTGAGGCCGTAATAGCACTCAAAGCAGTAATTCTTTGTGATCTATTGAAGCTGCAAAATGTGATTCTAAAAGGTGATGCATAGAATGTGGTTAATGACATTAACAGAGTGACTGAAAACTGGAGCTCAGTTAGCATTATTATTCAATATATCAAAGTGATGCTTAATAAACTGTAACACTGGAAAGTGAAATTTGTTTCTAGGAATTTCAATAATTTAGCTCATTGTCCATCCAAGGACTCTCTGAGGAGACCATTATTTTGGAGGGAGTCCCTCCTTGTATCTATCATTTGATGCAATAAGTTGAATAAAGATTATTCTTCTTCTAAAAAAAAAAATGGATGTAGAAGTAAATCATTTACAGGAGATCAGTAGTTTTCCATCTACATTAACAATCTTTCCTCAACTTCTTTCCAAATATATAAAACTTCTCATCTCAATACATTTCATTTTGTCGTTAAAGTATATTATCTCAATACAAATAAGCATTAACTTAAACAATAAATATGATTAAAATATTATACATATTTATTATTTATATATATTTTTTTAAAATGATACTCACATTTACACAACAATCTAAAATGGTTTAAGTCTCCATTTTTTTCCTATTCATAAAAAACTTCCCAATATTTTACATCCAAATATTCCCAACATTAACTCATTTCTTTTTTTTTTTTTGATAGGTAAATTCCCAACATTAACTCATGCACACAGCTATCAAAATATGACTCATACTAACAACCTTAGGATGTGACAAATTAAGCTATTGATTGTATCTTTGGTTGTCGTATGTCACTGGCACGTACCTACTCCCAAGCTTTGTTATGGTCATTTTTATTAACATGTTTTATTTACTAACACTGAAAAAAATATTTAGTCACAAATGAGAACCACTTTATAATACAACAGAACAATATTATGACATTAAAACCATCGATCGAAATCTCACATCAGTATTATCCTGTTTAGGATGTGTAACATTCATTCAAATAATTATTTAACTGCAATTTAAAGTATCAAGAACTTCACCGCCATCCCAAGAAACATCAATGTATAGGCCAAACAACAGATCAGAATTCTTGTTCAAGCCAAATGGTACTAATACAGACAAATGAAAGCAACAAGACATAATAACATCAGTAACTCACCTGTAACAGGAATACAAAGGAGAGATTAGGATGTTTAAGGTGTTCCTGCACTATAAACAAGAAACAAGTCGATAAAAAATCGTTCCTCAATTATAATTGGAGCTATTAAAGTTACAAAGTCGAAGGTGGCCGGGAAAGGAATGACAACTGAAAAAGGATCAATGGCATTAATAGTTTCAACCATAAAGTACCAAGGAAGAAAGGAAGATTGCTTACAGCTATTAAAATAAGAATACATAAATAAAAGAATATTTCTTCACAGCCTACGTACAGTGGTCAGTGTATCAATTATATATTGATACAGTTTTCTTTCCAATCTTGACAGCCTCTGTATTATTTCATTTCTTTAGAGCTTTAAAATTATTGATTTCTTTTTTATTTTCATGAAGAAAGATCCAAAATACATGCAGTACTAAGACGTTTAATGCATTTTGACTTGATTCAAAACTAGACATTAATTCATACCGAACTTCAACATGACTGGATACAGCTTATCGACCGATGATGATATTATATATATGTGGGGAAAATACAAGTTAAAACAGATCTAAGCAATTTGTCTAGACACATGATCCAGAAATTATTAGAACTTCTTTAATATATATTGAACTGATCAAGCATTAATGCTATTATGCTACGTACTAATTAATTAGTTCTACTTGCATGCATGCAGCTTGCTTCATTTCGGAAACTAACCGCTAAAAGTACTTGACAAAACTTAATTAAGGAAGGTCCAAGCTGTCATATTTGGATAGATCTATATATACTCCATCATATATAATAATTAATTAGTCAATGCATTATATATATATAATTGAAATCATTATATATATAAAGGATATGAATTCGTTCATCCCAAAAAACGTGAGATGATTTCATAATTCATTCACCACGTTCCTATACGTAATTAGGAATATCACACAAATTAAGGGTACAGTACAAAAACTATTATACATAATTTTTGCTATACAAAAGAATATTATACAAGAAAAATGATATATACAATTTCTAGAGGCTGGTTCATGCAAGTAGTTTATAAAAAAGTGAATCTCATAATGAAAAAGTTTTAAAAACTTACTTTTTCTTGATAGAATCAACATTTTTACCAAGAATTTTGTACAAGACTTGTACATTTAGAACTTATAACTAGCATTACTCTCGTTATAAAAAAAATTAACTGTAAGCTAGCTTTAGATGCCACATTTCTCTCACATCTTTCTCATTCATTCAAATGTTGACAGTCTTCCATTCAATACAGTTTCAAACCACAACTTTTTTAGACACCACCAAAGCATGCACATGATCATAAGGACCCAAAATTTAGATAAACAGGAATTCACCGACTTCTCAAGATGATAGAGGGAAGAAATAACAATTCAAATGCATCCCACATGCAAAATTCAAGAAAAATAATATCAACAAAAGAATACAATAATACATTAACCTTGGTGCGGAGGAAGAGAAATGCAATTATTAACATTTATCAAACAATAACTATCCAACCTTATAAACGCAAATCAAATGTCAACTTTCAAGTCAGTGCCAGTTATTCCAAGATTCAAAGAAAATCTTAAAACACAAAAGACAAGCTTAAGAGACCATATGAATCAGAGCAACCTAAGAACTAATAAGAATTTCTTCTTGGATATGCATATATTTCTACAATAGGTACAAAACACAAAACCCAATCTCTGCATAAACTAAACCAAGAAATCAAACAAAGATAAAAGGAATGAAAAGAACCCATATGTGAAAACCGAAGGCAATATTAGGGGTGGTCGTGGTGGTAGCTTGGCGTGGAGTGGTGGCTCGGGAGGAGCATGGCAGCGCTAAGGAGAGCTGGTGGTCGTGGGTTGCGAACAGAGCAAGGGAGAGAGGGAGGGCCTCGGGCTGCTCGGCTAGGCGTGGAGGAGAAGGGGGCTCCAACAGAGGACTGTCGACGAAGCCAAGGTGTGGGTGGTGGCGAACGGCGCCCCCAACAGCGGCGATATAGAGAAATCCGAGAGAGAGGTGAGGCCAGATTTGGAGAAAAGGCAAGAGATCGGCGTGGGGGCTGGGGGAAAAGGTGGGGGTCGCCGTCGAGGTGAGGTGGCAGTGACGTGGTGGGGTCATCAGTGACGGGTTGTGCGTGGCGGAGGCTTGAAGGAGAAGAGAGATTGGGGAGAGGGGGGGCGGGGGAGGGGGCTCGAGGGAAACGAATGAGGGGAAAACCTAACGCGCGGCTTTTAAATTTTATGTGCTTTTTTTCGACGATTTTCATTTGCCGCTAATAAGCTTTAATTGCCGCATAATTTGTTACGGCGACATTGTTCGCCGCAAATATCATTAATTACAGCGATTTTTCTAATCGACAGAACATTAACACTGCTACATTTAAAAATTATTTTTTGCGGCGACTAAAGATAAAAATATCGCCACAAAAAGTGAAATCTAAATTCTATTCCTCCATTTCCCAACTTTGCACTGCAAATTGAGTGGCGACTTGAAAATCGCAGGAAATAACATATATTTGCAGCGATTTCTTTTGCAACGATTTTAAAATTGCAGAAAAATGCCTGATTTCTTGTAGTGATTGTAAGCACAACCATGCATTGTACCAGAAAAAGAAATGCTCTGTACTGAGACAGGAGAGACCACCTCTACGAGAGCCTATCTATCAAGAGGGAAAAAGTCGATATCATATTCTTAATTGAGTTAGTTAATGAATGCTTATTTTAAACTATTTAATACGTGATTTTAAATGGTTGGATTTCATTATATATTTTTTATTTTTTTCATTATATCTTAATATCGGATTCAAAATTATCATGAATTGTCCAAACTCAACAAATCCAATCGCTAGATTCATTGAATAAGTCATCCCAATTATGAATTCGATTCTGATTATCTAAGCCTTACTACATGACCCTAGGACCCGTCAAACACGTCACTATCGAAACTTTGTATCTATTCTAAAATTTGTTTTTTCCTCTAGGCGGAATTGGATTATTGTCCACGAGATTTTCAGCATTCTCTAATTAGCACAGATCATTACTATTTGCCTGTCTCTTACTGAGCAGTTAATACCTTGTTAATTAGCACTAAGAAGGGTTAAATGTAAGATCTGCTCATGTAACAATGTAGTGACCTGACTACCCAATTAAGTCCACCAACTTTAAGAAGGCTTAAATGCTTTTCAAAGGTGGCCACCCACGTTGCTTTGTCTGATCTACCTTACTGAGTAAAAGATTCGAAGTTTCACAGAACCACGAAAATAATAATTTCTAGAAGCCATGCAAGTTGATGGAAGGGAAAAAGTACATTCCTAAGAATGAAGCAATATCAATATTAATGGTCAAATAGGTTCAGATGAGAATAAAGTGCAGATCCCAGATGGAAGTGGAAGTGCTGCTGCATGCACTAAAAGATGTCGTTGCTGTTCTAATGATAAAAGAAGGCACTACTCTCGAGTTGTAGTTGAGAGAAGAATGATGAACTTGGGAATATATAGCTAGCCACCATTGAATATTCTCAATATGGTTATCATGATTTAAGTTTGACTCTTTTCGTTTATGGGGAAAATTGCTCAGGGACTTAAAGCATTCATAATTAAAATGTTTAAAATTTGGTGTCTGCAGGCTGCATGTCCACAATCAGAATTAATATGTAGAAATAACAAAATAACAATATTATAGCTAATATGGAATCATTATACAATAATCAAATTCTTTGAAAGAGTTATGAATATTAGAATCTCGATCTCTGAAGTTGGGCACTTTAGAGCATTTGAGTTGGAACCTTATCGGAAAAAGACATTTCACTCGCAAGACTAGGGGAAGAAAAAGACTTTAATCTGGAGAAGAAAGACCAACGATCGACAAAGAGCCGAGACTCACTACCTTCGATTAACCTATTGCTATATATATATATATATATATATATATATATATATATATATATACACACACATATATATATCTGTATTTTCTTATAGAAAATAGACTTCATTTCATTCAATAAAACCGAAGTTATAGCTGTGACTGATAAATACAGGAAAAAAATCGAGATTACAAAAGTAAAACTGTATATCAAAAGTAATAACACCCACATGCGGTTTTTTACTTTCTATAGAATTAAATTCTTTTTTTATGAATTAATATTTGGGTACAAAACTAAAAGCCATCATGATGACTTGAGAACAAAACTTGCATTGGAATACCAACTTTAAATGAAAATTTCGAATTTAATTGTTCATCTTATCTTACGTATGACGTTAATTTGAATTTATATATTATGTAAATAGGGGTACTGGGCGATATATCTAAATAGGAGTAAAGCTTCTTGATTCGAGAATTAATTAGATCGATATTATTAGTTGTATAAAACTTGCATGAAACGCAAAAATAGTAAATTTATTAAATGAAAACGCTCTTGTAATTAACTAATTAGCAAGCATATGTTGAGGTATTATGCATTGGATAGAGCAATATAGAAAAAAGGGTCTCAATATATCATTTTTATCTCTAAAAATTCCAATTCAGCAAGTTGATTTCAAAAAAATGGTACAAGTTTAAGAAATCAAAAAGACGTCTACAGGTCCGAAAATGCCTATTCACAAAGAAGAAAATGCCAAATACAAGCATATGGAATAGACATGTGATTTTATATCACATTCCCAACAATCTCCACCCCTGATGGAAAATCACCTTTGTCATAATTGCCACCCGGCCCATCGACTCACCTTGACATGACACCTAGAGAAGTTAAGAGTAGAGAAGTCAAGCTCCATTCCAACTTCTCTAGTGTGACCATTTTAGTAAAAATATGTCGGCAAGGTTCCCTTGGTTCCAACTTTTAACATATGGACCTTGCCATCTTCAACAACTTCAAGCACAAAGCGATATTGAACCGGAATATGCTTTGTTCTTATATGATGTTCTATTGGATTCTTGATTCTTGGACGAGCAAATAGCACTCATGTTATCACAAAAGAACTCCATGGGTCAAGATCGTACTACAAGAAAATTGCTTCTTTGCGACCAGTTATTTTCAGCGAAATAACTATTTCTAACTAAAATGAGTCTGTTTTCATCGCAAATAATCATTGTCATCACAAAAAAATAATTACAAATAACCGTTTTTCTTGTAATGAGAATTCAAACCAATCTCACCCACAAAACCTTGAAGCCACACCACTTCTTTGCAAGCTTCTATCAATGCCATGTATTTTGCTTGGGTTAGTTTTGCTTGGCACTACTTAAGCATGCATATTATATATTTTGTTTTTATTTAATAATTTTAGTTTTTAAATAAAAGTAGTAATTTGATTAGATATCAGTTTCATTTAGTATTTTAAACTTAACGACATATGATTATTGGAATTACCTTCTGTTTGGATTGGGTGCGAAGCCTGGATTTGCACCACCCAATGTCCAGCTGCCACATTGGAGTCATTGAATTCTTTAAAAACACAATACCCATAATCCGATACCTTTTAAACTAATATTGCTATTCTAATCATACATTATGTTGTGGTCACTACTGTAACAACCCAAAAAAAAGTTCAATAGATGAATTTTTTTTATCTTAGAGAACTTCATAAAATTCCAAAAAGATTTCACGAATCTTTTCGAGATTTTATGGTGCAAAAAAGTTTCACAGTTTTTTGGGTGAATAGTAACACTCGGGATAGTGCCACGTGGCAACCAATTGCAGCAAGTGTCAAATCACCTTGTAAAATGTCCAAATCTAATTAGAATAACTAGGATTACTTTTGGATAGACACATGGCACAATCCTACCCATTCATTGGAATAGTAATAAGACATTTGTCACACGGAGGTTGAAGTGTGATGAAATTATGGGTAAATCAAGCCAAGTGATCATGCCAGCTATGCCAAAATACTATTTAGTTAGCCAAAGAGGGTTTCAACCCCAGTGAAACCCTAAATCATTGGTAACCAACCGAAATCCTAAATCTCATGTGTTGGCCAAAACCCTAAATGCGATACCCTCATATGATAAAGATAAGGGTAGATGGTGTATAGGATCCCACATTGCTTGGGAAATAGAAGTTCTTGCTCTTTATAAGGTTCCAATGGGGCTCCAATTGTATCATTGACTAGTTCTTTTAGAGTATAGGTCATGTGGTTTGGGCCTTCTATTGGGGTGTTACACTAAACTTAGTTTCCAAACCCTAAAGTGGTATATTTTGATTAAGTTGTGTAATCACTTTATTAAATCACTTGCACATGCTATTAACCACTCAATTATACACTCATACACCCCAAACTCTCTTATATCTTGGTAATTACATTAGACCAATAAAATTTTGATTTGGACTTAACCAACCAAAACTCTAAATGAAACCTTATATATACCCCAAATTGAAGCCCACTCAATTAGGCTCATCTTTGGCCCACTGAAAACCACCACTAAGCCAAGCTTCTTAAGCAAGCTTCTTCCTCCTCCGAGGCCAAGGCTATGGCTAGCATGCCACTCATTTGCTAGCTTCAAATAGTAACTTGATGGCAATCAAAATGGCTACACAACACCAGCCCATCCACTCAACTAGACTGTAGCTGAAAACAGTAGTTGTGCAACCCTTTTGTCCCCCTCTTTTTGGTTGCCATCCTCCCATCCAAGGATCACTCAGCCACCCTTGTGTTAGTCCCTCCCTTATATCACACCCTTTGATATTTTCATTTCACACTTAGCACTTTCTCCCTCACGTTTCTAGAGAGAAACCGAGAGAGTTCTTGAGACAAATTTATGTCAACTTTTGCCCTTGCATTTCTAGACCTTCATAAGTCGATTTCTATGACTTAGTCTTCATGTATTTTGTTCAATTTTTAGACTAGTTTATGTTAGTATATATTGAGATGTTTTTCATGGAGTTTTGATTGGTGAGAATTAAGTATGTTGATTCAAAGGCCTTGGTAGAGACAATTTTGATGTTTGTAGAAAAGTTTGAAAGTTTTGTGAAATTTTTTGGTGAGATTTTGGTAGATCTTGCTATGGTGAAGTGTTAACATGTTTATATGCAAGTTAGATTTGAATTAATAGCTTGTTATATTTTTATAAAAGAATTGTGCATGATTTTGAAGGGTTAGAAACCGCATGACTCAAAACAATTTTTGTTTTGGTGAAGTTGTGATTTTTGGTTATAGAAACTTGATCTAATGGCTTTGATATTCATATATGTTTTTCTTGAGGATTTGATATTTGTGTTAAGAGTTTTTTTTTTTAGAGAATATTCGTTTATATCCTTAATGGAATGTAGTTATACATGCAAGAGTTTGTTTAAAACTCAATTTAGAGGCTCTTGGGTATGAGTTGTTGTTTGGATAAAACGTTTGTCAAGTCAGGCTAGATTTAATGCTTAGATCAACTTAGAACTTTAATTTGAGGTATATGATTATATTTCTTGAAGATTTTTTGCATGAAAATCAAGGATCTAATGATTTTGTTTCAAGTCCAAAGCATGCTACACTTAGTTTTGGTGTTTTAGTGCAAGCCGATTGGTTTGTGCAATGTTTTGTGAATGTTGGATGGTTAGTCAAGTATGAAAGCACATAGTTTTGAATGATGAACATGTTATTAGAGTATTTATGGGATTATGGAGTCCGTGGAGTTGATTTGGAAAGTGTTAGACCAAGAACATCAAGGGTTGGTTCTATTTGACCTAAATTTGGCATTTTGGCATTTTTGTTGATGTGATGAGTTTAAGGTTTTTATGAAATATATATATATATATATATGTTGATATTTTAGCATGATTTTATAATCTAGGATGTGATTTTTAGTGTTGCAAAAACTGATTTAAGCATGTTAATTTGATAGTTGGTCAAATTGCAATAAAAATCATGTTTTTGCCTAAAACATGAATCGACCAAGGAGTAGTTCTCATAGTTGTATTTTGTTTTAGATTTTCTAATTTTATATTTGGATTTAAGACAAAATTTACATGAGAAATATGAATTTTGGTAATATTTGGAGTTAGTATGCAAAATCTTTATTTTATGGGCAAAATTGTAATTTTCCATAAGTATAGGGGTAACTTTGTAGTTTTAGCCATAAGTTTGTAATTTTTATGTTTCTAAGAAATTAGTATGATATTTTGACCTTACAAATATTTCGTTTCAGTTCACACACTTTTATGTTCGCTTTTGCTTTATGCTAATAACTATAAGTTAACCTCTAACTTACTCTCGGTGTATTTATGTATGTACGGTGGTAAGACTATTACTATTATATTCTTGTCACTTATGATTATTATAAATTGTTATAGTATGTCATGTCATGTCATTTATTACAGTTCTTGCTTACTTGTTTAATGCCATGATATGCCACGTCATTTGTCACACGTTCATTTTGTTAAATGCCATGTCATATCGCATACATTGAGTATGTTGTGAAATATTTTTCAGCCTTTTGGAGTCTTTTATTTTTATCATGAGCCAAAGTACTAGGATGGAAAGTCATTCTAGTGGAACTCCTTTGTCCATGCTGGAGTGTTTAGACCAATTGTGGAATTCCCTGGGTTAACAAAGTACCGTCAAGAGGCTTTGAATGTGACCTAAGTAACTAGTTACGAGAGCGAAATCAGGCACCCAACGCCGGTGGTGCCAACTACATGTTAAGCATTTTTAAATCAGTTCAGTTATCTTGATGTACTCACAGCTGATGCAGATGCCTGTGATGTGATGCAGTACAAGCGAGCACACGGCTCAAGGGTGTAGCATCCATAGTTTCACATTTAATCAAACATGTATATGTTGAACAAGGTCTCATGTTCATGTCAAGTTATGTCATGGTCAGTTCAATCAAGTCATGTTATGACCATGTGTAGTCACGTTATTCTTCCAAGTCAAGCACATGTCAAGTTATTTGTCAAGTCATGTCACGCATGCTCATGTCCATATCATGATGCATCTATGCCATTTTACTCTCATGCATGCATATGTATATTATTAGTAGTTTAGTAGTTTATTTGATGAGATTTGTAAACAAATCTCACTTAGTACTCACAACTATCATTTCCCCTTACCCTCCCGAAATGGTAGACGATGTGTTATGATCTACAAAACCCATGCATGACAGACTAGACAAGGTCGAATAGTCCACAGCACAACGAAAAGGAACTGATAGCTTCCGCTATCCAATTTTTAGATTTGATTTTAGAAATCATAGCCTAGCTGGGTGAGCGGTTCAACAATTTAGTGCAATAATTTTATTTCAAGTCTGTAATTATGGAGTGTCATCTCTAGTACTTATTTGGTTACAAACGTGTTGGACAAGTGATGTAACCCATTTGGATATCTGTTTATTATGTGAATTTATGAAGTATATTTATGTTTTTTGTATATAGTACTTCTAGTACATTGTGTATTGTTCAAAGAAAAAAAGTATCAACTAAGAATATTACATATTGTTAGATGCATGCTATGTGCTTGAGAAGACAATATACAAGCTTATGTAAATTTGTGTTGCATGTTTTGACGCTTCAAGTTCTATCAAATCCCAAGCAGGGGTTGCAGCCATCACAACGACCTTGATGTTCTCATCATAGAGGCATTATTGTTAGCTAAAGACCAAAACAATTGCATTTTTTAGGTTTCTAAGTGTGCACCGCTGATCATCTTGGTTGGTTGGCTCTAATTTTTTTTATTTACTTTTGATTGTCTAGTTGTGGGGCATTTTTCTCGTTTTGATAGTGAAAATGGGTTCCATTGTTTTGTGGATTATATAGTTTCTGCAATCATTGAGTCAAAATTAGATAACTTATGGATATGCATATTACTCCCAAATACCACTGATAAGCAGACGATTTAGTCAATAACCTTTGTACAACTGGTGTCTTTTTCTTACCTCTTTTCCTTTGCTATTCTCTCTCTCTCTCTCTCTCTCTCACTTATTTCTCCTTTTCTCTTAGGTCATTGGAGGCTAGATCTATCACATTTGGTTTACAAATTGCCAATACGCATTGTAATTTCTCACTCCACCCCTGCCAGCCATTAGCACCCACTTTTCACTCACTTGTGGCCACCATGCACCATCATCGACATGCATGGTTGAGATGTGCCACCTTAGTGTTATGGCTTCTAGACCTTGTTTGATTAGGTTTGTTAAATTAGCCTGATTTGGCCCATCCATTAGGCCACTATTTTCTTCTCTCTTGTTGTAATACTCCAAAGTATTAGATTTTTTTTATTGAGAATGAGATATTAGACTCAAAAAACACACCAATGCCAGTTTAAAACCACTAAAACCCAAGTTAGGCAAAGAAAATATAATAAAATAAAAGACCCAACGTTCAAGCATTAGCATGTGAAGTTCAGATGTTAACCATCCAACTTGGTTCTAATCGAACCAACTTTTATGATATCACCCATAGTCATTCAACGCTAGTAGTGTCTATCAATACATTGACCCCCAAATGGGTAATGTGTTGCACGTCACATGATTACACCCAAAGAATAATACGGTAGTTGTAGCACAACTTTGGGGTGTCGATTCCACAGATAGACAAATTAAAAGAATTGTAGAAGGAATAAAGAAACTAAAGAAATAGATTAAATGATTAATGGAGAACAAAGATTAATTTTAAATGTAAATTAAAGTGAAGCAAAGTGACTAACGGAAAAAGTACTCAAGTTTGACAAACACTAAAGTGTCGGAAATCTCTTGCACAAATATAGTATTTTAATTATTCTTAATTCATTGAATAACTCAATTAGGAACTCAATTCCTAATATTCGTAATCGGAAGGTATAGATTTATAAACCAAGATTAAACCAAATGTAACCCCTTGAAAAATCATTCACCACTTTTAAAATATGTAAATTATTATCACTATTGAGCAAATCCAACGACAACAATATACTTAGGAAGCGATATTGTAGCAAAGAATTAAATCAATATAGATAAATAATTGAACCAAACATAATCAAAGAGCGAATCCATTCAATAGAAAAAGCATGACTGAATCCACAAACAGAATAAATTATATGATTATTCGAAAAAGAAAACATCAACAATAAATTGAGAATGATAAAACAAAAGAGTTTTAGTAATTAAAAATCAAATACATAAATCAAGAATAAATTAAACATATCATCTAATGTGCAAGTTCATCCCTAGCCCTACTTGAGAATTTAATTACTCATAAATATAATGGACAACAAAAATCTCAAGAGAAAAATAGAGCAAACGGCGGCCATGGAAATTAATTTTAGATCTTCCTCCTTCAAACTGAGTTGTCTCCCCTCCTCTCCCCTCTTAAATTTCGTGCTAATTATATGCTTAAATAGGGTAGGAAAGAAATCCTAATGTCTTCATACTCCCGCACACAAAATTATCTAAATTTTAGGACTCAACTTGGCAGCCATGTACAAGTTTCAGAAGTTCGAATTTGGAAATCATTATTAGACACAACTTTGTAGCCTTTTAAGATAGCTTTTCAACGCATTAAGAATAGAATCAATCCGATATTTGAGCGGAAAGTTATGGTTAAAATACTAAAGTGTGTCCATTCAGTCTCCTAGCGCATTTTGGACTCTGATCCAAATTACTCTCAAACCCTATCAATATCCTTATTTGAAGAGTCCTACACTCGTTGAAATTTTTTAGGTTATTCTAACGTCTTGTCCACTTGAAAGTCCTTTGAATTTGAATGAGTTTGGACTTGCTCTTTTATAGACTCTGAAATTAAACATAAAAATCTGCTTAGGAGTATCTCAAAGTAAATAAAACTCAATTCAAGAATACACATTAATTTCAATGATTTCTATTAACATTTTAGCATTTTAGTCCAGTAATAGAGTATTTAGAGTGCACTTTCGTACACTCATCACACCTCAACTTGCTTATTGCTAGTCCCTAGCAATTTCTATGCTAAAGAGATGAAAGATATGAGAATCAGTAAAATAGGCCACCAATTCACATTTCCAGATTCACATATCAAAAACAAACTAAGGAATCCAATAACCCATCAAGATCAATCCACTTATAGCAATTCACAGAGTGTGTGTGTTTTCCAAGCTGTAACCATCTTACCACTAACCTTGACACATACAACATCAAGAACGTCTCAAGCAAAAGGTTCAACTTCATAACTCACAGGTATAATAATGTTTCGTGTATGGGCTCTCTCTATGAAGTTGACAAATGGTGTACACACAATCACATAGAGATTTAGGTAATTATGAACAAGCAACAAGCAAGTATTGATCTTATGATAGGAACACTAACAAATGAGAATTCAACCATTCTTTCCAAAAACTTACTTAGGATTAGAACGGTCAACACAAAAGGTTGTAACATGGCTTAGGTTCGGGGCTATATGAAAAAAATGAAAAATGATTCAAAAACTTCCAAGTACATACAAAGGAAATCTTATTAAATATGTCAGTAGACCACACTTCTCACTTGATGCACTCTCCAACTTTTCAGATCATCGAATAATGCCTCTTTTTCCTTTTCTTTTCTTTTTTCTTTTTTTTTATAATTTGGTGAATAATTATGTCATCCTGGTATTTTGCTATTTCTACCCAGCCTTGGCATTTTTGCCTTTGGAGCTCACTCACTTGAACACCTCGTAACTAATGTTCTTCCATTTTCTCTCTCTCCTTTTTTTTTAATTCCATGCAAAAAAATAAGAATTCCACATCTAATACACACTTGGAAGTAACAAGGGTAGGGAAAATAAGTGTGTAGGTTATACTCCAACGTGGAGAGGTAAGGATAATGTGGGCATATGAAAAAAAAAAGTTACATGTGTTTATTGGTTCAAAGTTGGCTACTAGGAGTCTATGATGGAAAGGGGGTTAGTTTGAAAGGCTCAAACGTTGATCCTAAGTTGATGTTCATCATATCCCAAGTATATCCACTATCTTACCATAAACTATGAAAGAATATTCTCACAAGAAGTGCCCAATTCAGCAGATCAATAAACGCTTATCACAATTTACTGCATTTGTAGGCTCTCAATCATCTCCAAAACTCACATGAATACTTAAGCAAAAGAGTTCTCTAGCTACATGTGTCAAACCACCATCTTACCACAAAGTTTGGATGAGTGCATTAGGGATTCTGTGAATGCTTCAGCAAAAAATGATTATGGTGGGTTTGGTGGATTCACGAAGACGGCTATGAATGAGAATGAGTACACATGTGAAAATGATGCACGTGTGATGCAAAATTAAAAAAAAAATTGACACATGAAAATATGCCACAGAGTTCCAACAAGCATTTTCAATACTAAATTTGCACCACTACCCCCCAACTTAAATGAATCATTGTCCTCAATGTTTAAGAATCGAATTTGAATAGGGAATAACTAAAAAGGGTAGAATACACCTGATGAGTGACGTGGGTAGCTCGCTAAGCACCAAAGATGGTAACTTGAAATGACAAAATGAAACTAACCTGCAAACAAAAACAAAGAAAAAAATAGCAAACAAAAAGGAAAAGAAAGAAAATAAGAGAAAACAAAAATAAAACAAAACAAATAAAGAAAAACATACTTGCGTGGTGTGGTCAAGGTTGATAGATCGGATCCACAAGTGAAATGTCTTCCACTTCCGAAACTTGTCTATCAATTAATACTTTCAGGCGTTGACCATTTACTTTAAAAATTTGACCATCCTTAGGATCCTCTATTTCTACCGCCTCATTTGCAAAAACATTCTTCACAACAAAAGGGCTGGTCCACCTAGATCTAAATTTTTATGGGTGCTTATGGAGTCTAGAATCATATAAGAACATTCGATCATTAAGCTTAATCGTCTTCCTACCAATATTTTTATCATGAGATGCTTTCATTTTAGCCTTATAGATTTTAGAGTTCTCATAAGCATCATTTCTCAACTCCTCTAACTCGATTGACTGAAATTTTCTAAGCTTACCCTTATTCAATTTAGAAGAAATACTAACAGGGGAAGTGTCACCTCGGTCGAGAAATACATGCTTAGGACCTGGGGGCAGTGGCTTCAATTCCAATTTGGGACTATCCATGCTTGAAGAAATTTGCTTTTCACTTTTCTTAGACAGCTCCTCAAATTTCAATTGCCAAATATGTGGGCCATAATCCTGTGGTTCATCAAAAATAGCACAAATATTAAAAACATCAGATGAATCATTCATAGTATCAAACTCAGATTTAACATGGAAATATTCAAGGGGATCAGAATCATGAGTTGTGTAAACCCCCTTGTCTATGAGTGTGTCAATCATGTATGTTTGTTGGCACTCATCATCCTCGGGCTGATTGCTGATGTGGAAAATGTTGACCTCAATGGTCATATTTCCAAAAGATAGTTTCATCAGCCCATTCTTGCAGTTTATAAGTGCATTAGCAGTAGTAAGGAAAGGTCTACCTAATATAAGAGGAATCTTAGAGTCAGACTCAACAACCAACTAAGTGTCCAAAATTAAAAAATCAACAGCGTAGTAAAACTTGTCAATTTGGATCAAAACATCATCAACTATCCCTCTTGGGTTCTTAACTGAACGGTCAACCAATTGAAGCACAACAGAAGTGTAACGCCCCGGTCCCGCAAAGATCGAAGAGTTACTCCCTATAACTTAAAACTCACAATTCATCAATATATTTATAGATTCCAAAATATAAAGTCATCAGAATGCTACAAAATCTCTTAATAAAATCCTCCACTTCTCAGAAATCTTCTATGAGTAATCCACTATGCTTAAATAATCATCTCACCGATGCTCCATAATCCTGATCCATAGCTGGACTATTCAAAATCATCTGAAAAATATATGTAGATAAGAGGTGAGTTATCAATAACTCAGTAAGCAGAGGACATTTACTAGTGTATAATCATGAGCATTTACAGAATTCAGAATCCAGTCACAAAATATTTTCTTTTAGAATGCAGAATCAGAATAATATTTTCATAATGCGGCGTTAGAACATGTTATCAAAAATATCAGAGCGAAAGTTCCAAAAATATTCATAATCAAAAATCTCTTTGGCATAGAATAAACTGAAACATCATATCTTATCTTATCATATCAGAACAAATACCATGTTTAACCCCCGTGGTAGGGTTGTGCAAACTCCAGTAGCTAACCGAGTAGAAAAAGAATGTGAATCTTCCCCTTATTCATTCTCGGAGCCCCGAATATGCACATAAGAAAGATCATGCAGAAAACTACTTTGTTTCCAAAGTGGATGCACCAGAAACAGAAAAATTGGTACCAACACGAACAGAGGCCACAGTTTTACACCTGTGGTGAGGTCAGAATGGAACAGAAACAGAATGTTCTGCTAGAAGTTTTCAGAAATCATATCAGATCATATCAAAGTACAAAAACTCTTTAGAACAGAACAAAATCCTATCGCAATATAATTTATGCACAAAATTTCATATTCGCTCCCTTTTTCAAAGTTCAGAAACAGAATGTCAAAAATAAGCTCATGTCTACACCAGCGATGACAGAAAATAATTTCTTCTTAAACAAAATCTCATGAATAATGCAGAACAAATAACTGAGATAGTTCAAATTTCTTTTCATAATCAAATATGTATATTTTCTAAAAATAAGCTCAGCTCATTTTATTTTAATACAAAGTCAAGCATAGGAACTCCGCTTACCTGGACTTCTTAGCTTTTCAGAATTTTCCTCAATAAAAATGTCGAGTCAACTATAAATCGTCACCTATAAAATAATCACGTAATTCCGTAAATTTCTAATCAATCACAAATTTACACCATTCAAACCTAAGCTTCTACTATATCTATTTTAATTCTTCAATACCTAAAAATTCTCATAACCTTAAAATATATCATCTCTTTCTAAAATCATCAATGTCCACTTAGATTCTCCGACGAAAACCTTAAATATAAAAAAATATATATATTTCTATGCAATAAGATTTTTTTGGTACTAATATAAAGTGGTATTAGACCCACTAAAAATAATTTACTGATTCTGTAAACAGACCCATGGTTACAAAATAACATTACAAAAAATGCTTGTTGTAATTCAGAGGACAAAATTGTAATAACAACTAAGCTTTACATAAAAACTCAATAAGCCATGATTTCTTTTTCTTTTTGTTTGCAGGGAAAAAATACATAGACCCAAGTCGTGCAATGGAAGCTCACCGTGATTGAAGGAGGTCGCGGCAGGGCAGGCAAATGGGAGGTGGCTGAGACACGACGGCGGAACATTGAGAGAGAGAGATGAGCGAGAGAGAAAGAGAACGGAGAGAGAGAGACCACAGCGAGAGGGAGGACTTACGCACCAAGTACGACGAGGAGCTACAGACTGGGGCCACCCGGGGTAGCGACCAACGGTGGAGGCTTGTCCTCCGGCGACTTCTGATATCAACGGCATCTTATGCGGCTACGTGGGTAGTGGCTTAAGGGCAGTGGGTATTTGAGACAAGGATACTCTATTTTTGAAAGCCGAAACAGAGGTACTTAGGATTTCGTGTGGGCTGAGCATGGTGGTGATCTGAGGGAGAAGCAGCAACGAGGTTGGCTTGGCTTCGGGGTGGCGAGGCTACTGGACGTAACAGGGGCTGTCGGCTGCAGGGAAGCCATGAGGGTGCAACTACGTGGGAGGCTACGGTGTAGTTTCGGTTTGTTCTTGACTCTCGATGATGGTTAAGCAGCGTCTCTGTGGGTGGTGAACTGGCAGAGCAGCGGCTTCCACAGTGGTGTTTTCCGACATGGGTTCATGGCTGGCCATGGTGGTGCTATGGTGGTGGCGTCAGTTTTCACATGGGGATTGTGTTTTTCTGAATGGGTGAGGACCGGGCTGCGGTGATGATGGGACGGTGTGGGTCATGGCTTGCGGAGGTTGATTTTGTGCGGTAGCTGGGTGAGCCGCGATTGGGTGGTTCTGTGATAGTTTCTGCATGTGGAGTGGCCGAAAAGCAGTGCATGGTGGCAGACGGGGAAGACGGCATCAACAGGGTGGCTACTTAATCTAGGGTTGAAGATGAACGATAAAATCATGAGGAAAGAGCGTGAACTATGGAATATATATAGGAAACAGAAAATAAAACCCTAGAGAAGTACGAAGGAGAGACGTGCATCAAGCAAAAAAAAAATAATAGGTGCATGGTGTGCATGGCATGGAGACTAAAGGGATTTTCACGTCTTGCGTTTTGAACGGGGCTTTTTCCTAAAAACAAAAATATATATAACTTGTCCCACTAATTTTCAGTCAAAAAAAAAAACTTCACCTAATCCAACATATTTAAAGATTTAAATCTACTCGGCAAAATCTCAGAAATTATTCGATATCCATAAAAAATAATATAAACAATTTGAGCTCGTAGTCTATTCTAACAATAATTGCAAAATTTCAAGTGGGCTTTTCATAAAAAATTTCGGACGCGAATTCCTTGCTTGGCCCGGGTGTTACAAGAAGTAGGCTTAATTTCACCAAAACCAAGTTGCAGATAAATAGAATAAGGCATCAAATTTACACTAGCTCCTAATCTAGCAACGCTTGCCCAAACTCATGATTCTCAATATTACATGCAATGGTGGGACAACCAGGATCCTTGTATTTAGGAGGAATTCGCTGCTCAATTAGAGCACTAACTTGCTCTGTTAGAAATGTTGTCTTCTTAACATGGTGCTTCCTCTTAACTGTACACAAATCTTTGAGAACTTTTGCATAAGTAGCAACTTGTTTAATAACATGCAAAAGAGGAAGATTGATCTTTACCTGCCTAAGGTTCTCCAAGATTTCATTGCTAGAATCCAAAGTTCGCATACCAAATTTTAAAGCTTGAGGAAATGGTACCTTAACTGGGCCCTTGATTACCTTGGCTTCTTGGGGCAACTCAGCACTATCCTTGCTTTGTTTCTCTTTAACATCCTCTGGCTTATTAGTTGTTGGGATGCGTGAGGACTTACCACTTCGTGTCACAATGGCATTAACCTCCTTCAAATTTCCTTTAGCCATATGTTGACCTTGGGGTATGGATTGAGCTTGAGAAGGGAACTTGACAAGCTCATTCACACTCAAGGAGCTCATCAACTTGGATACTTGGCTCTTTATCTCCTTGTTTTCTTCAACAACCTACATAATCAAAGATTCAAACTTTTGATTATTTTACCATGTGCCTTAATAAAAGCATGCAAAGTGTCTTCTATAGGACTCCTAGAAGATGAAGGTGCATAATATGGTGCAGGATTTGATCTAGGGAGTTATGCGGGCTTCTGGTTTTCAGACTTCCAGCTAAAATTGGGGTGATTACGTCATCCCAGATTATAGGTATCAGAGAAAGGTGTAAAAGGCTTATTTTACATACCTAAGGCATTATATTGTTCCTCATACATCCCTCTCATCTCAGCAAGTGTACGACATTCTTGGGCAAGGTGATCTACCCCGCCACACACAAAACATGGTCCAAAAGACTCTGCATGATTAGTCACGTGTGTTGGCTTTAAGTCCTTAGTCTTTAACACATCTAACTCCCTAATGAGCATCTCAACCTTAGCCTTTAGGCTATCCTCTTCCTTGAGATGGTAAATTCTACTACCATTTGGGTTTCCTGCAGGTCATGACCTATTTGTGCTTTCAGTAGCACTAGGTCCAGTCCAAGTGTGAGCTTTTTCAGCAAGCTCATTGAGGTATTCTATGGCCTCATCAGGATCTTTATGTAACAACTCACCATTACACATCATCCCCACAAATTGGCGCTCTCTAGGTGTAAGTCTCTCATAAAAATAGCTCACTAAGTGCCAATTCTCATACCCAAGGTGATGACACATACTCAACAACTCCTTAAATCTCACCCAAGACTGATACAAAGTCTCACTGTCCTTTTGTACAAAGGTGGAGATTTGCCATTTTAATGCATTGGTATTATGTTGGGGAAAGTATTTATTAAAGAAGACCTGAGTCATCTCACTCCATGACCCAATAGATCGGGGTCTCAGTAAGTATAGCCAACTCTTAGCTCTATCCTTCAAAGAGAAAGGAAAGAACTTAAGTCTCACAACATCATCAGTTGCATTTTGACTATGAAAAGGTGCAACTACTTCCTCGAACTCCCTAATATGCACATATAGATTTTCATGTTCCAAGCCATGAAAAGTAGGGAGTAACTGTATCATCCCTGTTTTAAAATCCAGTCGGCGAGTATTAGCTGGAAACATGATGCATGATGGTGTGGTTGTGCGTGTAGGGTGGAGGTAATCATGAAGAGTTATAATGGATTGATCCTCGTGTTCACTCATTTCTTCGAGACTAGATGGATTGTCAAATAAAGAATTTAAAAAATTTGATTCTAACTCATCCACAGGCCTACAAGCAAATCTACCCAAGATGTCTCTATATCTGTGCATGCAAGCTAACAAAATACTAAAAGAATAAAAATACAATAAAAAGAAAGAAGAAAAAAATAATAATAATGCAGCAAGTTAAAAGAATAACGAAATTATCGCCTTTAAAAACTGCTAAAAAGAAAAACAATCTAGCAATTCTTCTACCGTCTCCCCGGCAATGGTGCCAAAATTTGATTACGCCCAAAGAATAATGCAGTAGTTGTAGCACAACTTTGAGGTGTCGATTCCACAGAGACAAATTAAAAGAATTGTATAAGGAACAAAGAAACTAAAGAAATAGATTAAATGATTAATGGAGAACAAAGATTAATTTTAAATGCAAATTAAAGTAAAGCAAAGTGACTAACGGAAAAAGTACTCAAGTTTAACAAACAGTTAAGCGTCGGGAATCTCTTGCACGAATATGGTATTTTAATTATTCTTAATTCACTGAATAACTCAATTGGGAACTCAATTATTAATATTCTCAATCGGAAGGTATAGATTTATAAACCAAGATTAAACCAAATGTAACCCCTTGAGAAATCATTCACCACTTTTAAAATACGTAAATTATTATCACTATTGAGAAAATCCAACGATGACAATATACTCAGGAAGCAATATTGCAGTAAAGAATTAAATCAATATAGATAAATAATTGATCCAAACATAATCAAAGAGTTAATCCATTCAATAGAAAAAGCATGACTGAATCCATAAACAGAATAAATTCTATGATTATTCGAAAAAGAAAACATTAACAATGAATTGAGAATGATAAAACAAAAGAGTTTTAGTAATTGAAAATCAAATACATAAATCAAGAATAAATTAAAAATATCATCTAATGTGCAAGTTCATCCCTAGCCCTACTTGAGAATTTAGTTACCCATAAATATAATAGACAACAAAAATCTCAAGAGAAAAATAGTGCAAACGGCGGCCATGGAAATTAATTTCAGATCTTCCTCCTTCAAATTGAGCTGTCTACCCTCCTCTCCCCTCTTCAATTTCGTGCTAATGATATGCTTAAATAGGGTAGGAAAGAAACCCTAATGTCTTCATATTCCAGCACACAAAATGGCCTAAATTTTAGGACTCAACTTGGCAGCCACATATGAGCTTCAGGAGTTCGAATTTGGAAATTTTTATTAGAGACAATTTTGTAGCCCTTTAAGATAGATTTCCAACGCATAAAGAATCAAATTAATCCGATATTTTATCGGAAAGTTATGGTTAAAATACTAAAGTATGTGCATTCTGTCTCCTAGCGAATTTTGGACTCTGATCCGAATTACTCTGAAACCCCATCATTATCCTTATTTGAAGAGTCCTACACTCGTTGAAAGTTCTTAGGTTGTTTCAATGTCTTATCCACTTGAAAGTCCTTTGAGTTTGAATGGGTTTGGACTTGCACTTTTATAGACTCTGAAATTAAACATAAAAATCTGCTTAGGAGTATCCCAAAGTAAATAGAAACTCAATTCAAGAATACACATTAATTTTAATGATTTCTATTAATATTTTAACATTTTAGTCCAATAAAAGGGTATTTAGATTGCACTTTCATACACTCATCATCACACCATTAATAAAGTATGGCATGTGGTGGGGTTGATGTCGGACACCAATCATGTATGGGCATCTAGGACCCAGTAAGAACATAGTTAGGTTTAAATGACCTTTTCATGTTGCGTTGGACAAAACAGCACGGCACTTGCGCATGACTAACTACTCCACCTGGAGGAACCTGGACAATGATCCTCTATACAACCTTGAGGTAACATAGGTCTGGTGTCATGCATTGCCACAAATCTTGGATGTCTAGATGTCCCTTGCTTTTGTTCGGCGTAAGACCAAGTCTTACCTCAAAATACCACTAGGCATCTCATTGATTTCAGTCGGATTCTCTCTATCTTTAGACTTTAGAGATTCACAAAAACTGTAACGGCCCGAAAGAATTTAAATGGATGAATTTCTTTAGACTATAGAGAACGTTGTGAAATCCCAAAAAGATTTTACAAATCGAGCTACCAATTATATTTTAGTCTGTCAGCATAGTCGGATCCCAACCCGTTATGGTAATAAAGTTTCCTTTCTATTTATTTAAGGCACTTCGAAGTATAAGTTTTTGAAACAAATTGCACAATTAGTCCCAGATGATTATTTAGGATTTTACGGTACAATATTACGTTTCCCGTTTCCTGAATGAATAGTAACTATGAGTGCCTTTTTATTTAATCAAGGTACTTTGGAGTCAAATTTTGTGAAATGAATTACACCACTGGACTCTTATGATTATTTAGGATTTTATGGTGCAATAATATTTTTTGATATTTTTTGGATGAATAGTAACACCCGAGATAGCGCCAATGGCATCCGATTCAAATGATTATCAAATCACCAGGTTAAATGTCCAACCCACTTAGAATCACTAGGATTACTTTTAAATGTCCAACCCAATAGCCACTCATTAGAATGGTAATAGGACACTTGTCAAATAGAGACTTAACTATGATGGAATGAAGGAAAAATCAAGTCATGTGATCTTGCCACAAATGCAAACACTATTCCGACCTACCAAAACACTATTTGATCAATCAAAAGAGAGTTTCAACCCTAGTGAAATCCCAAATCTTTGGAATCTAATCAAAACCTTAAGCCACATGTTTCCAGCCACTTTAGGGTTTGGAAACATGTTTTGGGTGGGCTACCTTTAACCACTCTTTTATATCTTTTTAATCACATTTGGCCAAGAGAAACTTGATTTGGACTTGATCCCACCAAAATGCTAAATAAAACCCTCACCATAACCTAAATTGAAGCCCATTGGTTAGGCCCATTTTTGGCCCACTGAAAACTACCACTAGCCAAGGCTTCTTGAAGAAGTTTCTTCCCCCTCACAAGGTCGATTCTATGGCTGATATCCACTCAAGTGATAGCCTTCAATAGTCACTTGATGGGAATCAAAAAGACCACCTAAACTCTAGCCCATCCACTAGGCCAGTTTTGGTAGCAAGGGATAGTAGCTGTGTAGCCCACATTTCCTCTACCTTTTGGCTACCAACCTCTCATCCAAGGGTCATTCAGCCATCCCATGTGAGCCCTCTCTCTGTATTACCCACGCTCCATGCATTTCGTTCACACTTTGCATTTTTTCCATCACTTTTTTAGAGAGAAACCGAGAGAGCTCTTGCGATAGGTTTCTGGTAATTTTTTCCTTGCATTTACAGCCCCATTGTAAGTTGGTTCTCATGACTCTACCTTCATTTATTTTGTTCCTTTCTAAGTCTATTTTTCATTGGTGTATGTTGGGTAACTTTTCATGAAGTATTGGTTGGTGAAAGTTTGGTTTCAATATGCAAAGGTCACAGTGGAGACAGTTTTGATGTTTGTGTGAAACTTTGATATTTTGATGAAGTTTTTGGTGGAATCTTGGCTAGATCTTACTATGATAAAAGTGTTAACATGTTAGTAAGCAAGTTAGGTTTGTACTTATAGCATGTTAATATTTTTATAAAATAGTTTTGTATGATTTTGGAAAGTTAGAATCTGGATGACTGAAAACAATTTCTGTTTTGGTGAAGTTGTGATATTTGGTTATGGAAACTTGATCTAATGGCTTTTATCTTCATATGATGTTCTTGAGGATCTGATCTATGTGTTAAGAGTTTATTTTTGGAGAATGTTGGTTTAGATCTTTGATGGAATAATTTTATACATGCAAGAGTTTGTTTAGGACTCAATCTAGAGACTCTCGAGTATGAGTTATGTTTTAATGAAGTTCTTGCCATGTAATGCTAGATTTAATGCTTAGATCATGTTAGAACTTGAATTTGAGGTATATGATTTTATTTATTGAAGATTTATTTCATGAAAGTCAAGGATCTAGCAATTCTGTTTCAAGCCAAAAGCATGATGTACACGGTTTTGATGTTTTAGTGCAAGCCGATTATGTAGGTTGTATTTTTATGATTTTAGTTGTTTAATCAAGCATGTTATTACTTAGGTTCAAATGATGAACATGTTAGGAGTGTGATTATGGACTTTTTGAGTCATTCAAGTTGACTTGAAAGGCATTAGGCCAAGAACACCAAGAGGTGGTCCTATTTGACCTAAACTTGGTGTTTTGGCAATTTTGTTGATCTAGTGAGTTTAAGATTTTTATGAAATGTGTGTTTTGATATCTTAGCATGATTTTAGAATGTAAAATACGATTTTTTTTAATGTTGCAAAAATCAGTTTAAGCATGTTAGTTGATGAATGGTCAAATTGCAACAAAAATCAAGTTTTTGGCCTTTATATATGAATCAGCCTAAGCGTGGTTCTCCTAGTTTTGTTGAGCTTTAAATCTTTCTTATTAGATATTTTGATTTAGGACAAAATTTATATGAAGAATGTAAATTTTAGTGATATTTGGAGTTAATATGCAAAATCCTTATTTTTAGGGACAAAATTAATTTTCACAAGTAGAGGGGTAACGTTGCACTTTTAGCCATAAGTTAGTAAAGTTTTATGTTTCTACATATTTATTGAGATATTCTAACCCTTATAAATATCTTCTTTTAGTTCCCTCTTTTTCACGCTACACTTTACATAACGTTAAATCACTGTAAGTTAGCCTCTTAGTTACTCTCGATGTATTCATGTATGTACAGTGGTAAAACTATTATTGTCATATTCTTGTCACATATGATTATTATTATAAATTGTTATAATATGTCATGACATGCCATTTATTGCAAGTACATACTTATCTGTTACATGCCATGTTATGCAATGTCATCTGTCATACATTCATTTTGGTACATGTTATGCCACGCCACATGCATAGAGTATGTCATGAAAAATATTTTCAAATCATTTGGAGTCTTTTAATTTTATCACAACCCCAAGTGTTAGGATGGGGAGTTATCCTAGTGGAACTCCATTGTCCAAGCAGGAGTGTTTAAACTGATGTGGAATTCTCTAGGTTGACAAAGTACCATTAACAGGCTTTAAATGGGACTTAAGTAACTGGTTACCAAAGCGAAGTCAGGCACCCAATGTTGGGGGTGCCAACTACATGTTTATCAGTTTTAAATTAGTTTAGTTATCATGAAATGCCCATAGCTGGCGCAGATGCTGTGATGTGATGCAGCACCAGCAAGAGCACACGGCTCAAGGGCACCCATTTAGCATCCATTTGTTCACGTTAAATCAATCATATATATGTCAACAAGTTTTCAAGTTCATGTTCACGTTCATGTCAAGTTCAATTCATGTCAAGCTTATGTTAAGTCCATGTGCAATCACGTTATTTTCAAGTCAAACACGTCATGCTATTTGAAAAGTCATGTCATGCAAACTCATATTCTTGTCATGATGCATCCATGTCATTTTACTATCCTGTATGCATATATATGCATATATATATATATATATATCCTGTTGGTAACTTAGTAGTTTACTTGCTGAGATTTCTAAACAAATCTTACTTAGTAATCCCAACTATCATTCCCCCTGAAATGGTAGACGATGTGTCAGAATCTCGAGGACCCACGCCCTACGAACTGGATGAGGCTGATTAGTCCATACCGAGATGATGACGACAAGGAACTGATAACTTTGGTTATCCACTTTTTGAACTTGAACTTAAACATCATAGCTGAGATGCGTGAGTGGCTCAGCAATTTAGTGCAGTAGTTTGATTCCAGTCTGTATTTATGGAGCACTATCCTTAATACTCTTTATGTTACAAACATGTTGGACACGTGTTGTAACCTTCTGAATATTTGTTTATCATGTGAAATTATGAAGTATGTTTATGTTTTGGGATATAGCACTTCTGGTACATTGTATTGCTAAAAGCAATATCCGCTGTAACGCTTTAAGCTCCGTCAAATCCCAAGCGGGAGTTGAGAGTGTCCCAAAAACTCTTCCCAAGAGTGTTCTCAAGTGTTTGTAAGCACGGAGTTCAATCATTAAGGAGGAGATTTTGAAGGAAACTCTTGAAGGGTGAGTGTATCTAAAACAAAGTTCTACCCATTTTTGTTCCATATAGTCTAAAGGAGGGTTATATACTATATATAATTCTACTTCACATAAGAACAACAAAGTTCATGCTATTATGAAGAGAAGAGAAAATTCTCTCCAAATGACCAAACTTACTTGGACACCTAAATGATCAAACTTATGTAGAAACTTCGTACTCACATTGATCATAGGAGACTTAGAATAGGCTAAAACTTTTGTAATCTAGAGACCCAAAGTATGTAAAAAATGAGACTACTATGTAAGTCTTACAGTAATAATTTGGACATTATTCTTATTCGTACGGGCATCGCCCATTAGAAATCACAGGACTAGTACGAACAGAGCTTAGTCCTAACCAGGTCCAAATGGACTACCTCCAACATGAACAAAAACCCCCCTTTTTGGATAATAAAGCCCATAGAAGCCTTCTATAATATTTTGAGTCTTTTTAATAATTAAAGTAATAAAACATGCGTAAAATACTTGTAAATGTTTTTTACAATCACCATAAGCAAATGCTTTGAAGGAAAGCTAAAGTGTAAGTGAAACTTACTGACCAAATAGTTCAAAGTACGTTTCTCACATGATGAATAAAAACATGATTTTCTTATTAATAACTTGTTGAGATTCTCAAAGCATATGTTTATTGAGTATTTATGATCACATGTTATTACGATCTTTGTTGATTTTTGAAGTAACAGGAGATCTAGTCTTGCCATGCATTGTAAAGAAGTTGTTAAGAAATAATTTTGCACCTGATAAGTTGTAAGCCATCGGGCTAAGCGGGGTGGTATATGCTTATCAATTTCCAGAGATCAAATGGGCTATATGTATATATATGTTTTGTTTTTCTATTTCCAATCTGCTCATCATCAACCATCATTGAGGTTTCACCCTTCAGCTGGTAGTTTCTCTTCATTTGGAGAGCATGTCATGAATCACTACCTACTAAATCAAACTTATTTCTTAGAAAGGTAGTTGAGAATCTACTGTGTCCTATATGTCAAAGAGATCAAAAAACAACCATACATGCATTGTGGACTTTTCCAGGAGCTTCTGATGTATGGGGGGAAAATCATAGCCCATTAAGAAAATGGCCATCACATTCTAATGATTTTTGGGGATTATGGAAGCAGCTGACCAGTAAGTTACAGATCGAAGTGATTGAATATGTAGCAGTTATCTTAAGAGGTATTTAGATTAGAAGAAATGCTTCTATCTTTGAGGGCAAGTTCGATAAACCAAATCAGGTATTATATAAGGCTCTAAAAACTGTTGAAGACTACAAAGAAGCTCAATTAAAATACCAGTTGTTACCTATTTCTGCAACTCATAGAAGTCTTGCTCGATGGAGGAGATCTGCTTTGAACCAGCTAAAATGTGAATTGGGATGGAGTTGTGGACTCAACAATAAAGACTTTAAATTATTTTAATAAGTATCTCTGCATGCCCTCTTTTAAATTTTCAATATTTAACAAAGTTTGGTTTTGTTTAATTTTAAAACTATAGTATCTTTTATCCTTGGCTACTAAGTGATCTCAAAGGGTTAGTAGTATTCTTGACCTTACAAGGGAGGGATGGGGTATTACATGTTCGCCTATGACGCCTCAACCCCTACTTGTGTTTTGGCAAAGAATGGTGGCGCCAAGGATATGCGCCCCACTGGTCACACCCCTTGCCTCTTTGTTAGAAACATTTTTAAGCTCAGTACACGCATGTAAAAAGGTTAACAACTGAAAGATAGTAAATAAGTCACGAAGTAAATAAGTCACGAATTGAGACTACAACATTGAGTACCAAATATAATATTAAAAGGATCAAACTCAACATCATAAACATCCTTAAGTCACTAGTTCTCATACTCCAAATATGCTAACCTTATTACAACCCATACGTCTATTCATCAAATCAATTAGGTCATGATAACTTAGTTAACTACAGAATCATAGTCCAAAGGGGACAAACTATCTTACTCCTCCAGTTGTGGTGGGTCCTCCTGCTCATACCCACCATCATTGCCTAATTCTGCATCAAAGTTTACGGTTCCAAGGAGCAAAATCATAGTGGGACTACCATGTTTAGATATTAAGAAATATCAGTAAGCTAGAATGATGACAAGGCATATAATGTATGTAATGTCAATGAAAATGTAAAAAGAGAAACATCAAGAAATACGAGTAATGATGCATGTTGCCTGCGCACCATCTAGATTCATCAAGTCCTATACATAGTCTCATTGGATGACAAGTAGCAAACATAAATCTTTAGGTTAGGTGTGAGCCCTAATTCCATTGGACTTCAAAACCCTAATTTCCTTCAAGGGCCAAAACTCTCATGGGCTTATATAAAAGAAAAAAAAAATTACACAAAAGCCTAGAGAGTCTTAGTCGTCACATCTCCCCCTTTAGAAAAAGATTTTGTCCTCGAAATCGGCACCATGATCTTACCAAAAGAAATTTACTAGGGGAAGTCAAATCAATCCTCCTTATTACCTCTTGCACTGGCAGCAACAGATTCCTCAGATGAAGATGGTTGTGGCACTTCGCCCTCTTCAATTGTCACTGAATCTTCTGAGAAATAGAATATCACGTCCAAGTCATAATCGTAATACATGTTTACTCGCATTTCATTCAACCTATGCTCAATCTCAAGCTCAGTGCCTTCAATAGGTTGTCCTTCTTCACAATAGCGGATATGATCAACAGATGTATCTGAGGTTTCAAAAGGCTCATGTCTCAAAATGCGAGCTTCTACAGCGTGACAAGATTTCGCTTCAGGATTAAGTCTGATAAGACGTAACCTACTAGCTTCTCTCCATACAAATGGGTCATGTAGGGGTTGACACTCTTCATGTGGTAGAGCTCTTCTTAAAAAGATATTGCTTCGAGAATCCGTGTCTAACACCTGAGTACGATGATGTTCAAATCTCTCGATTTGCTGCCAATGAGCTCTCATCATTTGATCCCTTCTTATTTGTCAATTTCGGTGACTACGTTCACATCTTGCTCTAATTTGTACTACCAAAGATAAAGACATGCGAGGGTATTCCTATTATGAGCCATGCCATGTGCACAGGTATGGTAGGTACACATATTATTACGAAAATTCATAGATGATATAAAGACAAACATACACAAGAAAATAAAATACACTCATCAATCATTCATAAGCAAGATTTGTAAATACATAAGTTCTAGGTTATAAACAAAGGAGGGTATTTAGTCCTCATCGAATCATCTGTTTCCCACACTGCCTCTTGAAAAGTTGGATTGTTCCAAAGAACCTTTACAAACGACACCTATCGGTTTCTTAGCTCTTGTTCCTTGCTATCCACGATCTGAATAGGCCATTCTTCATAAGACAAATTCGGTTGTAATCGTATGCTACTAGCATCTATCACTATATGTTGTCTTTCACCAAAACTCTTATTTAAGGACGATACATGAAAGACATTATGCACTCCTTGCATTTCAGCTGGTAGATCCAAACGATATGCGACTGCACCGACTCTTTCCAAAACTTTGAATGGTCCTACGTAACTGGGACTCAGTTTCCCTTTCTTTCCAAACCGTACGACTCCTTTCATGGATGATACCTTGACATACACCCAGTCTCCCACATTAAACTCTAAGTTTCTTCGTCGCTTGTCAACATAACTCTTTTGACGACTTTGAGCTATCTTTTCCCAAATCAATTCTACTTGCTTTTGTACATCCTGCAAGTATTATAATCCTAGTAGCTTCCCTTCACCTACTTCATCCCAATATAGAAGAGATCTGCAATTTCTCTCGTACAATGCTTCATAAGGTGTCATCTATATTGTAACCCGAAAACAATTATTGTAAGCAAATTCTATCAATGGCAAATGGCTCTCCCAATTGCCACTCTGATCCATTATGCAAGCACGTTGCATATCTTCCAATGTCTGGATAATTCGTTCTGTCTATCCGTCTGTCTGTGGATGATACGCACTACTAAACTTCAGATTCGTGCCCAGCCTTTTCTGTAAACTTTGCCAAAAATGCAAAGTAAACCGCGGGTCTCTATCAGATACTATAGACTTAGGCACTCCATGAAGTCTGACTATTTCCTTAACATAGACTCGCGAGAGCTTTTCCAACCAATCTGTATTAGCAATTGGTAGGAAATGTACACTTTTGGTCAACCGGTCAACTATAACCCAAATTGAATTCTTTCCGAATGATGTCCTTCACAAACCTACCACAAAATCCATAGACACGTCTTCCCACTTCCATTCTGGTATTGATAACGGTTGCAACTCACATGCTTGCGTCTGGTGCTCAGTTTTTACCAATTGGCAAATTGAACATGTTGCGACAAAATCAGCCACATCCCTCTTTATTCCATCCCATCAAAATTGTCCTTTCAAGTCACAATAGTCAATGCACATCCTCATAGTACCATCCTTCTTTTTCATAAAAAGAACTAGTGCACCCCATGGGAATGAACTTGGGCGAATAAATCCCTTTTCAAGAAGTTCCTTAATTTGCACATTCAGCTCCTTCAACTCAATCGGGGCCATTCAATAAGGTGCCTTGTATACTGGGGCCGCAGCTGGCTCCAACTGAATTACGAACTCCGTTTCCCAATTTGGGGGTAATCTAGGCAAATTATCGGCAAAAACTTCAGGAAACCCTTCTATCACAAGAATCCCTTCGACTCCTTTAACTCCCTCAGTCATACTAGTCATAAATACTAGATAAGCATTAGCTCCCTCCTTCAGAGCCTTCTTTACTCGTCCAACCATTAAGGTTGATGGAATCGACTTCACTACTTCCCCCATATAAAAGATCTTGTCCTTTGAGGGTAACTCAAATATCACCTTTCTTCTTCGACAATCTATCTCAGCATAGTGCTTAGATAGCCAATCCATTCCTAAGATCAAGTCAAACTCCATTAAACAGAAAACAATTAGATCCGCCATTAGGGTCAATCCAGCAACTTCCAATACATAATCTCTAACTATTCAAGTGCATCCAACTACCTTCCTATCCAGAATAGCTACTAAAACCTTCTGGGATAAGGTTTCCACACTCAACTTACACCTTCTTACGTAGTCATAAGATAGAAAGGAATGCGAAGCTCCCGAATCAAACAGGGCACAAACCAACTATTGCATCAATTTAACCATACCTACAAGGGTAACTAGGATTACTTAAGGTTTCTTAGCAGCACAAGCTACCATCCATAGTAGGGTTAGAACGTTACCAGTAATTACTCTAGAGTCCATAGCTTCTTCGGCTTCCAGATCTACCTTTCCCGGTGTGATTGCATACACTTTAGCTTTCTGCAGGGTCTTTCCCTTGTTTCTAGGCATAGATGCTCCTTCCACCACATGACGTGGATAGTCTCGAATCATATGGCTAGTTTGACCACATCCAAAACATGCTCTAGTGGCAAAAAGACATTCACCACTGTGCTTCAGTCCGCAACTGCGACAGGGTGGTGATGTAACAGGCACCACATTTTCGATCATCTTTCATTTCCCTTATCCGGAGTGTAAGAGGTCGTCTTCTTTCCCATATTCTTCCCTGGAGTGTAGGGAAGTCCTCTTTTATGATCAGTCTGTACTTGGGTAATCAAATTACATTGCTCCGCTTCTGCTATTAAAGCAACGTTTACTAGTCCTTGAAAGCTCTCAATCTGCAAGCGAGCAATCTAGTTCTGAATCCTCGGCTGTAATCCATCTTGGAATTTCCTCACTTGCATTTTCTCCGTGCTAATCAAATGTGGGGCGAATCTATCTAACTCCATGAAATGAGTTGTATATTGCTCCACTGTCATACTTCCTTGGGTCAAGTTTGTAAACTCAAGTGCCTTATGTTGTTTGGCTATTTCTCGGAAGAAATGACCATCGAATTCTCTCTTAAAACATTCCCATCTAAGAGTAGCGATATCACCTAGTTCTTGTGCTAAACGTTGTCTCTTCGTGTCCCACCATATGCCAGCCTCTCCTTGAAGTAAGTGTCCAGCATACTGGACTTTCTGACTCTCGGTACATCCACTGATGTCGAAAGTCCTATCTAAATCGATAAGCCACTACTTGGCTCTCAAGGCTCCTTTCGTTCCCATAAAATTTGGGTATCGATATACCAAAAACCTCTCAAACGGGCATCCTCGGTTTTCGCCTCTAGGCGGTTCGTATATCATATTCTACCCTTGCTCCAGTTGGTGTCATACTACCTCAGTCATTTGCCGTATGGCTTCTGCAATAGCTTTACCTCCTTCTAATGGAGGGTTTCTAGCCTCTTGGCCTCATGACCTCAATGATAACTCACCACGTTGTCTGCACACCATTGGTTCTTTCCTCCTGAAATGCACAAACCAATGTGTCAACATTCACTTCTCCTAAAAATAGAGTTTTACTCTCTCATCACTTCACAATAGTGGTCGACCACATACTTAACCTTCAAACGTTCCTCCTTAAGGATTCAAACCTATAGCTACAAAGTTCAAGCCTATAACTATTAGATTCCAATCCTATCATCAGGTACCATGTATTCCTAGGACAACTTATGGTTTTACCCAGAGATGTAATCGCTCTGAGACCATTCATTGCGGTGCCCCTAGCCCCTGCTTGAGATTTTATGGAAACTGAAACGCTGGGACATGCAACACTAGGGTTACCTGCCCCTCATACATGACATATAAGATGTAATGCACCTATTGATAACTAACAGTATGCAGTATATCACAGCGAAAAGTCAACTTAAGTCAATTTAAAGGAAACAATAGTCATGGTACCGAAAACATAAGATCACAATACTATTTCATAATTCATAAGAGACATCATAGTTGTTACAAATTTCCAAAGAACTCCCAAAAACACGGGACCAAAACATTTAAAGCTAAACAAAAGGCCTTTTCCCAAAAGTGGAATGGGTCAAAACCAGGGTCTCATCCTCAAGCAGACTTAAGAATATTCCCCTAGACGATCGAACGTCTTTGTCCAAACCCAACTCTATGGCTATTTCCTTAGCCTCTACAACAGAGTTCTTAGCTCACTCCAGATGTCTTGATACAAAACTCATATCTTGCTTAGTCTTAACATCTTCTAAGGGTCCAGTGTTGAAAAATCGGCATCGGACTCATTGATAATAGCTACAATATTTTTGAGTCGCTGAGCTGACACCTTAAGCAATTCTAGGGTAGATTGACAACGAGCCTCTATGGTGAACTCATCCTCTATTATTTCACAGATTTCATCCATACTTAAGGGTCTCATGTACCTGGCACATCTTCTATCATTCCGAGTAGGGAATGATAGTGGGTAAATACAACAGTGAGATTTTGAGAAATCTTAGTAAGTAAACAAATAACGTGCAATAGATATCATAAGCATATGAAGCAAACTTAACAATGAATGCATGGACATGAACTTATACTTATGCACTTGACCTTTCAGAAGACATCGTGTAAAAACATGACATTTCATAACTTTTGCTTTCGTAAACATTTTTTCTTCATTTCATACTTGTTAATTAGCATATTTATGAACTCGTGGCCTTTCTTGACTTATAATATATAATTGGATACCTCACGGCTCCCCTATGCACCGTGTGTTCCTTGCTAGTTACCGCATCAACCATTAGCCACTTTGACCAAGGTGACTACGTCTTGTCTTTCATATACGGCAGTTTGCATTTTGCCTTCACCGTAGGTGCACCCACTAGCTTTAGGTGTGATTCCGCTCCGGTGACCTTTTCTTTTAGGAACCATTCGAGATCTACCGACAGTACTTTGTCGACTCATGGGTCTCCCTCCATTTTAAACACTCTTGAGAAGACAGAGGAGTTCTACTAGGACATTCTCCCATCCCAGCATTTATGGTCGTCATAAAAACTTGGTACTTTTAAAAAAAAAAAAAAAACTATTTTCCTTTCAAAAAAGGTTTTCACAATCTCAATGCATGTGACATGACAATGAATCTTAGAACTTTCATGAGACACATGAAATGCCAAAATGCTTCATCATAACTATGAGACATTCATGCATGCAATACATATCGCATTACGGCTTGAAAATATTAGAACATGCGAACATATTCCTTTATAACAATTTTAGAGGCATTCACATCAATCAAGAGCATACATTCCAATAAATTTCATGTAAGGGCCGAAACATACAAACCCTAACATAACCAAGAATCATCCTTAACACATTAATCTTAAAATACCAATGATCTCACTTTATCCATAGGGTTGGCCGAAAACTCTTATACAAAGAAACGTGCATTTTAATCAATTTTCATGAACTTAGAATCTTCTAATGTATCGAGCAAAGTCATTAATGAAAAATTCTCATGAATGGCCGAAACATTTTCTTCTTGTTATGGATGACATTTTCATGAACTTAGTCCCATACCAAAACGGTGAAATGACAAACATTCATGTTCAAACAATATAATACAACCCAAAATCCTAGCTTGACTTCTTACTCCGTTTTGTTTCATAACATACACATCTTCCATAAACAATTTTAATCATACTTTAAAATAATCATATCAAGAGATGTTCATAGCACATGGAAGAACAACAATATCACAAATGACCATACAAAATCGAAACAACCAACAAATTCACAAGCCATATGCATAAAATATCCAAGTACAAGTTAGAGGTGCACTTACAAAAATTCGAAATATGTATCTATAGCAAGCAAGATGAAAAATCATATGTAATACTAGTTAGGATCATTGTTCAAGAAAAACCCTAATCCGTGTGTTCAAGTATAGTGCTCTTTACGCCCTTTTCTTTCCAAGAAAAAGACACCAAATTTTCGGACCCTTCCCCCTCGAATCTAAAACTCATCTTCAACGAAACCCAAGCTCAAAGAATCACTAGTGTCATTACTCTCTTACCTCAAAAACACCATGCTTTAAGGCTTAAAACAAGTAGGGTTACATTTTTCTTTCTTTGAACAAAACCCTAATCTAACCATGTGGGTGTAGGTGTGGGTTCTTATGGAAGAACCTTTCAAAACACAAGCTACTCCTAGCTCAAGTGTGTGGATGTTAGAGCATAAGCTCTAGATGCACTTTGTTTAAACCGAAACTTCCCTTCTTTCTTGAAGTCGTGCGTGTGTGTGTGTAGAACAAAAGAGAAGTTGGCTCCATACCTCCTATGTTTCTCTTCTTGAAAGTATCATCTTACTTTGCTTATCCTTGAAAGAATGTTTGGGTGAGAATAGAATATCAAACTCAAATCCTCCTCAATCTTTTACATGTGCGCATGAGTGTCAAGTGGCATGTGAGGAGTGTGTGTGTAAGTGCATGGGCTACCGAACCCTTCTCTTCCCTAGGAGATCTTCTTTTCACCATACTTTTGAACAAGCATGTGATTGGTCCATTTTTGCACAAAGAACTATGCCCTAGCCGTCCACCTCAAGTGTTCTTACACAAAATATTCTTCTAGAAGCCCTAGGCATGTAAGGCCTTTCTTCCTTCTTGATCTTGCCCCTTTCCAAGAAAACTTTTTACCTACCTTTATACATGTATGACACATGGTAAAAAGCAACATTCCCTTCTCCTTTTTGCCATCCATGGCCTTTGGCCTTCCCTAAGTTCTACTTTTCCATAACCTAATCATTTCCTTCTAGAATCTCTCTCCCATTGTGACGTGTCAAAAAGCTTTCCTCCCACAAACAAAGATCTTCATGCATGCATGACACATTGAAAAAAGTGATAGATCTTCCTATGGTAGGTGTGTAAGCAAAACCCTAGCTCCTTCTTACTTCTCTTCCCTCATTTCCATCTAGATTCATCAGGTCCTATACATAGCCTCATTGGATGACAAGTAGCTAACATAAATCTTTAGGTTAGGCGCAAGCCTTAATTCCATTTAGCTTCAAAACCCTAATTTCCTTCAATGGCCGAAACTCTCATGGGCTTATATATATATATATATATATATATATATATATATATATATATATATATATACACAAAAGCCTAGAAAGTCTTTGTTGTCACAATAATGGTCTGTTACCACCATACTACAAGTATCATGAAAGTAAGTTAGAGGCTAACTTACAATGAGCGTAATATGACAATTTAAATGCTTGAATAAACGGAAAACTATAAGGAGAGATTTCTAAACGTTAGAAACTTCTTACTAACCATTACCATTTTACCCCTCTATATATGAAAAAATAATCATTTTACCCCTAACTTAAGGATTTCACATCCTAACTCCAAAGCTCACCAAAATTTACACTCCTCATGTAAATTTTGTCCTAAATCTAAATATCTAATTAGAACATTTTAAAACATAAATACAACTAGGTCAAACATGCATAGGTCGAAACATGTATGGGCTAAAACTCTTGATTTTTGTTGCATTTTTTTCAAATCCTATCCTTCATGCTAGAATCGAAATATGCAACATACAAAATCACATCTTATACTTAAATAACATGCTAGATCAACCAGCAGAACTTACATCACAAAAATCACAAATTTCTTCAAAATAAAACTTTAAGTGTTTTGACCACAAGAACACCCATTGATGTTCATGGTCTAACTCTTTTCAAAACACTCCAAGAACTCCAAAAGTTCAATAAAATACTCTTAATACATTCATAAAAAATTCCTAAGAACTATCATAAGACTTTCCCTTATATGGGATTGATCTCCCTATCTGTCGCTGGTGAATGTCGTCCACATGACAATAAAGACCCTATGCATAGTCAAGCAAAAAATAAGACTTTCCCTTATACCCGAGATTACAATTGTCGATACAGTTATATTGCTACTGCGTGAGGGGTACCTACTAACGTTTGGATGCATTCTCACATCCCCCCCCCCCCCCCCCCCAAAACATAATTTTGTCCTCGAATTTTGGATAGTGCTGTCATGACCGCAACCAAATCTGATAAATCAAATATTGTAATAAGGTTCAAATTTTATTAAACACATATTTGTTGAATCACAAAAACACAAACAAGTAAAATTACTACTCCTGTATATTTTCTTCCTGTTCCTAAGTGATCTCTTTTTGAGATTCTGGATTTCCCCACAATACCTTTACTAAGGGTATAGTCTTCGACCTAAGTCTTTGTTCCTTCCAATCCAAAATTTACACCTAGGTCTCTTCATACGTCAAATGGAGCTGAAGTTCGATATTATCAAGATTGACTATGCGGGGTTCCAATTGCCTGAAACTTTAACCTTAAAGTGAAAACGTGGAACACATCAAGAATGTCCCCCAAACCAACCGATAGTGCAACCCTAGAAGCCATCGAGCCTATCTTTTCCACCACTTCGAATGGTCCTACATATCTCAAATTCAACTTACCCCTCTTCCTGAAGCATCTTACTCCCTTAATGGGTGACACCTTGATGTATACTTAGTCTCCTTCCTCGAAGGCAAAGACTCTTCTTCGTATGTCAGCATAACTCTTTCCGACTTTGTGCTACCGCCATCTTATCTCATATAATCATGACTTGATCTTTCATTTCTTGGATTAACTCTGGCCCAATGAGCTTGGTTTTCCCAACTTCATCCCAACATAAGAGTGACCTACACTTTCTCCTGTAAAGGGACTCGTAAGGCGCCATTTGGATGGTTACATGATAATTATTGTTGTAAGCGAACTCTATGAGGGGTAAATGGTTCTCCCAACTTCCCCTGAATTCTAGAGTGCACGCCCTCAACATGTTCCCTAGGGTCTGTATCGTCCGCTCATATTGATTGTCTATTTATGGGTGATATGTGCTGCTAAATCTCAATCTTGTGCCCATTGCAGCTTGTAAACTCTTCCAAAAATGGAAAGTGAACCTCGAGTCTCGATTCGATGCAATAGTCTTAGGCACCCCATGCAGTCTAACTATTTCCTTTACATATAACCTGGTCAACTTTCCCAAGGTGTCTGTGTTTGTAACTTGGAGAAAATGGACACTCTTGGTTAAATGATCCACAATCATCCACACTAAATTCTTCCCACTTGGATTCATCGGCAATCTAACCACAAAACCCATGGCTCTACCATCCTATTTCCACTCAAGGATTGGTAGGGGTTGTAAATTCTCAACTGATCTTTGGTGCTCTGCCTTCACTTGTTGGCAGATGAGGCACCTCTCAACGAACTGAGCTATATCCCTCTTTAAACATTTACCCTCAACTTACCTCCATGGACGAAACTAGCATAGTCCTTCTACAAAGTTCTTGTTTTACATTTTGTCACACTTTATTGACATTGCTATGTGATTTTTTTGTACATAATCTTCAATATGCAGTAAAAGAACAGAAATTGGAAGAAAAATATGAGTTTGGCCGAATACTCACAATGGTAGGCTCCTTTCTCCTGCTTGCTTTTAAACTTCTGCAGAAATAAGGGCCTTGAGAGTAATCACTTGTTATAAATCATTATAGTTAATTGTTATAGCTTTATGAGATGAGATGCTTAATGTCATCACTAGCTATAAACTACAAGTTTACAAATTATTAGCTGTAATGATTTAGATCTTTAATTATATATTTTTAGCTTTATGGACATTATAATAATTATGATGCATTATTGCAGTAAGCGAAGTAGAAATAGCATTTAGGGTCATCTGTTTCTAGAAACCTAAAATGAGTTAACACCAAAGTAAAAGAGCTTCATTTATTTCACGCTGAATTAATCTTATGTGCTTGCTAAATATCTAACTCACAACTCATTCTGTGTAAAGAATACTCTAACCAATCAAGCAAATAAAGATATCCCACTACTGGCTAGAGAATTTATCAAGTTTGAAAAGGGTTTAAATGTTTCCAGTGAATATCGTTGGAGAATATTACCAGTTTGAACCATTTTAAATATCATCTAATTAAAAATTAAAGTAAAAAAAAAAATCTAATTACGATAATCAACTCAACAATAAATGGACAGAAAATAATAGATCTCAAAAATAAATGAATAAGAAACTTGGGACTTTTCTTATTCCAAACGATCAAAGTGGTACCAGGCTTCATTCATTATTACAGACAATTGGGAAGCGGGGGTTAAAAACAAAGGATGAAATAAACTTACAAGAGGTGACCGTGTTAGTTTACTCGCTTTCAGAAAGTAATATAAATAGCTCCTCATCAGTTATTGCTCCCAACTCCATTGCTCTTTCCAGGACACTAAGTCCCCCACCATCTTTAATTGATGAACGTGCACCTCTGCACAACACATCCTAGTTAGTCTTCATATATGAATCCAAGGAACATGGAAATGGGAGAAGCTTTGTGCTATCTACACTCGGATCCATAAGTAATTAAACTAAAAATTTTATATTTGATGAATATGAAAGATCTCACATTCATAGTCGATCATAGGAAATGGGATTTGATTGGCCCTCGGTTTTCTATCAGGCCTTAAGGAAAATTGTTCTCACCACATCCAGGAACAATATTTATGAAATTTCTAGAGATGATCAAGCTAATTCAAGTGATACCAGTGATCAACTTATCTGAGAATCGTTTTTAGTCCTGGTAATTTCAAATGCATTTGGTCACTCAAAAGGATATGGGATCTAGCAATGGAAGGGAATTTTTGTATGTTCACGAAGGTAGGTAGGATGCCGGCAAGATCAACTTGTTGAAGTTCGCAACAGATATATTACCTTTGAAGGAAAAACAAATCTCAACCTTTTCCAAGAAATATAGATCACATCCATAATTGTTTTCACAACAGATATATTACCTTCTGAGTAGAAGTCTGGCAAGTTGGTTGTTCCCACTGGAGATGCAGTGATGCAAAGGAGTCCTTCCATGGAAGTCACGCATATTAATATCAGCACCAAATTGCAGCAACAACTCAAGCATCAATGGATTTCCAGTGTTGCATGCTAGATGCAACAAGGAACAACCTTGAAGACAGTTCCCTGCCTCGTTGGAGTGGTTGATTCTCTCGCACACTGCTGGATCATACTGTCTCTTTTGCATTGTCTCCGAGTCTTGTACATCAACATGGTGACATATATCAACACCATCCACGTCATCAAAGGTAGTCTTGATAATACTTTTTTCAGAAGTCACAATAAGACGATACACTTCTTGCAAATTGTTACTCTTGACTGCTTGCCAGATTTTTGAAGCATGTGAAGGAATCCCAGATGCACCTACTTCTCTGACGACTAGCAATCTCTCTACATACTGGTTAAGGGTAATAATATTATTTTTTTTATAAGTAGATTAAGGGTAAGAATATTATTCTTCAGCTAAAATTTAGAACCTCTTTCCACGATACAAGGAAGATGGTAAAGGTTGATGTAAATTATAATAAGAATTGCAGAAGGATGACGCAGACAAAACATGAGAATGCATTCTGAAATCTGAAAAACTAGCAAAGATAAGCACGTGTACAAAGAAATAACAGGGAGTCTTGTGGATGGTCAAGTATATTTTTTCTTATGATACATGTCTTTGAAAAAATCAAAGCAGACATGTATGTTTCTACACTACCCTTATTTAGTTAACCATCAAAGCAAGAAATTATTAGTGGGCAGAACCACATAGGTCGTATTACTCGGAAAATCATGCAGGACAATTACTGCAAATCCAAGATAATTTTTTTTTTTTTATAAGTAAAAATATTATATATATTAATATCGATAGGAGTAACCAAGTACATTGGGCGTATACAAGAAACACCTAGCCCATACTAGAGAGCCCCTAATGACCAATAAACCCGTGAAAATTAGAAATCTATCCAAAATACACCAAGCCTGGAACAAAACACATCTCCCCAATCCCAACCCCAACCCCTTGTTTCCCTTAAGACTACTACTCCACCCGAAACTCCCTCTACGAGGACGAATACATCCAAGATAATGAAAAGAAAACGAACACCAATGCCAAGTACGATTTGGATTTAAATACATTCATAATAGAAGAATAAAATCAACCAATTACCTATTTATTTATTTAAGAAAAAAATTACAGATCACCTTTGATTGAATGTATTTCTCCTTGCAAGAAATGACATCCTTGGGGCATGGCTTTGTAACCGAAGCCATCATAGTCCTTGACTCATCTATCCTGCATAATAGTATTACATAGGAATTCAAAAGCAATAATATTTTTCGATAGGTAAAATTCAATTTTATTGATAGAAGTAAACACACATAACCCAAGTACACAGGAGGTATATAAAAAGAACACCTAGTTACAAGTTATAGACTAGAAATTGATACAAGAAAATCGTGAAAACTAGCCACATTGAGAACAATTACAGAAGCCCATAAAACATGTTGAAGAAGAATCTCTCAAGTTCACTCTAAGAACATTCCCGATCTTCAAAGCTCCGATTATTTCTCTCCATCCAAATGCTCCACATCAGACATAGGGGAATCATTTTCCACACAGCAGCAACTTGGGGATACCCTAAGACCTCTCCAACAAGCAAGAAGATCCACCACCCTGCTAGGCATTACCCATACAACTCTGGTCCTGTTAAGAATGTCATCCCAGAATGTCCTGCCCACCTCACAGTGTAATAATAAAGGATCTACAGTTTCACCACTTTTTTACACAGCAATTAATAGTAATAGACCCATGTTTCCTCATATTATCAATGGTAATCATTTTCCCAAGGGATGCAACCCAGCCAAGCAAAGCTACCTTGAGAGGCACCTTACATCTTCAAATGCACTTCCAAGGAAAAGGGTTGTGGTTCTGAACCATCAAGGCCTTGTACAAGGACTGAACCATAAATCTGCTGCTCCGCCCATGAATCCAAGTCATCCTGTCCACCACAGCATTGCCAATGTTTGCAGAATACAGCAACCTGAAAAAATCGGTTACAGCTCCTACCTCCCAATCCTGGGCCTCTCTAATAAAGCTAGCGTTCCACTGTAGTGAGCCCCTAGAGCTATCCATCAAATCTGCCACGGAAGCCTCCTTGTCGCACGCAACCCGATAGTGTAGGGAATGCAATCTTGAGGGCCCTATATTCACACCAAGGGCCAAAAACAAACTCTAGAGCCCTCACCTACCTCAAATCTAAAATGTCTAATACACCCCCCCCCCCCCTTCCCAATCCATTTCTAATGTTTTTCCACATCCATTTCTTCTTTTAGTTGTACATTATAGATAGGTATTTCTCATGTATACTTCCTGTGTACTTGGGCTTTGCCTATTATTATGAATAAAACTTCTTAATTACTTATCAAAAAAAAAAAAACTAGGTTGCTATGGACCCCTTTAAGAAAGGAAAATTTTATGTTCACTCTTTCTACAAGGCCATTGCCAATCAAGAAAGCAATTATTTCCCTTTGAAGAACATTTGGAAGAGCAAGGCCCCACTAAGGGCGGCATTCTTTGTGTGGACTCTCATTGGGGAAGATTTTGGCCATGGACAACCTACGAAAAAGGTTGATTATTATAATGGATTGGTGTTGCATGTGTAGAAAAGTGGTGAAATGGTAGATCGTTTGCTTCTTTGCTATGAGGTTGCTAGTAGGGCTGTAAGTAATTCAGTCCGGACCGGCAAAACCAACCGGACCGAACTTTTCGGTCTAGACCAAACCGAATTATGGATTGGTCGATCTCAGTCCCAAAATATGTGGATCAATGACATTCGGTCTGATCCCAAGGTCTACCAATTTTGGACCGGACCGGACCGAATTGGATCAAAAAAAAATATTTTTTTTAAATATTTTTAATAATTTAATATATTATTTTTAAATAGTAATTATATAAGCTAATGATATAATTTTCATCTAATTTATTATCATTGACCATATGAAATATAAAATAATATATGCTATCAATTAATAATAAACCATAAATCATGTGATAATTTATGTCATTATATGTAAATAGTTAATACATCATACATGCATACATACTCTACTATTTACACTTAATTAAAATAATTAGGTAATTTTTTTTAAATACCTACGTCGCAAGCAAGCATGAATAATCTATGTACAATGAAATTATTTGATATTCATTAACATTGGCTCGAGTGGGGTGTCGAGCGTGGATCGAGCGAACACTGGGGTTTGTGTCTCGCTCAAGCCCACTATCACGCGAGACTTGAGCGAACTCACGGGTTGAGCTTTGCTCAAGCCCACTGTCGAGCGCACCTCAAGCAAACTCACGGTTAGAGCTTCGCTCGAGCGCTAGGTCGAGAGCAATAGTCAAGCAAACTCAATGTTTCTCGATTTTTCAGCTCCAAAATCCATCTCCATCCCAACAATTAATAATTATGCATACTAAAAAGTAAAGTCTGAGTTAGTAAGTAGTAACTATCAATATCATAAATATAATTAGAATAAAATATTTCTTTAATGAGTTTGTTACATAATCCACGTTAATAATTCACTTAATTTTAACTTAGTAATTATTTTGAAAAAAAAAAAAGATGAAAAAATAATAAAATAATTAGGCTGGATTGGACCGATAGTTACCTGTCCGAGAAAAATGATGGACCGAAAATTTCGATCCATCACCGGACCGGATTGTTTACACCCCTGGTTGCTAGGGCCTTACAAGATGATTTGATCAACGGGATAGGGATAGCATGGGTAATGCTGAAGAGGGTGGTTAATCTTCACGCCAGCAGGAGTCTATATAGTGTTCAACAAATTCCATCAATTTGGAAGATGGTCCCTATATGCCTTCTATGGAGTATTTGGAAGGAAAGAAATGAACGAGCATTTGAAGACAAAGTACATTCGGTGGAGGAGCTTAGAAGCCTTTTTTGCAAGACATTATTTCTTTGGTTAATAATAGCTAAAGATTTCAATGGCTTAATGTTCATGAATTCCTTGTATCTATCTCTCCCTCTTCTTCCTAATTAGGTGTTTCCTCTTGTGTACGTCTTATGTACTTAGGCATTTTCCTATTTCTATTAATAATAGTTTTGTTACGGAGATATGATTTAGGGTCAATTATTGTATTTTTAGTAATACTTTCCTTTCTAGATAGATATTTTCCTTCCTAGCTAGACTGTCAATTAGGATGTAAATACTTACCTCGTATAGCAAATTAGTCGCTGGAAATCTGGCAACAAATGTGTAACCCCTCTTATATATTAAAAGCAAACCCTCTGGTAAGGTTATTCAGACCAATTTGACATGGTACCAGAGCCCCTACTCTAATATTCATCTTTGTGGTCTAAATCCTTCGTATGCGATAGGAGGAATTTTTTTTTCCTGTTCTGCAAGATTTTCTTGCTCTTGGTTGTTCTCATTTGAGGAGTCGAAGCTATCTGTGGTTGTTCTCGATTGTTTTGGTTGTTCTCAGTGGTGAGTTTGCTGTTTTTGGTGTTTGTCAGCATTTTTTGGTGGTTCTCGGAGCTATCTGTGGTGTTTGTCTTCAGATTGTTGTGGTTGTCAGTACCGTTTGTGGCCGTCAGCGTTATCTGTGGGTGGCTGCGTGACCATCGGCCATTTCTGTCGTGATTTGTTGGTTTCGGCAAGCTCCTCTGGCACTCTGGTTGCCGTTTGTTTCTTGGCAAGGTATCTCTACATATTTTTTTCTTGTGGGCCATTTGTTGGTTCTACTTACCGTGCCTTGGTTTCGTGTGGGCTGTCTATTTTATTGGGCCATCAGCATCTATTTTGGTTCCTTTGATTGGATTTGCTACTAATTTTTACGTGTCTTTCGTCATGTCTATTGAGGATACAATATTCAGTTTACTGGAAAGAATTTTCCTAGTTGGGAATTTCAGTTTAAGATGTTTTTGAAAGGAAAAAAATTATCAAATCAGATTGATACCTCTTCTAAAGTTCCCATTGATGAAAAGGAATTTGCACAATGGGAGGTCAAGGATGCTAAGGTGGTCTCTTGGCTATTAGGGACGATTGAGCCCCATCTTGTGACCAATGTTCGTTGTTTTGCTACTGCCCAGGCTATGTGGGACTATCTCCACCGTATTGATCACCAAGATCACAGTGCTCGGAACCAATTGGATTTGGATATTAGTAATTACAGTCAAGGTAATTTGACCATTGAACAACTTTATTCTGGTTTTATTAATCTCTTGAGTGAGTACTTTGCAATTGTTCATACTAAGGCTCCCCTGGCAGCACAAGCAGCTCTTCAAGTGGTTCATGCTGAGAGTCAACGTGACCAATTCCTTATGAAGTTGCGGCCTGAATTTGAACCTGTTCGGGCTGGCTTATTGAACTGTAATCCGGTTCCTTCTTTGGATATTTGTTTGGGAGACTTATTGAGTGAAGAACAACGGCTCTCCACTCAGACATATATGACTTCTGAAACTGTTATTGTAGCCTATGCAGCACAAGGGAGAGGGAGGAATAAGTTGTAGTGTTTCAATTGCAAGGAGTTTGGTCATATTGCCCGCAATTGCCCTAAGAAAGTTTGTTCTACTGCAAGAAAGAAGACCATATCATCAAAGACTGCCAAGTGCGGCCTCAGAATTGCCAATCCCAAGCTTTTCAGGCTTCTATTCAGCCCTCTTCTTTTGCACCCTCCAACTTTATGCTCCTCGGGGGGAGTACATGTCTCATTCTTTTCAAACTTATCTCCAACACAAGGGGATCATTTCCCAACGTTCTTGTCCTTATACACCTCAACAAAATAGAGTTGATGAGCGTAAGAATCGTCATCTCTTAGATGTCATTTGTACTTTGTTGATTAATTCTTCTGTGCCTTCTAAGTTTTGGGTAGAAGCTTTATCTACTGCTGTCTATCAGATCAATCGTTTGCCTACTGACACTCTAAATTATGATTCTTCTTACTCTCGATTATTTGGCAGATCTCCTGAGTATCAATCCTTTCATACTTTTGGGTGTGTTTGTTTTGTTCATCTCCACCCGTTGATCATCACAAGCTTGCTGCCCAGTCTGTCACGTGTGCTTTTATGGGCTATAGTCCTACTCAGAAAGGGTCTGTTTGTTATGATGCTCATGCAAACAAATTCTAGAACTCTCGAAATGTGATTTTCTTCGAAAATCAATATTTCTTTCAATCTTAGGTTATTTCTGATCCTCCTATTACTCTTTTGCCTACTTTTGATGATGTGTCTTCCTCTATTGAGAGGTATAAACCAGGTGTTGTGTATCATCGACGTCTTCCACCTTCTGCAGCGCCCCTTCCAGACCCTAATCATCTAATCCCGTGGTTCCCAGACCTCGGCGCTCCACCAGAGTTACACATGCACCAGATAGGTATGGTTTTCCTATTACCTCGCTTACTGCAACTCTTGACACTATTTTTGTTCCTCGCTCTTATGTTCAGGCAGCCACACATGCATGTTGGCTGCAGGTCATGCAAGAAGAAATGCAGGCTCTTCAAGACAATCACACCTAGGATATTGTGGCTTGTCCCTTTGATGTCAAACCTATTGGTTGTAAATGAGTGTACTCAGTCAAGTTTAAATCTGATGGTTCACTGGACAGATATAAGGCCTATCTCGTAGCTCTTGGGAACCACTAGAAGTATGGTATTGATTATGAAGAAGCATTTGCACCTATCGCCAAAATGACTACTGTGAGGACTATCTTGGCACTTGCTACGTCACAAGGGTGGTCTCTCTGACAAATGGATGTGAAGAATGCTATTCTGCATGGGGATCTGAAGAAAGAAATCTATATGACCGTACCTCCTGGGATGTTTGCTACATCTTCTTCCAAGGTTTGTCGGCTCAGGCGATCTTTGTATGGACTGAAACAGGCTCCGCGTGCATGGTTTGATAAATTTCGCTCTACTCTGCTTGCTTTTCATTTTGCTCAAAGTCAATATGATTCCTCTCTTTTTCTTCGCAAGACTTCTACAAGACTTGTGTTGCTTCTGGTATATGTCGATGACATTGTGATTACTGGCTCTGATGCTGAGTTGATTCAGCAATTGCAACAGCATCTCAAGGCCTCCTTTCATATGAAAGATCTTGGTCCCCTGTAGTACTTTCTTGGTCTTGAGGTGCAACTTACTCCAACTGGTAACTTGTTACACCAGTACAAATACACACAGGAAGTGATATCTTTAGCTGGTCTTCAATCGGGTAATTCTGTTCTTACTCCATTGGAGGTAAATCTCAAGCTTTGTTAGGAAGAAGGCGAGCTTCTATCAGATCCATCCTTGTATCAACAACTTGTTGGGAGTTTGAACTACTTGACAATTACTCGCCCTAACATTTCTTTTGTTATGCAGCAAATCAGTCAATTCATGCAAGCTCCCAGACACCTTCATTTAGCCGTTGTCTGCCGCATTATCCGCTATCTAAAAGGCACTCCTAATGCGGGTTATTCTTTCCTAAGGAGTCTTCTTTACAGTTGGTGGGGTATAGTGATGCTGATTGGGCTGGTTGTGCGGATACTCGTCACTCTGTTACAGGGTGGTGCATGTTCTTAGGCAATGCGCTTATTTCTTAGAAGAGTAAGAAGCAAGACATAGTTTCAAATCCTCCACCAAGTCGAAGTATCGTGCTATGTCTTCCGCTTGTTCTGAGATCACGTGGGTTATTGGGTGAACTTAGATTTCCTCAACTCCATTCCACTCTTCTTCATGCTGAAAATACCAGTGCTATTCAAATCGCCGCTAATCCTGTTTTTCATGACCATACAAAACACATCGAAGTTGATTGTCATTCCATTCATGAAGCTTTTGACAAGCATGTGATTACTCTTCCTCACATTTCCACTACACTTCAAACGGTTGACATCTTCACTAAAGCTCTTCATCAGCATCGACATCAGTTCTTGATTGACAAATTGATGCTTCTAGATCTCCCAGCATCAATTTGAGGGGGGATATTGTGGAGATATGATTTAGGGTCAATTATTGTATTTTTAGTAATACTTACATTTCAAGATAGATATTTTCCTTCCTAGCTAGACTGTCAAGTAGGATGTAAATACTTACCTTGTATAGCAGATTAGGCACTGGAAATCTGGCAACAAATGTGTAACACCTCTTAGATATATTGAAAGCAAACCCTTTGTAAGGGTATTTAGACCAATTGTACTTGGGCATTTTCCTAGTTCTATAAATAATATTTTTACCAGAAGAAAATATATTTTTTCTTTCACAGCCCACGGTGTGGGCTCCCCTAACTTCATTAGGACAACATCTCCCCGAGCCCTGATCGCTCCCATACTTGGAGTCAATAAAAACCCTCCATAAAGCCTACTCCTGATGATGGCAGCACAACCACTTCCCAAAGAGGGCCTTGTTAAATATCCTTAACCTGTTTAACCTGCAGGCCTCCAACCATCCACTAGAATTCAGGAAGAAAACTTGTCCCAACTAATGAGATGGAACCTAGAGCCATCCCCAATTCCTCCCTTATCTCCTCCCTATCCTCCAAACCTTGCAGCTCCTCAAATAGACTTCTTTTGGCATATGCAATCCCAAAGACGTCAACATTCCATGTCTTGAGGTCTTTCTTTGAAGGTTTGAGTTTGCTGGCCAATATAAAACTTGTGAGTGCCCTCAATCTGGTATGATGACCATCATTGTCCCACCTTGTCCAAAAAACTAACCACATGTATGAAAACTTGAAATACCTGCAGACCTCATGAATACCCAACAATCCAACATGATAATAAAGCGGTCCAAATAGACCATAGGTAATCTCTTCTGGCACAATGCGGGAAATTCTGCCTCCCAAGAGGGAGATACCAAGTTTCAGTCCACTCTTGACCAAGCCCGATTATGGGACCATGTGAATGCACCCCCAGCAAGGGGAATATCCAAGAGATCCAAATCAAAAATAAACTCAAAAAATCTTGTCATGGCCGGATTGAGGCTAGTCACTCTTAATCTTCCAACCGAACAGAGTTGTATTAAAATCCCCTCGAATACACTACGGCACATCCCATCAACTGCATAAACCGACAATCTCATCCCACAAAAATCTCCTATTACTATCCAAGTCCGCCCGCCCGCCCATAGATGCTAGCAAAAGCCCACTCCAAGCCATCCTCCACATTCTTGAAGGAGCATGCCACCAAATAGTCTCCTATACACTCATCAAGTTACTTCACAACCCTCTTGAGAGAAACATTCAACTCACATACAAACATCCCCACAAGCTTTTAATGGTGCTTCTATCAATAAGTTCCAACTCTGTTTCCTACATACACGATATGCACTTTCCAATGACAAAGCAAGTTCTTCAACCAAAGGCACTTGGTGAAATCATTAAGCCCCCAAACATTCCAAGAGAGGATCTTAGGCTTCATAAAAAAGGATTTCTTGCACTCCCCTTTAACTTCCTCAACTCTTGCTTCCCTCTTTGACATCGTAATTGATAGAACAAGTGAGTCTCTTGAGCTCTCTCGTCTAGACATTGATTAGAAGAATGAGCAATGAGCATGGCCCCTCTTGATAGCAACATGTAGAGCCCTGAATTGATCTTCAAACCCCTCACAAGAAATCCACAAACAATCCATAATTTGTTTAACTTTTTGAAGCACCCATTCCAATGACATACCAACCATTGAGAAGTACATTGGCAGTGTGCATAAAGGGACCAGAGCAGGGATGCCTTAAAACTTAGCTCCTTCATTTTCCTTTCCAGAGGCCAAGGCAAAGGCTCCACCACACCTCCGTCCATTCGTCGTAACCCCCTCAAAAGCAATAATATTAACTAAATATGGACTTCCAGAGTAACCAATCTGCCAGTTGGAAAGGATTAAAGGAATCTGATTTGACAACTACACGCTTCTTTTATCCACTCCTGGTCGAATCTAGCGTGAACTAAATCTCTATTGACTGAAACACAAGACCTAGATTACCATTTATTCATTGTACCAAAGACTTCACGAAACCATAATTCAGAAAAAGCAAATCGCTTCCAAGAAACTAGCGGAATGTTGGTGAAATTCTGTGTAAGATCATGAGGTAGAAAACAACAACCATTAGTTCACGTCAGTTGTTGCAACTGCCATGTTTGGTGAATGCAATTGTATCTCTCATCAATAGATGTTTCAAAAACTGCTTGATCAATTAGCATTAAAAAAAAAAAGTGATTGTGTAGCAAAGCTTAATACAACTAAGGTCATAGAGACTGTCTACACTTTGCTGGTTTTGAACCAATGAGAGAGCATGCATTTGAGGAGCTTATGAAGATATAACATATTCCAACAGTTCCTTTATAGCAAGATTACAATCACTTCCATTTAAACTAGCAGTGATGGTTGGCTCCAAATCTATTGATATCTAGTAGTCATGAATCTTTAAATAAACTGTTTTGCATTGTTCCTATGTGGTATGTAGTTAATATGGCAACAGAACAAAACAGAACAATGAAATCTTACCTTTCATTCTCATGAAGAAGCAATTCCTCCCATATGGAGTTGCAAAAAGAATTGCCCAAGTTCCGGAACAAGTCCAAGACAGTAGGTTCCCAAACCCTGACATCTAAAGTTAAAGATCTCACCTGCAGTAGAGGAAACTTCAATCATGCTAACATTTTGGTCATCAGGTTATTACTCTGAAAATTAACATAAAGCTTCTCATTGAACATGAAACTTAACTTTACCAAATAGTGTTTACATGAAACTTAACATAAGGCTTCTAGCAAATAGATCATTCTTAAAGGGGCTTTTCTGGATATATTCCACCTTGCTCTCAGGAAGGATCAGTGGCCAAGACTTCCAGCTTTCGAATGGATATCGAATGGGTAGTGTGTTTATTAGAACAATACAGGATTGACAAATGGACCTCATTCTATGTTCTGTTGTAGCGTACGTGCATGAGACAAAATGAGAAACAAAATATGCAATGAACCTCGTCCAAGTGGGATTATTTGAAGCCGGGTTGTTTTATAATGCTTTTAATCAAAAAATAATAATGCTTTTGATCCCTCATGACAATGTTATCCTCCCTTGAAAATCCATTTGGGGAAGTAAGGCCGCCTAAAGCGGCCTTCTGTGTTTGAACGGCTGCATTAAGGAAAATACTTATCTTGGAGAATGTACAGACGAGACATTGTGATAATGGAGTGGTGTTGCATGTACAAAAGGGCTGGGCAAACCGTGGATCAGCTCTTACTTCATTGTCAGTTAGCTAGTACTTTGTGGCAAGCTGCTTTTGGCTTTTATGGGTTGGTATGGATGATGCTGAGACAAGTGGTAGAAATGTTAGCATGATGGAAAGGTCGATTGACTATGAACACAGCTGAATGTTAAGGGAAATGGATCAGTTGCCTAATGTCGTGCATTTTGCGTGAAAGAAGTGTAAGGAGTTTTGAAGACAGCACAAGAACAATGGAGAATCCAAAGTTTTTATTCCTTACAATATAGCTGTGGATGGCAGCTCATTGATGTTTTCCTAGATTTAGTTTTCAGAACTTCCTTGATTCTTTTTCTTTCTCCAGTTAGGTATATCTGATGTATACTCCTGGTGTGCTTAGACAGTGCCTTTTTATCAACGATGAAAATTATCTTACTTATAAAAAATAAAATAACACCGAATTTGGCAAGGTGGAAAAGGCATGTCTGCATGCTAGAGAAGTTATATTGCGTATCATTTAAATGCTAGTATATGAATGGAATGACATTGAAAGAGTGCCAAGGGAATATAAGGGTGAGACGCTGAAAATTGTCTAAAAGGCAGAAAGAACAGAGAAACACAACTCTTCAGTCATCACTGGCACAGCTACTGTGTACTTTCATAAAATATGTTTTTTTTTTTTTTTGAGTTCGTAATTTCATAAAATAATATCATTATCATCAAAGAATAAATGATAATATTCTCAGAAAAATTTGTTAGTGTTAGGACAAGAAACAGTCAGGACACAAAACAGATGCAGACAACTATAAGCTACATAATAAAACAAAAGTAATAACTTTCCAACTTTTCGTTTTAAAATAAAAGGCACCTTTGAGATATGAACGCCTAGATTCCGATGAACACCAGAGCATTCAATACATAATAATACACCGAGATTGAGAGATGCCCAATCTGGTTCAGGAGTGCTGCACTCTGCACAAATATCGTTTCCAGGAATTGCTCTCAGGATACTAGAAACCGAATCAGCTTCACTGAATTTTGTGTCATCTTTTAAACTTTCATGACTGTCTAGTGATTGAACATCAGTAAAAGCACCACTGCTACTCTTGACAAGTTTTCTTCCAGGATGCAGCTGCAGAAGATACAGCTAGTTCTTGTTAGTGAAAGCTACAATTGATTTCCATCAACAAATTGTATGCCATCACAATGAGAGAGACGATGCTTTGAATGAACAGACCTTTTGAAGAAAATGAGAATTCAAAAGAGATGTAATAGCTCCTGTAATTTTGTTTATCCAGTCCATCCTATCTGCTTCATTTTCAGCCTGACCAAACAAGTTTATGATAAAAAACTAGGGACAATATGCTCCAGAATATTATGATCATATTGCTACCAATTTAAAAGGAACAAAAAAATTATAAAAAGAAACAACCAGAAAGGAAGGTTGTTACAGAACATATATACACTTTATAGCCTTCAAAAAAATGCAAAACATCTCTATCACACTTGAAACTGAAACAAGCCCTCCTAGAAAAGTACCCGAGTGGCTTAGAAGGCACCCCGAGAGTCATCCAGAAAACAAAATACAAATATTCAAAGAAACAACACATTATCCTTCATCATACACTGTTTCATTGAAAGGAATGTAATACTTGTCTTGTTCTTTTATTTTTTTCTGATCTTTGGATGATATTGCCTCTCAGTTGTAAATATCATATTGATATGATTCCAATTTACTTCAAACCCAAGTTCGTATACATACATATTTAGATTTTGCGACTCAGTGGATTCAAACAGCTAAATGACCTACTTACAACTGATTCTACCCACGTTCATTTTTTATAATTTATGATTTCTGAAAAATGCAACTGGATTAGATTATATAAGTGATTTTGATGCACGCTTATTGCAGCAAAACTATTATAATCATCATCATCTATGCAACTCCTTTAGTTGCACTGGAAGGTCATCAATGGATGATCTATTTTTTGGATGATGCCTACATTCTCTCCAATTCCATACCCCTGTTGTCCACCGTGATCAAGGGTATATGCCCATCACATTTTAACCAATCTATAAACTAAATTTATTTATGATCACTTTCACATTTCCTAGCATTCCAATAAGTTTCCAAATTGTTTTCAGCATTTTCATCATGCTTCAAAAACTTTTTGTTTTCGCATATTTATGAAAATGTTGACAAAATTAATTACAATTCTTTGCCACAAATCAGTAGAATGTAATTAAATGCTTAGTACACTTGGAAAACCAACCCAGCAGCTTTCCTGCAGGAAAACAAGGACACTTATGCAGTAAAGTCTCTACAATGCAGCAGAATAGCCATGATAAGATACTAAAAACCAAAGTCATACTTATCAAAAAAAAACACCAAAGTCAGTTACCTGTAATGTGTAAGTTTTTAATGGAGAAATTACTCGGAAGCAAAGACGTAGATCCATGTCCTCTGCATCTATCTTTATAGTTGATGTGCAGAGATCAACAGTACGGCAGCTGAGAATTTCATCATCAAATGATGCTTGCCGGTTGTGCCGTGAACGGAATCTACCAAACACGCTGCTATTATGTTCACTTGAGCGAATAAAATTGTATGATTGAGAACCCTGCTGAAGGATGGGTGGGGGTTGAGAAAAGACAACTCAAGATGTATATAACAATGAATTCCATAATACTAGGCTTGCCGTAATACTTCACTTCAAGCAGTTGAACTTATCAAAGAGTTTGTCAGAAAAGACAGATGTGTATGTGGTTGGAAAGAAGTTTTGTACAGGAACAAGCATGCACAATAGCATCAAATGTCTGAACCTGGCTGGAAGATTATGCAGCTCAGTATGGTTCCAGTATTTATTTGTTTTGTCTGAGTATCATTCAGTTTATACACTGGCAAGAATAAATTGATGAACAAAACAAAAGACATTTCATAATTGTATGTAATAGTTGAGATATAATCTATTGATACATTCATGATCAGGAAAACACTGATTGCTTACCCATTCCCCCAGAAGAAAAAAAGAAGTTTGATTAATTACAATAAAAGAGGGAAAATTTGATTGAAACTAAAAGTTTTTTTCTCAGTAGATGAATTCATTTATGAAAACGAATGAGGTACATATGTTTAGCATGAGGGAATGTCGCTAACGATGGAGAATATATATTATGGACAAATTGTTGCCCAGGATTAACATGGAAATTCAAACAACTCAAAGCTTTTGAAGAGAAAGTAGAGAAGAAGAAATCATGAGTAGAAAATGTTTAAGTGCGAATATTTAATAAAATTCTTATTTACTGATAAAAAAAAAAAAAAAAAAAGAGTTGCAAATATAAAGAACTTCAGTATTGAGAAATGACAAGTTTTCCAGGAATGTAACGAGATAATTTGAAGCATAATGCAATTTTTAAGGCAAAACTAACAGATCTTATGCATGTTTTGGGGCTTAAATATTAGAATATAGAGAGAATAATATAAGCAAAGAGGTTAGGACACAGAACAAGAGAGGTAAACATGAAAGACAATGGACAGAAAGTAGGATCAACATAGATCACCCTATTGTTTAGAGCATCACACTCAACACAGATGCCTCGTCACATGTCAAATAAAAGACAGTACTTTGCATTTCTTCTATTGCCTTTCGAAAGAAACCAATATATGCTTTATATAGTCCTCAACCTACCGAACTTTTTTATTAATCTTTGAAAACAATAATACATGCCTCAGATAAGCCTCTATTTACCCTCTTCTGTAAACTTTAATGGGTAGCTGATATAGGCCTCACACATGATCAAGCAAACTAACCAACTGCTGTCAACAATAGGAAAAGGCCAGAATATTTCAAAGATGAAAACCTGAGAGCCACCACTCACTTCTTCAAGCATCCTCCCGTTGTCAATCAAGCTAAATAATTATGTTTGGTTTTGAAGCAACCTTCCCACTTCATGCAGTGTTTTCCCAACCTCAATGCCGTATTATTTGCAACATCTCCCCATGCCTGGAGGAAACTAGTTCCTTGAGTTTAAGGGACAGAATCTCTCACAGATATCAGATATCAAGGTCAATTTACAAAAATTCATCCTTGGAATTACATATACAATCTGATAATGGCCTATTCTTCCACAGAACTAAAAATACTTTGGCTATCACCCCACGGTCCCACCTTGAGTTGAGACAATTTACTATTCATAATGACCTTAATCTCATCATGCTGCAAAAATAATTCAGAAGAAGCATCAAAGGGTAAAGTTGAGATTTTTCAATGTTGCAAGCCCAACATTGAAGCTTGTTATACCAGCTTTATGGGAAACATTCAAGTCCTATATATGTAAACAGATTGTGCTTATGGTTGGTGACCTTAATTTATCCTAGGCTTGGAAATTTGTAATTTACACCTTAATTTATGCTTTCCATGTTTGTTTCAATTCGCCCTTTAATTGTATGATATTATCATTAGCTCTAGATTCTCCTACTGTCTAAATAATAAATCATATCAATGAAAATTTCAAGCTTCAGGGTTTAATTTCCCCTAGCAAATTCTATTGTTACTTTCCTCTCTTAATTTCATCATGGTATGAAGGCCAGCTGACCACACACTATTATTGAAAATTCTCGACAAAGGAAGGTTATGGCTCTTATTGGACAGCAGAGTGCTTACTGGAACCGATGATGACGAGGAATCCCTGGCACATGAATTTCAAATAAAAAACTTCAACAATCTGAACTACTTTCTAGAGATGAAGTTGCAAGATCTGGATATAAATATCTCTTCCTCAACAAAATAATATAATTGACCTTCTCGGAAATAGGAATATCGGGATGTAAAGCTATTGATAACCCAGGACAGCATGGTAAGAGTCCTTCGGTGGAGAAAAGAGACATCAGCAATCAGTTGCCATATTTATCTTTTAACCACAAACTCGACCAAAGGTGTTCCAATTAATCTACATGATTCCTTGAAGACAAAAGCTTATACTGATGCTGAATGGGGAATTTCGGTGTAATACCCAAGCCCTAAAATCACTATAGAGAAAAATTCCACTACATAGGAGACTGCCACAGTCATCAACGTCGGATTAAAACCCTAAAAGAGAAGTATTTCTTGGTTTCTTGGTATACCAAGAAATACTAGTGAAACCAGTGAATCCTAACCTTGCTAGGAAACCTAGCCACACTAGGAAACAAATCCCTCCCCACCCCATTGCCAACACCTTCGGTCTATTTAGAAATGCTTCTAGCCCTCTAAGAACATGAAAATATTGGGTTAAGCTCCAAGGAAAGGGCTCTGAGCAAAGTTTTGAATTTCGTACCATACCGGCAGGTACAGCCGAAATATACCGTTTCTATGGCGTAGCCAGTACAAAGAAGGGTATAGTTTCGTACCGGTCAGAATTTTAGCCGTTTCGGCCCGAACCAGCCTATATTTTGGCTCGTACCGGCAGATATTTTGACCTTTACCTTTTTCTTCTTTTTTTCATTTCTTCAAACTACAAGCTCATTTTTTTTACCCCACAATTCAGACCAAACTATTTATAATTTATATATAATTTATTCATATATAGACTATTATTTTGGAATATATATATTTATATATATAATTTATTCATATATAGACTATTCCAAAACAGTACCGGCACCAAAATATCTCGTTTCAATGCCTTGACCACAACGGTTACCGGTACGGTATTCAAAACATTGGTTTTGAGCCCAGTAGAAGCCTAACTACCACTTGCAAAATTTTGCATTCATCTCTTGACATGTACCCATCGGGAGCTGCCATAACCTTAATGTCAGCTTCAACACCATTCCAGCACCACCTTTTTACTAGTCCTAACAATTTACAAGCTGCTCACATATTGTGTTGATAATTCAACGGCAACTACCACTTGGAAAATTTTTCATTCCAGCTCCACCTTTTTGTTAGAGCCACCAAATTCATCCCAGCAAACCATTCTGGTCTCTTATCCTGTATATAATGGCAATCATCAATAACTGCAAGATCAAGTCTGCCATCAAAGCTTAGCACTTCTATCTTTACCTTTTGGCAATATTATCCATCGTTTTTTGTGGCTCATTGTATATCTCAAACAACATCCAAGACAAGGCCACAAGAGGATGCTGGGGGAACTTGTGGAGGCCTATCAGCCCTTGCTTCACATGTAGAAGTTAAGTTTTCTGGTTCAAACTACTGTTCATCTTGTTCAGCAGCTCTCAGTCAATTACTGCAGCTCCATAAGACCTCCCAACTTCATGGTGATAGGATGTATGTGGAGTGGCAAGAGCTTGACTTAATGAGTTCCACCCGAGTTGTCAAAGGCGCAGATGAACTCTTAAGCCAACAAATTGACCAAAAAACATAAGCAGCAAGTCATCCTGATAATTATTGGCCAATCTACCCCCGTAGGTTCTCCCAGTTTGTGCAAGCATGGTGTTTACCTACTATGATACCAAATTTGATGCAGCACCAAGTAACATCTAAGGACGTTGAGACTAGCTGAGGTGAAATTAACATGTACATAGTTTTGTAGATATTAGGTTCATAAGCCTTGTTTGGGGCTCAAATAATAAAGATTTTTTTATCAGTAAATAAGAATTTTATAAGTACACGGGACATATACAAAAGCCACACCTAGGCATGACTATCTAAGATACAAGAAAATCATGTATGTTCATGCCAATAAAGTCTATTACAATCGACCAATGGAATAAAGTGTAAAGAAAAAAAGTTCTAAGCTTGTCCATTGTCCGTTCACGATCCTCAAAACTCCGACCATTCCTCTCCATCCATATGCACCATCACAGGCAAGTTGGTATCATCTTCCACATAGCTACAATTTGAGAGTTACTCCAAATGCCTTGCCAGCTGGCCAAAAAGTCACTTCTTGGCATTGCCCAAAAGAGTCCCACTCTCGCAAAGATACCGTTCCATAAGCTCATGGCTACATCACAATGCAATAATAGATGATCCACAAACTCACCACTTTTCTTACACATGTAACACCAATCCAATACAATGAGTCGGCATTTCCCCAACTACAAAACGTGTTGATTGATGGAGATTGGTCCAGCCTCTTCTTATGTGTTTCCATAGCCCCACCCCATATGGTCCACTCACCTCATTCGAGCACCATCATCCCCACAACTCACCATATTTTAAATCTATAATCACCCTCCATACAGCTCCCCTCTCAAATGAATAAACTATTTAAGGAATGAATAAACTGAGGGTAGGGATTGTAACATAATAAAAGGCAAGTAAATAGAAAAGAAAATGGAGAGAGAGAGAGAGGAAAGATCAATCTAGAATCATGTTAGCATTCTGAGCATCAAACCTAAGAGAAAGATGCATCCCAAAAAATAAAGCTGTGTTTCATCTTTATTGCTTTCTGAAAGTGGAAAAATATAAACTATAAAGGCCTCTATCTACACAAGCTTCCAATGACTTTTGAAAACGCTTTGAGTACTTCAAGACAAGAATTGCAAGTAACAAATTTTCAGTTGGGCCAAACCATATAAGTCATTAAGAATCATGACAATTATAACAGTATCATACCACAGGTTTGGTACTCTTGATTCTGTAATAACAAAAAGTCCCTTGACTGTCAAGTACAAAGAACCTCCTCTTCCAATCACCTCTTAAACTTGAAGATCGCTTCAATAGATATCCTTGTTTGACAGCCTGGACCTAAAAATTTAAAACATACAAATATGATAATAGTACCTGTTGATGACTACATACAAGATCAAAACATTAAAACGACATTAATGGAAACCTAGGGCAACTTCATGGCCTGGAAGTTAAAAGAAAACTACAGAAACTAGTTAATCACCTCCCCACTTGTGGACTGCATGATTCCTTCAACATTTCCGTACGAGCTCTTACCAGCAACATGAATGTTATTAATACCTGAGGAATGCTCTAAATTACTTGAAGCTCGCATGTTGTCCAGCTCAGATTGCATTCTGTATTCCTGAATCCTTTTTGCAAGTTTATCTTGTTCAACATTGGCCCTTTCTTTAGATTGCTGTGCATATGTTAATACCTAATTTCAGACACAGCAAGCAAATACAAGTTAATTATGAAACCAAGAAATCATCAAAGCTAGTAGGCAATGAAAGACTCCACCTATGCATACTCATTTGACAGTGATAATTACATTGTTAGATGAGATGAATGTTAAGTATCTCTACCAAAAAAGGAAGTGTAAACTTCTCCTTTATTGAATGCTCAAAAATTCAGATCAAAACTGATTTTGCTCTATTTCATTGCACAGCGTGAATTCTGTTTTCCACACCATTACAGCTACGAAAGTTAAAATGTAATTGTCAAAACTTGTATGGTCTTCAGATCATTGACAAAGATGAAAAAGTAAAACAACAAAAAAAATAACAGAGGGAAAACTAGGTAAGAGTTTTAATCATAACATAATTAAACAGTGAATATTTGACATTCACCAAATGCTATGGGGAGAAAACCAGCAATAGTCCCATATAAAGGCTTGGCTCTTCATTGTTACTGAAAATGAAATAAACCCCCATTGCTTTTTTGCCACTTTCATGACATCCATCAAAATAAAAAGGCAGACCCTATCAAAATATAAATTTAAAAGAAAAATTCAGTCATACAATGTATCAAGTGAAATAAACAACCGATTACCATTTAATTTTGTTCAGGAAAGAATATTGGTGTTTATGGGAAAATTTAGAGTAAAAATTCTCAGTTGACTGTATTAATTATTCCCATACTATAAAAAAAATTCTTTTTAAAACTCAAAAATAATCCTATCCTATAATATAACTGTTAGATGGCATAATACCCAATGAGGGTATAAAAGTAAAATGCAAGTTATGGTATATATATAATGCAATAGTGAGCGAGTAGGACATGTTTTTTGGACTGCCCATCATATTCTCTCAAAACCCTAATCTTGGCATGGTATCAGAGCAGGTTTGACTTTCAAGAATCTGTTGGACTTCTGTTTTCACGTTTCAGTTCGTTTAAACAGAAAAAAAGGGGACGGGTGGTTGTCAGAATCGGGTTAGTGTGCAGATGGTGTTGCTGCTGCTGCCACTCAATGTAAAAATAAAGCTCCAAAAAAGTATCTTCTTCCTTGTACGTTGATGAGTGCTCTTGGAGCAGTTGGTCTAGCTCAGGTACACACTCTAAGGACTCGTTTGTTTTCACAACTACTCTCAACTCATCTCATCTCATATAAGCATTATAACTTTTTCAAATTTCCACACAAAATAAAATAAACAATTCAACTTTTTCAAATCCCAAAGGAAAAATAATATTAAAAAAATATATTCTAACAATATTTTATTCAACTTTTAACTTTAATCTCAACTCATCTCATCTCATCTCATCTATGAAAACAAACGAGGCCTAAGACTTGCTGATTGTTGGCTGTCCAGGAATTGAAGTTTCTTCATCCAAATCTTTAAAGGAAAAGCTATAAAATTTATCAAAGTCCTGCTGCACAACCAGGTAAGACAAAACTCAGAAAAAATCATGTCTTCAATAGGATGGGAATTGCATGGGTGATGCCTAGGAGGGTGGTGGATCTTCTTGCCTGATGGAGAGAGCTTCAGGTAACACCCAAATTGCAACTATGTGGAAAATGATTCCTTTGTCTTATGTGGTACATTTGTCTTGAAAAGAACTGCCGGACTTTTAAAAACCAGGAACGCTCTTTAGAAGAACTTAGATATTTCTATTGTTTCATACTTTATTTCTACTGGCTTCCGCTATTTTTTTTCAACGGCGCTAGTTGTCATGACTTTCTTGTATCCAATTCTAGCTCTTAACTAGTAACTAGGTGTTCTCATTCTTCATGTGTACTTGGGCTACGCTTATTTACTTGATTCAATAAAACTTTATTTTACGTATCAAGAAAATTGTGTATTGGGTATACGCTAAACCCTCACAACAGGCTGGCAGTCAAGGTGTCGAGAAACCAGCTGAAATCTTCCTCAAATTGCCCTTGTCATGGCAACACTGTGTAAGTATCCACTTATCAAAAAAAGCTATGTGAGAATCTCATCAATCCATGCACCTCCTATAAAGTAAAAGTTAAATGGCTGCCACCTCTAATACACGATGCTGTCCATGTCTTCACATCATCAAGAAAATAAAAAATTGAGGGGTATTGCTTGCTGCCTAGGGCAGATGAGAATTGTGGGTAAGGTTCTCCTCAAGAGACATTGAGATTCAGGTCACAAAGTCCGCATGAAGCCTCCCTCATTGTCAATTGCTATGTTTTTATTAAAATAGTCAGAAAAGGGTTGCTGCCAGCAACCCCAAACAGCCCTAGAAATTGATTATCTCCACTATTTAGACATAACAAAGACTAGAAAGCATGAACGCCTGGAGTACTAGCATAATACAGCACCTAGCATGCATATTTAGGAGAGTTCATAAAATCTTGGTAAACTTTACATGTGACACAGTTGCTGTCATAAATTTGACAGCACCTCACTCACTTGAGAGATGATAATAGGACCCTGAACTGGATATAACACTACACAAACAAAGTGCAAAGGATCAAGCATCATTGATGACATTGAATTAAAGGGGCTTTCAAGGAAAAGAACCCTACCATACCTTGCTGGAAATTCCAGCCAACAGTCACCACAACACACAATTTCAGGAGCTTTAAAACTCCTCTTTATGGCAGCCATCAGGGCTGCCAGCCCTCACACCAGCCTAAGGGCCATGGTAAGGGCTGTTTTGAGCAGCCTCAGACTTGGACTCTAGAATGACCTTAAATTTGCATGACATAAGGATAAACTTACACCATTAAAGGACTGTTTAAGAACTCTTACTAAAGAAAAACTGAACTGCACTGCTATTAAAAGTGCCCTACGAATAGGAAAAACCAAACTTTACCACTTAGTTTAGATAATGTAGTTTAAATAGGAACTAACATGGTAACATGTAAATGATAGACCAATCGTAACCTAGATTAGTTGTTCTAGTTTTTTGCTCCAATCATAACCTTAACTAGTCATTAAGGAAACAGTTCCCAATCAAAACACATAGGAGCTTGAAAGGGAGTTATTGTGTTAATGATGAATAAAAAATATGAAAGTAAAGGAAAAGAAAAGATAGGAAAGTGAATGTATGATTGCATGTGATGTATGATGGCTGATAACAGATAATTGGTGAGCGATGATGAGGTGGATGGCAACGCCAAGAATGGATCACTTGATATGCACCTAGTGATGTCCATCTCCTTTTTGACTGGATTCCACCTATGGCCACAGATCGGAATCATTATCTTTAAGATCGCCAACCCTAGCACACAGGGCATACTCGTGTGCAATGAGGATTGCATGAATGATATGTATGGATAATGTTAAGGTCATGCATGTTATAAGAGTGCAAAAACTTCTATAATTTAAAGTAATGTTTTTTGCATGATGTATTGCTTATTGAGTATTCAACTCACTATTTAATTTGATGGGACTGAGACCAAGACTAGATTTAGTTTTATTCTTTATGAAAGAGTTTCTCAAAAATGTCTTTTATATTAACATTAAGGGTTTTTATTGAAGTTATGACTATATAGTCTTGGAACAAATTCCACTATTGACTATATAGGCCAAGTCACATGGCTTATATTCCAAAAGGACTAGTCAACGATACAATTAGAGCCCATTGGAACATTATAAAAATAAGAACTTCTCATTCCCAAGCAATGTGGGATCTCATACACTACCGACCCTCATCCTTATCATATGGGGTAGCACATAAGGCCATGCTTTCTCAAATTATCCACCATCAGAATTCTCCCATAAGCAGCCAGCCAACCAAAAAAAGCGACCTTGAGAGGTACCTTACACCTCCAAAGGCACTTCCAACGGAAAGAATTAAGAGGTTGGCAAGACATGACCTTATACTTTGAGCTCTTTATTCATAAAGTTTCAACGCATTTTGTGGTTAATGGAATCTCCTTATAACTGGCCCACAAAATTGTTTATGATAGCGGCATCCCTAACCCTAGAGGAAGGGGGTGTTACAAATAATTTCATCTAGTTCCAATGACTTTAATATGAATCAGTTGACAACGGCCTACCATATGACTTGTCTCATTTTATTTATAGCTGACAAGGGGAAAAACTAAATGCAAACAAAAATCCATTACATTTCTATTAATGGAGTGGATTCAACCCCCCCCCCCCCCCCCCCCCCCCAATTAAAAAATCAATACACAGAACTAGCCTATTACCACATGTACACATGTCATTTCTTACCAGATATTAGCATACAAACATGAAAGTTATTGCCAGCAGGAGTGCAGGCCAGCCCTTAAAATTCTCACATGTGTGATGCACACAATGATTCAAATGTGTTTCACTATAGAACTCAACCTTCTTTGTTTTTTGATAAGTAAGAAGTAATTTTATTAGAAAATAATGCATAGGCGAAGCCCATGTACACAGGAAGTATATAAAAGAAAACACCTAAATACATTCTAGGAAACAGAAAGCGATGCTAGAAAATCATGAACAGACGCATCATTAATCACTAAAGCAGAAAACCAAAGCAACGAAGAGTGCACAAAGAAATTCCAGAGTTGCTCCAAAGTACGCTCCTTGTCATTAAAACACTGCTCATTCCATTCCATCCAAATGCACCACATAAGACACAAAGGAACCATCTTCCAGGCCACATCCACTTGAGAACAACCATGAAGCCCGTTCCAACATGCAAGAAGATCAACCACTCTCAAAGACATCACCCAAGCCAAGCCGATTCTACAAAAAATGTCATCCCACAAAGCCCTTGCCACCTCACAATGCAAGAGTAGATGATCAACGGTTTCCCCATTCTTTTTACACATGAAACACCAATCCATAACTTTAATACCCCGCTTCCTTAAATTATCCAACATCAAAGTTTTCCCAAGAGAGGCAGTCCAAATGAAAAAAGCAACTTTGGAAAGCACGTGAGACCGCCAAATACACTTCCAAGGAAAAGGAGGACAATTCTGAATAGTCAACAGCTTATAGTACAAATGAACGGTGAACTTTTACACACCCTTGGACTTCCACAACATCCTATCCTCATCATTACCATCAAGCCTCAAAGAGTATAAAAAGCTGAAGAAAGCTGAAACTTCGTCAATCTCCCAATCTTGAACAGCTCTAGTTAAGCAAATATCCCACTAAATCGAGCCATGAGAACGACAAAGCAAATCAGATACTGCAGCAAACCAATCTGAAGCCAATAGAAAGATAACCGGAAATACACTATTGAGGGCTCAATCACCACATCAAATGTCAAACCAGAAACGGATCCTAAATCCCTCTCCAAGAGCATAACTACCATGACTAACAAAACTCTCTCAACCCTTTCTAATGAGCTTCCAAAGACCCACACCATAACACACACACACACCCCCCCCCCCCCCCCCCGGGGGGGGCGGGATTAGAACACCAACCTCCCCAAGCATTTTCATACTTCTGATCAATGACCTCCCTCCAAAGCAACTATCCTTATCCAACCGAAATAGGAGAACAAGCTTTATACCAACAAACAAGATGGAATTTAGTTTCCTCTCCCATACCACCCCATAAAAAAGCACAAAACAACTTCTCAATCCGGTTGGCCACCCCTGCAGACAATGGAGCCAATGATAAAAAGTGTGGAGATTGGAAAGGGTACTCTTGACAAGAGTAAGTCTGCCCCCTTTAGATAAATATATCACTTCCAACCAGCCAACATTTTCTCAACTTTCTCAACAACCCCATCCCAAATAGCACTAGACTTAAAAGGCGCCCCCAACGAAAGGCCCAAATATTTCAAAGGTAAAGAAGCAATTTTACAGCCAAACAAACTTGCCAAGGTTCACCCTGAGGCCCAATACAACTTCAAAACATAATAACACAGCCCTGAAGGCTTGAATCTGAAAACAATCCCCGCATCACAAAAAATGAGGATGTCATCCACAAAAAGAAGATGCCAAAGTGTAATAGACCCATTAATAGCATTACCAACAGAGAAACTTGAAAGAAAACACACTCCCCCACCCCCCCCCCCACCCCACAAAAAAAAAAGTGGCCACCACCATCCGACCCAATGCCTCCATAATAATGATAAAGATGAAAGGGGGCAAAGGGTCCCCCTGTCTCAAACCACGTGACCTGTGGAAAAAACCAACAAGTTACGAATAACCAACACCAAGAATCAAGCAGTAGAACACAAGGCCTAATCCACGAACACCACCTTTCCGCAAAACGGCATCTCCCAAGCATGTAGAAAAAGAAGTCCCCATTCACATGATCAAATGCATTTTCCAAATTAAGCTTACAAAGAACACCAGGAACACCATCCCTTATGCGACTGTCTAGACATTCATTAGAAATAAGCACCAAATCAAGAATTTGTCTCCCCCGAACAAAGGCATTTTAGGGCTTAGAGATAATTTGCTCCATCACCTTGCTTATACGATTGGCAAGAACCTTCGATATTATCTTTTTTTTGTTTATAAGTAGAACCTTCAATATTATCTTGTAAACCCCACTCACAAGACTAATAGGACGAAAATCCTTTAACCTTGAAGCCCCAGGTTTCTAGGGAATGAGAGCAATTAAAGTAGCATTGAGTATTTTTCAAAAATTTTAAAGGAAAAAAACTCCTGAAAAACCGGCATCACATCTTCTTTCAAAATCTCACAACAAACTTGAAAAAAGACCATTGAAAACCCATCCGAATCAGGAGCTTTATCTTTGACCATCCCACTAACCACCTAAAAAACGTCATCTTCATCAAACAGTCTCTCCAACCAACTCACACTAAGAGGATCAAGAAAATCAACCCATCAATTTTAGGCCTCCTAGAAGCTGATTCGGTGAGAAGACCTTCAGAATAATGCACTATAAGATCTTGAATCTCAGGTGGAGATGAAATCACACAACCATCAGAGTGAAGCATCTCAATAGAATTGTTCCTCCAGTGTGAGTTGGTTGTTCTATGAAAAAATTTAGTACATTTATTCTCCTCTTTCAACCAAAGAGTCCTTGATTTTTGCCGCCAAGAGATTTCCTCCATCAACAACACCCTCTCAAGTTTAGCCACCACTGATTTTTTTTTCTCAAAATGACCTCCTCAAAGGAACCCCAAACTCCTCCCCAGACTCCAAATCCTATAACTCCTCCATAAGTGGCTTTTTCTAACCATTAATATTCCCAAAAACTTTTGCATTCCACTTGTTTAAGTTGAACTTCAATGCTCTGAGCTTACCAGCAAGAATGAAACTGGGAGTACCCATGAACTGAAAAGAAGACTATTGGCTCCTAACCTTATCAACAAAACCATCAACTCCTAACCACATGTTTTCAAACTTAAAATGCCTCAGACCCCCATGAATACCACCATTGTCCAACAAAATGGGGAAATGGTTCGAACACACACGAGGCAATCTCTTTTGACACAGCTCCAGATAATGTACTTCCCAAGAAGGAGAACAAGAAATTGATCAAATCTCGACCAACCTCGACTGTTGGACCAAGTGGATACACCCCCCACAAGCAGAAGATCCAAGAGATCCAAATCAAAGATAAACACATAAAACTCCTCCATTGCCGAAGAAAAACTAGATTCACCTTAACGTTCACTCGGGAACTGAGTAATGTTGAAGTCCCAGCACATACACCATGGTACATCCCAAAGAGAATACAAACCCACCGATTCTTCCCACAAAAAACTCATTTCCCAATCTGAATTTGGACCATAAACACCCACAAAGGCCCACTCCCACCCATCCTCCACATTTTTAAAAGAACAAGCTACAGAAAAATTCCCTATACATTCCTCCATCAACTCCAGTCTTTTCTAATGCACCATCCCAAATAATCATGTCAAAATAGGTCAAAGTTCTGTATGAATGGCCGAATGTCTTGGCCTTGTGATCTCAGTTTATTATATAAACTGTAGAAGAGTTCTATACATGGAAAGAAATAAGTATATGCTAATTCTATCCCTATACAATCTGTCAAATATTATACTAATTGTACAGAAGAGAAAATCAAGGAAATAAATAAGGAAACAAATATGGACAGCAAAGCTGTCCATTGACAGCAACTTCTCTCCGTAATCCGCCACCACTACTCATTCTCACATTGAGACTCAAAAATCTTAGAATCAATGAGAAGCTTCCACCTCAAACCCATCACAAAACGGAAAACTAATACCAAAATGCCCAACTAACAAGAAAACATGAAAAGAAAATGGAAAACAAGAAGGAACAAAAGAAAAGGGTTAAGCAAATTTCCGGCAAGAAGTGATCCATTCACATATTTTGCAAATTCCAACATGCTGCAATCCCTTTGTTTTTAGTTTAACAAGATACTTGTAATTTTTTGAAATGACTTAACATGAAGAAATACATTTTTTTTATAAGTATCATGACGAAATACATCAACTCAACCTTCTTTGTTTAACTCCATGCATGCTTAGTTGAGCCATCTACCATAATATGTGTGCGGAAAATGCCAGAGGATTCCATTCGACAACATCAAAAGGATTAATATATGTCAAATGAGAAGTAAATGACAATCATACCTGGTGAATAAATGGTTCCATTGGGCTCAACAACTCATAACCCTGAAGCGCATAGCAAATCCAATCTTCAGTCTACAAATTGGCAAACACATTGACATCTACGAAATTTAGATTTAAGAGTTGAACAAGCAAACCAGCTTAAAGTATCTCAGGTGAGCATCCATCATTGCACTTATAGTTTCCAAGAACTCATATTTCTTCTTTGATTCAATATTCATCAGGGCATTTACCTACACTTGAACCAGAAAGCACAGTACATTACAAGCAGAATGACAAAAGCGACTTTCTCCAAGAGCATATATTCAGTTAAGATGAAGGCATACTAAATTGAAACGGCTACTCTCAAAAGCTGACTTTGAGTTCTGTAGATCCTGTCAAAATTAAGGGACATTGTGGACTGTAAGATGCTAAACTTTTGGAAAGAAAATGTTCCTTCCTTTACCAAAACAAAACAGATGCTGAATATTTTACCATGATGCAACTATATTAACCAAACCAAAAGGGATACTGAATACTTCGCCAAATTATACAAATATATTAACCATGCTTAAAAATAATACCACTATTTTTATGGTATTGAGCTAAGGATCTGGAGTTTTCATTGACCAGCGATCAGAAAGCAGTCAAAGTCAGGTCAGACCAAGCTGGTTGAGCAGCAGGAGGAGAATCACTCTAATCGATTCATACAATTTTCACACGTCTTTTTCCCACATTAATAAGTGCCCCTATTTCCTCTAACACGCTAGAGCCCGAATCTCGTTCTCATCTACAATTTTATTTCATTATGCATATCTACCACAACGCAAATCTGTCAACCCCGTAGGTGAAGCAGATTCCATGTGCTTAAGATTACATACCCGTATTATAAAACAACAAAATAAAAGCAATATTCAAGAAAAAAAACCCATGTTCTTCAAAACTGTGGAGATGATTCCGTACAAGTCGAGTCCAACACATATTATGTCACTCTCCATCAACCAGACACTAATCACGCTACAAAACAGTCAGTTATGAACATGGCACTTGTTAAGAGATTGAGCTTTCGAAGAAGAGTGTTAATGTTTGGCCAGTCACACCAATATCTATAATATACACAGTGATATGCAAGCCAGCACATTGAATAACAATCATAGCACCATGTGCTCAGATTAAGATAAACCACTATGCTAGGAATGATTATCTTGAGAATTTCAGTTAAACGCAAAACAGGTCAAGAAAAAGATCAACAAGTTGAGTCATAACAAGATGTAAACATTTGTTCAGGAAAGGGTTCGATAGGTTAGTCATTACATAATAAAAACGAAGCATTACCTCTTCCAAAGCTGCAACAACGTCTCCTCTTGTATTTTTCTTCAAAGACACAAACTTTTCCCGTGCCTGGCAATGTAAAAACACATACATACAAACATACATGACTACAGTCAAGGATATAACTTCATTGACATGACACTATAAAAAGGATGTACAAGAGAGACTAATTGATGGAAATTTCACAGCGCAACATATCAACAAAATCCAGATTGGAAAGATGATGAGGTAAGAGTTTTTAGAAGTGTGGTTTTAAGGTCTAAGAATTTCCATTCATTTAAAGTTCAATTACTAGTATACCACTCAAGCATCAGGACAGGAATAATGGAGAAACTTCATGCCTCAAAATGCATCTAATAAATGTCATTGGTTATACCTTCTAATATGTATGAAGTTTCATACCTTCTCCATTATCGGTAGGAACAATACTCCATTATCAGTAGGAACATTTACTTATTGTTCCTACCTCAAATGGAGAAACTTCATTCCATTATCAATAAATGCATCAAAATGCATCTAATAAATGTTCATACCTGATCATAGGCATGAATAGATTTTTCAAAGCGTCTACTTGATTCCTGCAAATGAAGGGTAAGCGAGTAAAAAAACAAACAAAAAGCAAAAAAAGAGAAGAAAAGAACTTCATCCCAATACCCACCAGTAGATTCTGTGATAAATCAAAATTCAGGATTCATAACTAGAATTTGCAGGACATTAGTTAGTTAGAATCCATGAAAAAAGAAAATTACTTTCAATGGAAATTCATGCATTAACATGATATTCAGTTTTGGAGGTTGGATAATGCCCACTGATATCCAGATTCCTAACTATTGAGAATGTAATTGATGTGGACTACAAGCTTTCTCGATTCTGGTGAAGGGATCTCCGGTGGGTTTTTTCAACAGTTCTTGGGGGCTAAGACAAGGACCCTCTCTCTCCTTTTCTATTTGTAATTGTCATCTATGCTCTCAGTCGTATGCTGGATGCTGCTGTTGGAGGAAGAATTCTTTCAGGTTTCTCAGTGAGTGGTGTTAATATCTCTCATCTCCTCTTCGCAGATGATACTTTGCTCTTTTGTGAGCCGGGTCGTGGTTATATTCAATATTTGAGGGCATTATTGCTTTGTTTTGAAGCTATCTTGGGATTGAAGGTGAACCTCTTGAAGTCTGAAATGATACCCGTAGATTCTGTGAGTAATATTTGAAGTTTGGCTAGCATTCTGGGTTGTAAAGTTACTTCGTTACCATTTAATTATCTTGGTCTTCCTTTGGCGGTTGCTTTTCAGGCGAAGATTATTTGGGATGGTGCATTAGAAAAGACTGGAAGAAGGCTAGCAGGATGGAAAAGAATTTACTTGTCTAAAGGATGCAGAATCATTCCTATCAAAAGCACTCCTCCCAATCTCCCAACATATTTTCTCTCTTTTTCCTTTACCTGCAATTTGGCATCTCGCATTGAGAAAGTCTTTCATGCTTTTCTTTCGGGTGGAATTGGGGAGGAACCTAAGTTCTATCTTGTTAGATGGGACAAAGTTTGTTCCACGGTTGTTTGTGGTGGTTTGGGGGTGCGTAACTTGAGGACTTTTAATAAGGAACTCCTTGGGAAGTGGTTGTGGAGGTATCATTGGGAGGAGGATGCTTTGTTGGGGGTTGTTGAATCTAAGTCTGGGAGTGATAAGGGGGGATGGTGTTCTATTGAAGTTAGGGGGGCATATGAAGTGGGGTTGTGAAAAAATATTCATAAAGGATAGGGGTTTTCCAAATTCATCAGTTTTGAGGTTTGTACGAGTTCTAGTGTTCATTTCTGGCATAATGTTTGGTGTGGTATTAGGGCCCTTAAGAGAGTTTTCCCCACTCTCTTTTAGATTGCAAGTGATAAGGAGGCTATGATGGCTGATTTGTTGGATTGCTCCAATGGCTCAACCCAGTTGAATGTTTCTTTCAATAGAGCGGCTCAAGATTGGGAACTTGGAAACATTGCTCATTTTTTCAGTTCGTTGTGTGCTATGAATATTGGTAATGTTGAGGACGGGATGATTTGAACTCCAGTTGGGAGTAGGATATTCACGATTCGATCTTTTTACAAGGCTCTTTCGGGTCCTCATAGTAACCATTTTCCTGGGAAGAGTATTTGGAGATGCAAGGTACCTCCCAAGATTGTTTTCTTTGGTTAGACTGCTTCCCTTGGGAAAATTCTCACCATTGACAACTTGAGAAAATGTGGTCTAAACATTATGGAATGGTGTTATTTATGTAAGAAAAATGGGGAAACTATTGATCATTTATTGTTACATTGCGAGGTGGCCAGGTTTTTGGGGGATGATATTTTCAACTGGACCAGTGTGGCTTGGGTAATGCCTAGAAAGGTAGTGGAGAATTCTTCAAGATATTCGTATTACTGCTGTGTGGAAAATGATTCCTCTTAGTATTATGTGGTGCCTATGGATGGAGAGAGTAGATGTTTTGAAGATCAGGAGAGGTCCTTGGACGAGTTGAAGAGTTTCTTCTTTAACACTCTATTTTCTTGGGCTTCTGTCATTGGTTGTAATAGGTATAGTCTCCACAATTTGCTTGTTTCCATTTCTAGTTCCTAGTTGTTACTAGGTGTACTCCATGTATACTTCCTGTGTACTTGGGCTATGCCTATTTTCAATCAATAGTTTTATTCTTACGTATCAAAAAAATCTAACATAAGAAAGAAGCAGGAACAATTTTATAGAGAGAGAGAAAAAAAAAAAAAAAAAAAAAAAAAAAAAAAAAAAAGAAAGAAAGAAACGATGTTGCATCCATATGTCTCCATCTAATGTCTAATCTTAATAGGACATGGTTTCCTTGAACTTAAATTAGCAAGGCCTAAACCAAATAACTGGAATTCAACAACAAAACCTCATCTTCCAAGAAGGTGATTATTATAAATGCTAGTGGCACAAAAGTCTACCTTTGCATCTTCCAAATCAACAGTCATAAATTGCGTTAGACGGTCAATCAAGACATGCTCAACCTGCGACAAAGATTTTGTCTACTCAATATAAAAATTAAAATTCAAAATAGAACACAATAACTACAAAATATTTAGCCTTTTTCCATCAAGGAGAAATTAGTTTTTTCACCGTTTTGATGCAAGGCTAAATATATATTCACCATCAACTATATAAAAGTTATAGCAAATGACTTTCATAGAACTCCAAAGATAATTACATGCTTTTGCTTCTTTGACTCAAGTGTCAGATGGAGTAACAAATTAAGCTTCATAACATTACCTGCGATCTCTGTTTAAATTCTGATGAAGCATTATTATAAAGCGTTAGATAGATAGCATAAGCACGTGTAGGGTAGAGACATCAGAGCTCCTTTTTTTTAATTATTTGAATTTCATTTAAACACAAAAAGAGCACCATCCAACCACATAGGAAAAACACAAAACATACACCTAAACATCCAAGCACATAGGAAGTATATAAAAGATACACCTAACCAGAAAAAGAAAAAGGGCAAGAAAACCATGAAAACAATATGGATTCTTATCGGAAATTTGATTTTAAAATATATGTACATATAGGAAGCTCATCGAGCTCAAACCCATTCCGTGGTGTGATATTGATATCAATAGGCCTCTAGGGAAACCATAATTGTATGTCTAGGAGGCTCCCTGGCCAAATATCAAAGTAAATATTGCTTGCCCATCTTTGTGAAAAGATTCATATGTAAAAGAGAGTGAATTAAGGGTAATCCTTAAAGAACTCATCCAGGCTTCCATGGATGAGTACAAAAAGGCTTCACAGAATCTTGGCTAGTTAGCAAGACAAGTAATTTAGTAAGGAAACAAAGTCACTAGTGATAATAGGATTGGATTTTCTAGTGACAATATTTGATATAATGATTATTGTTTGAACTTAATATATTATGGAACAAGTTGTAATGACATCGAATCAGCCTTGGAGTTAAGGAAGGAATCAAGGTCGGTGGAAGACCAGCACCAATTTGCCCTAAATATGAACAAACACATTAACATAGTTCAGCATGCAACCAGTGTCTATTACAAGTGCGTCAGGGTTGGCCATTTTGCATGAGACTGTTTATTCCAACAAGGGGCCTACAGACCTAATGGCTTGAACATCATCTTAGGGATACCTGCTAACATCTGGTCAAGGTTGTGTATACTATAGTGGTATTTAGATCTCTTGAAAGATCGGTATTCAAACTTATTGGTTGGTGTTTAAACTCCCTCCCACAAATGATCTCAACTATTCAGGCAACTTGCTTAGGAAGGGATGTCTAGTCTTTCTTTCTTTCTTTTTTGATAATCGGCATGTCTAGTCTTTCTTACTTGTGGAATATCAGAATGACATAGTGAAGTTGGAAAAAATTCCTATTGTGAGGGAGTATGCATAAGTATTGACCTCATTCAGGGCACTATACCCATTCCTAATGCACCATATAAAATGACAGCATCTAATTCAAGTGAATTGTAGTAATAGTTACATGAGTTGGTAGATAAAAGGTGTATTTGGCGTAATGTCGCCTTGCAGACATCAAAATTCTTGTCAGGGGGATGAATGATGAGTTAAGTTTCATTTGGTAAAATGGGTCATAGCACGCTCTCCCATCTCAGAATGAGGTCTGGGTATCAAGAATTTGCAAGTTTTTAACATGCCTTTGTTGGGAAAATGGTTGTGGAGATACCATTAAGAACGGAGGACCTCGTGGAGAAATATAATAGAATCGAAGTACGGTGAAGCATGGGGAGGTTGGTGTTCAAATGAGATAAGTGCACTATATGAGGTGTGGAAGCACATAAGAAGAGGATGGGATGCATACTTTAGAAATACCTGGTTTGAGGTGGGTGACGGAATCAAAATCAAATTTTGGCATGACATATTGTATGGCAACAAGACATTCAAGGAAGCTTATCCAGAAATCTATGATATAGCAAGAATGAAAGAAGCCTTAATTGCGGACCTTTTGGTTATATCAAATGGTCCTCCTCGATGGAATGTCACTTTCTTTAGAAAAGCACATGATTGGGAAATCGACACAATATCGGAGTTTTATGATCTCATATATTCCACTCACGTGAGGAGGGAAGTTGATGACAAGATTTTCTTGCGTCACTCCAAGAAAGGGAAGTTCACCATCCACTCCTACTATCAAGCCATGAACACACATACAACAAACCCATTCCCATGGACGAGTATTTGGAAGACAAAGGCACCCTTAAAGACACTCTTCTTTGTATGGACAGCTTCATTGGAAAAGATCCTCACACTCAACAATTTAAGGAAACATGGATTCATTGTCATGGAGTGGTGTTGTATGTGCAAAAAGAGTGGGGAGTCAGTTGATCATTTATTACTTCATTGTAAAATTGTCACGACCTTGTGGAATCACTTCTTCACTAGGGTGGGACTAACTTGGGTGATGCCGAGAAGGTTGATCAATCTCTTAGCTTCTTGGAGAGGCCTTCAGGCTAACTCTCATATTGCAACAATATGGAAGAAGGTTCCAATATGCTTACAGTGGTGCATTTGGAGGGAAATGAACGATAAAAGCTTCGAAGATCGAGAGAGATCAATGGAAAAGCTTAGGAAATTGTTTTTCAATACTTTACTTCATTGGTCGGATGTAATTGATTTTAATGGAATGAGTTTCCATGAGTTTCTCGTATCGCTGAACTAGCACGCTCAGGCGACGCTCTTGTATATGTCCCGTATACCTAGGCTTTTGCCTATTCTTATGATCAATAAAATTTTGTTTACCGATCAAAAAAAATCTTTGTCTAAAAATGATGGCTATTGACTATGGAGAGCTAACCTGAGTCACAATCAAGAATCATCTAAGTTACATTGACAATGTTTATGTTTGTTTAAAGGAGTTTAGGTCTTCTGTAAACACCATCACTCAAGGTAACATCAACTGAAGGTAAAGAATCAAGATATTCCAAAGGCAGCTTTCAAGACCAGTTTTGGATATTAAGGGTTCCTTACCATGCCCTTTGGTTTGGTTAATGCCCCAACAGTTTTATAGACCTCATTAGGAAACTATTTTAAGAGCATCTCAGATTCTCAACCAATTCGTGGAGTTCACTAATGACATAATGGTATACTCCAAGAGTCAGAATGAGCAGGAGGATCATTTGGTCTTATTTTTCATTGTAGTGTGTTTTAATTACCATTGGAGTAATTTCTCAAGTATGATATGCTTTGATTAGCCTTCTAATACTTAGTTGGCCTTGGTTTGTGATCTCTTTTATGCCTGGTCTCGACATGTCTTATGTGAGTCGGACCTGTGTAAGAACAGAAAGGGGATAGTCAGGTTTCCTCCCCAAATGATAACACAACCCTTCAAATCACAACTGTCAAATGGATGGGTGTAATCATTTGGCTTAGATACATCAGCATTAATATATTAAGAGTAGAGGGCCAATGGGATATCTGAATGGTAAGATTCCAGATCCAAAGGTTCCAGATCCTAAATACAGTAAATGGGAAGTGAAAAACTCCACCATTAGGTCATGGTTATTAAATATCATGCAGCCAGACATCAATCAGGATTTGTTATTTCTTCACAGTGTAAAGGAAACATGGAGGCATTTGATGAAACATATTCGAGCAAGGGAATTGCGTCTCCAGTATATGACTAGAAGCGATGAATTTAAGGAACCAACTAGGGTGATTGGTCTGTGGCAACTTACTACCATAAGCTATGGGGCTTATGGCAGGAGATAGACCACTACTAGAATTTCGAAGATGACTGTCTTGCTGATGTAGTGAAACTACAAAAGTTTGTGGAACAAAAGCATACACATGAGTTTCTATGGCAACCAATACCAATGATGTTTAAGGTGCAACATACGTGCCTGAACCTAAGTTAAATACCCTGCATGAGAGAGAGAGAGAGAGAGAGACAGAGAGAGAGAGCCATAGAAGCCACAACATGGTTCCCATGGTGGCCAACTAATTTATTTTTATTTAAAAAAAAAATGAGAGCAACTATGTTAAAATGGAGGGAATCCATCATTTTACCACATTTGATCCACCAATCTGACACGGTGTGTAACTCAGAATAAAAAGTTTGATTTGAGGTGTGAGATGTCATGAATCATAGTTGGAGGTGTGTTTGAGCCTAGGATGGTATGCGGGACTTTTTTTTTGCAAAATACCAATTTTAAAATCATTAAACAGCATGTTGAAAAACTGGCTTACTAAACAAAGCATCATCTTCATGCAGCAATTACCAAGACCAAGAGAATGTCAAAATAATGAAAATGAATTTTCTAAAGTGAAAGGGGCATGTTAAAAATAGATACTTAGAGGCAAAAGCACTTCTAGTTCAATTATTTACCATTCTCTACATGAGAAACAAATACCATTTAGGATTCACAAATGCCAACACATAATTGGAAGGAAATTTTCATTGCTTGACAATTGACAACTCACTTGGGAACGAAGAAGCTCTTTATGGGTAGCCAGCTCATGAAATGCATTAATAAACTTGGACATTACTGGACCTGGAACAGAGGAACCAGAAATAGAAGTTACACTGTAGCTCTTCATATTTTTTTGTCAGCTTATCAATCAACATAAAGCTTAAATCCTCCATTTACCAGTAATATTAAAGCCAAGTTTGAACATGATTAGTAACTCATTTGTCTCATTAACTTGAAATTGGGGCCTATTGTTCTATTAAAAATTATAATAGTCAAGTATTACCAAATGTTCAACATTTCAAGTATGCCTATGCATACAAAATTAGTGCATATGGTTTCTGAATTTTGAAATGATAATTGGTTTGCCGCTGAAACAAGATGGACAATAGTGCAATAACAAGAATAATGGTATCAAATTGTTTATTCAATTGCACTTATTAAAAAAAAAAAAATTATTTATTCAATTGCAATAAAATTCATAGAAATAATAGCTGATAAAAATAATAGCAGACTCATAGGAATTAAGGCAGAATATAAATATTGATCTCAAAAACCTCCAATGGATACGCTAACAGGATCATCCTGTCCACCACCAAATGCTTCTAATGAGTCTGCAAAGGCAGAGTCTCCATTAAATGCTTCCCCAAGAGCTGCTCTGTTAAAAAAACCAAAACAAGAAATCAGAAGCTTTCCTCTGCTATGGCTTGTAAATGATAGCAAAGATATTAAAAAATAATAAAATTTTAAAAAAAAATACAAGTCTTGTAGGATACAAAAACAAATTTTATTGAAACACATTACTTTCCTTTTACCCTCCTAATAAAATTAGATATCGAATCTAAATGAAAAAACATGAAAAAGGAGAAAAACACCAAAACTGCCAAGGTTGAGGAGGGCAGAGAGAGAGAGAGAGAGAGAGAGGCGATGGGCAGTTGATAGACAAATTCCAGTTCTTATTTTGAAAACTGCTTCAGGTTGCCATACTGACTTATGTATTTTTTAATTTTCAAAGGTAGTTTGTGAGTGCCAAGGGTGGGTGGTGTATGGGATCCCACAATACTTGGGAATGAGAAGCTCTTACTCTTTATAATAGTTCCAATGGGGCTCCAATTGTATCATTGACCGCTGACCAGTCATTTTGGAGTATTAGACCCTGATGTGGCTTGGGCCTCCCTTGGAGCGTTGCATAGTTTGTCAGGGAAATCTCAAAGCTTGATTACTTAGAAATATTAATTTTTTTTTTTTTTAACCCCTAGGGGTTGGCTCAAGTGGTAAAGGTCTTGGGCTTGGGGGTATGCTTCCCCCGGGTCCAATGTTCAAATCCCCTTGGGTGCAAACAATCTCTAGGGTCCACACCCCCTGGTGAAAAGCCAGTGATTTAACCAGTTCCATGCAGGGAAACTTCCGAGGATGTGGTGCACGGGACCGAGATTTACTCTGCAGGGGTGGGTCCGAAGGGCCCTGCCTTGGAGAGGTTCCCCGACATCAAAAAAAAAAAATATTAACTTTTCCATGGGTTTCTTTCGTAGCACCTGTGGATTTCAACAAGGGGATATGTTGTCTTCCCTGTTGGTCGTTATCATCATGGAGGCCCTTAGTAGGATTATCTCGGCTTTGGTGGATAGGAGTCTTCTAGAAAATGGGGACTCGGAGTGAGGGAGATCTTTCTATTTCACACTGGTTATTTTCATATGGCACGCTGATCATTGCCTACAACATACCTAGGCCTTCCTCTAGGAGGTCACTTCAAAGCCAAACCAATATGGGAAAGGAATTATGGAGAAACTAGAGCGTCGATTGGCTAGATGGAAGAGAATATATCTATCAAAGAGAAGTCGTTGAGTCACCTATGATAAAAAATACTCTATCCAATTTGCCAACTTATTTTATGCCTCTATTGAAGAAGCCTCAATTGTGTACCTATTAATACTCTCCAATGGTATTCCCCTAAGGAATGCACAAGATTGGAAAATTGACGCTTTTTCGAAGCTCTATGACCTAATGTACTCCACCCGTTTGGTGGGGAGAGCCAAAGACAAGATTTTTTGGTGCCTCTTTAAGAAATGGAAGTTCGCAATCCGCACTTTCTACCAAGCCATGACAACACACAATACAAATCCATTCCCATGGGAGAGTATTTGGAAGACAAAGGCACCCCCCTAAAGGCAACAACGGCTTCCTTGGGGAAGATCCTCACTCTAAACAACTTAAGGAAATATCAAATTATAGTCATGGATTGGTGTTGTATGTGGAAAAAAAAAAAAAAAAAAAAAAAGCGGAGTCTTTTGACCACCTACTACTTCATTGTGAGATTGTCTGGACATTGTGGAATGAAATCTTTGCTCAGATGGGATTAGCTTGGGTGATGCCGAGATGGGTAATCGACCTTCTAGCTTCTTGGAGAGACATTGGGTAACTCTTAGATCACATCAATGTGGAAGATGGTTCCAATATGTTTATGGTAGTGTATTTGGAGGGAGAGGAACGAAAGAAGTTTTGAAGATCAAAAGCGGTCAATGGATGAGTTTAGAAATTTATTTTTCAATATTTTACTCCATTGGTCAATTGTAATTGATTTTTCTTTTCTTTTTCTTTTTTGATAAGTAAATTGTAATTTATTTTCATGGCATGACTTTTCACGAATTCCCTATATCACTAAATTAGCACACTTAGGCATTGCTCTTGTATATGTCACCTATACTTAGGCTCTTGCCTATTCTTATGATCAATAAAATATTGTTTATCGATCAAAACATGTCTCTATTTCCACCCCCATGGGTGTAGCTAACCGAATTGTAAATATACAAAGGGACTTATGGGAGAGTAGGTTAAGTTTCATCTAGTAAAATGGCCAAATATATGTTCCCCAATGGTAGAAGGAGTTTTAAACATCAGAAGACTGATTACATTCACTAGAGCGTTTGTTGGAAAATGGCTTTGGCAGTATACTAATGAACTTGATAGCCTATATAGGCAGGTCACAGACGAAAAATATGGCAATACATGGGGCGGATGGTGCTCGAATGAGGTGTATGGGAGCTATGTGGTTGGGCTATGGAAGTACATACGACAGATGTGGGGGGAGTTCTCTCAACACATCAATTATGAGGTGGGTGATGGATCAAAGATAAAGTTTTGGCATGACGTGTGGTGCAAAGATCGACCCCTCAAAGTAGCTTTCACGGAACTATTCAGCCTTGCTAGGATGAACGAAGCATCAGTGGAAGATAATCTAAAGCTTCTAAATGGTTCTCTTCAATGGGAAGTGAATTTCACAAATGCGGCACATAATAATTGGAAGGTATACAGCTTTACATCCTTTTATGCTCAGTTTATGCATTTAGAAAGAATCAAAATGGTGTACACAAATTACGTTGGAGCCTATCCAAGCAAGGGGTGTTTGATGTTAAGTCATTCTACAATACATTAATACCCAATGATAGCATCATCTTTCCATGGAAGACTGTTCGGAGGAGTGAGGCTCCCTCAAGAGAGACATTCTTAGTTTGGACATCTGCATTGGGAAAAATCCTTGGTCATTGTTATAGGTCTTTTCCCCTAAGTTACTCACCGATTAAGGGGTGTTTGTGATTTGTATTTGTTGGTCATGCGTAGTTTTTTCAATGGTCTTTGAGGTTTTCAATGGTTTCTATGGAGGCTGATAGTATTGTCAGTAGTCTCCATTTTTTTTGTGGCAGTTAATCATTTCTGTGAAAGTTTATGGCTTTATGGATTTCGATGTTTCTGCCATGGCTGAATGAGCTCAAGGTGGTTTTGAGTGGTTTCAATGGATGAAGCCTCAATGTGGCACTGAAAGACTGTGAAGAGGCTAATGCTTGAATTGGCAATATTTAAGGAATGAGACGATTCTGTTTGGCTGCATTGATAACACATGCTTAAGATTTAAGGATATCCCTATCTCAAATTAGTTGATAAAACAGATCTTGATTAATTTAGATTAAGAGTTGAGTCAATCTGGATCCAACCCATCAAATTTAGGCAGGTTCAAAGTCAACATGGATCTGTAAAACTGGATCAATGAAGAAACATCAAGCCAAGTCAACCAGGAATCATCAAACCAGGCACAACCGGACCCACAAAACCAGGAAAATCCAAATCTGACAACCCAACTCCAAGCTTTGATCAATTTGCACATTTTTTGAGCAACTCCTACCAAATTTCGGGCAGGATTTGCACATCTCAATACTGAAATAACACTAAATTGAACCTTATTTCTTTTTCTTTTTTTCTTTTTTCTTTTTTTTTCTCTTTTTTTTTCTTTTTTTTTTTTTTTTTTTTGAGGAGCACTAAAAGAATCTTGTCATAACAATTTCAAGAACAATTGAGGTGATCAAATAGTCTTTTTCTTATTTTCTTTTTCCTTTTTTTTTTTTTTTTTTTTTTTTGAGGAGCACTAAAAGAATCTAGTCATAACACTTTCAAGAACAATTGAGGTGATCAAATAGAAGGGTCGGTAAGATAGAATGAGAATATCCTGAGGACTTACATAAACTTCTTAGACCCTTTATATAGCCTTTGGCAACGATCTTTCAACTCATCGGTTGTCTGCTCTAGAGCATGTATCTGTTCAATCAGGGAAAATTTAAAAGAAAAATTAAAATAAGGACAACCACTTCTCTTTAAATAGAAAGTCAAACTGTAAGTAACGTATAGAAGATGTATGCCAACACTAGCAATGCCAATGAAATCATCTTGAAGTCAATGTTGCTATGAAACAAGCTATATTATATAACAATAATGAGGATCTAGAGATTCATTGTATAGGCTGATAAAATTTGGGACTAACAATTTGGTTGTTGACATTACATAATATAGCCCGTGAATCTAAGCAACATCTTGTAAACTTTTGCACAGAATTTGTACCATCTATTGAGAACATGCAGAAAAAAAACAAAAAGAAAGAGATGGAGCCGTTACTGTTGATTGTGCATAACTGATCTCAGATTTATCGGTGTAAAATGTTACGCTTTCAAGATATCACTACTTTTGTGCCATCCAAAGGGCAGGCAATAAAGATTGAATTTTCTTTTATTTTACTGGCAGGGAATAAAGATTGAATTTTCTTTTATAAGTAAAATAAAGTTTTATTGATTCGTGTAAATAGGAGTAGCACAAGTACACAAGAAATATACAAAAGAGAACACCTAGTTACAAGTTAGGAACTAGATATGGATACAAGAAAGTCATGAAAACTAGTCCCATTGAATACAATAGCCGAAGCCCATAGAAATAAGGTGTGGAAGAAGAAATATCTAAGTTCACCCAAAGAATGTTCTCGGTCTTCAAAACTGCAGCCATTCCTTCCAACCCAATTGCACCGCGTTAGACAGAGGAATCATATTCCACAAGGTAGCAATTCAGGATTACCATGAAGGCCTCTCCAACAATTAAAAAAGACCCACCACCCTCCTAGGCATTACCCACACAAGTTCGGTCCTGCGAAAAATCTCATTCCATAATACCCTCGCCACCTCGTAGTGAAGTAGTAAATGATCCACAGATTCACCACATTTTTTGCATATATAACACCAAACCATAACAATAAGCTCATGCCTCCTAAGGTTGTCCATAGTAAGGATTTTCCCAAAGGAAGTAATCCACCAAGGAAAACAACTTTTTTTTTTTTTTTATGTTGAGGAACCTCTCCAAGGCAAGGCCTTTTGGACCCACCCCTGCAGAGTAAACTCTGGTCTCGTGCACCGCACTCTTGAAAGTTTCTCTAAATGAAACTGGTTAAATTGCTGACTTTTCACTAGGAGGTATGGTCCCAAAGGATTGTTTGCACCCATGAGGTGTTGAACCTTGAACCTTGAACCTTGAAAGGAGTGATGCCCCAAGACCAAGGCCTTTACCACTTGGGCCAACCCCTTGGGGTTTACCAAAGAAAACAACTTTGGGAGGCACACTACATCCATACACACTTCCAAGAAAAAAGATTATTGTTTTGGCATAGCATAACCTTGTACATGAATTGAAGAGTGAACTTCTACATGAATCGAAGAATGAACTTCTTATTCCCAGAATGAGTCCAAAGCATGTTGTCCATCCATCTAAAAACTACCAATACTCATAGCGTACAGAAAGCTAAAAAGTTGTAAATAGTACCAATTCCCAATCTTGAGCAGCTCTAAGAAGTGAACATTTCTTTAAGTAGAGCCACTAGAGTTGTCAAAATGATCCCCCACCAAAGCATCTTGATTGCAAGCAATTCGATAGAGGGTAGGAAATGCAATCTTGAGGGCCAGCCAGATCACTGCACCAAATGCCATGCCAAAATCTGACCTTGGATCCCTCACCAACCACAAAGCTAAAGTGACTAGCAAAAAGCCCCCAACCATTCCTAATATTTTTCCGCAACCCCACACCATGCACGCCTCTCACTTCATTAGAACATCAACCAACATGCACACTAGTACTTGGATTCAATAAGAACCTTCCACAATGTCTCCCATTCCTCATGGTATCTCCACAACCACTTCCCTAAAAGGGCTTACTAAAAAATTCTCAACTTGTAAACCCCCAACCTTTTGCTAGAAATCAGGGAACAAACATTGTCCCAACTAATCAAGTGAAACTTGGCCTCCTCCGCAATTACCCTCCTCAAGAAGGCACAAAAAATCTTCTCAATCCAATTAGCCACACCTGCAAGGGAAATAAGGATAGAAAGTATGTGGGAAGGTTGAAAGGCTGGTCTTGATTAAAGCAATTCTATCCCCCTTTTGACAAGTAAGTCCTTTTTCTAGCCTGCCAACCTTCTTTCAACCATCTCAATCACCACATTCCTCCCTACTCCCACCCCTCATTTTTTGTACTGGTGGTTGATTAGTGAGACTTGAGGGGGATTGATGTCAGGACCAGTAACACAACTATGATCACAAAGAATGGATCAACTAAAGCAGTTCCCTCCCTCCCACCGTCTCTATGTGTTCACGATTTAGCAAGCCAGTTAAGCTCAATGCAGGTCCAAAACTTTCTATACACCTTTTGGTAACAATTACCACCGCCACGAGATCGTTAGAACTAAAAGGGATAGATAATCGAACTAGAAATAACGATAGAAAAATAAAACAAAAGGTTTAGAATTCCGCATGTGAGTCAGGAAAAGGCACTTTTATAGAACAACTGAAATATAGAAGTCTTATAAGAAAACGATATAGTCGGAAAGGGTGTTTACCTGCTTCAGAAACATGGGGGAATCGTCCAGCTTGATAAAGGACGACATTTTCCTGCTCGAGTCTCGAGGCAAAAAACCCGAAGACCAATGCTCTCTCTCTTTCTTTGAGCTAAGGAAGACGGAAGAATTTCAGATCGAACGGAAAAGCAGGGGCTAGGGGTCGCTAAAGAATGGCGTGTCAAGAGAGAGTGACTTTGTCGATTGGCGGAATCGTTTTTGTGGATCCGATCGACAACCAAAACACTGGGGAAGGCCTCTTGAAACACGACAACGACCTCACTGAATCACGTTCACATAGGAGAAAAAACTTCCTCCGTACATATTGGCAACCACCGAATGTCAAACCAATAACTTTTTATATTTTTTATGTTTGCATAAATACAAAATTAGGTTCGGAGTTTTCACTTCTATAATTATATTAAAAAAATTTAAAATAAAAATTATATTAAAAAATTATATTTTTAAAATATTTTATTTAATTTTAACTTTTCTCCTATCTTATTTATTTAACCAAATGAGACCAATTTAAAACTGGTACTAATATTACTTAAAAAGAATAAATTAAAATGATTTTATGAAATTTGTTTGATTTATTTTATAATAAAAATAATTTTATAGTCCAACATACAACATCAAATTACCTCAATTTATAAATTTATTCTATATAATTTAGACTAAAATATTTCTCATATTTTTAATTTATAAAAATATTATTTATATAAATTAATGTTATTTTTATAAATTATTTTATAAAAATATATAAATTGAGTAGAAAATTGACGTAACGGTACAGGTGCCTATTGACGTGATTGTGAATATTGCATAAAGTGACTGTTTATATATTGCTTGTAACTATGCTGGTGCTTTTGTTTTATGTATATAATTGTGTTCTACCCTTTTTACTGTTTTATGTAAACGAAAATATAATTTTTACAAAGTCATGCTATATTTTTTTTATCTAGGTGACCCGGATTTATAGGATTCAAAAAAGTATAAATATTTTGAAAATAATCGGTAAAAGTTGTTTCAATTAGAAATTGGTTCATCAACCAATTACCTGGCCAGTTTGATGGAGTTTATGGCATTCCTTCTCCTTTTTATTATCATCAAGAGGTGGTAGAATTTAGTGTTGAGGTCTGTTATTGCTAGCCATGATATTCGGAATTTTTGTCTCCATAATATTTCTTCATTTTTCAACTGCTTATAAAGATCGTGTTGGAGTTGTATAAAGTTGGGAGTAAACTTTGCACTTCAAGAAGATTTCTTTAAATATTGTGGATATGAAATTGGATTTTGCTGAAGTGAACTTTATTCCATTCTTTTAGAGCTGCTTTTGTTGCTTTTATCTTCCTGCATAAAATATAGGTCGGTATTCCTCTGAATTGCTTATTCCATGCTTCTTGAATAATTATCTGACTCAAAGGTTTGTATATCCAAAATTCTTCAAATTTAAAAGAATGTAGCCGACTCTGATTAGCAATTGTACTCAGAAGAAGGGGATTATGATTTGAAGCCAAGGATATCAAATTTTGTAATGAAGCTTCTGGAAAAAGCATTTGTTAGTCTTGATTAACGATCTCTCTATCAAATGTTTCTCTAATGAGTGCACTACCATATCTATTATTACTCCAAGTGAATGAAGGGCCCGAGTATCCAATGTTAATTAGGCCATGACTATCCATTAAATTCCTTAGCTTCCATTTGAAGTTGTTGCCACTAGTCTCATGTGTTTCAGATTGTTTTAATAAGTCATTAAAATCCCCTACAGAGCACCAAGGTCTTGGGAATGATCTAGATATGGAATTTAAATGGTTCCAAAAATTTGCTTTGAATTTCCATTGTGTCGACGCATAGACAAAGGTGAAAAGCTAAGGATGGTAATGAGGATCATAGTAGATTAAAACATATATTACATTCATATTAATATTAACCAGTTCAATATCTACACCCGGTCGCCATACAAGCAAAAGACCCACTTTAATACCAAAGGTCGAAAAATTCAGAAAATTCTAGAAACCCAAGCTATTTACAATAGACATGGTACGTTCATATGACACCATGGTTTCCAACAAAAAAATAATATCCGGGTTATATTTCTAAATATTGGCCCTTAAAGATTTTATTGTTTTAGGGCGAACCAAATCCCTACAATTCCAAATTAATGTATTCATTTAGATGGGGGAGGCATATTGGAGCTTGCCTCTTTAGCTTTTGGATTTCTTGGAATTTTGAGAAGCTGATCTAAGATATGGGGTAGATCTAGGAGCTTCTCCTTATTTGGCAAGTGAGAGTATCCCAAGTACTCTCACTACTATTCTTTACTTTATTATTACTTTTCACCTACTTGTCTACTATTAATTACTTTTCACATACTTTTTACTACTATTCAATATTTTATTATTATTTTTTCATTACTTTTTTACTATTATTTACAAACATTCTCAACACTTATCAGGTATTCTCACTATCCAAACCTTAGAATCCCAATGGTTCATGTTTAAGATTTATTAGCATATTGGCTATATAAGCATCCTCTTAAGAGGATAGAATTGTCGAGGTGACTATCTTCTATTGAACTGATTTTTCTTTTCTTCACTGGCTGCAAGTCCAAAGCTTCAATTGGTGGAGGATAATTCTTTTCTTTTCCCCTTTGTTTACAACTTGACTAATAGGAGTTTTGACCGGATGAGGAGTTAAAGCCTTATTTTTGTCCCCATGTGGGCCTTCATCAAATGAGGAGTTTTGACTAGATTTCAAAGGATTTAAATGGGCTTGCAAATCAATATAAGGGCCCCTTTGAATTAAGGATGCAGGAAGAGAAATAGGCTCACAGTGATGGGTTGTAGGTTAACTTACTTTTTCGGCATGGGATGATTGATGTCCTCAAAAAGCACATGTTTCTGACTGTTGCATGTTGAGAATTGATTGTCGATTAGTTGATTTTGGGTAGGAAATTGATTTTTGAGACTATCAGTAGATGATATAATAACCCCCTAGTTCAACCACTTCTGTCAATGACTTTAAGGAAAAATTTATCTTTTTTGGAAAAGATGTTTTTATCTTTTTTGATGAAGTAAAAGTGTTGACCATGTAAAGATTAAACTCTTGCGTAATGAAGCTGGCAGATGATTTCACTCATAGGTCTGATATTCCTAACTACGTTAAAGGTGATTTTCCTATATTCTGTCCTTAATCTTGTTTATTTTAGTCTCGTCGTCTGTAGCTGATTGGAAAGGGTTTGCTGGCCTTGAGTTAATTCCCACATAAAGAGGCTCTTCAGTTGGTGAGGAGACTTTATTGCACACAGTATTAAATGTTGTACACAGTGAGATGTCCGGGTTGCACACACACAGTGGATGAGTTGCTAAAGTGGACTTCATCTAGGCATGGAGGTTTTGCCGATTGGGATGTGAGGGGAAAATCATCGATTGTGGTGGTTGTGGCTGGAAATCATGGGATGAGAGAGAAATTGCAGTAGAAGGCAACCATGACATGGAGGCCGACTGTGGGTTGAGGAAGAAATCACTGTGATCTGAGGGAAAAGTCGTTGACAGTGGCTGGGCTTAAGGATATGATGTCGATTGTGGTTGGCCTGGGGGAGACGGCGCCATAGAAGGCATCCATGGCCTCCCACTTCCCGATCACTTCAACGATGCGATTATCGCCTCCTGTATTGTCTAATAATTCCCTGATCCATGTTTGGCCACCACGATGTTGGCCTGAGATGCTGACGAAGAAGATTGCAGGAGTTTCAATGGGCCAATTTGGATTTCAGCATTTTTTGTTTGTTTTGTAAATTCATTCTTGGATATCAGTTCGTGTGGGGAAGAGACTCTCACAGGCTTTTTTTGGTTCAGAGGAGGATCGGTTGAGATAAATTCTGGATTATAAGGTTCAACCATGTGGGTTTTAACTGAGAAACTTGAAACCAATGAATGAATGGATCCAACAGATTGTGAAATTGATGAGGAGTCTGATGAAGTTGTCAATTGAAAGGTTTGGTGCAGTAATGTTTCAGGGAGTTCACTAGAAAATATATCTATTTTTTCTTTCCCTTTTGTAGCTTCTTTGGCTGTATTTAGGTTTTCAGACTGATTCAAGCTGATTATTTTGGTGTTGTCCGTTGGTGAAATTCCCTCCATTTTTTTTTTTATCAATGTGCATAATTGCTTGAGAAGCTGTTTGATTTTAATGAGATTGATGGTATGATCCCGAACTGTACGAATCTGCTCGAAGCCATGAACCAAACGGTAACTCAGTTGGGATTCCCTTAAGAAAAGTACATAATATTTGTGAGTGACCAAGCCTCCCATATGCATAGTAGGAGTCTGAAAATCTCTCGTATTTGAAAGAGACCCAAGTGTCTATGTTGTGGTCTCTAGGAAGCCAGAAATCTTGTTTCAAAGGTTTTGTTATACCCATTTCAACTTTTACGTGATAAACTTTTTGCATGTTATTTCAAACTGAGGGTCCACATCCACCTCCACTAACCTTTGAATAGCATTCCCTATTTTAGTAGCATTCTCCATTGTCATATGCTCTAAAGTGAGGCCATGAATTTATACGTAAAAAATTGAGGAGTTCAAGCTAATTTCATGCCAGGTGGATCCAGGAGGCCATGGCTGAAGATAAGTAAGTGACCTTTAAAGTTCCATAGAGCTTGATTAGAATTCTCTGCTGGTCTTGAGAGTTCTGAAATGTGAAAAGGAAAAGCTTTACCTCTAAATTTTCAATCTCGAATTTTTTGATGAAGTTCCAAGCAGCTTTGAAACTTGCATGCAGTGCAATTTTGTTGAGAGGGCGGGTTGCAATAATCTGTCCCACTAGTACTAGCACTGTTGTACTAAGTATAACGTGACTTGACATATAACATGGCTTGAACTGACATGATTTAAACAGAGCATAGACTAAACTAGAAACTCAACATGACATGAACTGACATGAGAAGAAATGAATTGATGTGAACTTAAACATGACATAAAACTGAATGTGAACTGAACATGAATTGAACTTGAACTTAACGTTAAATGACTGAAATTGAACATGAACTAAACGTTAAATAACATAAGCATAAACATGATATACATGAACTTGAAATCTTATTCAATAATTAAGCGTGACTAATAAAAGTGACCATATAGTGACCATATGGGTGCTACATGGTTCCCCTTTATCCGTGTGTCCTTGTCAATTACCGCATCATAACATAGGTATCTGCACCAGTTGTGAGTGCATTAACATACATGCCAGTTCATAGGTATCTGCACCTGCTGTGGAACACGTAATGTGCATTAACATATGCGCCAATTCATAGGTATCTGCACCTGCAAGCATTAAAAATAAGAAATAAACATTTAATCATGGGAATATTGAAAATAAAATAACTTGAAATATAAATTGTGTGTTCTTGTCAGGCTACATAAAAGTTCTAGAAAATAGAATTAGTTCATAATTAAATTAAAAAGAAAAACAATAAAACTGGTGTTATTTGTTGAAGTCAGTTGATGAAACATTCGGCTCTCACATTTGCCCTCCAGTTTCCCCTTTTCGAAAGAACACTTCAATAATAAAAATTGGAACTCTAAACTCAAACCCAGACTTTAATATATAAAAACTCCAAACTCTGATTTAGAACTCGAAAAAATGTTATTTATCCCACAAGTCGAGATTAAATAGATGTCGAAATTTAAATACGGAAACAAGATAACTGCAGCTACAATCTAGTCTAAAAATCTAGAAAATAATTTCTACAGATAGATATGTTAAAATAAAATGAAATTATCCCAAGAATAACGGGATTATCTAAAATGGAAAATTCAGTGATATGCGGCTTGAATTGCGGAATTCGGGAGGATTTGGTCTCCAATAGATTGATTTCGAAACTCGAATTTGGTGGTTAGTAGCAGATTGATCCCGCTTGGGAGAAATTATCCCACGGAGTAGATGCTATGTGCGCTGAATATAACTGGCGTGGAGGTCACAAATGAATGGACATGAGGTCACAAAGACCACACAGTCCTCTCCTCACCTACCGAGAGGTAAGTCTTCTCTCGCCTTTGGGTGAGAAACATCTCTTTGCTGCCCACGGGACAAGGCTTCTCGCCCAAATCTCATATGCTCTTTTCAGATCTCGCTGCCTTTTATTGGTCTGGATTTGTAGTTTCTTCTTTTATACCAAAATGCTCTCATTTTACACAAATCTTCTAATTTCTTCAAATCCAAGAAAATAAACAAAAATATGTAGAAATAAAATAAAATCAATAGTATTGAAGAGAAAATGACACTTTTCATAAATAAAAAGAATAATAAAAATCACATAAAAATAACACTTATCATACACATTCAATCTAACCTTACACCAAGATGTTCACCCTTTACAAATAAAACAATGCAACCCTATTTTTTATCCAACCCGATACCGCAAGCATAATCCACCCAATCAGCACCTACCTGTGTTTAACAACACAATTTCTTGCATGTGCAACCAGTACCCTTCCAACTTAACACATGATCATGCAAAATATTAATCCAAATACGACCATGAAAAACTATAAGTAAGGAATGGAATCAATTCAAGCGAGTTTAAATTATGTATTGATAGAGCTTGAATTGGAGGTACTTGTACAAATATTCTTAACACTTCTCCTCACGTGAAATTTTAAGAATGAGTCCAACACGTAAATGGGCAAGCTTCCATTCAATTAATGAGCCCAAGACGTAAAATATTTAATTAAATAGAGATAAAGTGTAGAGTTAAAGTTCGAATTCAAGATCTATGTTATGATATCATATAAAATCACCACTTATTTCAAAAGGTTAAATTGATGTGAAGAGGTAGATTTAATTATTTGTATTATTTTCTTAATAATTTCAATGTCGAAGTCGAATGGATTTGTGAAACTAGACTATAGAAACCCAAAAAACTGAGTCGTAACATCTTCAAAATTCAATCAAAGCCTTACTGTTGAGAAATATGCAGCCATTGCGGAAGAAGTAGACAGACTCCTGGCAGCTAGGTTCATAAGAGAAACCCACTACCCTAAATGGCGCTCGAATATGGTGCTAGTAAAAATAATTACACGGGAAATGACGAATGTGCGTAGATTTTACCGATCTCAACAAGGCCTACCCAAATGATAGCATACATTACCCCGAATAGACTTGATCGTAGATTCCATCGTGGGACACAAAATGTTGAGTTTCATAGACGCCTATTCAAGGTATAATCAGATATGGATGAGTCAATTCAACAGGAAAAAACGGCGTTCATAACTGACTAGGGGCTATACTATTACAAAGTCAAGCCCTTTGGTCTGAAACATGCATGGGCAACGTACCAAAGGCTGGTAAATAGGATGTTCAAAGAATAAATAGGACGAAATATAGAGGTATACGTTGACGACCTATTAGTCAAAAGCTGCATGTAGAAGACCTAAGAGAAGCGTTTGGGGGTGTTACGACAATACAAAATGAAACTCAACCCAATGAAATGCGCATTTGGGGTGTAGTCGGGCAAGTTTTTGGGTTTCATGGTATCAGAAAGATGGATCATGGTTAACCCAGAGAAAGTACGACCAGTCATCGAGATGAAGTCTCCAAAGAACCTAAATGAGGTTCAAAAGTTGGCCGGGAAAATAGCAGCACTCAACAGATTTGTGTCTAGGTCAACTGACAAATGCTTGTCGTTTTTACGGGTCTTGAGGAAAATACAAACTTGGGATGCTGAGTGTGAGAAAGTGTTTGCGCAGCTCAAAGAATACCTAGTGCATGCCACTGTTGAGTCAAACCAAGCACAACAAACCCTGCTCTTGTATCTATCAGTCACACTGGATACCGTCTCTGCCGCTCTCATATGTGAAGAATGAAGTGTACAAAGACTAGTGTACTATATAAGTTGAGCTCTCAGAGGGGTCGAGACCCAATATCTAAAGGTCGAAATGATAGCATTCACAGTAGTAAAAGCCGCCTGTCGGCTGAGGCCTTATTTTCCATGCACACCCCATAAGAATAGTCACAGCAACACTACTACAAAAAGTGTTATGCCCGTTCCTGAGGGTCCGGAGAGTTAACTCACGTTACCTAAAAATCATCTCCAATAACACTTTTAAAAATAACCCAGAGTCTCCTTAACATATTAATATATTCGTTCAACACAATTATCCATGTTCCTACACAATGGCACCTTAGAAGTACCTCAATATATACATTAATATTTCCACAAAGACTAGAAATATTCCTTGCTCAAAATATCAAAGCAACACAAAATATTAACACTACCAAAATACTCTCCAAAAAGTCCTTGTACCCTAAGGCACTTAGTCCTCTATGATCAACAAAACTTGAAAGCATTCCCTATTCTTGACTTCCAGCCGATGCATTGAAATTATCTGCAAAATATTATGGAGATAAGAGGGTGAGTTATCAACAACTCAGTAAGTAGAAAATATATACTAGTGTGTAAACATGAGTATTTTCAGAATTTAGAAGGCAGTACAAAATAGTTACTTTCAGAATGCATAACCAAAGCATGTTATCAAAAATTTCAGAGCGAAGCTTTCAAATAAATTTCTTATTCAAAAATCTTTTGGCATATCAAAATCTGAGACCTGATCTTTATAATATCAGAACATCACATCAGGACATATACCATATTTAACCTCCGTGGTAGGGTTATAAACCACTATTATACCCGTGGCGGGACCGTATCCACTATTATAATCCGTGGTTCGGCCTTATCCACTATTATTACCCGTGGTTGCGCCGTATCCACTATTATAACCCGTGGTTGAGCCGTAACGGAAACCGAGCAGAATATCAGAATCAGATTTAATCAGAATACAGAATTAGAAATTCATGCCAAGATTTTCAGATGACACATCATATCAAACAAAATACTAAATAGCTTCAGATCATCTCACATGTTCGAAATAAACAGAATCAAAATATTTTCATTTATTCATAACCAAAAACTTTTAGATTTTCACATTCGCTCTTTTGCATAGTTCAGAATAAAATGTACAAAATTAACTATGTCTACACCAGTCATGACAGAAAATATTTTCTCTTATATAGAATTTATGCATATGCAGAATAAACATCTGAGATCGTTTTCAGAGTTCTTTTAAAAAACAAACATGCTTATTTTCAAAGTCAACCTCATTTCATTTCTTTTATGCAAAACTAGTATATGAACCCCGCTTACCCAGATTTCTTAACTTTTTTGAAAATTTCCTTAACAATGCCGAACAAACTTAATCGTCACCTATAAAACAATCACGTAAATTTTCATAAACCTCTATTCAATCTCGTATTTCGATATTTAAGCCTAAACTTCTAAAATAACCTATTTTTAATTCCTCAAAATCCAAAATTCTCATTATTCCTAAAATACCAACATCACTTTCTAAACTCATTAATATCCAACTTAATAACTCCGACTAAAATATTAAATTCTAACTTATTTACGAATGAGATCTTACTATAATTTATAAAACTAAAAAAGAACATAACTATATCGAAACCATTAAAATCATAGTTTTTGTTTAAATAAAAAATATTCTTTTAAAAGGATTCAAAATAAGATTTTGTACTTCCTGATCATTATAAAAATTTATCAGTATTTACTTAATAAATATTCCGATAAAATATCAGTCTCTTAAAAAAATACCAACTTAACCAAATAAACCCACATGCAACCCAATAAAAAATACTAAAACAGTGTATCAAACATAATAATCAAGCCTGATAAAATAAAATAAAAATACACAAGTCTTTCAAAATGACGTATGTCTCATTAATCTCAAGCCCAATCCACAAAAAAAAAAAAAAAAGCTCATTAGATTTAAACACCAATCAGTTAAAAGTTAAAACTAAGCCATCAGCATAAGTCTTGTAGTCCATTGAAAGCCATTCCAAAAATTTAAAGCATGTTTTAGAAAATAAAAGGGTAGGAAGGTAAAAACAAACTCTTCTTCTTTACCGAAAAATCTAATATATACTGTTTCCCTTATAGTCAACTAACAGACACTAAAGAAGACTAAAACATGCGCTGCGGCAGGGCTTACTCAAGGGGAAACCAGGCAGCAGTGTGCGACGGCTGGACTGGGTAGGCAGTGGCGACACGACTGGAGAGCAGGTGTGCGGCGGAGCTTTCGTCGAGTTGCGCTGAGCATGAGAAAAAGAGAAGGAGAGGTGAGCGAGAGAGAACGATGGGAGACAGAGCACGGAGACAGAGCTCGGCTTACCGAGGGTGGTCACGGCGGACCTGGGCATACGACCGGCGTCTTCCGGCTGTTCCCGCTTGAGGCTGAGCAGTTTGGGTGGCGGCGTCGGAGTTCACTATGGAGGAAGGTTGGTGCTCTGTTTTTCGGTGGTGCAAACAAAGGTGGTTTTTATTTTATTTTATTTTTATTTTACGTGGAGAGGGTGGTGGCGCACGGCTTGAGTGGTGGACTAGAGTGGCTGAGGTTCCATGCGTGGACTGAGTTCGGTGGAAAACGTCGAAACGACGCATTAGCCTGGCTACGGAGGGTGGCGGAGCTGCTGAACGCAACCGAGGCTTGCGGTTTGGTGCTTTACGGAAGGGTGGAGATTGGCTGCAATGGCAATGGTTTCGTGTGTGCTGAGGGCATGAAATGAGGGCAGCGACAATGAATCTAGGGTTGAGAAAGCTTAACTTATATATAAACTATAAGTAGAAAGCGGAACAAACCTAAATAAAAGGAAGGGGTGGACGTGCATGAAATAGGAACGGCTTGACACCATGCGATGTGAAGTCTGGATTCGATCTCACGGCTGGGCTCTTTAGCCTAAAAAAATATATACACTTGTCTCATAAATTTTCCAAATGAACATCTACTTGGTCCATCAAAAGATTTTAAACCTAATTATCAAACCTAATGAAATATTATAATCCACCAAAAATATCTTAGGCCCAAACTCTCTTCCAAAAATTTTTACTCGTAATCTCAAATGATTATTATTATTATTTTTTTCATGACTATAAACCCAAAGATTTTGTAAAGTGGCTTGGCGGGGACCAGGTGTTACAAAAAGTGTTGCAGCGATTGGACTCCTCGAGTCAGCTAGTAAAGTGGTCCATCGAATTAAACGAATTCAACATCGACTATATCCCTAGGACCGTGGGGAAGGGACATGTTTTGGCCGATTTCGTGGTTGAAATTTTACATTTTCTCGAGAAATCATCAGAACGTCCTACAAAAAGACCATGGCAAATATACATCGATGATTCATTGAGAATGGCACTGAAACATACTATGCCATAAAACTCAGATTCAAGGTCGCAAACAACGAAGCCGAATACAAGGCAGTACTAGTAGGACTCACCTGGTATAAGGAAAAGGCGAGAAAAGTAAATAGCAAAGCGGCTCGATTCACCATGATTAATGGCACTCTATATAAGTGGGGTTTCTCAAAATCCCTATTGAGATGTGTGTCTAGAGAAGATGCCAAATACATCATGGAGGAAGTGCACAAAGGGATATGTAGAAATCATTCAGGAGGAAGAATTCTGGCGGCTAAATTCGTGAGAGCAAGGTACTATTGGTTGCACGCCCTTAAAGACGCCAATTAATTCACTAGGAAGTGCTCCCAATGTTAGTTACACTCACCAGTCCCAAGCAGCCCACTCGAGGAACTGATATCAATCACTTCCCCATAGCCATTCGCCTAGTGGGGGTGGACCTAATTGGCCCCATGCCGCCAGGAAAAGGGAGAGCAAAGTTTGTTGATTATTTCAAAAAGTGGGTAGAGGCTGAAGCCACGACAACATAACTTCTTAGAACATCACCAAATTTCCATGAAAGACAATCATATGTCGATTTAGGATACCATAGAGTATAATCTCAGACAATGGGAGACAATTCGATTCAAAACACTATCGAAACTATTGCTTCGAGCTCGGAATTAAAGCCAAGTACTTTTCCCTAGGGCACCCTTAGGCTAACGAGCAAATTGAGGCAACAACTAAAACCATCATGGGCATATTGAAGAAAAGACTAGAAGAAAATAAGGGTTTTTGGATTGAGGAAATGCTCTGAGTGTTGTGGGCCTATAGAATGATAGTCAAAATCCCGATCGGAGAAACACCATTCACCTTGGCATATTGCAACAAGGCTGTGATATCGGTCGAGGTGGGGATACCTAGCCACAGAACCCAGCATTTCAATGAGGAACAAAATGTGAGGGCACTGGAGGAAAACCCGACATTTCATCGAAGATAGGGGAGTGGCCCGCGCCAACACCCTCTGCACGAGGAAGAGAGTTGTGGGGTCGAGAAGACCTAGCACTACAGGAAAAAGCATGAGAATTTGTTAGAGGCTATCAATTGAAAGGAATCCGAACGACAGGAAGGGAAGATTAAAAGCAAATACAAAGGTGCCCAAGAAAGAAATGCACAAACGCACAGAAAGAGGAGAAAATAATAAGGGGAGTTAATTAACAAAAAGTAACAGTTCAAGAAGGACAACGTCACCCACAATGATGAGGCTAATGATGATGAAAATGTGACAGACCCCAAAAAGAAGACGTGCGAAGATGAAACAATGCACTTTCCCCCTTTGGTATATGGAGTCTGATATGATGACAACTAAAAAACGAAGCGTTGCCCACAAGTGAAAGTCCCATCACGCGAGCGTCATACGACTTCACAGGGTAATTAGAGAAGCCAAAGCCTTCCCAAGCCTTAAGGCCCACCTAAGCGATTTAAGGACCTCGGGCCTAGAGTAAAAGAATCCCCGGTAAGCCGTGAACGTTGTTTAGGTCGCCCTTTGAGACCCTACACGTTACTCGCCTACAAGGTCGGTCTCAGACTAAGGCAACAGAAGCGTTCCTAACCTCCTAAGCCTTTTTTGGCTTGCGTGTTGCAGGGTCGAGCCGAGTGTATGCAGGAGTGTGAAACACGTCTGAAACAATATATATAGGCCTCGTTTGGATTGCAAGATCCTCTCATTCCATCTCATTTTAAACCCAAATACCACAAACACAAACACGTTTTCAATTTCAAATTTTTATCTAATCATTACCTAATTATTACCAACTTTTTCAAAATTTAAATAAAACACAAAAAATAATTCAGTTTTTTCAAATATTAAAATAAAAATAATATTAAAATTTTTATATTATCACAATATTTTAATTTTATAATATTTTTATTCTACTTTTTCTCTCTGATTTTCTAAAACTTCATAAAACATGTTAACTTAAACCATTTTACTACCATTCACACCGTTTTACTACTATTTACAGATCATCTCATCTCATTTGACTATCCAAACAAGGCCATAATCTTCTTACAGAATCATCAAATTTTCATAGAAACCAAATAAAACTCCAAGGTGACTTCAATATCCGATGCATTTACACTTTTGTGTATACCAATATCCTATACCATACTATTCATTAATCAACATCTACTTAAAGTAATATAAACTTGGTCATAAATGATAAATGATATTTGTAATCATAGAGTGTGGAAATATTGCACAATTTATTTGAAAAAGTGAGTTACTACAAGACCTACATGAAAAAATTAATTTTTTAATAATAGACCCTATTATTTTTCAAAAGGATTGCATGACACTTGCACACTCTACAACTGTATCTAACATTACTCATCATAAATTTTGGCTATTTGAGATTTGTCACATGTGTATTTTTAGGATTATGCTATTAAAGTTTTTGGATCACATCTATCCGTTACATTTTCCTTTTATCTCAATTAACAGAAAACACATGTCGTCTTATAAAACTCAAAATAAAAAAAAAAATTAATAATTACGAACGACATATAATTATTAAATTAGACTATGAATATGTGGATGTTGATACTCTAATAGCGCATTCGATAATTGCATTTGACAAAATAGTAAAATGTGTACATTAACATAATAATTGTCAAAAGTTATTTTGTATGGAAGTGTCGACGAAAATGGTAAAATTACTAAAAACCAAATATTTACTTCGTTGGTTTAGTACAAGAAGGGCATTCAGAGTTCTAATCTGATCCCTTCCTCTCTCGCCCAAACCGATCCCTTCCTCTCTCGCCCAAACCTCTCCAGTCCAAGTCCTGTCCTCCTCTCTCTGTAAATCTTCAATTGTCATTCCCTCATGTCTTCAGCTCATCTTCAAAGTCCAAAATAAAGTCCAAATCTTCATACGCACGGCCGCCATCTCCTCCCTATCCTTCACCTTGTCCTTCTGCAACTCCAAGACCTTATACGGTATTGGGATCATTACCACAAAATATTAGACCCTCTTACAATCCATTTTCACCATTAGCCTCTCCAAAATTACCAACCTATTCCAAAGCTGTTTCTCCTCCTTCTCCTTCCCAAATTATTAATCCTCCATTATTATCTCAACCTTCTTCGTCTCCTATTATTATCAAATCTCATTGGCATCCGGTCTTTCCTATTGAATCTGAAATACAACATCTGTCTGACCCTCAGAAATTACTTGATGCCTTTCTCCTACCGGACTGGCATTATGTTCCACAAAACATTAAGAAAACCCAGCATTTTTATGAATTTATATTAGTAGATACTGACTCAATTATTCTCTCAGAAATTCCTTGTTCCCTTCAAACTCAACCTTCTCCACCAGCATCTCCAATCATTGCTTTTCATAAAGTCACTATTAAGCAAGTTCTCACACTGGAACAATGGGGAAAAAATCCCTACTTGACAAGAAAATTTTCTCATCCCTATGATCCTTCTTATTATGATTATTACGATTACCAGCAAGCATGGACAAAAATGTTTTTAAAACAAAACAAAAATTTGCGTCATTCAGAGTTCTAATCTGATCCCTTCCTCTCTCGCCCAAACCTCTCCAGTCCAAGTCCTGTCCTCCTCTCTCTGTAAATCTTCAATTGTCCTTCCCTCATGTCTTCAGCTCTGATACCAAAGGCGTATATCCCAGGTATAATATAATAGAACAAAAATGTATTAATAGAAATTAAAGGCGGTAAGACCGGCCATATGCATGATGGCAAAGTAGGCAGGCGGTATAACCGACCATATGCATGAGGAAATAAAAACTAAAGAAAAGGGATATGAAATAAACTTCTTCATTAAAAATATAATACTTACAAGGAGACTAATTCTCAAAGGAGTTGGGAGCTGAAGACATGAGGGAAGGACAATTGAAGATTTACAGAGAGAGGAGGACAGGACTTGGACTGGAGAGGTTTGGGCGAGAGAGGAAGGGATCAGATTAGAACTCTGAATGCCCTTCTTGCCTCGTGAACCCCTTTATATAGACACTAAAACAGTAACTTTTAATAATACATGAACAGTACCGAACAGTACCGGCCGTTATAAGAACAGTATTAGCCGACGCTAAAGACAAACATAGTACAGAACACGTAATCTAGTACAGAATTATTTGTCGCTTTGCTGGGCAATAATCTGTCGCGAATAACTTTTTAGAGAGATACTATCTGCATGTCATGCTGATTAATCAGATAATAATTTTTTGGAGTTACAAATTCTGAGGATCAAAATTTGCTAATTCCAGTTCAAACGGGTCTTGAGAATCCATCAGTTGTACCGGATGGTAAGGTGAATAATTTTGAGAAGGAGATGCAGCTTGGTTGCCTTGAGATTGAGAGGCCTGTTGGGAAGGAGAGGCCTGATGAGCTGGTGATAATGCGAGTTGCTGTGGTGGAGTTAATCTGGGTTGTGCTTCTTCTTCATCGTCACTGTCTGATATTTGTGACATTACTTCAGCTAATTTTTTCAAATCTTTTTTGTTTGTAATGGATGCCAATTGTGCTTGAAATCTGCTTCGCTGGACTAGGACTTCCGGAGCTTTGGTAACTTTTGAAAACATCTTCAGTACATGATCATAATTGTATTTTTCCCACCATTTGATGGAAACTTGACGGGCTAGGAACATAATGGTTTTGAGAGAGGGATGAGGTTTGATAACGTATTCCCATTTCATAATCCAATTTAATTTTGTTTTGAGAAAGAAGAGCAAGAGGGGTGAGCAATGGTTTAATGCTGGTGGGCTGTCATTCTGTGAGATGAAATTTTGGAGACTTTCCTGAAGGGGAAGAGGAAGGAGAAGATGTTCAGGTCCATAATATTTCCACCATAGTGAGAACCATTTCGGGAGTGTTTTAATTTCCTGTAGTTTATCAAAATGAAGGAACCATGAATGACGCAAATTTTTGTTTTGTTTTAAAAACATTTTTGTCCATGCTTGCTGGTAATCGTAATAATCATAATAAGGAGGATCATAGGGATGAGAAAATTTTCTTGTCAAGTAGGGATTTTTTCCCCATTGTTCCAGTGTGAGAACTTGCTTAATAGTGACTTTGTGAAAAGCAATGATTGGAGATGCTGGTGGAGAATGTTGAGTTTGAAGGGAACAAGGAATTTCTGAGAGAATAATTGAGTCAGTATCTACTAATATAAATTCATAAAAATGCTGGGTTTTCTTAATGTTTTGTGGAACATAATGCCAGTCCGGTAGGAGAAAGGCATCAAGTAATTTCTGAGGGTCAGACAGATGTTGTATTTCAGATTCAATAGGAAAGACCGGATGCCAATGAGATTTGATAATAATAGGAGACGAAGAAGGTTGAGATAATAATGGAGGATTAATAATTTGGGAAGGAGAAGGAGGAGAAACAGCTTTGGAATAGGTTGGTAATTTTGGAGAGGCTAATGGTGAAAATGGATTGTAAGAGGGTCTAATATTTTGTGGTAATGATCCCAATACCGTATAAGGTCTTGGAGTTGCAGAAGGACAAGGTGAAGGATAGGGAGGAGATGGCGGCCATGCGTATGAAGATTTGGATTTTATTTTGGACTTTGAAGATGACATGATTTTCCCTGTAAGAATTCTCGGGATAGAAAATCAGGAAGAGAATTAGATTCTCCTTTAATATGCTCAATATCAAAATAAAAAATACTTAATATAGCTTGCCATCTGGCAAATATTTGTTTTGCAGCCAGGTTTTTCACATCTTTAATTAAAACTTCCTTGGCTGATTTGCAATCTATTCTAAGCAAAAACTTTTGATTCAACAAATCATCTTGAAATTTAGAAATACATAATACAATAGCTAAAATTTCTTTTTTAATAGTACTATAATTCTTTTGAGTAGAATTCCAACATCCTGAATGGAATCGAACTATTTGTTCCGAGTTGGATGATAATTTTTGTTTCATAATTCCTCCGTAACCTATATCAGAGGCATCTGTTTCAACAATTTTAAAAGTATGAGGAGATGGAAGTCCTAAACATGGTAATTTCTTAATATGAGCTTTAATCTGTTTTATAATACTAGTATGTTTTTCTGTCCAAGGAGGTGGATTCTTTTTTAATCTTTTAAATAATGGTTTGCATAATGGTCTGAGAGATTGGTAAAAATCTGCAACATAGTTGAGACTTCCTAGAAATCTCTGTAATTGATTTTTATCTTTTATTTCATCTGGAAATTTATCAGCAAATTCTATTGCTCTACTAATTGGTGTAATAGTTCCTTGATAAATTTCATGTCCAAGGAATCTAATTTTCTCTTGGAATAGTTTTATTTTTGATGAGGAGACAACTAATCCATTTTGTTTGATAACTTGAACAAAGATATTTAAATGTTTCCAATGTTGTTCAATAGATGAAGAAAATATTAATACATCATCTATATATACTATTGAAAAATAAGTGAATGGAGTAAAGATTTCGTTCATAATATTTTGAAATTAACTAGGGGCGTTTTTTAATCCAAAGGGCATAACATTCCATTCAAAATGTCCAAAGGGGACTGTGAAAGCTGTTTTATACCGATCTTTTTCAGCGATTTGGATTTGCCAAAACCCGCTTTTCATGTCGAATTTTGAAAATATTGTAGCATTATATAATCGGGATAATAAATCTTTTTTATTAGGAATTGGGTATCTAATCCATTGTAATACCTTATTTAAAGGTTTATAATTTATTACTAAACGAGGAACTCCTCTTTCTAATTCTGCCTGTTTTTGGACATAAAAGGCAGCACAACTCCATGGTGATTTACTTTTCCTTATTAATCCTTTTGTTTTTAGATCATTAATTTCTTTTTTACAATATTCTAGTAATTCGTTATTCATTTGGATAGGTCTAGCCTTAGTTGGAATGTTTTTTTCAGAAAATTCTTTTTCATAGGGTAATTCAACTATGTGTTGTTTTCTATTCCAGAAGGCATTGGGTAGGTTAGCACATATTTCATTTTCAATTGTAATTTTGAAATTATCAATTTTTTGGGTTAATAATGGGTCTTTTAACTGTTCTCGAATTCTTTTATATTTTAATTCTTGTTTTAAGAAGTTTATTTGGTTTTCCTTTCTTCTAATTTTATCTTTTGTTAAGAAATTAATTTCTCTGGTTAATGAAATTTTCTTTAAAGAGTTAATTTCTTTTGGTACTGGGGGAAATATGAACTTAAATTGTATTTCTTGTCCAAGTATTTTAGTAGAGATTCCTTCTTCTGTTACAGAGAAAGGGTAAAGTAGTGCAAGAAAGGGATTTCCTAAAATTACTTTGGTATTAATATTTTTTACTAAGATGAATGTTGTTTTAAAGCAAAGTCCATTATTACATATATGTGCATTGGATAATTTATAATTTATATTTAATTTTGTTCCATTGGCTTGAGATAATATTTCTCTTGTTTTTTCAAAATATTTAGAAGGTATTAATCCCTCTTGTATACAATTTAAGTCTGCTCCTGTATCTAATAGGGCAATTGTAGTAAAAGAGAATTCTTGATTAATTGAAACTGTTACTTCAACATACCATTTTTGAAAATTTATCTTATTAAGAATATTAATGAAATTGTCCGTTTCATCTAATGTTGAACATTCTCCCTGTTCAATATTATGTCTTTCTTCATGGACGTTTTTTCCATTTTTCTCTATTTTTAATAATATAATTTTTTGTAATAGTTGTTCGTTTGAAACTTCTAATTTAAGATTAGATGTTTTTAAATTTCTAATTTCCTGTTTTATCTCATTGATTTCTTGTTGTATATCTTGAATAGTAATTTTCTGTTTGTCAGTTTTAAATCTACTTATTATTTCTGAAAAATTGTAAGGTGTTGAGGATGAAGTTATTGTAGTATTTTGATTATTAAATGTATCTTTTAATTTTTCTAAATAATCTTTTCTTTCTTGAGGGTTGTTGATTTTGTCTATTAATTCTAATATAATGTCTTCTTGTTTTGAAAGTACATTAATGGTTTTGTTACAGATACAATTATCCTTACTTAGACAATTACAGATATGTACTTCATCTTCTTCTAATTCACTATCGGAAGATTGTTCTGAAAAACTTGATTCTTTTAATTGATAAATTTCTTCTTCTTCTGAAGAACTAACCTCATATTCACTTGATTTTATTATAAAAATGTCTATTAATTTATCTTTTAGTGTTTCGGGTATATCTAATTCATTAATTTGTTGTTTAACTTTACAGTTTGATTTGTAATGTCCTATTTTTCCGCATTTATAACAAATAATCTGCTTTTTCTTTTTATTAGTCTTTTTAGGATTTTTTAGTGGCTTATTATATATTTGTTTATCTTTTGTCTTTTTATAAGGTTTTCTGTATTTTCGTTTTTTATTGGAATAATTGTTATAAACTCTTTTTCCCTTTTTGTGTCTTCTTGAGGGGGCTAATAAAGGAATGTAACCAAATTGTTCACAAAAAGTACCTAATTCTTTTCTAGCAAACTTCTTTTCTTTCTCCATTTGCTTTTTTAATCTTAAATCATTGCACATAGTTAATCCAGTTCTATTAATCTTACTTATTATATCACCATATGTAAGATTATGAAAATCAATAGTACCGTCTGATCTTAATAATGATTCTCGTACCTTTTGGGCGAAGTAATATGGAAGTCCGGCTATGAACTTTTCCTTCCAGTATGGCTGTTGACAATCATTTCTGATCATAACTTTAGTTAGAAATACATCTTTATACCAACGGAAATCAGATAATTGAGGGCATTTAAGATTAATCAATAAATCACTAGTTCTTTCTTTAAATTGAACGGGATCACCTACAAAGTGTTTGGTTAATGCATATATTAATGTATTGACAGCATCTTCTAGGGGTAAATCATTTTCCGTTTTAATTATTTGCATATTTTCATCATATTTATAGGCTGTTAATATACGTGACCTTTCATCATATGAAAGATAATGATCCCACCAACCCTTTAGTTGGCCAGTAAATCCTGTAACAATAATGTGTGCTACCTGATGATCAGTTTTTCTGTTACTTTTATAGACGTTGGCTACCATAATCATTTCTTGAAAATGATTTAGTATTTCGTATTCAGATAATCCGTCTATATTCCATTCGTATAATATATCTGGTGCGAAGGCTGATCTTACTATATGTTCTCTTTCCTCGAATTGCATATCCGGTGGAGTAGGTCTGGGATACCAATTACGAGTATAGAGACATGATGTTTTGAATCTCTAGCCGAAAAGTTATTAACATGGTCTCCTCTAATCTTGTTTATCTGTAAATCTAGATTTTTAAATTGGTTTTCAATATTACTAATTTCAGAGTCAGATATTACGGGTGAGTCTATTTTGCTTAATACATTAATATGTGGTTGTTTTGAGGTGGTGGCAGTGTTGCTAATAGTTAATTTTTCTAATTTACTAGATATCTGTTCCAATAAATCATTTTTGTTTTTGGAAAATATTGATTTCAAATGGGATGGAATTTCGTGGGGAACAAATAAGGGAGTTTCTTCTATTTCTTTAATAGTGGGTTTTATAGGAGATATTTGGGTTTCAATCCTTTCTAATTGCTTACCCATGATTTTTAAATATAAATTAGTATAATTGTTTTGTTGTATTATATTATCAAGGTTTTTTTCAGTATTTGCAATATTATGTTTTTTTATTGGTGTAGCCAGAATTTGGGTATTCCTTTGATTGTACTTGATGGCTTCAAAAGGGGGATATTCTTCATAAATAATTTGGTTATTTTCTCCTTTAATCCATTGATTAGTAGTCCTGTTTATGGTAGATAATTTGTTTGATTTATATATCTCAAACCATGTAAAGAAAGGAATATTGATTTGTATTTCCTCTAAATTTTCGTAATATTTTTCTTGAATATAATCTCTTTCTATTTTTGTAAAGGTTGAGAAAAATATTATTCTTTTGTGACCATTTTCTTTTTTCATATAATTTTGTTTGAGATATTCTTTGTTAATTTTAAATTCTTCTTTATTCAGGGTATATATTTGGGCATCATCTCCAACTACTTGAGAATACGTTGGAGAAGAGGGTTCTTTTTCAGGATTTTGGGAGGTAGATGCTCTATCAGGATTCCTAATAGCATATACTGGTGTATCAATAATGTTTCCAGGAATGATCCCTCGAATCTGGGTGTCAAGATTTTGGGATCTAGTATCAAAAGATCTGGTGTCAAAATTTTGAGATTTATTTCTAGAAATTGATGTAAGAATAGATCTGGGTGTATGATAACTGGAATGTGCTGGAGAGGAATAATGTGAAAAAGATCTTCTGAAAGGCTGAAAAGCTATTTGAACCGTCCCATCCGTTTTTTGATCTATATATTCAAGATTATCTTTAGAATTATTTTCTATTTTGGGTGTTGGAGTGATATTTTCTAATTGCCATTCATTAGGAAGTGTGACTTGATTCCAATTGATTTGTTTAGGAATTTGTATACTAGAATTTTGTGTGCTAGATTGTAATAATAATGTATATCCTTTAGGGCTAGTAATTAAAGCTTGTGGTTCTAATGTTGTTTTCATTAATTTATAATGAATCCTGTAAACTACTGTTAAAGCATGTGACCCTTTCATCATTTGATAGCCATTTGTTTTAATATTTAGTATTAAGGCGTGTAAAATGTTACCATCAAATAATGATAAAGAATAATTGGGGTAACAGTTAAAATAGACCGGTCCTTGGAACAAGCTGGATTCTACCATTCCAAGTAATGAATCATGAAAATTATAATGTCTTCCGTCTCTTAAACAAAGCAATACTGAGGTATTTAAGCCGTTTCGAGTGAGTGGCTTTATAGCTACTTGTACTAATCCAATATGGATGAAAGAATAATTCTTTTTGTGTTGATCAATAGCCTTTTTTGTTAAGAGATGTAATGATTCATAATCATTATTTAAACTAATAGTTTTCTCTACTGTTTTAATTGTGTAATTTGTAAGGAATGAAAATTTAGAAGAAAAAGTTGAGATTTTATATATTTGATTGTTTGGAACATCGGGAATTGTCCAATCTTGTAGATTTCTTTCTATATCTAATATACTATAGTCTTCTTGATTAATATTATCAGATTCTGTCGGGATGCTAGTGGTAGATTCATTAGGTTTGAATAAAGAATTCATTGATTCAGATTTTCAACAAAAATTTCCTATTTCCAAAGAGAAATAAGTAGATTAAGAACTTGAGGGAACACCACCGGGACCACCCTGAGAGCCCTCTGGCTTAAATAGGCTGACCATCGGTTTTTCTTGGCTTACCAACACAAGCTTCCCAATATACATTTTTCTCTCTAGTTATGGGTTATCTTTGTAAAATTTGTATCAATGATTCCTTTTTTTTTTTTATTTTTTATAAAGCAAGTATTTTTAGATGGTTTCTTATGGCATTAATTTCTTTTCTAAGGAAAGTGCAGTCAGCTTCATAGTATTCTATTGCAGACTGCCTACTTTGATATACATGGTATTTAGTCATCATTAATGTATAATTTTGCCTCATTAATTGTTGTTGTCTTTTAAGATCTTTTATATTATCCATCAAGATTTGTAGATCCATTCTTAAATTATATTTTAACTCATACAAATCACGAAATCCAGTACTATGAGCATAATAAAAATCCATCGTAAATATCAGGAAAATAAGATAGAAATATCAATAGCAATAAAATAAGCAATAAGTAGTAATAACAATACTATCACCAATGGCTCTGATACCAAAGGCGTTTTTGTTCTATTATATTATACCTGGGATATACGCCTTTGGTATCAGAGCCATTGGTGATAGTATTGTTATTACTACTTATTGCTTATTTTATTGCTATTGATATTTCTATCTTATTTTCCTGATATTTACGATGGATTTTTATTATGCTCATAGTACTGGATTTCGTGATTTGTATGAGTTAAAATGTACAGAATATAATTTAAGAATGGATCTACAAATCTTGATGGATAATATAAAAGATCTTAAAAGACAACAACAATTAATGAGGCAAAATTATACATTAATGATGACTAAATACCATGTATATCAAAGTAGGCAGTCTGCAATAGAATACTATGAAGCTGACTGCACTTTCCTTAGAAAAGAAATTAATGCCATAAGAAACCATCTAAAAATACTTGCTTTATAAAAAATAAAAAAAAAAAAAAAAAAAAGTAAAGGAATCATTGATACAAATTTTACAAAGATAACCCATAACTAGAGAGAAAAATGTATATTGGGAAGCTTGTGTTAGTAAGCCAAGAAAAACCGATGGTCAGCCCATTTAAGCCAGAGGGCTCTCAGGGTGGTCCCGGTGGTGTTCCCTCAAGTTCTTAATCTACTTATTTCTCTTTGGAAATAGGAAATTTTTGTTGAAAATCTGAATCAATGAATTCTTTATTCAAACCTAATGAATCTACCACTAGCATCCCGACAGAATCTGATAATATTAATCAAGAAGACTATAGTATATTAGATATAGAAAGAAATCTACAAGATTGGACAATTCCCGATGTTCCAAACAATCAAATATATAAAATCTCAACTTTTTCTTCTAAATTTTCATTCCTTACAAATTACACAATTAAAACAGTAGAGAAAACTATTAGTTTAAATAATGATTATGAATCATTACATCTCTTAACAAAAAAGGCTATTGATCAACACAAAAAGAATTATTCTTTCATCCATATTGGATTAGTACAAGTAGCTATAAAGCCACTCACTCGAAACGGCTTAAATACCTCAGTATTGCTTTGTTTAAGAGACGGAAGACATTATAATTTTCATGATTCATTACTTGGAATGGTAGAATCCAGCTTGTTCCAAGGACCGGTCTATTTTAACTGTTACCCCAATTATTCTTTATCATTATTTGATGGTAACATTTTACACGCCTTAATACTAAATATTAAAACAAATGGCTATCAAATGATGAAAGAGTCACATGCTTTAACAGTAGTTTACAGGATTCATTATAAATTAATGAAAACAACATTAGAACCACAAGCTTTAATTACTAGCCCTAAAGGATATACATTATTATTACAATCTAGCACACAAAATTCTAGTATACAAATTCCTAAACAAATCAATTGGAATCAAGTCACACTTCCTAATGAATGGCAATTAGAAAATATCACTCCAACACCCAAAATAGAAAATAATTCCAAAGATAATCTTGAATATATAGATCAAAAAACGGATGGGACGGTTCAAATAGCTTTTCAGCCTTTCAGAAGATCTTTTTCACATTATTCCTCTCCAGCACCTTCCAGTTATCATACACCCAGATCTATTCTTACATCAATTCTAGAATTGATGTAAGAATAGATCTGGGTGTATGATAACTGGAAGGTGCTGGAGAGGAATAATGTGAAAAAGATCTTCTGAAAGGCTGAAAACCTATTTATCTCATTTTATTTTTTAAACATCCTCTAAAAAATATATGTACTAAAAAAAACTTTTACTGATTAATTTGCATCCAATATTTTTTTATTATAATTAATTTTATTTTCAAACCTAACGCTTCAAAAATTTTTGCTCGACTGTACAATATTTTTTCCCGTGTTTCCGATTTCTCCGGACAAGCGATGGCATTCGTTTCTCTTTCCCTTCCAAAGTAGATGCTCTTCCCTCGCATTGACTGACTATCTTCACGGCGGCACTCTTCTTAAACGCACTGTTTAAGAAGAAGATGGTGAAATGAAGCGCGTCTTCGAGGAAATCTCCGACGACGAGTGGGACAACCACTCCTTCAAACCCTCTCGCGTCCTCGGAAACCACCAAAAACCTCCTCCTCCTATCGAAGCCTTTGCTTACGGCTCCTCTAACCCCCAACACTCCGACCGGAGCTGCAGCGACGACTGCGTCGATATCACGGATGTTTTGGAGAAAAAATGTTTTGATTTGGAGGACGAGGATGCGGAGGTAGAGGGCACGAGACCCACGACCAACCGTGGTCGTCGGTTCGTTGTCGATGATGAGGAGAGCAATGAGGATTTCAATGAATTCTATGAGGTAAAGTCGAGCCCCGACGTAAAGGAGGACGACGAAAATGTTGATGTGGTCGGGAAGGCTTTGCACAAGTGTGCAAAGATATCGACGGAGTTGAAGAGAGAGCTGTACGGCTCCTCGCTGACCACGTGCAGCCGTTACGCGGAAGTAGAGGCTTCTTCTGTGAGGATTGTGACTCAGGTGCTTGAAGCTTTTCATAATTGTTGTTTATTGTCATGGTCGTTGAATTTTATGGTTTTCGAGTAATGGTTTTCCATGTGTTCTGTTTGCTGAGGAACTTGAGGAGGACAAAAGAAAAAAGAAAAAAAATAATGGGGAAAACTCCAATTAGAGTTTTCAATCCTCTGTCATGCATTTAGTTTGGAATGGAATTATGACTTCACTTTGGCCGACGTAAATTGTGACATTGAGGTTTTGCGATATAGGTTGAATATATTTGAAGTTTTCTGTCCGATTATTGTGGCTCACATGGTAGTTATTTCATTTTGGTGGAGCCTTTTGTGGAAATTTGGGGTTTTATTATTATGATTGCTTTTTGTGAGAGGTTAGAAAAGGATAATTCTGTGAATTATGCAAACTCAGTTGAGTGTACTTGTCAGAAAAATTAAAAAAAAAAAAAAAGAAAAAGAAAAAAAGGGTCTCCTAGTTTTTTTATAAGTAACAAACGGACACTTAGTTATATGAACAAATGTGGTCTTAGGTCCTATATAATTGTAAGTTTCCTTTGTTTACCTTTGGTTTCATATTTTGGTGACCGAGCTATGTGTTTAGTGAATTTCACAATGTGGTTTCATATTTTGGTGACCGAGCTATGTGTTTAGTGAATTTCACAATGTGGTTTCATATTTTGGTGACCAAGCTATGTGTTTAGTTAATTTCACAATGGGGTTGGTAACTGATACAGTTTTAATTATTATAGGATGATATTGATGCGGCATGTAGGTCTGAGGATTCGGATTTTCAACCTGTTCTCAAACCATACCAGCTGGTTGGTGTCAACTTTCTTCTCTTGTTATATCAGAAGGGTATTGGTGGAGGTACTAGATTTCTTCATTATGACCATCTTGCTTTCTGCCTTTTCATTGCATCATATCTTTTAACACTTTATGCAAACAATAGAGTTCTTTGAGATGAAATAGCTGGTCTTATGAGTTGTGGAACTTGCCTTTTAATGTTATGTGCTTCCTTAGCGAAAAAGTCTAGTAAAGCTCGCTTTTCTGTGGGGAGGAGTTGGAGAGGAGACCAAGTTCTGATTGGTTAAGTGGAATAAGGTATGCACTCCGATTTCTAGTGGAGGGATGGGGGTTCGAAATTTGAAGATTTTTAATAAGGCACTTCTTGCGCATGGTGTAGGTTTGTGGAAGAATATTACAAATGGATGGGAGGTTTTTGCTCGTTTTATTAGCTTTGAGATTGGCGAGGGATCCAGGGTCAGATTTTGGCATGATATTTGGTGTGCTAATTTAGCTCTCAAGACTATGTTTCCTTCTCTTCCCGGATGGCTCTTGATCAGGAGGCATCAATGTCAGAGCTCTTGGAACACTCTAGTGGATCCTCACAGTGAAATGTTCGTTTTCTTAAAGCTGCTCATGATTGGGAATTAGGAGTTATTTATGATTTTTTCAGTTTATTGTATACTTCGAACATTGGTAGTATTGAGACGGACAAGATGCTTTGGATGAATGCTCGGAGTAGGAGGTTCATTGTGCGATCTTTGTACAAGGCTTTGTCATGCCAAAATTATATTTCGTTTCCTTGGAAGTGCATTTGGAAAAGTAAGGTGCTGCCTAAAATTGCTTTGTTTGGTTAGACTGTATCTCTTGGGAAAATATTGACTATCGACAATTTGTGAAAGCATGGAATCATCGTGATGGATTGGTGCCATATGTGTAAGAAGAGTGGTGAGTTTTTGGATTATCTTTTACTTCATTGTGAGGTGGCAATGATGTTATGGGTGGAGATTTTTAATAGTATTGGAATTGGAATTTGAACCCTGAGGGGTAGCTCAGCTGGTCCGGCCTTGAGTTTGCTCCCCAATGGTCACTAGTTCGAGTTTCCTTAGGGCCACTGGAGGTTTACCTGGTTGTTAACTTTAGGGCCCCATGGGATTAATCGAGGTGCACACAAGTTGGCCCGGACACCCACGGTTATAAAAAAAAAAAAAAAAGTATTGGAATTGCATGGGTGATGCCTAAGAGGGAGGTAGATTTGTTCGCTTGTTGGCAAAGGATTCGGGGATATTCCCATATTGCAGATGTATAGAGAATGATTCATTTATTTATTATGTGGTGTCTTTGGTTTGAAAGGAATTGTTGAAGCTTTGAAGCTAGGGAATGTTCTCCGGATGAGCTTAGAAGTTATTCTGCCATGATTTATTTCTTTGGGCTTTTGCCAGTTTTTTTAATGGTGCCAGCTTGTATGATTTTCTTGTATCACTTTCTATCTCCTAACTTGTAATTAGATGTTTGCTGTTTGTATACTTCTTGTGTACTTGGATTATGCCTATTTACTAGTTTCAATAAAATTTTATATTACTCATAAACAAAAATGATGGAGTTTTCTCTTACAATCCGAGGAAAGCCCAAGCCACATCTTTGGGATCCCATTCACCACCTGCTCCTACTAAACTTTGGGTATTAATAATATCTCCCCTTAAATCCCCAACGCCTTTGTCGGCTCATTCCATCATAGGTGACATGGCTTAAGTCCACACTTTTGGTTGGGATTGGCTTTGGTACTGTTTGTAATGACTCAAAGAAAGCTTAAGTTGCATCTGGGCCCATACTTTTTTTTTTTTGATAAGTAATAGTATTATATATATATCAATAGGAGTAATCAAGTACACTGGATGTATACAAGAAAAACACCTAGTCCATACAAGAAAGCCCCTAATGACCCAAAAGCCCATAAAAACCTACCCAAAACACACAAAGTCCGAATTGGAAAAACTATCGATACTCCTCCCTGACCCCATCCCCTAGATTCCGTGAAAATAATCCTCTACCCAAACATCCCACTTCGAGAACGTCTTCACAAAGCCCTCCCTTTAGCCTTCCCTCGACTTGAGCTAGCTCTCTTAGTATCGTAGTTGATTGCCCAAGAAGGATTTTTTAACTCCCTACTTTTTTTAAACTTAGATTTGGTTTCAAGCGTGTGGCTCACCTCGATTGTGGTGAGTAGTGCTTTAAATTGGTCTTCATATTCTCTCTGTTCTCCATACAAAAGTCCCAGGGTTTGTAGAAACCCATTATCTTTATTCAGAATCCAATCCGCTGTTGAACCCGCTATATCATTAATCGGAGGAAGAGAAACCAGGGGAACGACATTATCCCCAGCCATAGCACCCGACTGCACTCCTGACTCTAAACCTTCCCCCACACGAGGCACCAATGACAATTTTCAACCTTCCCCCACACGAGGCACCAATGAAAAATCGATTTCCTTCTCGCCAAATGGTTGCTTGACAGGTATATGGTTGTTTTCCCCTCCATCTGTTACCATTACAGGTTCCTCCCCTCCATTAACATTTTGTGTATATGCTCCACCCCTCGACGATCCTTGCCGTGCCACTTTGTCTGACCCTACTACTTCCTCAAGAGGGGAAGCACTACCATTTGTTACCCTGTTTGCATCTTCTAAAAGTGGCTTGATTGTTTCTTCCAAAATACTCGAGACCTTGGAGGGACCCCGTCTTTAACTACAAATGAACCCTGGATAGAAGGACCAACTACATCTGTAACTGGTGCATGAGACCCTACAGCTCCCTCATAAGGCATAGTGACACCGGCATGAACAAAGATGCTAGCGTCCAACGACTCTATCGTTGACACACCCTTTGCCTGTACACTTTCCGGCACACTTGCTGGCACATTTGTACCCACAACTAGGTCCAACCCCTTATCCACCTTAATCATTAGATCTCTTACATAATCCATACTCCCTTCAATTGAGATTTGACATCCTACAAGACCCCTTCCAACTCTCCCAAAGTCCCTTGAGGTCTTTTGTCTCCTACAGAACTGAGCCCATACTTTAAAGGAACTAGTTAATGTTTCAATTGTAGCTCCCTAAAATCGTTATGAAGGTCAATAATTTCCACCTTTCAAGTAATGTAGGATCCCATTCACCATTCTTTCATACTAAACTTGGGGTGTTACAATTTCAGACTTCATATTTGAGGAAAACCTTATTGATATGGCAAAGGTGGAAGGGGCATTTACATGGTAAGATAATAGGGACAATCCTCCTTGGTCTAGAGTGGATTGCCTCCCCATTTCCTTAGTGGAAATCTCACCTTTTGTGCATGTCTCAAGAGGAATTGATTAGACTTTGCTTTGATCATTTCCCCATCCTTCTAGATTGTGGGGATTTTCAAGGCGACAAACATTACTTCAAGTTCAAATATATATGGTTATAGTGAAGCAATGGTGGGGTCTTATCGACTTAAGGTGCCCCTAATTTTTTTTTATAAGTAAAACTTAAGGTGCCCCTAATTACATTTTGGCAAGTAAACTTAAGTCCTTAAAAGATCACTCACAACTTTGGAATGAGGAAGTATTTGATAATGTGGGCACGAAGAAGAATTCTCTTTTTTGAAGAGCTCTAGGCATAGTGCATGTACAACCAGCCCATGCCTAGAAGTTAAGGAAGGGCAATGCTAGGTGGTGATTTGGAAAGGACAAACCTGATGGAGGAAATATGTTGGAGACAAAAGTTGAGGGCATTGTGGCTTAAAGAAGGTGCTAAATGTACGAAGTATATTCATTGGATGGTCAATTTACGTAGAAGGAATAATTCCATTAACTCTTCTTATGTGGATGGTGTAGCTTCCTTAGACCCTTCGGTGATTAGTAATCACTTTGTGCAATTTTACTGGAATTTGTAAATAAAATAATTCACTTGGAGGCCTAAGCTACATGGACTGCCTTTTGCGTTTCTTGAGATGGTAGAGGCCCAATGGATGGGAAGACTCTTCAAGAAAGCGAGGTGTTGGAGGTAGCGAGATTGTTAGAAAGCGATAAGGCATTGAGTCCTAATGGCTTTTTCTTGGCCTTTTTTGAAGCCCACTGGGATATTGTGAAGGAAGATCTTATGAAGGTGTTCCATGCATGTCATTTGAAAGGAAGTTTGGAAAATAGTTTAAATCTACCTTTATTGCCCTTATGCCTAAGAAGCCAAGGGCAATGCAGACTAAGGATTTTTGACCCATTAGCTTGGTGGGTGTTGTTTATAAGATGATGCCTAAAGTCCTTGTAAACAAAATGAAATTGGTCTTGTCTAAGGTCATATCCTACTCTCAAAATGCTTTGTATCACCGGATTCTTAACTTGACTATCATTGCCAATGAATGCCTTAATAACAGATTGAGATTGGTAGAGCTAGGATTGTTGTGTAAATTGGACATTTAAAAGGTCCATGTTCATGTAAAATGGGGGTTCTGAACTTATCTACTGAGAAGATGTGGTTTTGGGAAGAAAAAATGTGATTAGATTTTTAGCGAGAGAAAAGCTCCCAACCGGATGGGTTTAAAACCCATTTTTGCACAAGCCAATGGAATCGCGACACGTAAGCAGAAGAGGAGGGCTTTTCGATTTATGTAAAGCTAGATTTCGATGGTCGAGGTTGCTGAGAGCCGAGGGAAGGCGAGGTTACTTACAACTCCATCACTGAATTCAGGGAAATGAAGCTTCAGCAATGTTGAGATTCCGTGGAATTACGTCTTTCAGTTTTGCGTTCCGTTCGAATCCTGCGTATGAATCTTAGGGGTTTTACGAAGGAGATTTTGGGGCTTTTATCTTGTTCACTATGGCCAAGTGGCACACGTTGATTCCAAGCTCTGTGAGGTAAATTAATTGCCCAAAATTAGCACTTCAATGATTAAAGTCATTAATTCTGTTTTTCTTCGTCTATTCTTTTAATTTTCTTTGTTGTTTTCCAAATTTTATGACAAACTTAACTGAATTATGGAGGTTTATTCGTGGTTGCAGAATTTACAAAGAGATCATCACTGACAAGAAGAGGGGTTTTCATGCACTAAGAATCAGTTAAGTAATTGCATATCGGTAAAATCCCTGAACTGAGGAGAGTGTGAAACCTCACTCACCAGCTTCTAATAAATTCCAATCAAAAGAGGATTTAAGTTTGGGGTGAACTTTTCTCTCCGTACACATGCATTTTTCTTCCCTCTCGTTGCTTGCTGGTAACATTGTTCATGTTGCTATGTTAACTGGATATTAAGTTGTGTGGTGGATATTATGGGCCGTCTTCCAGAGGTGGTGATTGAATCTAAGATTTTTTTACTTTCGAAGGATGGTGGCCTGCTGCTTGTTATTGAGAAAAGTTGGAAGGCAGAACATGTGGTGATGTTGGGTCCTTTGATAGCGCATTAGCTTGGGAAGGTGTTGGAGGAATGCTTGAGAGGGGGGAAGAAGGAGGAGGTGTATTTGGCAACTAGGGAAGGTTACTGTAGTTATATCGCCCAAAGGTGTTCCAACAACAGAGGGCGTTATCTTGAGGTGTCCGAGTACAACCAGGGGGGATGAGGAGTGTTATCTGTATTCCAGAAGGAGAGAGTGGTTGGGGATGGAGGAAAATGCGGGATGCATTGTCGGAGCAAGGTTTAATGGTGCCTACCACGGGTGGTCCTCCTGGGAAAGTTCAGTCGAATCAGGGAAGGGAGGAGACTAGGTCTTTCTCCTGGTTGTATGAGGAGGTACTCTCTTCGACGGTGCTGCACCATGCGAGGGAAGGTGAAGGAGGTGCGAGGGGTTTTGACAAAGGGTAAATGCGCCGCAGGGTTCCTTGGAAGCAGTCCTATGCGTCGAGCCACACCCATGGCATGTGGTCTGTGGCAAGTCAGGAAGCACGGGAGGTGCACAGGTTAATATTGGAAATGCAGGGGCAGTTGAGGTACCTGCAGAGGGACATGGCCGAAATCATCAATTTTGTCGGGCTACTTAAGGAAGGAGATGATTTCAGGAAGGGGGTTGCGCTGTGAAAGAGGCTGGATACGGGGGATGGGCTCACCAAAGCCCAGTTAGGGGCCCAACAGGAGGATAAATTCATTAGGAAAGGGAGGCCTGTGTGGAGAAAATGGGTGGGCCTGAGTCTCGGCCCAAGTTGAAGGCTAAGTGGCCCGTTAGGAAGAGGGCCGGGCCATCACAACCCAGGGCCCATAGCAAGGGGGACGATAGCCTTATGGCTTTGTCCATTGGCGAGCCAGGGCCTGTTCTTGTCTCAATTCAGCCCAGGGTTCTCTCGCGTAAGAAGAGCCGTATCGAGTCCGGAGATGAGTCGAGTGGCCTTAGGTTTGTGCCGGAAAGCCTGACGGCGGTGGAGGGAGCAGTGGTGGGTGCACAGAAAACGCCGATGAGGTGTTCCGACATGGTGGAGGCAACTTTCGATCATACCCCGCTGGTGCAGTGTACTTAGAATGCTTTGGTTGAGTTCGGGAATCACGTGCCTTCATCGCTTGAAGCTCAGAAATCGCCAATGAGGGGTTCAATTGCGATTCTGCCTCCAGCGAACTTATCTACTCAACCCTATGAGGATTTTGAGTTGGCTGAGGAGGATGAAGATTCAGACGACCTTATGCATTCGGTGGAGGATGAATTGTTCCTCCTTGAGGCTTGCAGTAAGAAGGGATTGGATGAGATTTCGGTGGGAGAGGAGTTTCTGAACTTTAAAAACAATAGGATGGGGAATCCTATCCCATTGAACTACTATTTTTCAGATCAAGTCACTGATTGGGTAAAGCATAAGGTGAAAGGGATCCAACATTATATGGGGATTGAGTGTGACGGGTATGAAGAGCAGTTCATGGCTTTGTTAACTGCAATTGTAGCAGGACATCAACAAAAAATGAAAGGGGACTCAAAGAAAATACGGGAACTTAAAAGATTGACATGGTCGATGAATTTAGAGGGTAGTTCCAGCAGGGGTAGCATAAAAGGGAAGGGGTTGGCTGTTCTCCAATGAAACACCAGATTGTGTCCTCTCGTGTTCGTGGACTTAACGAGGCATTTAAGCGTCTCCGGATTCTGCAATTGCTTCGTGTGTGGAAAGTGGACATTGTATGCTTACAGGAGACGAAGCTGAAGATGATCAATAGGAAGATTATGCAAAGTTTATGGAGCAGTAATCATGTGGATTGGGTATACATGGCCTCTTTAGGGGCCTCGGGAGGAGTTGTGGTGGTGTGGGATAGGCGGGTGGTGGAGAAAATGGAGGACTATATATGGAGATATACAGTAGCGTGTTCTTTCAAATGTGTCTGATAATTTCTTGTGGGCTTTTGCTAGTATTTATGGGCCAAATGTAGATGCTGACAGAAGATTATTGTGGGATGAACTAGCAGCGGTACATAGTTGGTGGGACCTTCCTTGGTGTATTGGGGGTGATTTCAATGTTGTTAGATTCTAAAGTGAAAATTTTGGGATTAGAAGAGTGAGGCCCGCAAGCTTGGAGTTCTCGGAGTGTATCTTTGACTTGAACTTGGTGGATCTTCCACTCACAGGGGGTCTAGCCACATGGTCGAATAATCAAACTTGGTCTCGGTTGGATTGTTTCTTAATTTCACCAGAGTGGGAAAGCCATTTTCCGGACGTATGGCAAAAGTGTTTGGTACACTTAGCATCGGACCATTGGCCTATTTTGCTTGATTGTGGAGACCTTCATAGTGGTAGACGGTACTTTAAGTTCGAGAATATGTGGTTGAAATCGGAGGGTTTTGTGGAGAGGGTCAAACAGTGGTGGATTTCGTACCAGTTCGATAGTACACCCAGCTTCATTTTTGCGAAAAAATTGAAAGCTTTAAAAAGAGACTTGAAGGAGTGGAATATACAGTCTTTCTAAAATGTAGGGGAAAACAAGAACGTTAAGTGGATGGAAATCTAGGAATTAGGAAGACTTCAATAGGGGCAGCCGCTCACTGAAGAAGAACAAGTGTAGAAAATTGTGCTGGTCGTAGACCTGGAGAGGATAATCTTACAAGAAGAAATGTCATGTCGCCAAAAGTCAAGAGCACTATGGTTAAGGGAAGGTGATCGAAGTGTAAAATTTTTCCATAGAATTGCAAACTCTCATAGAAGAAATAATAACATTGAGGTGTTGAAAATTGAGAGGGTGGAGTGCAGAGATGAGGAGGTAATTCAAAATCATGTTGTTGATTTCTTTGAGAATCTTTTTACTGAGCAGGTGGGGTGGAGGCCTACTCTAGATGGACTGGTTTTTGATAATATTGGCCTGGGGGAAGTAGCTAGGATGGAGAGGGCTTTTGAGGAGGAAGAGGTGTATGAAGTAGTCCTTAATGGTAAAAGATAAGGCTCAGACCGGATGACTTCTCTATGGGCTTCTTTCAAGAATGTTGGGAGGTGATTAAAGAATATCTTTTGAAGGTGTTTCAGGAGTTGTTCTCGGTTGGCAAATTTAAGAAAAGTCTTAACACCACTTTCCTTGCATCAATTCCCAAAAAGGTGGGGGCTATTGTGATCACGGATTTTCAGCCTATTCGTTTAGTGAATGGAGCTTATAAGATTATTTCAAAAGTGCTTGTTAATCGGCTAAGTGAGGTAATAGGGAAGATTGTCACTAAACCTCAAAATGCATTTGTAAAGGGTAGACAGATTCTCAATGCGGTTCTCATCGCTAATGAATGTCTGGATAGTAGACTGAAGGCTAGCAACTCAGGGATTATGTGCAAGTTAAATATGGAGAAGGCGTATGATCATGTTAATTGAGATTTCCTTCTAGATCTACTGGGTAGGTGTGGTTTTGGGGAAAGGTGGAGGACTTGGATCAGTTGGTGTATATCCATGGCAAGGTTCTCGGTGTTGATCAATGGCAACCCAGAGGGTTTCTTTTCGAGTTCCCATGGTTTGAGACAAGGGGATCTGTTATCTCCTTTACTTTTCGTTATTGTTACGGAGACACTAAGCAGGATGATCTCGGCTTTGATGGATAATGGTTTTGTAAGTGGTTTCCAGATTGGATCTCCGAGCAGGGGTATTACTATTTCTCATTTGTTGTTTGCAGATGATACGCTTATTATGTGTGAGGTTGACCGAGAACAGTTGCTTGCTGTGAAGGCGTTGCTTCTATGTTTTGAAGCAGTGTCTGGCTTAAAAGTGAATTATGACAAATTCGAGTTGGTGCCGATTGGGGGTGTTCAGAACATACGGGAGTTGGCTAGAACTTTGGGTTGCAAGATAGGTTCTTTTCCTATGATGTACCTGGGACTTTTGTTGCGGATAGCATCAAGGGCATGCTCGATTTGGGATACGGTGATTGAAAAAATAGAGAGGAGATTGATTGGTTGGAAGAGAATGTACTTGTTGAAAGGGGGTCGGATTACTTTGATAAAGAGTACACTTTCTAATCTACCCACTTATTTCTTATCTTTATTTCCTATATCGGCAAGTGTGGCGGGTCGTCTAGAGAAGTTGTAGCTGGATTTTCTGTGGGGCGGCTTAGGGGAGGAGTTTAAGTTCCATTTAGTCAAGTGGGAGATGGTGTGTCGTCCTATCTCTAGTGGTGGGTTGGGTATTAGAAATTTGAGGTTGTTTAATCGGGCTTTACATGGCAAATGGTTGTGGAGATATAACAAGGAACCAGAAGCCTTATGGAAAACTGTGATCGAAAACAAATATAGTGGTTTTAGGGGGGCGGGGGTGGTGTACTAGAGAAGTTAGAGGGGCTTATGGAAGCATATAAGAAGAGGGTGAGAGGTCTTCCATTGTCATACTAGGTTCCAATTGGGTACAGGCTCTAGGATCAGATTTTGGAAGGATGCTTGGTGTGGTAACAGTGCTCTACAAGATTTGTTTCCTTTACTGTTCTAGATTGCAAGTGCCAAAGATTCCACAGTGGCTGAGGTCATGGGAATCTCGGGAGGGCGTATTCACTAGAATATCAATTTCTACTAGGCGGCACAGGATTGGGAGATGGAGAGTCTTGTAGATTTTTGTAGTCTCTTATATTCCTTTCGTCTGAACATCCAACAAGAAGATGGTTTGTGGTGGATTCCTGCGGGGAGAGGGGTGTTCATTGTTCGGTCCTTGCCTTATAAGTCCTTTTATAAGGCCCTCACACAAGAACCTGATATACAATTTCCTTGGAGAAGGCTTTGGCGGCATAAGGCATCCCCCAAAGCTTTATTTTTTGTGTGGACATCCTCCTTAGGCAAGATTCTTACCACGGATAATCTGAGATAGAGGATGGTAATCATTGCAGATTGGTGTTGCATGTGTAAAAAAGGGGGTGAGTCGGTAAATCGTCTTCTTTTACATTGTGAGGTAGTCAGGACTCTTTGGAATGAGGTGTTCAAAAGAATGGACTTGGTGTGATTATGCCGGAAACCGTGGTGGAAACATTGGCGTGTTGGACTTCTATTCAAAGCATGCAACAAATCAAAGCGGTTTGGAAGATAATCCCTATTTGTATTATGTGGTGCTTATGGCAGGAGCGCAACGAGCGGACGTTTGAGGACAGAGAGATCGATGGCGGAGCTAAAAGTTTTCTTTTTTAGTACTCTTTGTACTTGGGCCATGGCTGTGGATTTTAATGGCATGGACCTTCATGATTTCTTAGTTTCTAATGCGCCTACTTAGATAGGGCATATGACTTGTAATTGGCAGCTTTTGTCCATTCTTTGATCAATAATACTTGTTTACCTATAAAAAAAAAAAAAAAAATCCTTGAACTGAAATTATAACATTTATGGATTTGAAATAGAAACTAAAGGAGGTGGACAAATGCTTAGATCCTCAGCTGTGGCATGCATATGCCGGTGAATGCTAATGAGCTGAACTTTGAAGATGACGGAATTTAAGGGATTAATGGTTCTGAAGCACAAGAAAAAGATGAGTGCAGGTTTGGTGCAGGATGAGTGCAGGTTTGGTGCAGGAAGGGAGAGAGGGAGAGATAGGAAATAGATGAGTGCAGGTTTGGTGTTGCCGGGTGCAGGAGAAATGTGTTTGAGATGCCTACGTGCTGCGATTCCATTGACTGGTGCGAAAATGGGTTTTAAACCGATCCGGTTGGGAGCTTTTCTCTTTTAGCACATCTCTTCAGTGCATTTTCTAGTCTCGATGGATGGCTCCCTTGGGTTTCTTCAGTAGTATGTGAGGATTACATAAAGGGGACCCTTATGCCTTTGCTTTTTCCGATAATTATGGAAGCCCTAAGCCGGATGATATGTACTACAGTGTAGAGGGGGGATTCTTCATGGGTTTCTCTATCGATGCGAGGAAGAGATTCTGGCTCAATCTCTCTCATTTACATTTTGCTAATGATACCTTGGTATTCTATAAGGCAAATGAAGATCATATCCATCACTGGTGCTGTTTATTACTTTGCTTTGATGCTGTCTCTGGTTTGAATAGGGCTGGGCTCCGACTCTGATGGAGTCGGAGTGCTCGTTTCCGACCTCTGACTCCGACAAGAGTCGGAGCCGAATTGGAGCTCCGACTCCGACTCCGAATTGGAGTTGGAGTCCGACTCCGATCGGAGGTCGGAGCTCCGACCTCCTATAGGAGCTCCGACATAAGATCGGAGCTCGACGTGCGCTCGACGTGGCGGTCGAGCGGAACTCTTTCAGAGAGGTTCGCTCGACTTCCGCTCGACATGTCGCTCGAGCAAGATCGCTCGACTTTCGCTCAACATGTCGATCGAGCCAATGTTCAATACGTGTGCTCGACTTGCGCTCGACAACTCGCTCGAGCGCAAGTGTACAGTAAAAAAAATTTCGGAGTCGGAATCGGAGCTTCTTGGAGCTCCGACTTCGACTCTGACTCCGAATAGATATTCGGAGCTACTCCGAATTCCGACTCCGAATTCCGATGAAGTCGGAGTCGGAGTCGGAGCGGAAGTCGGACAGAGTCGAAATTTTCGGAATTTTGCACACCCCTAGGTTTGAAGATCAATCTGGCGTTGGAATCAATGTTTTAGTTTTTGTTCTATTCCGGCTGTTCCAGCTGGAGTTTGCCGTGCCAGAACAGTAACTGGCATGGTGTAGGCTACTGTTTCGTCCTGGGTTAAATTATGGCCGGAATGGTAATTTCTGTCTGAAACTTAAGGTATGGCATTTTCGTAAATACTTTCAGATGCATGGCATTTTCGTAATTCTTCCTCCGTTTCAACTTTTTGGTTTCTCCCCTATCCATGCAAACTCATAATCAAATCCCTAGATCTAGAGTTCATTTTTTGCTCTGTCTCCACTGTCTCCACTCTTTGCACTTCGACGGCCACCTCCACACTGTCACAACTTGAGCCTCGTGTTGCTCCACCTCGTTGCAACTCTTGTTGCTCCGTCGAAGCTCGGTCCACTCTTGTTACATCTGGATTTGGTTTGATATTCGCCTCTTTTTCTCTTCTAGACAACTCTGCTGGCATATCTGCAGATATTTAGTTCTCTTCTTGATCTGGTTCGGGGTCTGTTAGCATATTTGGTTTGATATTCGCCTATTTTTCTCTTCTTGACTTATATAAGCTGTAGTTCTTTGAGATGAGTTTTCTAGTTAGAGACGAGATTGAAGTGCCAAAACAGAGCTAAGAAATGAAAATCCAAGAGAGGATTGAAGCTTAAATGGTATTATTTTCACGTTTAGAGTTGGGTCAAGCTTTTCAGCCAAACTAGTTAGAGTATTGTCTTCCTCAAAGTATTCCTTTGTGGATTCACGTGGCCAATAGCAACCCTTGTGTTTTTCACCCCAAAATTCTGAGTCTCACACTTAACTAAGTATTATTGAATTTTTAAATTTGTGTGTTTTTAAAACTTGTATTAAGAAGTATTATTGAGTTTCTTAGGTATGTATGTTTTTAAAACTTGTATTGATGTTATTTTGGAATATAGTTATATATATATAATTTATCCATATAAAGATTATCTCGAAACGCGAAATGTACCGGTACCAAAATGTTCTGTTTCAGTACCTCAACTGGAACATAATTCAAAACTTTGGTTGGAATTGCTTTCAGTTGCAGAGTTGAGAATGTAGCTAATTTGGCAATAATTCCTGCGTGTAGAATCTTTCCCTTACGAATGACTTATCTTGGTCTTTCCTTTTTTTTTTTTGATCGGTAAACAAATTTTTATTGATCAAAAGAGAGACAAAAATGCCCAACTATACGGGACATATATATGAGCAAGTTTATGTCTAGTTTAGAGATACAAGGAAATCATGAAAAGACTTGCCATGAAAATCAATTACAATTGACCAATGGAGTAAAGTATTGAAAAACAAAATTCTAAGCTAACATCTTCAAAGTATCTTGCGTTCTGCTCCCTCCAAAATGCACCACCATAGACAAATAGGTAACATTTTCCATATGGATGCAATTTGAGAGTTGCCCCTAATACCTTTCCATGAGGCTAAAAAATCACATACCCTTTCTGGCATCACCCACGCTAATCCCACTTGTGCTAAGACTTCGGTCCACAAGGTCATGACAATCTCACAATATAGTAATAGATGGTCAACGGACTCACCGCTCTTCTTACACATGTAACACCAATTCATACCTATAATGCTATGTTTCCTTAGGTTATCTATAGTAAGAATCTTTCTCAAAGTGGCTGTGCATACAAAAAAAGCTACATTTAGAGGTGCATTTGTCTTCCAAATGCTCTTCCATGGAAACGGGGCTGAATTGTGCATGTTCAAGGAATGATAGAAAGAGTGGGCCGTAAAAACTCCCTTCTTAGAGGTCACCAATATATCTTTTCTTCATCTTCCCCCGACACACGAATGGAGTACACAAGGTCAAAAAAGGCCGAAAAATCATCCATCTGCCAATCTTGGGCATTTCTATGGAAAGTGAGGTTCCATTGGGAAGGGCCATTGGAAAAGATAACTAAATTTGCTATTGATGCTTCTTTCCTTCTTGCTAAGCTATAAACTTGTGGAAAGACATCCTTGCGTGCCTGATCACCGCATCATAAGTCATGTCAAAATTTTACCTTCACTCCGTTTCTGACTTTGAAGCAAGTATGTGCTGCATAAATGTCTCACCCCCTTCTAATATGTTTCCAAAGCCCAACTCCATGAGGTCCACTCATCTCATTAGAAGAACACCACCCTCCTCATGATTCCTCGTGCTTCAAAGCAATGACGGTTCGCCACAAGGCCTTCCGTTCTTGGTGATATCTCCATAACTATTTGTCAAGCAAGGTTTGGCTGAAAGATTTCAAATTCCGTATACCCAAGCCTCCTTTTTTGATGGGGGAGCAAATTGTGGTCCATTTCACCAATTGAAATTTAAACTAATCCTTGATCCCTCCTCAAAGAAAATCATGTTGAAGTTTCTCCATGTGATGAGCCACCTTGGCAGGGAGCGGAAATAATGAGAGGAAATATGTTGGTAAGTTAGAGAGAGTGCTTTTTATGAGAGTTATCCGACCCCCTTTGGATAAGTACATCTGCTTCCAACCAGTTAATTTCCTCTCCATTTTTTCTAACACATCATCACATATAGATTTCGATTTGAACGCTGCGCCCAACGGAAGACCGAGATATTTCATGGCCAACTGAGACATCTTGCACTCCAAGATGGATGCCAAACTCTCCACGTTGGGTACATATCCCACTGGCACTACCTCTGATTTAGTCAAATTCACCTTTAACCCTGACACGGCTTCAAAACATAATAATAGAGCCCTCAATGCTCGAATTTGCTCATGTCTGGCCTAACAAAAGATTAGTGTATCATCAGCAAACAATAGGTGAGATATGTTAAGCAAACCTGAACTTGCCTCTCCCACTGAGAATCCTGGTATGAACCCTCCCTCTACTGCCCTTGATATCATCTTGTTGAAAGCTTCCATCACAAAAACAAAGAGAAGAGGAGAAATAGGGTCTCCTTATCGCAAACCTCGAGAGCTTTTGAAAAAACCATTTGACGTACCGTTCATTAATACAGAGAAACAGGCTGTAGAGATACAATGTTGGATCCAGGAACACCATTTAGTGCCAAAGCCGCATCTCTCAAGCATATAAATTAAGAAACTCCAATTGATGTGATCGTACGCTTTCTCCACGTCTAACTTACATAGGAGTCCCAGCTCTCCCGATTTAATACGACTCTCCAGACATTCGTTGGCTATAAGTACCGAGTCAAGGATTTGCCTATCTTGAACAAATGCATTTTGAGGCTTTGAAATCAAGCTTTCCATCACCTTACTCAATCTGTTCGCCAATATTTTGGATAAAATTTTGTATAGCCCACCCACCAAACTAATGGGACGAAAATCTTTCACTTCTACGACATCGGGCTTCTTCGGAATGAGTGCTAAGAAAGTTGCATTAAGACTTTTCTTGAACCGCCCGCTTCCATGAAATTCATGGAAAACCTTCATGATATCATCTTTAAGCACATCCCAACAAGTCTGAAAAAAGGCCATGGAAAAGCCATCGGGACCTGGAGCTTTATCGCCTGCCATACCCTTGACCACCAACCTGACCTCTACCTTCTCAAAAGGCCTTTCGAGACGTTCCACAACTTGCGAGTCAAGAACATAAAAAACCAGCCTGTCAAGTCTCGGCCTCCACTCAAATTGTTCCGAAAACAGCTTATCATAATAATTAATAATGTGGTCTGAGAGCTCGGTTTGGTTGGATGAGACCGCCCCATCTATCAATAGAGTATCTATAGCATTGTTCTGCCTATGTGAGTTGGCCACTTGGTGAAAAAACTTGGTGCATCTATCCCCTTCCTTCAACCATAAAGCTCGTGATTTCTGTCATCACGATATTTCTTCCTAAAGAGACATCCGTTCATTGCTCGCAATCACTTGGGAGTTGCGGGCCCGCTCTGTTTCATAAAGAAATCTCTCCTCTTACATGCCCTCCAAGCCCTTAAGCTCCCCCATTAGAACATTTTTCTGACTTTCCACATTACCAAACTATTGTGTATTCCACTCCTTCAAGTCCTTTTTCAAAGACTTAAATTTGCAAGCCAGCGTATAGCTAGCATTACCATGGAAATGGTAAGAAGACCACCATTGTCTTATTCTCTCCAGAAAACCTTCTGACTTCAACCACATGTTTTCAAATTTGAAGTATCTTGGGCCTTTTCTAATGCCCACGCAATTCAAAAGAATGAGAAAGTGATCTGAACACAACCTGGGTAGTCTCTTCTGAATGAGATCTGGATAGTGTGCCTCTCATTCTGATGAAATTAGAAATCTGTTTATCCTTGACCAAGATGGAAGATCTCGGTTGCTAGATCAAGTGAAGGAACCACCTGCAAGAGGAATATCCTGTAAATTTTGTTCAAAAATGAAGTTAGAAAAATCTACCATGGGTGAGTTGAAACCCGAAACACTCGATCTTTCACTCGGGAAACGAGTGACGTTGAAATTAGCTCCAATACACCAAGGTAAGTTCCATATGCTGCTAATACCAGCCAACTCATCCCATAAAAAGCTTCTTGACCGGTCAAGATTAGGCCCATAAACACCTGTAAAATCCCACTGATATCCATCCATGACATTCTTAAACGAGCATGCCACCACATATTCCCCTAGGAATCTTCCATATTTTCCACCACTCTTTTATCCCACATTACTAGTATGCTCCCGGATGCTCTATTAGACAGTAAATAATGCCATCCCACTTGAAAACAACCCCACAAACTCCTAACGATGCGAAGAGAAATAACAGCCAGTTTAGTTTCTTGTAGGCAAACAATGTCAAATTTCCAATTTCGGAGAAGGGATCTAATACGTAGGCGTTTATTCACGTCATTAATCCCTCTCACATTCGAAGACAGTATTTTAGGCTTCATTAACGAAAGAAGCATTCCTCCCTTTTGCTCTATCTCTCCCCGAAGTTCCTTCCTTATTATCGTAGTTAATGGAAGCTGGTCATTACCGTAGATTGACCAGCTTCCATGGCTACTAAGAGAGCCATGAATTGATCTTCATAGCCCTCACATGAAGGTTCCACCCAACCATGAAGCTCCTTTACTTTTTTTAATACCCAATTTGATGCTCGAGGTGCAATATAAGGTGGGAGCATCTATAAGGGTGACGGGCTACCTATCTCCTCTTCCTCACTGCCCTCAGAATCCACAAAAAGACTCAACAAACTGGTACCCTCCCCTACTGGGCTTATCTCCTTACCCATGACAGTATCCCCTCCTGCCTTGACAGAGTCCACTTTCAGCACTAAGATCACCTCATTTGACCCACCCATAGCTTCCTCAACAGACATCGAAACTTTCTGTGTCTGGTTAGAAGGCAATGAGTCGACAACAGTATCCAGGGTAGCCTCGTATATTTGTCCCGAAACTTCCCCTTTCTCAAAGGGACTGCTCGCATCCTTACCACTGCTCACAACCATCTCCATAGGCCTCGACTTAGTTTTTTGTGTGCTGGTGACCTCTGTCGTGGTGGTCTGTGCAACTATCGGGCCTTCGTGAACATTCTAAACGACGGAAATCCCTCCTCCATACTCAAATATTGCGACCTCCGATGACGGGGCCTCCATTGGAGCCTCTGCGACCTTCGGCGGGGACGACTAAAGCTTCGTCGTCGACGGGTGGGCCGACTGTGGCTCAGTCCCACACGTCGACGGGTCGCCAACAGCTTGCAATTTCTTCCTCCAGAACGAGCCTTTGTTCTGTGTTCTCGTCTTAGGCTGGAACCTGTGAGCCCAATTGGCATCTTGGCCCTTCCCATAAGGCCCACCATTCCAGTCCCGTGAGCCCAACTGGCAGCCCGAGCCCACGCCCTCCATCGCATAACCCTCAATGCATTGTATTAACGAAACCACACTATTAGTTAACTCCCCCAACGAAGTCTGCATTTCACGTAACTTCTTCAATATTTTTTCCTCTTTCAGCCTGACCGACCCTCTGCCATCTCCTCCTCCACTCTGAGCAGCTACTGAAAAGGGAGGTGAGCCCTTTTGCATGTTTACCATCACAGTGTGCTGCGCGGCTCGAGGAACCTCTAGAGCCTCCTTGTACGACCTCGACGGCAGAGCTACTGCCATCGCTTACGGTGAGTTTCTCCCCTGAACACCTACTTTGCCCATATCCTTCAGCACCACCATCTTCCTCCACCCCATTCCGGCCTTGTCTTCAGGTATAAGTATGTAACTCCGGCAACCCCCCCACCATCACCACCACCACCACTACCACCATACACCGCCAAAGCTAAGTAGTAGCCACGAGAGTTTGAGCATTGCTGGGCAGTGAGGCCTCTGTCACTTTCCCATTGAGCAGAGTAGTAACCTTTTCTCCCGGACTTCAGACAAGCCTCTAGCGAGTTAGCCACCCAACGGATAGTCTTTAAACCCAGCCATAAACAGCTCACACCTTTCCATCCTTTCTCAGTAATGCACACCTTACCCCCATCTCTTCTCACCTCAAAAACCTTTGACTCAATAACTAAACAACTAAAAGAACTCATAGCCATGCTTCAATACCAGATAACCCCCCGTCAACAGCCCACAACCACCATTGACAACGTGAAAAAGTCTAAAGTGTACGGAGAGAGAAAAGAGTGAAGAGAGAACACTTGGTCTTCCCTTGGGAGCTTCCTTTAAAGCCAAAGCAATTTGGGATGGTATTATAGAAAAGTTGGAGTGCTGATTGACGGGATGGAACCAGCTGTATTTATCTAAAGATGGTATATGCACATTGATCAAGAGCATGTTATCCAACTTACCTGCTTATTGTCTGTTCCTTTTCCCACGTCCTGCTGGTGTTGCTAACTGGTTGGAGTGCAAATGGCCTAGTATTTGGGTTTCTAGCCAATCAGAAATGCAAACATTTACATGCTGACGGTGTTTTTCCATAGATGAAGCATTGAAGGAGAGTGACCGATGCTTGTTTTGTCCTTTAGACACACCTATAATCAGCGAATACTCCTTTGGACTAAGAGTGCCCTGCTCAAGGACAAAATACTCCCTACCAACCTCATATATGGTTAATATTACTGGAATCAGAATATATATGCTGAATACATTCCTAGATGACCTTAGCAGTCTTAAGATAGAGTAATTTACAGCTGATATTGGGTTGAATACTAGTTAACATGGTATATACATAATTTGGAGTTTCCCTAGCCCATACTAGCGCATGGATCAGTGTCTTTGGCCTTAGCTAGATCAAGTGCTAATTGTGACCTTTACCCAGCAAGAATATTTCATGAAACCAAGTGCAAATCTGCATGAGATTTCAGTTGTAGATTCTCAGTTTAATTAGAATTAAAAACTAACACTTGTTTGGAGAATTTGGATGGAAGGATCATATATTCTACCTTTATTAGTTGGAATTTGGAAAGGGTCAAATTTATATCTCCTTTGTTCTGCATTTCTCAATATCACTTTCTACTTTGGATCATGAGCTATTTCTATATGGTTTTCTTTGGATGAAATATTTGCTGCTGGTTAGTGTGTACTAGTGTTGCGGTATTGCCATGCCATGAAAAAACTTTCTGCATCCTGATCATTTTCTCTGCCATGAAAAACTCATCTCTGGCATTATTATAGGGTTTTTTACTTAACCAGAAAAGAAATTATTGAAGGTTTGACATTTGGTTTTGAATATATGTTTAGGATTATGGATAATTTTGAAAAAAATGAAGTTGACTTGCTTTTGTATTCTCTGCAGCCATATTGGCAGATGAGATGGGCCTTGGGAAGACTATACAGGTATGCTAGGCTCCATTATTTGCGGATCTATCAAGCATTGTTCTTCTGACACCCTCTTTTTCCAAGCAAAAATCTCTTATTTTGATCATTGAGTTGTTGTAATATTGTAAAATTTTCTTGTCCAGCAGGCTATTACATATTTGACCTTGCTGAAACACTTGAACAATGATCCTGGTCCACATTTAATTGTATGTCCTGCTTCTGTTTTGGAAAACTGGGAGAGGGAACTTAAAAAGTGGTGTCCATCATTTTCAGTTATCCAATATCATGGGGCTGCACGATCAGCGTATTCGAAAGAGTTGAGCTCTTTAGCTAAAGCAGGATTGCCACCTCCTTTCAATGTTATTCTCGTATGTTATTCACTTTTTGAAAGACACAGGTTTGTTGCACTGAGCTCCTTTCCAAAATATGTTATTTGATTTCTTGTTGGTTGAGTTCTTATAAATGATGCCGTATGCAGTGCAAAGCAGAAAGATGACCGTAAATTTCTGAAACGTTGGCAATGGAGCTGTGTGCTGATGGATGAAGCCCATGCCTTGAAGGATAAAAATAGCTATAGGTGGAAAAACCTTATGTCTGTCGCACGAAATGCAAACCAGCGGCTAATGCTGACAGGAACACCACTCCAGAATGATCTACATGTATTACCAGCAATAACATATATCCTTTAAGTCTCTAATTTGTTCTGTAATTCTTACTATTAATTAAACGTGGAAACAAGCTGTGGCTTAAGAATAAATTTTTATAGATAGATGTGACTAAAAGCTGAGCAATATGACCTATAGTACTAGCCCATGAGCTTAGGCTCAAATGCAACTTCCTTCCCCAATAAGAATGGAGTGGATGGAGAGTTTTCAGCTATTAATTTTTCTTGAAGGATTGCACATTGCAAGTGTTGCTGAAAGGATACCTTGCATGAAGCCTAGACCCATCTTCTTGTCCTTCTCTTTAAATTTCTGCAACTTAATTCAATCCTTTAAACCTTGCAATCAAATATTATTTCTCACTTTGAAAGCCTTAGGATGAAAACCTCAGCCCAACTCACCTTTTAACTTTTAAGTTAGCTTTAACACCTTAGTCCAACCTCAATTTCACATATTTTCCTATCTGCATACAACATGAAACCTCTCTCTAATCCCTCTGAGATGCCGATGGCAGAAATCCTACTGCTTTGAATTTAATTTCAAACAGTATTAAAATTATCAAGAGTCAGCCTAAATCAATCTTTCAAGCCTCCAAACCAAATCTCTTCTTTCCCTGCTAACCTTTTGCCACCAAGCCTCCAATGAAGAGTCTTTAAGCTCTCTGTAGCTGCTATCCTACTTCATAATTTTCTGCAGCTTCAAATAAATCTTTCGGCAACAATTTAATTGTATTAAAAAAATGTCCTCTATAAGCCTTTTTTTTAGGTGGTGGTTGGTGATGGCTGCTTTCAGAATTTTGCTTTTCTCATTGATGGATTTGAATTTAAGTTAACGATTACACTTGAATGTAACAGCAACTGAAGTAGATTTTGTTGCTAAGGACGAATTTTTTCCCTTTCTTGTGTTTTCTTGGAGGTTGACTTGATAGGCTTTTGTCGCAGGAGCTGTGGTCGTTGTTGGAGTTTATGATGCCTGATCTTTTTGCTACTGAGGATGTTGACCTGAAAAAGCTTTTAAATGCGGATGATATGGATTTGATTGGTCGTATGAAGTCTATTTTAGGACCATTTATTTTGAGACGGTTGAAATCTGATGTAATGCAGCAACTTGTTCCAAAGATTCAAAGGGTATGCCCAATTTTTTTATTTGAAATAAATACATATGTATTGTATTTTCTCAGTTACAATTCACTTCCAAAAGCGCTAAAACTATTCTACAGGTTGAGTATGTTGGAATGGAAAAGCAACAGGAAGATGCATATATGGAAGCTATTGAGGAGTATCGTGCAACTTCACGAGCTCACATTGCTAAAAGCTCGAATAATCTTTTTGGAGTTCTTCCTCGGCGTCAAATATCTAACTATTTTGTTCAGTTTCGTAAGGTGCTGCAACCTTTGGTTATCTATTTTCCATAAATTCAGTTTGTTTACTTAAAGTAATTTGAATATCGTGTTTATCTATGACCTTTTTGCTGATGTTGCATTTTTTTTTCTTTTTTCCTTTTCCTATCTTTTTCATGTGCTTATTCCAGATTGCAAATCATCCTTTATTGGTTAGACATATTTACAGTGATGAGGATGTTGTTCGTTTTGCTAAGAAGTTACATCCAATGGGTGCTTTTGGCTTTGAATGTAACTTGGACCGAGTAATTGATGAATTAAAGGGTTATAATGACTTCTCCATTCACCAGGTAAACGGTTTGATCTGATGAATCTCACCTTTTGTTTTTACATATACTAAGAATGTGATGGTCTATCCCTCCATAAAATTGGTGCATTCTTTTTTCCAAAATCAGTTATAATTGGAGTTCTACACTACTGGTATATGCTAGAACTCCTAACTCCTTTGATTTTATTATACCTTCATAAAATGGAAGGATTCTCCTGGGACTTAATATGTATTCTAATTAGTTACCATGACCACAAACATAAAGAAAGAAAGAAAGAATGAATGCAAAGGGAAGCTTGTAGATTTAAGGGGGTTTCACGCAAGGTTGACCATGGTTAGATGTGCATATCTATCTTAGTTGAGTCAAGTCTTGCAAAACCATTAGATAGCAGTTCATTGATTTTTTCTTTTCATAGAACAAATTAACTCTAATTCTTGAATAATCCACACTACTTTTGCTTTCACGGTAAGAAAAATATCCCATTTTCAGGGTTGAACAACCAATCCCTTAGTTTGGTTTGAGGCTCAAACCACTAATTCCGAGGGGGTTTACTAAGTTGTGTGTCTTACCGGACTACACCAAGGGGGTGGTGCCAGCTGACCGATATTGAAGCTGAACGCCCATGGTTGGTCTTGTTAGTCTCTATTGGTAAACCCCCTCGACTTCTAATCATAGCTCCTAACCACATATTTTCAAACTTAAAGTAATTGTGACCCCATGAATACCACCACAATCTAGCAAAATAGGGAAGTGATCTGAACATACGCTAGACAATCTCTTCTGCATAGCTTCGGGTAATGAACCTCCCAAGAAGGAGAAACAAGAAATCTATCCAGTCTCGACTAGCCTTGACAATTGGACCATGTGGACTCACCCCCCACAGGGGGAAGATCCAAATCGAAAATCAATTTTGAAAAATCCTCCATTGCCGAGTAAATACTAGATCCCCCGATCTCTCACTCGGGAAGCAATTAATGTTGATACCCCCACTCATACACATCCCAACGATAATACAATCCCACCAATTCCTCCCACAAAAGTCTCATTTCCCTATCTGAATTTGGCCCATAAACACCCACATAGGCCCACTCCCACCCATCCTCAACATTTTTTGAAAGAACAAGCTATAAAAACATTTCCAGCACACCTCCTCCACTGGCTCCACCACTCTGTTATCCCACATTAAGAGGACACCTCTTGAAGCTTCCATAGACGCCAGAAAAGCCCATCCCACAAAAGAACACCCCCACAAACTACAGATAATACATTGCATTTGATGAATAAAATTTGTACTTATAAAAAAAAAAACTATGGATAATACATCTATCAATAAAGCGTAACTTTGTTTCTTGTAAACTACTTATCAAAAAAAAAAACTTTGTTTCCTGTAAACACAATATCAATGTTCCAACTACGCAATAAGAACTTGATACTAAGTCGCTTATTAGAAACACTAAGCCCCCTAACATTCCAAGAGAGGATCTTAGGTTTCATAAAAAAAATGAGATCCCTTCCCTTGCAATCTATCCCGCCCTTCACTCCCCTCCATAACGTCATAATTAATGGAACATTTTAATCTTCTAAATTCCTTTTCTTCCTTTGATGCAGATTTCTGGGCTGAGGAATGTCCAGATTCGATAGCAATTAGAAGAGCCTTGAATTGCTATTCATAACCATCACAAGAGATCCCAACGTAGGCTTGAGTCTCCTCAACCTTGTTTAGAACCCAATCTGAAACAATGCTCGATGAAGTTGGACTAGGTGGAAGTGTACATAAAGGGGTCAAATCAACCTCACTCCCATCAGAACGGTCCTCGTTACGTAGGACCATTTGCAAATTCGAAACATCTAAGAACCCCAGATGGAGGATAGACTGAGGCACCACTCCAAAGTTTGACAACTACTGGGAAAAAACCCATTTTCCTATTCCTGATTGCTGAAGGACTTCAATAGGGATCAGAGATAGAAATACCATTGGGAATGACTCCACAATACTCAAACCCTTTACAAATGGAACCAAAGACAAGCCCGAGTTGCCTACCTTCCCTACTACCGCCATCTGTAACAAAAACTCCCTTTCACTTTCCGGCGACATTTCTGGCTTCGACGCACTATCCAAAAGGTCACTGGACGCCGATGATGAAATCTTGCCAGCCCATCTGACGACGAAGTAGGAATCGGCGCCATAGTAGAGGAGGAAGGAACCTATTTCGAAACACCTGAAATAGACCCGGTATGGGTCTTAACCGGCCAAACTTGCTGAGAGCTCTTACCCAATCCCAACCCATTTACATTCTTTTTATCCTTTACCACCTCATCTGACATGGAGCCCAAAAGACTATCTGGCCCATCAACAAAAACAACGTTATGCTTGCCTAATAAACCAGCCTCTAAGCCCGCAGAGCCCATCGACAAGCCAAGGTCCAATTCCACCCAGCGTAACATCAAATTAAACTTCTCCTTCATGTCCATTAAATCTCTCTGCATGGCCAATAGCAATAACCCATCTTTACCCCCTGTCATGCCGCCTTTGAAAAACTAACCGTCGTCCTTGGGGAGATGAATCGATTGCAAGTCCGACTTCACAACCACCCCACCACCCCACGAAAATCCCGCTGACCCTCAAAACTACCATGAACCACCAAATTCTGAGGCGGATTCTTCAAGACCTCCACATTGCCAAGCGAAGATGCCCTCTGTTTAGCTATGCTATCCACACCTGAAACAGGGGAAGAAGTAGCCACCTCCCTAAGCATTATACTTCCGGGATTGCGATGAAACCACGCCTCACCTCTTTCCTGTACTCAGAAAGCATAAAAAAAGGGCCATACTTGTTATGGCATCCTTGGGCCAAAAGAGCCTGATCCTGCTCCTCCGAATCTTGTAAAATTCTGAAGAACCAGTTGATGCACCACAAGCACCCACCAGTTTGGCTAACCAATCCACCGTAGAGATATCGACAGTGATGAACTTGGTGACCTTGTGACTTCTCTCGTAATCCGCCACCACTAACGACTCTCATGTTGGAAGTCAAACATCTTTGAATTGATTAACAGCTTCCAACTCGAACCCATCACAAAAGGAAGAAACAGAACCAAATAACCCAAAGGAAAGATAGGAAAAATAAAGAAAGAAAAATTAATCTTCCCCTCGACTAGGTGTTGGAAACAGTGAGAATAAAAAGTTTCTCTGGAATTAAATCAGAGGTAATGCAAACAATTGAGTTTGCGAAGTTGAGTACATGTAAAACAAATGAAAACAATGTAGATTGGGTTACTGGAATTGAAGTTTTTTCAGATGATGGAAATAAAAACTTAAGAGATTTTAACATTTTCTATGCCTAAACAAAGATGATGGGAAAAAGGAGTGGACAGAACAGTCATGGGGTCGGATGTCCCTGGATTGGTTATCCAGTGTCAGTAGATTCAGTAGCAAATGCATTTGGGGATGAAGCTAAATTTTCTGAATGGGCAAAGGAAAAGGATGCCCTGATGGATGATTCCAGTTGAACATAAGCTGACAGAGAATATCTAGCTCGTACTTACTGATGGCCAAGTGTCAGAGGTGGAAGGACCAAGATCAGACATAGGTGTTTCTACTGTTTGAGTTATGATTTGCCTGAGTCCTAGACCATCAAACTGACCCTGCATACCTCTAGTTTGGTGACCAGTAAGTCCTTTGAGTATGTCGTAATCTATTACAGTAAGCACAAAATAGTTCTCAATTAAAAACAACATCCATTAGTTTTCACCCATCACAACTCTTAAATCCTAGCACAAACTAGCTTATGAAAATTATTAGGTGTAGGCTACACTCTGAGTTGTTCCATGTATCTGATGTTTTAGATCACATATCTGAGTCACATTCCCCATTTTTGTATGGTTCAGAGCTGCAGCATCCCGTATCTAGTTTGCAGAACCGAGAAATAAGTATTCTTGATTAGATGCTGCTTGCATGGAATGTAATAATGCAGACATGATAGTAGAGTTCTCTGCCTTCCGATTATCAGAAGTTAGATCGTTTAGAGATGGTTATGGGTTTTTACAATTTAAATAACTCATTTTACCGCTACACTTTTTGAATAAGTGGGGTGATTGTGACCAAGCAAGCAGTTGAGCCCGTCCAATTTAACTGTTTGTGATAACAAGATTTGGGTTTTCTATAGAGAGAATCACCTACTCTTTTTAGCTGTCATGATATCAAGGTAGTTTATCTGTAGACCACTTTTGATTAATGACATTACTTCAATTACCTTCTTTGAGATTGCCTATTGAACTCCTATGAACACAAGCTAGCAACCACAAGCTTCTCAGACCGATGTGACAAGTGATTGATTGGCTCTCTAAATGACTTGCACATGCAACATCAATTTGCAATAGTACTGATTCTTCTGATGAAAATATCTAATTTCAATCTTTATCCAAGGCAGTGAACTTTAAACCTGCTATTATTGTTTAGTCTTTATGCCTTAATATCACCATTTCCACTCAACGGACATAAGAATTCAATTCAAAAAGAGTCCACCAGTTCCAACTACCAATAAATGAAAAGCACAAATATTGGATCCATGCTCAAGCCCCTCCATTAATTGAACCCTGTAATGAAGCTACCAGTGCATCCTTATGCTCAACTATTGCAGACAGATCATGTGAAAAATCTTTTAGAGTAACTGCACCACATCACACGGTAAAAGTGGACAATTTTTTCTATAATTTGAGATCAATTAGTTTTCTCAATAAAAAAATCAAGGACTTAATATTATAGGTATGAAAATTTCGGTCAATTGTGGAGTATTGTGAGAAAAGATGAAATCCTGAATACTGTGAATAACACAATTGCTTTTCAAACTGACTGCCTCCATGATCCATCAGTCTATCCTAACAGGCTCCCTAGTCCCTAGCCTCAGTGCCAACCGTAGTTAAAGGCTGATGTTTTCGTAGTTAGGTTTGACCCTTCACTTTACAATGCCTGCCTATATTTTCTCATGTTTTTCATTTCTCCTATTTTCTCAGATGATGTAGCCTAAACCAGAATTATTGAGTGTACTTATGATGTGCTGAACCTTGTTTTGGTATTGAATTCTTTTGCTTATATCATGTTAGCTCCCATCTAATATATTTTGCTGATTGGACAATTATGATCTTTTTTCTTTCTGTGGTGGGTATGTTCATCATTATAAGCTTATCTTGGGTGCATAACAGCTAAATGTCCAATAACTAGTCTGTGCTTGGAGCCTTTATTGAATTAATACTCATCCAAGGATGAACAGAATTTGATATTGTTTCTTTGAAAAGGTTTTCAGATATCATTTCATGGTAGAACTGTGTACTCATTTTTGACATCAGTTCATTCTCCTTCCCTTTACAGCTTCTACTTCATTACGGTGTCACTGCTACAAAGGGAATTCTTTCTGACAAACAGGTTATGCTTTCAGCAAAATGCCGGGTATGATTGGAGTATTAAACAATTTTTTTTGGAATTATTTTGTTTGATCCTAATTAATTTATGGAGTTGTCCTCTCAATGATACAGGCATTGGCTGAACTTCTTCCTTCACTAAAGCAAGGTGGGCATCGTGTTCTGATTTTTAGCCAGTGGACATCAATGCTTGATATCTTGGAATGGACTTTGGATGTGATTGGGGTTACATATAAACGACTCGATGGAAGGTACTGCTCACTTTTTGACTTAACTAGTTAATTCTTTGTAAAAATTTTCCTTTCCTTTTATTCCTTCTCTCTTTTTTTTTGAGAGAGAGAGAGAGAGAGAGAGCGAGAGAGAGAGATTTCTAAAAAGTAGTTTTGATCGTTTGAGAAGTCATTCATAAATTTCAGTCAGAGAAGGAGACGGGGAGGGGCTGTTGGACTGGTGTATGTAGATCAGATAAGATTCACATCTCAGGCTGGATGAATTTGCTGTATCTGTTTACATATGCTATGTGGGCATGGGGTGGGGAGAATTTTTGGATATGGTTTTAAAATTTTAGAATAAAGGGTTAAGATTCAAATATTTGGTTTTGAAACAATGGGAAAATAAGGGTAAGATAACTGTTTCTTTGTGCGAGCAGGTTGCTGGACAAAAACTTTTGCCGGCAGTTGTATTTGAGAACTTGTGGTTTCTTTGATAGGTTATTTTATAGTAAAATTCGTTTGGAAAGTATGTTTGGGGTTAAGGGTTTTGAAATCAAAGGAGAAACCCTTGATAAAGGGGTTCAAAGGACAATAGAAGCGTGAATTGTGATAGTAAGCCAAAAAGAAGTGAGAACATTCTAGGCACATAACACAAATCTCCCATCATTCCATCTATCAAATTCCTATTTTTTTTAGTTCAGTAAACGCATATGTGTGAAGATTCTCTATCTTCTACTCGCAGAACTATGACATTATAATATTCTTATTAAACTCAGGACCTTATAAAACTCACGTGACAACTAACTGAAACTCGAAGAATAAATCCAAAGCATTTAGGAACTCCTTAAAAGTTCTGTACAAAATTACTAAAATACCTTTGATTCACAAGATAGTGGAAAGTTATAAATTTGCCCCTAATTTGAGAAGTAACCATATCATTTTTTTGTTGTGTAAGTAACCAAAACTTATGAAACACAAAAACCCATATTAAAATTTTGTTGTAAGTTTGTAACCCAAGACTCTTAATGACTTGACATTGAAAATTATATATGACTAACCTTTTTTTTTTTTTTTAATAAGTATATTAGACTTGACCTAATACAATGTTGCGTGTGTGCCACAATGAGACTGAAATATTAATGCCAGATATACGCTGATAAAATGTAGGTAAATAGGAAATCCGGATTCAGTTTTTGTCTGGGGATATACATATATATAATATATATATGTAAGGCATACAGATATATATGTACTTTTTTTTTATAAGTAGATATATATGTACTTACTCACTATGTAATCGTATTAAATTAATATATATATATATACATACATATATATATATATATGTAGTGTGGAAAAATTGCAGTAAAATCCCTTGAAGTCAGGTAGTTTCAGAACTTAAAAAGGTTGCCTTTCAGAATGAAAGAAACATCCAAACTTAAAAGGGTTGCCTTAATGTAGAGATTTCACGGAGATTGAAATCTCGGGCTCTATGGCTAAGGGAGGGGAATAAATATACAAGGTTTTTCCATCTAGTGGCCAACTAGCATGAGAGGAACAATGCCATTATGATGCTCAACATTGATGGTCTCGTATCTTCAGATTATTCTGAGATTGAGGACCACATAGCTTGGTACTCAGTACAACTGCTCACTGTACAATTCACATGCGGGCCTAAAATTGGTTTAACATTAGAGACTATCCATTAACTGATAGTTGCATGGTTGGAGAGGTTGTTTGATGCGAGGGAGATTCGTAATGTGGTAAGAAGGATGGGAGGAGACAAAGCATCAGACCTAGATGGATTCGCCATGGCATTCTTCAATTTTGTTGAGGTGTGGTAATGGAGGATGTTGTATAGGTATTCTGTGAATTCTTTTTGTTTGGGAAGTTTGAGAAGAACCACAATGATACCTTTATTCACAAGAAAGCTGGGGCTTCAATTTATCGTCTTATGTGAATGGGGTTTAGAAGATTATATCCTAAGTACTCGCTAATTATATCCTAACTCATATGCTAGATCTAGACAGATCTTAGATGTGGTGCTCATTGCTAATAAATGCCTGGATGGTAGAATTAAGTCTGAAGAACTAGGTGTTTTATGCAAACTTGACATGGAGAAGGCCTACAATCATGTTAATTGGGATTTTTTGCATTAGTTGCTTTTGGAGGTGTGGCTGGCTTTGAGGAGCAACATTCTTTGTGTCTTCACAGTTTCTCTATTTTGGTGAATGGAATTCCAGTTGGTTTCTTCAGTAACTACCGTGGATTGAGATAGGCTGATCCTTTGTCTTCCCTATTATTTGTCATTGTCATGGAAGCTCTTAGAATTTTGTTAATCGTGGTTGGAGGGGCTTCAAGTTAGGTTTCTTGGTGGGGGTATGCTAATTGTAGCACCCATTTATTGTTTGTAGATAAATGTTGATATTTTGTGAGGCAGATCGAAGCTATATTCATTCTTTGAGAGCACTTCTATGCTTTGAAGCTATCTTTGGCTCAAAAGTGAACTTATTAAAGGCATATGTCCACAATTTGTGGTGCTTGGCTAGTACATTAGGATGCAAGGTATCTTCATTTCTTATGAAGTATCTTGGCCTTTCCGCGGAGCCTCCTTCAAGGTCAAGTCTATTTGGGACAATGTGATTGAGAAAATCGAGTGTCCTATATACCTGGGCTATGCCTATTTCAATATGAATAAAGTATCTTTTTACTTATAAAAAAAGAAAAAAGAAAAAAAAAGATCTAGTGTAGATTGGCAGGTTGGAAGAGGATGTACTCATCAAAAGGTGGTCGGACCACTTTAATCAAGAGCATTCTCTCTAATCTTCCCACATACTTCTTGTCCTTGTTTCTTCTACCAATTGGCATGGCGAATTGCATTAAAAAGCTCCAACATGACTTTCTTTGGAGTGGATTAGGTGAAGAGGTCAAATTTCACCTTGTGAATTGGGATAAGGTTTGCTCTCCAATCTTAGGTGGTGGACTAGGGACTCAAAACCTGAGGGTGTTCAACTGGGCTGTCCTTAGGAAATGGTTGTGTTGTCCTCACCAAGAGAGGGAGGCATTGTAGACACTTGTGATTGATTATAAGTATGATAGTACTTGGAGGGTAACCCCTAGGGGCTGGCTCAAGTGGTAAAGGCCTTGGGCTTGGGGTATGCTCCCCTCAGGTGTAAGGTTCAAATCTCCTTGGGTGCAAACAGTCTCTAGGGGCCATCAGATTGAGGGATTTTTCCCTTGAATTACCCAAGGTGCACTTGCGGGAAACTCGCCGAGGGCTTGTGTACCCTTGGGATTAGTCAAGACACTATTCCTGGACATCCGGTGCCAAGAAAAAAAAATAGTACGCGGAGAGGGTGGCGCTCTAATGAAATACAAGCAGCATATGGGTTGGGATTGTGGAAGAATATTAGAAGAGGATGAGGGTTATCTTCTTGTGACTTTACATTTGTGGTGAGTGATGGTCTAAGATCAGTTTTGACATGATATATGGTGCAGATATAGGACTCTTAGTTCAAGTTGGCTCATGATTGGGAATCCGGTGCTTTATCTGAATTTTTCAATCAACTGTACTCTATGAGAGTTAGAAATGAAGAGGTAGATAAGATGTTGCGGACTCCCTCAAATAAAGGGAAATTCTGTACGCTTATTTTATAAAGTCATCACTAGTCAAGATGGCAATTTCCTTGGAGGAGCATTTTGAGGAGTAAAGCTCCTCTTAAGGCTGAATTATTTTGTATGGATAGCTTGCTTAATGAAGATCCTGGCCATGGACAATATGGAAGTAGAGAACCAGTATCATCGCGAGTTCGTTGTGAACTTGTGCAACCGTCAGGGCTTTGTGAGATGATTTTTCCAGCAGAGTTGGGTGCATGGGTTATGCCTGGTAGGGTGGTTGATCTTCTTGCCAGCCGGAGTGGCATTTATGGCATCTTGCAAATTGTGACAATTGAAGATGGTTCCCATATGTGTACTGTGGTGATCTGGAGGGAAAGGAACGATTAGAACTTCGGAAATAACGAAAGCTTAGATGTCTCTTTTTCAATATTTTGTTTCTATGGGCAATTGATAGAGGCTTCAATGGGTTAAATTTTGATGATTTCTTGTATCTCTATCTAGCACTTAACTTGGTGTTCTCTTGTATACATCCTTTGTGCTCTTGCTTCGCCTATTTCTCTGTTAATATTAACAAAGTTCTTTTTGCTCATAAAAAATCCCTCAAATTTTTGTTACATTACACTGTCCCTACATTTCTGAACTATATGCTAACATGTTTATGCTGAAAAATATGATGCAACAGTTACCTCCAAGGTACTAACACTCGAAATGAATTAGCAGAATGTTTTGGTGATGTAAAGCTTTCATTGAAATTGATTAACATATTGCGTGTACCTCTGAACTTGTACTTAGTAATCATTATACTAATTATTGAGAGTTAAATAATTTACGAAAGTTTGCTCCCCACTGGTTGAACTCCACCAGCTTTTTCCCATGAACTGGTTGCTCCTCATTTCGTTTTCAAGTTTTTATATCTTTTTTTGGTTAAAATTGTACTCACATTTATTGTAGAATTTTGCTTCATAAGGATGATAAAGTTTTTGAAATTAAGATAAGCATTGGAAAATTAATAATTGAAGTCCAATATTTATTTTTGGGAAAAATGGGCATTTTCTTTGACTTTTGTTTGTTAATCTGTAAAATAGCTTATAAACCTTTGTTTTGATTGCCATGAATGTTACTAGTGTATATTTGTGCATTTTTCGGGTGGTTAGTGTCCTGGAATCTGAAACAAAATGGTATTGTAGCACACTTTTGCAAAACCTAGAGGGAGGTCAATTTTTATAATATTATGTTGTATCAAGTCTATCTTATTCCTACTTCATTTTGATTATAGCGTAATTGTGTGAATTAGATTCCAAAACTCAAACTGATTAGAGCTATATTTTATCACATATAGTAGCTTAACCTTATAATTTTATTTTTTGTTTTTATTTTTATTTTTTATGTCGGGGAACCTCTCCAAGGCAGGGGGACCCACCCCTGCAGAGTAAATCCCGGTTATGTGCACTGCACCCTCGGAAGTTTCCCTACACGGAACTGGTTAAATCGTTGGCTTTTCACCAGGGAGTGTGACCCCAAAGGATTGTTTGCATCCATGAGGTGTTGAACCTTGGACCTTGAAGGGAGTGATACCCTTAGACCAAGGCCTTCACCACTTGGGCCAACCCCTTGGGGTTAGCTTGACCTTATAATTTTAAGGAACCCCTTTACTTGGACATGAGTTTTCAATTTTTTGATTACGTTAAATGCAAAAACAGTCCTTGGGTTTACACGTTTTGCAAAAAATTCCATCTATTTCCATTTTTTGCCAATTGACCCTTGGGTTGATAAAATTTGCAATCAGATACTTCAATTCAGCTCCCATTAACTGTTCTAATGTAAAGTTTGTCACACGGTGTTAAAACTTACTGATCAAACAAAAAACATGGAGTTAAAACTTAAATTTGCATGTGAACCAATGAGAAGCCGACTTGGTTATTTTTTTTAGAATTACAGGCAACATGTCTAATACCTTCCACATCAAACCTTATATTTTCTCCATCTCTAATCAACAAGTCATGGGACTGCATGATGTGAAATTCATCTCCTTGATCAGACTTTGATAGACCCGTGGCGGAGGCTACATTTGGATACCCAATGAAATCAATTAACCTCAATATTTTTGGCTTCTTATCCCAATTCCAGTGTGTGGAAAACCGGATTGAGAAGCTCCAACATGATTTCTTTTGGAGTGGGCTAGGCGATGAGTTCAAGTTTCATCTGGTCAAGTGGGATAAGGTATGCTCTCCAATCTCTGCCAGTGGGTTGGGGATTAGAAATTTGTGAGTGTTCATTATGGCTCTTCTTGGAAAATGATTGTGGCGGTATAACTATGAGAGGGAGCTATGTGGTAGATGGTGATTGATTCCAAATATGGGGCCATGTTTTTTTGGGGGGGGGGGGGGGGGGGGGGGGGGGGGGATGGAGTGCTATGGAGGTACAAGGGGCTTATGGGGTGGAAGTTTGGAAGCATATCAGAAGAGGGTGGCCAGCTTTTTCTCGACACACTAGAATTGCAATAGGGGACGGATCTAGAATTAAATTCTGGTGTGGAGATAGAGCCCTTAAGAACACATTCCATATGTTTTTCAGGGTTGCACAAGAGCAGGAGGCATTGATGGCAGACATAATGGAGATGTCGGGTGGCTCGATTCAATGGAATGTGAACTTATTAGGCGCCGCATGGGCGGGAAGTTGGCGGTTTCTCTGATATTTTCAGCCTCTTGTACTCCATGGGGTTCAGGGCTCGAGGGATTGACAAGATGTGGTGGGTACCTGCTAGGAAAGGAACATTTTCTATTCGTTCCTTCTATAAGACACTTGCAAACCCACATGACAATTATTTTCCTTGGAAAAGCATTTGGAGAAATAAGGCACCTCTAAAGGCGGTATTTTTCACATGGACTGCTTCTTTGGGCAAGATCTTGACTATGGACAACCTATGGAAATGCTGGGTGATTGTTGTTAATTGGTGTTGTATGTGCAGGAAGAGTGGTGAGACTATGGATCATCTAATACACTGTGAGGTTGTTAGGGTGTTATGGGGTGATGTCTTTCGAAGATTGGACCTAGCCCTGGGTTAAGCCTGCTGGTGTGATCAAGCCTTGGCTGCTGGAGGAACATTGGCGGTATTCCACAAACTACAGTTTTGTAGAAGATGGTTCCGATTTGTATTCTATGGTGCATATGGAAGGAACAAAATGATCGGAATTAGGAATGACTCATTGGAGGAGATTAGATTGTTTCTGTATAGTTGGACTATGCCTATTATTAATATAATCTATGCCTATTATTAATATAATCTTTTTATTTCTAAAAAAAATTGTTGTCTTCTCGTGCTCTACTAACTATGGAGACAGAATGTATCATCTCTACTGCAAAGATAAACATTAGCCACCCATACCTAATGCCCCATCGCTACTTGCACAGAAGCTCAATCCGCTTCTCCTCGAAATCTTGTTATTCAATGTTGCTTCAACACCAAAGAAACAACCAAATGAAATGGTACATAACATGGTTGGTGCAAAAGCAAAGACCAAGAAAACCCAACTCCCACGTTGAGAATTGAAGCTTGTACTTGTTGATCATAACGGGATGCAGAATCCCTCAATTACGCTCACGTAGAATCTCTCTATGCCTTGTATGTTGTCATCAACAACTCATGTATGTAAGCCTCTGCCACCCCTTGGTGGCGTGCCAAGCCCAGATATCAAGTGTGCCACTAGACCTTGAAGGCACATCTTGGTGTGGGCCACATCGGCATCGACCCCCATGGCATTGTCTGAACTTGGCCACCTGATCTTGCCCCCAACCATCTGATTGTTCTCAAAGTCCAACGCTGCCATCTCAAACGTTAAATCAAAATTCTCACTCTGCCGAAAGTTTCACAATGGTGCAGTGAAATCTATAGAATTGCTGCTAGATGTTGTGCCTTCCATGTATGTCCCACAAACAACTCCTAAAGTACTTTCTTGTGTGTCTTGTGCCATTTTTGTGCTTTTCTTCCCTCCTAAGCTCTTCTTTTTGCTCTCAATCTTTCCCTTGAATCCAATGGCAATGTGATCTATGCCATGAAATTAAAATGCCCTTAAGATTGACAATTTTGAAATAAGAAAACAATTTGACAAAGAAAAAGAAAATTGAAAGAGGCTCCACGGACTAGGCTATAGAGGTGTCCCTGGAGCCATGGAGGACGACCTTCATGCAGGTTGAACCCCATGGCAAAGGAGATCCAATGGCCACCTCCACAGTCATGGAAAGCCATGAGGGATGGGCCCCTTTGTTTGTTTGTTTTTTTTTTTTTGGGTGTCTTCAAGCTTTTTCAATTTTTTAGACCTTAAGGCATAATAATGATAATTTATGTGATTTCCTTTACTAATTTGTTCAAAGGACGGCTGAAGTATTGAAATTAGAAAGTTTAAAACTCAAGTTTTAAAATCAGAATGAGCTAAAACTCAAGTGATCTTTATCCTAGTTTCGCTAAATTTAAAAAGAATCTGAAATTTTCTGTTCCTTAGGTTGGAGATCATAATTGATGTGCATTCTTAGATCAAGGACCAAAGTATCACTTCTTTGTTGTAATAGAATTTATGCTGTAGGTTAGAATATTCCCCTAATTGGAGAGCAGTGGCGTTTTATACTCTTGTCAAGCTCATTCTTTCTGAGAGAAGGCCCTTGGGTTCTTTTACTGGCTTGGAATATACATGCGCAAGTCTCTTACCATTAATTGCAGTTCATTAAACTCAATATTTTTTACTTTAAATTATTTACGGTGATTGCTCAACCTCTCTTCCAATGACAGTACTCAGGTGTCAGAGCGACAGACAATAGTTGATATGTTTAACAATGATACTTCTATATTTGCATGCTTGCTGTCCACGAGAGCCGGAGGTCAGGGTTTGAACTTGACTGGAGCTGATACCGTTGTCATTCACGACATGGATTTCAACCCACAGATTGACCGACAGGCCGAAGACCGCTGTCATCGCATTGGCCAAACAAAGCCTGTTACAATATACAGGTTCTTGCTGTTCTAGCCCTCTTTCTCTGGATTAAAAAAAAAAAAAAGAAGATTATTGGGAGAAAAGACAGCCCTGAACTCTCTCTAGGATACCCATTTGAATTATTCTCTGCTGCAAATTATGTATCAGAATGTTTTTTTCTTTCCTAAACTGCTCGATTTTTTCACAGGCTGGTTACCAAAGGTACTGTTGATGAGAATGTTTACGAGATTGCAAAACGCAAGTTAGTCTTGGATGCTGCAGTCCTCGAGTCTGGCATGGAGATGGATAATGAAGGTGAAACATCTGAAAGGACTATGGGAGAGATATTATCCTCACTTTTGCTGGGTTAGAACATTGCTCGTCTTTGAGATAGACTGCAGCCAGAAAATCCTGTTTTAATTGATTTGCATATGCTTAACATGTGAGGTCTAATGTACTATTGATCAGCTGGTTCGAGAAAAAAACCCATACAAAGATTTATAGTCCATATGCTTTAGGGATGTAACTTAAGTCCAAATGGTTAATCTAGCGGTTTAAGCCGAAATACACGACATTCTAGGTAGCATGGTAGACATTTTATTTTTATACTGGCAGAATTAGTGTTTTTGTCCTTTCGGTTTTTTTCCCCAGCGGGAAGGTGGGTGGTGGGGGTTATGGTTACTGGTTAGTCCACCTTCAGCGAGTTTATATTGCTGGTTGTCAAGAACGAGTTCAAGGCCTCGATAACTGAGTTTGAGGTTATATATGTTGTTGGGCCATGGGCCAGTTTAAATACATTAGTAGTTCCTTCTATGTTATTAGTTCTTTTAGTAACTTGGGTTGTAACAGGTATTGGGATTCGGTCTGTGACACTTGGATCACTTGCATTTAATTTTATGTGTCTAGCTAGACCCAGCTCGTGGGCATCACCATGTAATGAGCATTTTCCTGCTATGAGGTTTATCATCTTCTTGCTGGAGGTGCTTGAGCTATCTCAGAGCATTTTTATCAAATAGCTGGGGAGTGTTACACTAGGTTCCAACTATTTGTCAGGATTTTGTGTATGTTGGTTCTGGGAATATTTTTCTCATTTGATCACATAAATCTTGGGTAGATTCTGTTGCTTTCAACTTGAGACCGTGGTTCATGTGCCCACATTTAATTTCGTTTCCTCGAGTTTGGTTTGATCACGAGCTTTATATTCGATGTTCATCTTTTTTTCAGTGTTCTTTATTACTTGTTTTATTTCTTTCCTTTCTTACATAGTAGAACTTTAGCTTTTGAATTGGGGATAAAAATGAATGTATAAATAATCTATTCTATCGAAATTCGCCCCTTGGTATACCTATTGATTATGCTCGCATGATGGTGTGATAGTAACTGGTGAGACGAATTTCTTTTCTAAACGAAGTATGTTAACGTTAAGAACTTTTTTTGTTTGTTTTTTTTTTTTTTTTTTTTTTTTTTTTTTTTTTTTTTTTTTTCCTTAAGTCGTTTTATTTGTTTATTGTAATAAGTATACAATCAAATTTGAATTTTCACCCGTTTTTATTAAAAGAAAAAAAACTCCTTGGATTTAAGTCTTAAGAAATTCGCAATTTAGTACTTATCTTTTTGGTTAGATTTTCTATTGGGTGAAGTGTCATGTTGTTCAGAGTCCATGTGTCAATAAATTTAAGGAAAATGATAAGGTTACTACTATCATCCTCTTACTTATTTACCACTCTTTTTATATTTGATTTGTTTTTAATTTTTAATTTTACTCAGTGGTTAAGGAAGTGAATATTAGTAAAATTATATATATTTTTTAATTCTTTTTTATGATCGAGGATGTTAAAAAAATACTTAAAAGAAAATGATAAAAAAATAAATATACTATAAATAGTAAATTGGTGGTAAAAGAGTAGTAATTGTATCACTAAATTTAATGTTGAGAAATAACATCTATGGGCGGTGCTATTCCTACCGCTGGGACTCTCGTTAGTTGTTTTTTGGTTTTTTTTGACTTTTTTTTTTTACAAGTATTTTGTAACACTTTCAAATATTTTTTAAAAAATAAAAAGAATTATAATATTATTAAAAAAATACTTAATCATTAAGTCGAAAAAAAAAAAAAAAAAAGTCTCAATGGTAACTTCCAGCATAGCCACCAGCAGGAAGAGTACATTTTCTTAACATCTATATTGCCATGTCAGACAATTGATTCAACGTACTCCGGATAACTTACTACTCAAGTCTGCTAGACTACAACAACATTAGCCTTCTAAGAATGATAATTGATCGTGTACCCTCGTAATCTTTAAGCAATTTCACGCATCGTTCGGACCACAAAACGTTCTAGATACTGTTTTGATGAAGATGACCTTAGTTGATAAACATGCATGTGATTTAAATTTGAAAATAGATTGAGCATCATGTAAAGGTGAGAATATAGATTGATTGAAATGCAGTGAAAAATCAAGCATACATAGATGTAAATGGGGACTCTCAAAGTTTTGTTCGGATCCAAATATAAATGTCGGCCCGAATAGCTGGAATTTGGCCAAAACGTCTGAAATATACCAAAATAATTCAAAATTCAAGCAAATACAAGTGTTTTTTGTACCGGTATGAAAAAAAATCTTTTCATTCCTGCTAGAACAAGAAGAATTTTAAGGTTTGAAAATATTACATGCAAATGGAGTACAATGTGGAAGTGTTAAAATAAGTGTGTTTGAAGCAAAAATTGGAGTAATGAATAAAATATCATAAAATCTGGAGGATGGAGGTCTCAGCTTTGAACATGAAAGATCAGAGCATCTGAATCAAGCTCGCTTTCTCTATTTTTTTTTTTTTTGTTCAAAGTTTGGCCATTTAGTTGAAAATGCAGGAGATAACAAGCTGGGCATATCTATAGTGTATTTAGCTGGACTTATTTCTGCTGGCCAAATTTATCTATTAACTTCAGTTTACTAAATAATTTTCTTAAATATTTTATTCAAAGTTCCGCTTTTGACTGGTTGGGTGATGTTGGGCATTTAATAGCCCTCAATTAAAATATGACATGTAAGAAGTTTTATACTATACACACTAAAATTGGTATCATCTGATTACATCAAGAGAAGCTAATTCCTATCAATGTGAGAAGTCAGAACATAGAACTTCTTCTTCAAACCAGTCTACCGCTGCACCAAATCCAGACCACCACCGCACCAAACTAGGTTCGTCGCCTCCAAAACCAAAAAATGGCGTCACACCACCAAGCTACATCACGCCCACCAAGCTCTTTCTCCCCCATGAAGCTCCGTCGCCCCCCAAACCAAAACCCATTTGAGAAAAAAATACCTGTCGGTGCAAAGCATTCCAGCACAAAAGCTGCCTAAGTATAGCAAAACCCACCAATCTCTGTCGCCCATGAGCATTCTTAGCTAACTCTCCTCCACCCATTCTTATCCTTTTGCGAGTGAGAGCAATCCCAAGGAATAGGACCACTACCATGAATCATAGCACATTTCATTTTTTGCCATTTCAAGCGCCTTTTTTTTTTTTTTTTTTTTTTTTTTTTTTTTTTTTTTTTTTTTTAATGAAAGCCTAATAAACAGACTGAATCAAAGCACAGTAAAAAAAATAGGGCAGTGCTACTGTGCCGCTTGCACATTACCGCTATAAATCACCGCCTGACGTGACAAGTCACCTGGTATAATTTTAATTAAAAAAAAAAAAGAGAGAGAAAAGTGGCTTAATGAAATCAGGCGGACGAGCAGAGGCAGAATCCTCGTGGGTGCATCGCCCTCCACTCGCCGTCCTGTCGCCATCTTGTTGTCGTACTGTCGCCGTCACGTCTTCTTCCCGTCCTGAAATTATTCACCATTTTCCTGAAAGATTGATGTTCAATGGGATCTTATCAAAACTTGGTTCATGCATGCACTTGTCAAAATCCAACTAGATTGTATATATGTTTGCTAGCTGTTTGCTCTTGGTTTTGGAATAATTAAATAAAATTATTCATGATCAAAACTACTCATTCTGTGTTAAATGGAGCCATAAAAAATGATGGAATCTTCTTTTGGTCGTCAAAAAGCATTGCATTATGTGATGAGATTGAATAGAAGGTTTACTTTAGCCTTCATTTTTTCCCTAATATTTTTAAATATAGATGAAGATGGATGGATTTGGGAGAATAATGCCTGCAATGATATAAAATAAAAACGGATATATTTGATACTAAATGTATATGAGGTCAAATCTCGCATTGACCAAAAGTAGTGGTTTTAGATATGAAATAAATAATCGGTGAATTGAGAAGAGAACATGAACCAGCATGTATGTGGAGTTCTGTCGGTGCTCGATTGTCGGTGAGGTGGATGGATTTCTGCTCAATTGTCGGTAATTGCTGCACTGGGTTTTTTCAGTGAAGGACCAAATCGAATGCTTTACACCTAGCAGATTGACCCACCGAATCGACTGTTGAAATTCTTTTTTTCGGTGAGGTAAGTGTTGCTGCTAAAATCTCCGGTAAGTGTTGCAGTTTTGTAAGTGGTCGACGTCGTGAGGAAGGGTGGCACGTGGATGGAAGATTGGGGGTTAGGGGTTCGGTTCAGTCTTCACTCTTCACAGTTCACACATAGAGTCAGGGACTCGGGTACGAGTCACGTGAATCCCTCTAATTTTTTTTGTCTTTACATGCCATATGGAATCGTTACGTCAGCTACCACGTCAAGCGGTCATATGAAGCGGGCATATTGAAGCGGCAGACTAGCATTCCCAAAAAAATATTCACTTGTTCAAGGAGAAGATGACCTTGTAAAGAGCATTATAGAGGTCCTCTATGACCTTGGTAGAGGCTTCTTGGGAGTCGAGCCCTTGGGACTCATAGTGGGATACGAGTTCTTGTGGGGTAGGCAGCTTTCTCTTCTGGCTGGCTACATCTTTGCCCTGTGGGGGTGAGGAGGAGGAGGAGCTTTGAGGGAAGGCCATTGGGGTCGGTGGTTGTTTCATTTTGTGATAAAAACGAAGCCAAGGAAAAACAATTGAAGGAGAGAGGGGTTGGGTTGCCATTTCACAGCAGAAATGAGGGAGCTTTTTTCATAGCATTATTAGCAGTAGGCAGACACATTAGATATGAAATAGAAAAGCCTACGTGGCAAATATTTATTGGAGCGCTATTATTAGAAGGACACCGATCGGTAGAAAGATATTCTCTTGTATTCATTGTTTTCGCGCGAGTTTCCTCCTTCCCTTTTCATTCTTTCCCTCTCTTCATTCTTCAAGACTATGCTTGGCCATTTCTGAAATTTTCTCATAGAGCAAAAAACCACTAGAAAGGAGTTGCTGGTGCTTTGAAATTACCTAAGTATCCCTATATTGTATTACTATGTTCTATCAATTCAATAAACAAATATGTTAGTGATCAATAATAAAATAATTTTATAATCAATCAAATATATAAAGTAAATAAAGTGCATTACACCAAATTTGATTACGAAAATAAATCATTTGAAGAACTCCTCAAAGGTAAAACCATACAGGGCAGTCATACCCCAAAAAAATCAATTTTATTATTTGAATATTAGTTAGAAGTAATTCTCAATTGCAAAATCTTTGCTAACTAACTCTCTTACTTGACTTGATTAACGACCCATTTGCCTCTACTGCAGTAGCAGCTAGAACCTCTGATGATCTTCAAATATTGACTTCTCTGTTGGAACTCCAGCGGTTGAACTCGATTAGTCTATCTCCAATATGGAGTAAACATGCACTCAATGAGAGAATGAAGAACAAGGAACTATAAAATCTCACACTCGACCACTTGGATCACTCTTCAATCTTTCCAAGTTCTGAGAATAATCATCAAAAGTTATTTTTCCAATTGAAGTCCCAATAATAAATATTCTAATCAGTACAGATTTGCAGTAGGACTCTGCTGACGGAATGAGTCTAGTAGAAATTTGATCTGTAGTAGGACTCTGCTAACGGAAGGATTCTATTGCGAAAAACTCTGCTGACGCGTCTGTTGACACCTGGCGCTAAGTCTTCTTAGCAGATGTAATTTCCATTCAAATTCTTCACATGATAATTTCATACTCCTTATCATTCGGATACATACACTCTTGACTTATCTAAAACATTACCTAATAATTTCTAGATACACTCCAAATGTTTATAGATGAAACCAAGGTGTTTTACATCCATCCAACATACAAAAACATCAAATAATCTTTATCCATCTAGTAACCTAGTCCTAGCCAAAATCTTGCATTTACAATCTCCCCTTTTGACGGATTGGTGACAAAAATAAGTTTGATGAATATAGTATGTACCTAAAACAAAAAACACCCAGCAACCAAGATCTCATGTAGAACATCTCAGTACAAAGAAAATGACATAGAGCATTGATTAAAATTTGTCTCACAAAACAAGAGGTTAGAGACACTTAAACTCTAATTTGAAGTTCTGTTCTAGCATCAAGTCCAAACCATTGTTTAGTCACATGCCAAAATAAGTAGAACTGTCACTAACAAATATCAAGAATGTAAATTCTTTCATCAAAAAATTTTCTGCTGCTACTTCACCACTGTTGTTGTTCCCCTTACTATGTTGCTGCTCCACTGCTGCTACCCCTGACTCTTACTCCCCCCTTTTGTCAGCAATTTGACAAGGGGTCAGAGTAATTTGACAAGGGGTCAGAGTCCATCACACTTTCAAGAACTTGCTGCACATCCAAGGATAGTTGGACCATTCTGTCATTTGTTTGTACGCTATCAGAGCATATTGTAGCAATTTGTTGTTCCAACTTAGATTGACTCACTTTCCACTTGGCAACAAGGTTATCGATTGTCTGTTCGAGCACTTGTGAGATGGGAACAATTGGCTCAGGAGGAGAAGAAACAGATTCAATGGTGTGGGATCGCTTCTTAGTTAGAACTGGCTCTGACTTAATCACAATGAGGGCTGATATCGAGCCAACTATCTTCATTGTTGGTTCATTTTCCCTAAGTGAAACTTTGGCTATCATAGCCAGTTTTGTGCTTAAGCCACCAAAAGGCAAGTTCAACTCCTTCTCAACATGGGAACGATGGATGATATCAATGACATGCCTAGGGAAGTTTATGGAGACCCCAGTGGCCAATGCATACATGAAATGGGCACGCTCTAGGGGAAGCTCTGTGTGACGACTAGTAGGCCACAGATTGGTCAGAACAATTTTGGCCAATAATTGATCTTGAGGGAGCATAACATGAAGTGAAACTCGATGCACTTTGGGGGTTCCACTTTGGACCTTGAGGGCCAACAAAATGGTTGCGCATGGCTACCTTAGTTGGTGCCCCAATGCCCTTGTATGGATACACTGGTGCATCCACTTCCGGTAAGTCATAGAGCTCTCTAAAAATAGCTAGAGAGACTTCAATCGTAGTTCCTCTAACTGTGGAGGTGATGCTATGATCATCTAGATTGAAGTGAGCAATATTGGAATAAAACTCAAGCACCACCTCAACACATAGAGTGGGTGAGGGGTGTGTCAGTTTTTCCAAATGTCGCTCTACAAAAATTCAACGGATGTCTTCAAAATCAATTGAAGGAAAATCAGTTATACTCACCTCTCTCTCACCTAATACAGGTCTGTGAGAGAAAGTATTCCTATAAGCAGCTTTTGCTTCAGGTGAAGTGAAGCTCTCGTATGAGGTGGTGGGCCTCGGTGTCTTAGATGGAAGGACATGAGTATTCTTAGCACGTGCAGTTTCCCTCTGAGGTTCCCCCTCACTTGAGGAGTCCCTCGAGCTCATCTTTCTTTTTTCACGTTCCTTGAATCTCACTTGAAAGAAAACATCCAGGTAGACATAAAATAAAGATATACAGATGCCGTGATACAACTCATGTACAACCCTAGACTTGACACTACTACATCTCTTTTTGGACTTAGCACAATCATGCACATTTATACCTCTAACATATGAGTGTGTGTGTGTGTCAAATAGCGGTCTAACGACTGATAAAACTGGTTAAGACATAAGATCAAACACTTGGTGGGCATATCATGAAAACTGAAGTGTATAAAGCATTAACCACCAAAAATCCTTCCCCAGTACATGAACAACAACATACCCATTTCACACAATCCATTTATGCATACCCCAACCATCAACACAATCCAAGTCTCAAGTCACACCAAACACCCATAATCCCAAATAGGTGTACGCAGTGCCCTAGAACTCGAAAGGAAGAGAAAATAAATGAATAGAGCACTTATCATGGCTGGGGATTGTGTAGATGAGGACGTCTGCGTGATTTCTAAGCAACGAAATGATTTAGAATACAAGAAAGGTGAGAACCTGTGTCTAGCTAGGGCACAAAGAGACTGAGAGAGACGTGGGGTGAGTGAGGTAGGAAATATTGAGGGGTGGGTGCCTATCGTGGGAACTATGTGACCTAAGTCACTTAAAGGCCTAACGTACCGCGCATGAGCCTCTATCTCAAAGTCCCACTGGGACTCAAATACTAAGGCCACATGTAACGACCTGGTCCCATGTGGATCGGAGAATTACCTCTTATCACTTAAAAATCATATTTCAACCATACAATCATAGAATTCAAACTCTCAATGATGCATAAGACTCTCTGTTCCAAATCCACTACTCCAATATAATTATTTTAAACACCACAAAATCTCAAAATAAATATCAACCTTCCAAAATACCTAGTCAACAGAGCAAAACAAGACCACTGAATAAAATTCTCTAATAACCAAAGTACCATCTTTATACTTAATCCACTATGCTCAACTCATCTCACCCATGCTCCATAATCTTGATCCTCAGTTGAAATATTCAAATCATCTGAAAAATATTATGGAGATAAGGGGTGAGTTATCAACAACTCAGTAAACATAGAATATATACTAGTATGTAAACATGAGCATTTTCAAAATTCAGAATGCAGAATAAAATATTTACTTTCAGAATGTAGAATCAGAAACATTTGTTTTTAAAATGCAAAATCAAAACATGTTACAAAAAATATTAGAGCAAAACTTTCAGAAAACATTCTTATTCAAAAATCCTTTGGCATATCAAAATCTGAGACCTCATCTTCATCATATCAGAGCATCACATCGGGACAGATATTGCGTTTAATCTTTGTGGTAGGGTTATAAACCACCATTATAACCCGTGGAAGTGCTGTATCCACTATTATAACTCGTGGTTGGGCCGTATACCATGTTTAACCCCCGAGGTGGGTTATAAACCACAATTCTAATTCGTGGAAGGGCTGTATCCACTATTATAACCCGTGGTTGGGCCATATCCACTATTCTCACCAGTGATTGGGCCGTATGCCACTATTATTACCCATGGCTGGGTAGTAACGAAAACCAAACAGAACATCGTAATCAGACTTAATCAGAATACAAAATTAGAATCTCATGCCATGGCTTTCAGATGCCACAACATATCAAAATAGAGTATTGACCAAATTCAGATATTTTCACATATTCAAAAACGGTTTCAGAAATCATATCACATCATATCAGAGTACATACCATTTTCAGAACAAAATAGAATCTGATCACAAAAACATAATTTATGCACAAAATTCCATATTCGCTCTCTTTTGCATAGTTCAGAAATAGAATGCCAAAACTTTGCTCATGTCTGCACCAGTCATGACATAAAATACTTTATTCTTATACAGAATTTCATGAGTTATGCAAAATAAATAACTGATATTGTTTCAAATTACTCTTTATAACAAAACATGCATATTATTTTTTTCAAAATTGACCTCAGTTCATTTTATTTTTGAGCAAAATCTAGTATAAGAATCCCATTTACCTAAACTTCTTAGCTTTCAGAATTTTTCCACAACAGTGCTAAACAAATATTAACCGTCACCTATAAAATAGTCATGTAGCTTCCATAAATTTCCAATCCATGTATTTCAATATCTAAACTTGAATTGCTTAAAAAAATAGTCCTATTTTAGTTCATCAAAATCCAAAAATTCTCATAATTTTAAAATACTATCATTTCTTAAATCCATTAATATCCACTTACTTTAGTTAATCCTAATTTCCACTCAATCACCAATCACCGCATAAAACCAAACCCAACCCATTTAAAAAAATGAGACCAGTATGTACACAAGCCCAACTTTAAAATACTTACCCAAATTTTAAAGGTCGCGCCCATCCCAATCAAATAACTATTCTGCCAAGACTTACTATTAAGGACGATAACGTAAAATCATTCAAAAAAATCTTCATTGCTTTACGGAAAACAACTTCCACAAAAAGCTTAATGGCAATCTTTGTAAATATCAGGGAGGTCACGTTTATCAGACTTTAAAAAAAAAACAAAAGTTATTTTACAGACTCTTACCTGTTTCTAAGGAAATAAGACACCAGAGAACAAAACTGGACTTCAGGAGGAAGAAGAAATTTTATCGAGAGAGAGCGAGAGGCAGCGAGCGGCAAGGTGGTGGCTGACCTGACGACGGCACGCTGAGGAAGAGAAAGAGATAAGCGAGAGAGAGAGAGAGTACGGAGAGTGAGAGTGATGAGCAAGAGAGACAATGTGAGAGGAAGAGAGACGGGGGGTGGCAGTGGCTTACTGAGGCATTAAGGGATGCCTTACGTCGGCGACACAGAGGAGAGGCGGTAGCAGCTGGGCAAAGTGGGGTGGCACCCAGAGGAGTTGAACGTGGGAGGGTCACGGTGGCTATTGGTGTGGACGTGAATTAGCTCTGCTTTTAGTTGTGAAAAACAGGGGCCTTCCTCACGGTTGAAAGTGGTGTTTTACGGTTGAGGAACGGAGCGACTTACGGGTTTAAGAGTATGGAACCTCTCCTTGATTCTAGGCATGCGAGGTGGCACGGGGTGGAAGAGACGTGGCTAGCCGATGGCTTACAGTGGTGAAAAGGCTGGACTAGATACATGGTGCTGCGATGGCTGAGTAGTGGCTATGGTGAGAAAGATTTCGTGGAGGAGCTTGGCAGGGAGATCTCAGTTTCACGTGGCGGTGGCTAGCGGCAAGGGAAAATCTCAAACTCACCTAGAGAGGTGGTTGCATGCGGAGGAGACGAGCTGGATGTACGTGAAGGGCTTGGCTTTGGTGAGGTTACCTTAAGGTGGTGCATGGGTTGCTGCGGTTTATGAGGGAGAAATAAAAATTAAGATGGTAGTCGGTTTTCACTTGAGGTGAGTAACGATGTGGAAGATTTGTATCACCGAAAGAAGATCTAGGCGGTGGAAGGTTTGCTGCAGTGTTGGTTTTCTGGACATATGGGGACGTGGGTACATGCATACCGAGTGGCATGGTCACCTCGTCGTGTTTAACGGAAATTCACGTATAAGATGCGACATAATTTACGTCCATGGTCTAAATATAAAGAAGGCAGTGCTTTAAGAAATTTTATCATGAAGTGGACTCTAAAATTGTAAGTACTCTAGTGTGTGTTATGAACCCTCTTGAAATCTAGTAGTCCAAGAAGCTAAACTGAATGTCAGGAAAGACTACAGTTTGCAAGTGAGAGTGGCCAATGGTGATAAAATTTTGAGCCAGGGAAGGGGTGAAGAATTAATCAAGATCCACGTCTAAGTTGATCCGAAGTAAAATATCAACCTTCTTGTCCGCTTTTCTTGCAGCTGCTACAATATTCTTCAAATCAAATTCACTCTCACTTTTAACAAAGACACCCTTTTCGGCAGCTGAGACCAATTCTTCTTTTCCATTGCCAATATACACTTTACTAAGATTTCTACCAAGAGTTACTAAGTTTATATTTTTCTCATGTATTGAAGCAGTAACTAGGACGACTCTTCCCCTCAAAAGACCCTTGTCCACAAGGTTAATAGTGGTGGCACAAACATGAACTACCTTGCCCTTAAAGCTGAGAGGATCCTCTGAGATAGTTGCAAACATGGATTCTTCTCCTTCAATTATAAGTGCAGGATCAGAGAAATATAGCCCTTCTTTTCCAGTGACAGTCATATATTTCCATCTATAAGCCAGTGCTCCACGAGGTAACGAAGGACCGCGGGTGTTCCTCCAATCTTGTATACATCCTCCATGCCATATTTGCTACTAGGCTTAAGATCTACTAGAAATGGAACCTCATCGCTGACTTTTTGAAAATCGTCATGAGTTAGTTCCAGACCAGCAGACCTTGCAATAGAAATCAAGTGTAATACAGCATGTGTAGAGCCACCTAGTGCCATGACAATAACCATCGCATTACGTAGGAGTTTTGGAGTGATAAGTTCTTGTGGTTTCAAGTCCATCTTTAGTAATTCCAAGGGACACATTCTTGCTAAACGGCACTCATCCAACTTCAATGGATATTCAGCAGGTGCCGAAGAGTTGTAAGGCAGACACATTCCCATTGCTTCAATAGCAGACACCATGGTGTTGGTCGTAAACATCCCACCACAAGCCCCTGCTCCCGGGCATAAGTTACGAACATCAATCTTCCTCTGCTCATCAGCTATGGATCCACTAACAAATTCTCCAAAACATTGAAAGGCAGAGACAATATCATCAGAATGGCCTTGAAAATGACTAGCATCCTCTTGTGCATGAGCTTGTAACTTTTCAAGAATGGTTTCAAGGAGAAAAAGGCAAGAAACTTCTTCAATAAAGACCCATCCCTCATTCCCTGGTCTTCCTCTATCAAAGGGTTTAAAAATCACTTTAAGTGGCGATACACCAACCAGATAGTGAGCAAAAAATCTGACACCACTCTCTATCATTTCCTTGTACCAGTCATTACCCTCTCGAGTGCGTCCTCCACCTCCCGCAAACATAGAGAAACCACCATGAGCTTTTGCAACATTGTTGATAAATTCCCTGCTAAGCACAAATTTTCCTACACCAGCACCACCAAACAGACCAATCTTACCACCCCTTTGGTATGGTGCTAGAAGATCAACAACCTTAATTCCCGTAACAAGGATTTCTTGTTCAGGTGCCTGCACAACAAATGTTGGAGCTTCTCTATGGATTGGCAAATAGTGATCGGTTTTTATTTCCCCTCCTCTCTCAAAGGGCTTAAACACCATTTTAAGTGGCACTATATCAAGCAAAAGATGAGCGGAATTCTTCTTACCACTCAGGTTTGTCTCCTTCCCAAAATCGAACACCATGCTTTGATGAAAACTGTCTATATTCAGAGACAACCCCATCTGAGTTGAATGAATGCTTTGATAAAAACCACGCCATCTCTCAAATCCCTCACCCAGTGACTGCCTCCTTCCTAGATCAGGAGAATAAAATGAACGATCCACTCGACAGAACCTAATAGAAGGTAATTCACAAGGGATAATATCAAGAACTTGAAGTGCTTCTTGGGGAGCATCAGCTTGCCTATCAACGCCATTATTGCTTTCCTTTGAGTTGCTTTCCCTCTTTCTATAACTCTCTTGACCATCCTCCGTTGTAATTTCTTGTCCATTAATCTTGTCATATGAATTTACATCAGAATACTCACTGCAATTAGATACAAAGCTATCACTGCTGTACAATGAATTAGTTGGACTGATCATCGGATTTTTATGCTGACTCGCACCATCCCACTCTATAGATTCTCCCTCTTGCTTCTTGTGACACAATTTACAAGAACCTGTTATGAGGCCATGGAGAAGGAGCGGTATTGCAGGAGGTTAGGGTTACATGGCACGAAGACAGCTGAGGAGATCAGGTAGAAGAGAAGTGAAGTGAAGTGAGTCGATGGAAGTCAAGTGAAGTAAAGTACCTGGGAACAAAACGCACAGCAGCAGCCAAGAAGCGCACCGTTTCGTTATGTCCAAGGCGCACCGTTTCGTGGGAGATTAAAACTCACCGTTTGCTTTAGTCCGGATTATGCATTTCATATTTGTATTTCTTTTAAGTGTTCTAGAATGTGGTATTTCATTTTCTGCTTTATTTTTGTTATAAGTTAGGACACGTGTCCATATGTTAGTGCTTGGGTACTCCTGCGTGGGTATTAGGAGGAGTCCGTGGCACAAGAAAGGTATCTGACAATTATCTTGAAGAATATTGAATCAAGCTTTTGGGAGGTTAAGGGGCCCTTGAAGAACCCTATATCCATTTCGTCTTCATTTCCAGTTTTCCTGAACATTCTTATAAACACCTCGTCTGCATGCATTTTTCCACCATTTTATCAACCCAGATCAACAGCTTCACCATCCATTTACAACCGGTATAACACAGGATCCTTACAAGTGGTATCTAGAGCCTAACGTCCTAATGGCTGAAAATATCCGCACCAAGCAGCAACAACAAGATATGCTACTTCAACATGATCAAGCTATTCATAATATGAGCGAACAGATGCACCAAATTTCTGAGATGCTAAGAACAGTTTTAGCAAATCAGGCCCAGACCATCAACCGTGATCACCAAGAGAGACATGAGGCAAACCATGATGTAGAAACTGAGGGGGAACAACGTCGGCAAGTGCCCAGGGGAGTCAAGTTAGATTTTCCCCATTTTCGGGGAGAGGACCCAGCAGGATGGATTTTCAAGATGAACCACTACTTTACATTTTATCAAACACCCACTGCTCAAAAGCTTTTAACGGCTTCATACCACATGGAGGAGGAGGCTCTCACGTGGTACCAAGATGCGATTGATACGGGGCAGTTTACGGACTGGCAAACCTGCACTGAAGCACTTCAACTACGATTTGGCCCGACAGCGTATGACGATCCAATGGAGTCCCTCACCAAGCTGAAACAAACGTCAACGGTGGCTGTGTATAAGGCTCAGTTTGAGTCTCTCTCAAACCGACTTAAAGGGCTCTCAGGCAACCATAAGTTGAGCTGCTTCCTCAGCGGCCTCAAAGATGAAATCCGTCTTCCTCTTCTTTTGCTCAAACCAGCGAACCTCAACATAGCATTTAGCCTCGCAAAAATACAAGAAGAATTTTGGGTTAGTACAAGAAGAAATGTTAAACCATGGGGAGACCGAAATACTTCTCAGCACACCACGGGAAATCAGTGGTCACCTTCTAACACAAGTATCACTGAAACCCCAAAGTCACCAGCCCCCATGAGGAGGGTGTTACCAAGCCATATGGATGATAAACGGAAGCGTGGATTATGTTTTCATTGTGAAGAAAAATGGCATTTGGGTCATGTGTGTAAATCTCCAAAGATTTACTTTCTACAAGCTGCTGACCAGAACAGTGAGGAGAAGGGTGATGAAGTGTTTTATGACTCCACGGATATGACAGAAACAATACCACAAACTACAACAGATGGTCCAACAATTACACTGAATGCATTGACAGGTACTCCTTGCCCTAAAACTATGAGATTACATGGCCGTATTGGTACTGCATCTGTGCTCATTTTAGTGGATACTGGAAATACTCATAACTTCCTGGACCCATCTATTGTTACAAAAGCTAACCTGCCAGTTAATAGTGAGCTAAAGTTAAAAGTGCAAGTGGCTAATGGTGAAGTGGTAGAAACCTTGGGATCCTGTGATGAAATAGCTACGAGAATTCAAGGGGCTTGTTTTCACCCCTCTTATTTTGTATTATCCCTAGCGGGTTGTGATGGAGTCTTGGGAATTCAGTGGCTTGAGTCCCTTGGTTCCATTAATTGGAATTTTTCTGCCCTACAAATGCAGTTTCAGTTTGGGGGGGGGGGGGTAAACCAGTTATGTTTAAAGGCCTTCAACTACAACAAACTTCATTCTCTAATTGTCACAAAATGTTTCTGAACTCATGTTATAAAGGGAAGGGGTTGATTCTACAGTTACAAGCCACACCCGCATTGTTGGATAATGAGGTGAACCACCCAGAAATCAAGCAAGTGTTATTAGATTTTGCCCAGATTTTTGATGAACCTACGGGGTTGCCACCCATTAGGTCTCATGACCATCGTATTGTACTCAAGGAGGGTACTAGTCCCATTTCTACACGGCCTTATCGCTACCCTTTCTACCAGAAGGCAGAAATAGAGAAAATAGTGGCTGAATTACTCAAAACAGGTGTCATTAGACCAAGCTCTAGTCCCTTTTCTTCACCTGTTTTATTGGTCCGTAAAGCTGATGGGAGTTGGGGTCTATGTGTCGACTATAGGGCACTAAACCAGGAAACGGTTAAGGACAAGTTTCCCATCCCAATGATTGATGAACTCTCAGACGAACTACATGGGGCAGCAGTGTTCTCAAAGCTGGATCTTAGATTTGGCTATCATCAAATAAGGGTAGTACCAGAGGATATCCCCAAAACGGCTTTCTGAACTCATGATGGGCATTATGAGTTCTTAGTGATGCCCTTTGGACTTACCAATGCGCCCTCCACTTTTCAAGGGCTCATGAACACAATTTTTAGACCATATTTACGAAGATTTGTCTTAGTATTTTTTGACGATATATTGGTGTACAGCCACACCCTGGAACAACACATTGGGCATCTCAAAGTGGTCTTACAAACCTTATATACACACTGCCTATTTGCTAAATTATCCAAGTGTCAATTTGGAGTGGCCGAGGTGGAGAATTTGGGGCATATAGTTTCTGGTAAGGGTGTTAAAGCTGACCCAAAGAAAGTACAAGCAATGGTGGAGTGGCCAACTCCAGTAAACACTAAAGCTTTAAGAGGCTTCCTAGGCTTGACGGGGTATTATAGGAAATTTATAAGGAGTTATGGCCTTATTGCAGCCCCACTTACTGCTCTGCTGTGAAAGAACTCTTTTCATTGGGATGATACGGCTAATGAGGCCGTTTTGAAACTTAAGGCAGCAGTCTCAACTCCACCCGTGTTAAGGTTGCCTGACTTTTCACAAAAATTCGTTATTGAATGTGATGCAAGTGGATGTGGGGTGGGGGCTGTATTAATGCAAGACGGCCAGCCTATTGCCTATTTAAGCAAGGCATTGAAAGGGAAGGCATTGACCCTGTCTACTTATAAAAAAAAGCTCCTAGCTCTAGTCACTACAGTTCACAAATGGAGACCCTATTTATTGGGTCAGACCTTCATTGTTAAAACCGATCAACAGTCACTTAAGTACCTCTTGGAACAAAAGGTGGGCACGGTTAAACAACAAAAATGGATCACAAAATTACTGGGCTATGATTTTACAATTCAGTACAAGCAAGGGAAGGAAAACAAAGTGGCTGATGCCCTCTCTCGAAGGCATGAACCAGATCTGATTCAAGGGGATTCCTAGGTCTCCTTACATTTCCCACTCCCATGTGGATTGATGAACTAAAAGCTACCTATGCAGCCTCACCTGAGTTAAATAAGATTATACAGCTGCTTACTACAGGTCAGCAAGGGCCTAAAGGTTATGTTCTGAAGCAAGGGTTACTCTTCAAAAAAGGCAGGTTGGTAATTGACCCTCAGTCTTTATTTAAGGCTAAGGTCCTCAATTATATTCACTCAGATCCACAAGCAGGCCACTCGGGCTACTTGAAGACATACCAGAGAGCGAAAAGAGACTTCTATTGGCAAGGGATGAAGAAGGACATCAAGCGTATGGTACGGGAATGTGACACATGCCAGGTGAATAAAAGTGAGACCATTTTACCCCCTGGTTTGCTCCAACCCCTCCCAAGTCCCTCACAAGCTTGGGAGGAAATCTCACTAGACTTTGTGGAAGGTTTATCTAAATCCCAAGGGTTCAATGTCATCTTGGTAGTCATTGATAGACTGACCAAATATGGCCATTTTGTAGCTTTGGCACACCCATATACAGCCGCTGGGGTTGCACAGGCATTCTTTAAGGAAATTTTTAAACTACATGGGTTGCCAAAGGTTATCCTCTCGGATCATGATCCTATTTTTTTGAGTACTTTTTGGAAGACATTATTTCAGTTGCAAGGAACGGTGTTACACTACAGCTCAGCCTACCACCCACAGATCGATGGTCAGACTGAAGCCCTCAATAAGTCCTTGGAAGGTTACTTACGTTGCTATGCTGGTGATAAACCTAGGAGCTGGGCGCAATGGCTACCGATGGCTGAATGATGGTATAATTCATCATACCACACTTCGACCAAAATTTCTCCATTTGAGGCTTTATATGGGTACTGTCCACCTCGGCTCAACTCTTATATTCCCGGGACAGCCCTCACTGATGCAGTGGATCAACATTTGATGACAAGAGACCAGATCAGAATTCTACTCCAACACAATTTATAGCAATCCCAACAAAGAATGAAATACTATGCGGATAAAAAAAGATCAGATCGTGAGTTTAAGGAGGGAGATTGGGTTTACCTCCGCTTGCAGCCCTATCGACAGAGTTCCATTGCGACATGCCACAATCTCAAGCTATCTCCTCGGTTTTATGGCCCTTTCCAAGTGCTGCACAGAGTGGGGAAAGTGGCTTACAAACTGGATTTACCCGAGACCTCATGAATCCACCCCGTGTTCCACGTGTCTTGCTTGAAACCCAAGTTAGGGAACCAGATCTGTCCTCTTCCCAAACTTCCTCCAGTAAATAATGAGGGGGAAATACAACTAGAGCCCGAGAAAGTCATCGAGCGCCGTCTCAAACGGCAAGGCAACCGAGCCATCACGGAGATCCTCATCAAATGGGTTGGGGCTTCCTCGGAAAACAACACATGGGAGCCACTGTCAAAGATGATGGACCTCTACCTGCACCTTGTGGGCAAGGTCTTTTAACAGGGGAGGATTGTTATGAGGCCATGGAGAAGGAGCGGTATTGCAGGAGGTTAGGGTTACATGGCACGAAGACAGCTGAGGAGATCAGGTAGAAGAGAAGTGACGTGAAGTGAGTCGATGGAAGTCAAGTGAAGTAAAGTACCTGGGAACAAAACGCACAGCAGCAGCCAAGAAGCGCACCGTTTCGTGGGAGATTAAAACTCACCGTTTGCTTTAGTCCGGATTATGCATTTCATATTTGTATTTCTTTTAAGTGTTCTAGAATGTGGTATTTCATTTTCTGCTTTATTTCTGTTATAAGTCAGGACACGTGTCCATATGTTAGTGCTTGGGTTAGTTACTCCTGCGTGGGTATTAGGAGGAGTCCGTGGCACAAGAAAGGTATCTGACAATTATCTTGAAGAATATTGAATCAAGCTTTTGGGAGGTTAAGGGGCCCTCGAAGAACCCTATATCCATTTCGTCTTCATTTCCAGTTTTCCTGAACATTCTTACAAACACCTCATCTGCATGCATTTTTCCACCATTTTATCAACCCAGATCAACAGCTTCACCATCCATTTACAACCGGTATAACACAGGATCCTTACAGAACCGCCACCAGCTAAGTTCCCATCGTCTTCGTCAACGAAATGACGATCATAAGAGTTCACGTTCATCTCCTCACTATCGATGTTGTACGTGTCGAAGGAAGACATCTCTCTTGCAATGCTTCTCTGAGTTTCATCAATTGCATCTGTCGTTTTCTTTGCTTCAAGAACAACATACCCATCGTCAAATATCGACGTCCCTATCAACATAACATCATCTTCTAAAACAAGGCCTCTGTGTCTCACTTGGTGTTGCTCCAACGGGTAGATGTTTCTCCCATAAGCATATTCGATATTGAGCTTCACATAGTAAATAGTGAAGGTAGAATCGATTAAGATTTTTAGGTTCTTCCCATCGGGAGACTTCACTGTAAGAACTGTTTGGCCAGGATCTTTATAGAAATCATCATATAGTGCACGGTGATAATTCTAAAAACATTCTTGAAGTTCTTCATTACTCAACTCCATAGCAAGATTGGTGGCTCTAGATACCAATTGTTATGAACCCTCTTGAAATCTAGTGTAACTTATGGTAGTCTGTTGTAATGTAATAAAAGTTGGGCCTTGTTTGTAATGAGATGAAGCTGCTGTAGAAAAACAGAGTGATTGCGGAAGAATAAAATTGCAGGAAAGGTGTTTGATAAGGAGTCTCATAGGCTCATATTCATTGATAGTGGAAAGCTTCGAGGGTTTCCAACCTCCATACTCAAATCAATTCATACAAGATTCCAGAATACCTCTCCCTCCCTTCAGTCCCTTCTCATATACTCATGCAGAATAACAAACCATACAAAATAAAATAATAAGCTGAAATTCTCTATGGATGCCAAACGCTGCGTATAGCACCGATTATTGAAGCTCTGCGTTTAATCTCATTTCTCCAAACGGTGCGCTGCATCAGGTTCCTAACAGTGTGCTTGAAATTGGACACGTTAATGTGCTTGGGCTTGATAAATAAATTGGGCCATAATCCTTATGTCTAAAATAAATCTCTCATCCAACAATATCCTCGATATTTATAAAAATTTTATTGGGCTAAATTCTAATTATTCCGACCCCTTGGTTTGTGAATTATTATTTGGACATTTTTCCAATCATTGACCCAATGAAATTCATCCTCTGCCAAAATAAATTTTTGGACCCGTAACCAGTTCTGAAATTACTCGTTAAAACTCAAATGAGTTTTTCATACATAAACCCAAAAATATTAAAAAAAAAAAGACTCGGGTTCAACCCAGGTTTTACACCACACTCCTACTAAAACCAAACCACATATCCCAGACTTGTGCACCATAATGCAAAATAAACAAAATATGCCAAGTAGCTCAACAAACCAAAGAGTTTAAAAAATAAAAAATCAAAACTGATTGACCAAACAATATTTTCAAAAAACCTTTTTTTTTTTTTTTAAAATATAGCATGAGAGAAAATGAAAATGAAGGATGAAACATTGATTGTCTCACATATATGGTTTTTAAATAATTGAATCAATACACATGCCTCAAGTATGGCACCTGTTCAAACACTATATCACTCACATTGTCCACATACCAAAACTGCATTCTCTCATTCGTAGAATTTACCATGGTGGCTTATGCTCATTAGTTGCTCAATCAATGTTCACGTGAGTGTGTGAGTGAGGAACCTTACACAATGAAATTATTATTATTATTATTATTTTCTTAGATACTCCTAAAGAGTTGTCTTTTGCCTTAAAAGTCAAACTTTATATTAGAAAAAATACTTCCTCCAAGCACAAGGTCTTTATACCCTTAATATGTCCATTGTTGTATTGCTCATCTCTTTCCATAATGATTAAAACAACGATTTTTTCTATAAGGATTTTAGGGGACAAATCCGTGTTAAGTGTTAGCCTTTTTCTGCAATGAATAAATTCTGACTTTTTCTAAATAGACCAAACCTTTATGCTTGGCAAGGGGGGAGATCTCTTTCTTTTAGTACTAGGTTCAACTAGTATTAGTCAATTTAAGGCATGGACTCCCCCTTTTTATGAGCACCTCTTAATCTAATATGAAAAATAATAAAGAGGGTAAAAGTAAGTTCCTCACAGTGTATTATAATGTGACTTTGTCAGTATAAGCTATAAGATAAGGTTAGCCCACACAAAGTGAGCTGCACAAATTAAGAAATGCTTACAGTCAAGAAGTTGACTATGTGAGGCCTTGAGTGTTCAAAACTTGGCACACACACGGAGCTTGCACCTTACTCAACTGTAAAACAACCTGAACTGGGAGACAAATCAGAAAAAAATAGAAGATAATTTAATTAAACCAGCTAGTAAAGCATACAAAGAAGACAAAAACATATGCATGTTCTAACCTAGTGATGTGCAGAAATTTAAATGCGAGTGGTGTAGCCTTCACTTGATGTCACACACACCAATGACTTTCCTTAAAAACTCAAACCTTAAACAATCTAAAGGTTTAGTAAACAAATAAGCCAATTGATGCTCAATGGACACATGATCCAAAGACACTATTCTAGACTCGACCAAGTCTCTAATAAAATGATGCCTAATGTCTATTTGCTTGGTTCTAGGGTGCTGAATAGGATTTTCTGAGATACTAATTGCAATTGAATTATCACAGTAAATTGTCATAGTATCTTGAGAGAACCCGTAGTCCTCAAGTATCATTTTCATCCATAGAAGCTGTGCAACAACTTTCTATTGCTATATACTTGGCTTCAGCTGTAGACAAGGAGATGAAGTTTTACTTTTTACTCATCCAAGCAACAAGATTTCCACCTACATAAAAGCATCCTCTAGACGTGCTTTTTCTGTCATATGTATTTCCAGCCCAATAAGCATCCGAATAGCCAACTAGTGTCAATTTAGTGTCCTTAGAATACCAAATCCCATAATCTACAGTTGCACTTAGATATTAAATGATTTTTTTTTTACCGCAGTAAGATGTGATTTCTTAGGATTAGCTTGAAACCTAGCATACACACCAACATTGAATGCTATACCGGGTCTACTTGTTGTAATATAGAGTAAACTTCCTATCATGCTTCTATAGAGTGTTAGATCAATGTTCTTACCTGTAGGATCTGTGCTGATTTTTACTGAAGTGCTCATAGGAGTATGAGCATGACTCTTTCCTTCCATTTCAAACTTTTTAACTAGTTCTCTAGCATACTTAGATTGTGAGATGAAAATTCATTCTTTAGTTTGTTTAACTTGAATGTCCAAAAAAAAAAAAAATTTAACTCACCAATCATGCTCATTTCAAACTCAGATTTCATTTTAGTAGCAAAACCATGGGAGAGTGAGTCAAGGGTCGCTCCAAAAGCAATATCATCTACATAAATATGAGCAATGAGAAGTTGCTTACTTGATTTTCTTATGAAAAGAGTCCTATAAGCTTGTCCTCTAGTGAAGCCATGCTCAAGTAAATAGGCTGTCAACCTATCATACTAAGCTCATGGTGCTTGCTTCAATCTATAGAGTGCGTTCTTTAACCTGTACACATGATTAGGATAGAGGTTATTAATGAATCCTTTAGGTTGTTCTATATATACCTCTTCTTGTAGTAGTCCATTTAAAAATGTACTCTTAACATCCATTTGATATAACTATAATTTTAAATGACAAACTATAGCAAGCAATACGTAGATAGATTCTAAACATGCAACAGAAGCAGAAGTTTCATCAAAATCAATCCCTTCTACTTGTGTGTAACCTTGTGCAACAAGTCTTGCTTTGTTTCTGATTATGGTGCCATGCTCATCGAACTTGTTCTTGATGATCTACTAGGTTCCAATGATGTTGTAACTTTCAGGTCTAGGAACCAACTCTCATACTTCATTTCTTGTGAATTGATGAAGTTCCACATGACGTTCACTTAAATTTCATCACTTATGGCTTCTTCAACTTTCTTGGATTCTACCTGCGACAAGTAACACAAAAGAATTTGATTTAGAACTCTTTTTCTAAGTCTCATTCATTCATCTAGCTCACCAATAATGTTCTCTCTTGGATGATTATGACTAATTCTTGAGGAGGGTTCTTTGTCATGTAGAGGAGAAGAAGTTGGAGGTATTTGCTCTACACGGCCTACATCATTCCTCACTTCAAAATCCTCTTTTGTGGCCTGGGCTAACTCTTTCAAGCTTTCAAGTTCCTTTTTTGTGGTCTCGATTGAAACATCATCTACAACCACATTTATAGATTCCATAACATTTTGTACGTAGGTTGTAGACTCTATAAGCTTTGCTATTTGAGGAATATCTAAGAAATATCCCTTCATCACTTTTGCTATCAAATTTATGTGAATTATCCCGATCATGCAAGATGTAGCACTTGCTGCCGAAGACTCTAAAATATTTAACAGTGGGCTTCTTGTTCCAGGTTTGAAGACAACTCTATTCAAAATGTGACTTGCTGGGTTCATAGCTTCTCTCCAAAAGTATAAGGCCATCTGTTTGCTGCTCAATATCATTTGAGCCATCTATTGAATAGCTTTATTTTTCCTTTTCACTACTCCATTTTGTTGTGGAGTAATAGGCACAGAAAACTCCTGCTGGATACCCTATTCATCACAAAAAGAGGAGAAGTTAGAGTTTTCAAATTCTTTACCATGATCACTATGAATTCTATAGATAGAAAGATCTTTCTCTATTTGTAGTCTCTTGAATAGCTTTTGGGTAAGGTCAAGTGTTTCAGATTTTTCCCTTAGAAGTAAGGTCCAAGTAAATCTGGAAAAGTCATCCACAATAACCATAATATACTTCTTCCCTCCAAGGGTCTTGGTTTGCATTGAACCCATCATGTCCATGTGAACTAGCTCAAGAGGTCGAGAGGTGATAATATATGAAATTTTCTTGTGTTGAAATCTTGTTTGCTTTCCCTCTTGACATGCTTCACACATCATCTTTTTAGCTTTTAGAGACTTTGGTAAATCAGCCACTGCTTCTCTTTTGGAGATTTTGACAAGTCTCTTAGACTGATATGACCAAGACGTTGATGCCACAGCTCGGCTTCATCTAATAAAAGTCTGACAACTTAAATTTGATGTAGACGAGACTCCATAGCAATTGTTTGAAGTTCTAGTTCCTTTCAAGACCCATTCTCTAGCTTGATCTGTAACCCCCGCTCATTTCTTCTTACGTAAGCTTTTCTCTTTCTTACGTAAGGCTCCTCCTTTCTGACGTCAGCAAATTTCGATGACGAAATTATGCAACAGTCTGCCATTCTTTCTGGCGACTGCGAGCATCGTCATGTGTACCGAACCATGACGACGTGCCTCTCAAGATATTAGGTGACTTCTAAGGCACGCTCAGTGTTTTAAATGTACTGAAAATATTTATATAAGGTATTTCCAGTATCGTTGAGTTAAACTTGTTTTTAAAAAAGACAATTATAATATTTTGAAGAGCTCCAAAATATTATAATTGTTGGAGATCATTTTAATATTAATTATTAAAATGATTCCAGTTATTTGAAATATTATTGGGATTTAAATCATGTTGTAAACTTTAATTAATTTAATGGTTTTATTCTCTTAAATATATTAAATAAGACTTCATTATTTTATTAATGATGAAGAAATATTATTTTATAAACTAAAGTTAGTTTAAAATAATATTTACCTTAATTCCTCTAAGTGCTTTTAATTAAGTTAACGTTTACGCATTTTCAAATCAGTATTTTAATATCTCAACGTTAGATCGTTTTGAGGACCCCCAAGACGAAGGGACTGGATTATAAACCCAGACCCTCTCTCTTTCCCTCACTTTTCCCCAGCCCTCTCTCTCTCTCCTTCCTCTCCCCAGCGTACGCGATACGCGGCTTCTCTCCTTTTGCCCGAAGCTTCCTTCCTCTAGCCTGGCGCTGCCGTGTGCCGTCCACTCTCACAGCCGGCACCGTTGCACTCCTCTCCCTCTGGCGAGTCCATCCACGGCATCCCCTCCCTCTCATGCTCTCACTTCCTCTCCCTTGGAAGTGCAAAGCCCGAATGGGCTTTATGCACGTAGCGCCGCCGTACGCCGTCCTCCGACGCCTCCACCACCACCACCACCAATAGCCTCCCCTCTCACTGGTGAACCCCTCCCATGGAGCCCAAGCCTCGGGAAGCCACCCTTCCCCCTCCGTCGCACGCACGCACAAAACCCATTTATGGGTTTCGCACGGCTTCAAGATACCGACGCCGCTAGCGCCGCCGTGCGTGACTCCCGCGACCACCAGGTACCACCATGGACCTCCCCTTACCTCCTCCTTCCTCCTTCACGTGACCCATGGCCAGTAGCCCTCATCCATTGCACGGCCTCCCTCTCTCTTTAACTCACGGGTTGCACACAGTGCACCGCCACCCACGGTGGGTAACCACCGTCATCAGCCTCTTCAGGCCACCACCAAGCTATATCAACCACCCACGGCCCCGATCTGTCACCCATGCACACACACTCTCTCTCACTCTCCCACAGCCTTTCCTCCACTGTGCGGCCAGATCCGCTACCGTGAGCCACCGTGGCGCCACCACAACGCCATCACGAGATCCACCGCATTTCCCTTAGCCAAGCCCTAGGTCCAAACCACCACTTTATGTGGTGGGTAATCACTGTACGTGATGGACAGTCACTGTGTGTGACTGACCACCACTATACACGATTAGGTACGCTGTGTACCGCCCTTCATAGCCACCAACACAGGGCCTTCACGAGCCCTTCTAAGACCACACTTAGCTATCCAAATGCCCAAACAATCAACGTACGTGGGTTAGCAGCCACGTACGACCTCTCCAACATCATTGGCTGTGACGGTCAACGGGCAACGCACGGGTTATCCCGTCGATGGTATAACTTTCTATCCCTTTTAATTATGTTAGATATTGATTAGTTGATTAGGTTGTGGACTATGCTGTTGGTATTAGGGGAATGACTGGGTTGTATTGAGATGCGTTGTGTAGTGCATTGTGAAGTGTTGGGCATTCTGTGTTGTGAAGTGTGCGGTGAAGTATGATTCTAGAGTTTGTGTTGTTATGATGGCGTGGTTGTGCTGTGCAGTGTAGTTGTGGGGCATGTGTTGTATGGATGGCGTGGCGTTGTGTGGAGTGGAAACAGTACACCCTGAGTGTACTTTGTGTGTGGCGTAGTGTGAGATAAGGAGAATATATGTGAGATATACTCTCTTGGTGTATTGTGGATTGGGAAGAGTACACGTACAGTGTACTCTGTATGGTGTGGTGTGTGAATGGAGTACATGTGAAGTGTACTCCATGTGGTGGAGTGACGCACCATATGGCGGGTATGCCATCATGGTGATGTGGAGGAACGAGTATAAATGGAGTACACGTGGAGTGTACTCTATGTGGCGGAGTGATGTACCATATGGCGTGAACGCCATAATGGTGATATGCCGTAGTGTGTATGAAAGGAGTACATGTGGAATGTACTCCATATGGTGGAGTAATGCACCATGTGGCAGATATACCATAATGGTGATGTGGCGTGACGGGTATGAAGGGAGTACTTGTGGAATGTACTCAATATGGTGGATTGATGCACCATATGGTGAGTATGTCATTAGGGTGATGTGGCGTAGTGCATGTAAATGGAGTATGTGAAGGGAGTTGTACTCCATGTGGTAGAGTGATGCACCAAAAGGCGGGTATGCCATAGTGGTGATGTGGCATATGTGAAGGGAGTATACGTGGAGTGTACTCCATGAGGCAGCGACACTTCGTGTGGCGTGTCGCAGAGATAAGGATGGTTGTGCAGTTGATGGGCGTGGAACGTGATGAGTAGTGTCGGGAACTGTGGAACAGTGTCCCGAAGTAGTTATGGCGCAGCTTGTAGTTTGAAGTGACAAGTGTCACCGTAATGGACTTATGGCTAGGAGTATGCGTGAAGTAGCATAACAAGTATAAGAGTACGCAGCAGAAGCATGACTGGGCAATGTCACGAAATGACGTGGTTACTGACAATCGTGCTTACGATGGATAAGGAGTTAGCTTTGGAATGGCGTAACGGGAACGTGACGAGATGTCATGATGTGACGGGAGTACGTGAGGAACCATACTCGTGATGAGTTAGAAGTTGGCGTAGAAGTGATGTAATAGGATGTCAGGTGACGTGACAAGGTCACGGTGTAGCTTGAGAGTAGTCTCGAGCTATGTGACATGACGCAAGGCATAGTTGTGAACGGAGTCTTGTCCCGTTAAGTGTTGGGATGAACTGTAAGAAGGGACGGCTATCATGAGGAGTCATGCTGGCCAGGTCAAGAGAAGGTTGGTATCGGAGTATGGTGCTTGTTACACAAGCAGATGATCAACGTGTTATATGTTGATCTTAGGTGATAAGGGGTAAGGTACATGTGTAATCTGGTGAGACACGTGTACCAGACGGATTCACCATACGTAATGGGTAATTTGTCCTGAGCACAGTTACACAGCGCTTAAGCCTCAGAGTTGGCTTAGAGCCGTGTGGCTTGTATGGATGGGAATGAGGATTAGTATGGGCTAAGATGCATGAAGATAGTGACGAGTGTACTATCTAAGGAAGGGATGCATGACTTAGTTAGTCGGAGTCATGCATCAAAATGAGTTCAAAAAGGAGAATAAGACGAATGTCTTAGTGTCTTAATCCTAAGGTGAATCATGGGTTCACTTTAGTGAATAAGCACTCAAGGCAAGACGTTGAGTTGGAAAATGTGGTGACCGTAAGTGGTCCCCGAAGGTTTTAACATAGTAAAGGGCACGTAAGTGTATGGGATAGAAGGAGAGTATTCCAAGTATAGCGTAGTTCTATTTATGATTTAAGTTGCTTATGCATTGGATAGAGAATGACGTTAAGGTTATGTATGCATGTAGGTTGCCAGCTGACATGTGCATGAATGGACTGCATGGTATGAAAGTAGCGTGGAGTCCAGGTAAGTATTACGTTCATGCCCTTCTGGAGTTTTCTAGAAATTATGAAACGAAAAGGAAAAGCTTTTATCTTTAAGAAGATGCTCACGAAAGAAGATGCCATGCTTTCAAATGTATATGTACGTACGACCCTTCCATGAAAGGCCATTTTTACGCCCCAAAGTTATTAGTTGTACGCATGCGAATGAATGACTATAAGATGTATCTATTGTATGTATTTTCAAAGAAACAAACTGATGTAAATGCGCGAAAGACCAGCTTGAGCCGACGCCTTCACGGATCCTATGGACCGACGCCGTTGTGAGCGTCGGGAGGTGATGCTCGCGGACGCCGCGAAGGCCGACGTTCTACGTGATGCTTACGGATGCCGCGAAAGGCGAAGTTTGAGCCCGTGCTTTATGTTTTATGGACGGTACAAACTGATACTTTTGTGAATGCTGCGAGGTGATGCTCGTGGATGTCATGAAAGAGGACGTTCAAGCCCATGCTCACGAAATGATGTTTTCTCATGAAAAGAAATGTTTTCTCATGTTAAATGAAAGAAAGAATTGAATGAAAGCTCCAGCTCTTCAGAGCTGGCATGAATGAATGAAGCTCTAGCTCTTCAGAGCTGGCATGAATGAATGAATGAAAACATGAAATGTATGAAGACACGTAACGGCCATATGAATGAATGAAAGGGTACCAATGAATGGGCAGATTGCAATGCCGGGTAAGTAGTACTGGTAGTGCACCGCTGCCCCCTATGAAAAGGGATTCCTAACCTGTGGCCACGGGCGGAATCCAGGTCAAAGGGCCGCTAACCCTAACACAAGGGGCCTAACAGTGTATACCGGCCTATGAAAGTGAAAAGAAAGAATGTATGTATGTACGCATGCACGAACGCACTTTAAGAAATGAAGGCACTGCACTCTTACAGAAATGAAGGCACTGACGGGTGAAACATTTTAAGAAAAGAAAGGAAAACCCCGTCCAGTGACGTTTTCAAATGAACGCACGTATGCACGCATGCATGTATGTATAGTATGTACGAATGATGAATGCATGAATGAAAACCTACGTTGTTATATTTTAACTGCATGAAGTAATGCTTACGAGTTTTTGACTTATTTTAGTTTTTATGCATGTCCCTTCCCCCCACAGGGAAGGAAATGAAGTACGCATCGGGACGGACATGGCCTATGGAGAAGAGCACGGAAGTCTAGGCACAGGTTCAATTGTAAGAGAGGCATTTTATTATTAAAATTGATGTTTTCAGCTGTAAACCTTTTTTATTGTAAAAGCACATTTTTATTTTATAAACGTAGAGTCTTGCACCCTGGAAAGAAAGTAAAAAGTTTTAAATCAAACAGTAATTCCCGTCGTCCTTTCTCAAAATATTTTACAAAAAGACCCACCACAAGGACGGGCGTTACATGATCATAGACATTGCATTCATCATTTGAAAACTGCACAGAGAGATCATCATCACAAAATTGACTGATGCTAAGTAAATTAGCCTTAAGGCCACTCACAAATAAAACATTATGAAGAGTGGGTAGTCTAGGTATTTCAAAACTCCCATTTCCTTCAACTATGGCCTTGCTCCCATTTCCAAAGGTCAGGTTCCTCCATTTGTGGACTCAGTCTTCTTGAATAGGGCTTTATCACCCGACATATGTCTTGAGCAAGCACTGTCTAAGTACCACAAGCAATGGACCATTGCCTTGAGTGCTGTGTGTGCAATTAAACACATGACATCCTCTTTAATCATCCATTTTTCTTTGAGTTTTGTCTTGTCTACATCACTTTGCATAATTTTTTCTTTGTTGAGAGGACAAAAATCTGCTAGTTCACCAAGTGTACGGTTGATGGTAGTTTTTTGATAACCCAACTCATCAACCTTATTTTCTAAATTCTTTTCCTTACTTGTAGATTTTCTTTTTCGTGCACTTTTATCAAGTTAAAGCAATGTGACCTTATATGACCAAGAATACCACAATGATGATAAGTAGGAATAAACTTACCTTGATTAAGCTTTGTTGATGTTGATCTTTCATAAGAGGTTATTGGAATGTTAGATCTTGACACGAATTTCTTTGGAGCATCCTTACCTTGGCTTTCCTTTAACAAAGATAATACCTTCTGACGTAGTGGTAACGGATGATGAGGCTTGAAGTTTTTTGCTTTGGAAAGTCATGTACCCCAAACCCGTGCGATCACAATTGGATTTTTGAAAGCTCAACATCTCATCTAACTTCTGAGTTGCAGTTTTTTCTTTATATTCTTGAACTTTTTTCAATTCCTTCTCAAGTACTCCTCTTTGAGTGTTCAATCTTGATATTTCTACTTCAGAAATTTTTAATGCCTCTGATAGATTATTCTTTTCATTCTCCACTGCTGTGAGCTTGTTGTACAGCTTCTTATTTATTTTTTTTAGCTTGACCACCTCTTCACATAAATCATTATAGGCTTCCTGTAAACCCAGGTCATGATCAGCCTCAACTAGAGCTACCTCCGAGTCACTGTCATCATCGTCACTTTCAGATTTTGTTAGCATAATTTCAGGAATCTTGCTAATAATAGTAGAGAAGGCCATAAATAAACTTTCATCCTCAGATTTTGAGCTGGAATTTTTAGAATCTGAGCTATTACTCAGTGTGATATTAAATGCTTTTCCTTTGTTCTTTTTAAAGTTTGGACATTAAGAGCCTGTTTGGGATTGAGTCTGAAAGCTTAAAAAGTGCTTTTAACTACTTAAAAGCTCTTTTAAAGAAAAAATGATATGTTTGGTAAACTTATAAAAAGTGCTTTAAGCACCTAAAAAAGCTGAAAGTTTACTTTTTTAAAGAGCACCAAATTGAAGCTTTTATAGGAAAGCTCCTGCAGATAACTATATATTTTTAAAAAATTAATGTAACTAACTTTAAAAGTGCTTTAGATACATGTTTATCAAATAGTAAAAAACTTTTGAACTATAGAGCTTATTATTTGAATTATAAGCTATAAGCCCTAAAGCTATAAGTTATATTTCCCACCATAATCCTAAACATGCACTTAATCCTTATATGACCATAACCTGAGCATTCGATCTTTTTATTCCATTTTTTAGAATCATTTTTCTTAGCAAAGAATTCCTTACCTCTCTTTTGCTTTCCATTTGCATTTTTGTTAAATATGAATTTTCTGAACTTTCTTGCAATAAGTACTATATCCTTATCATTTAGATTCTCCTCATCAGAGAAATCTTCACGGTCTTCTCTTACAATTTTTAGAGTAATGGACATACTTTTTCTTGTTTGAGGAAGTGAATACTCAGGTTTGTAAGGAACCTATTAGTTCTTCAACCTTAATTTCATCCAAGTCCTTGCTTTCCTCTATGTCAGTCACTTTTGGGCGAAATCTTTCAGGCAGAGATCTTAGGATCTTCCTCACCACTCTTGAGTCCTCCACCTTTTGTCAAGATTGAACATGAAATTTACAATATTGTTAAGTTTAGCATAAAAATCATTAAAGTTCTCACCTTCCAGCATTTTAATCTCCTCTAACTTTGAGGTTAGTAATTACAATTTAGAAATTTTTAAATTCTTGTTCCGTCATGCCTAACTTCCAAGATATCCTAAGCTTCTTTAGCCACCTCACACATGTAAATTATTTTAAATTCTTTAGAAGATACTAATTATGCCCAAACTAGTACACAATGTTATAATATAGTTCAGAGTGTTGATCCACAGGGAGTCGAAAGAAATACAACAAGACGCAAGTTTAAAAGAAAAGATCAAATTAAATATGACAAGAATCTGAAAATTCTACCTAAAGCACGTAATTAAAATGAGATTAGGGAACGGATAGGAAGGCAAGTAAAGTTTCAGACTTCCATCAACCGGATCTAATACTCTAACTTTTCAATCCAAATTATATACACAATTAAAAATTATAGCACCAAATTCCTAATGTGAAGATATGACATTATATTCATTTACTTTCTCAAATTTAAT